>NC_045641.1:41103394-42303394 GCF_009829145.1 Chiroxiphia lanceolata | reverse complement strand
GACATAAGAAGTATCAGAGAAGAACCAGAAGACACTTACAGAGAAGCTAGATAAGCTTTATCTATTTCCACATTGAATATTTAAGAAATATGACTTTATTTCATATGTGTCAAACTGTCATTTTCATAAATAGATCTTGCACCAGTCAATAATTTTAACCTAAGATTTCCCCAAGAGGAAAATATAAGAAGCATAAAATGCAGAAATATAAATTTCACATCTAGAAAAAGAGATACATAAACAGAAAGAAACAACATTTCTGTTTTGCATAGACATCAAATATTCAACTTCAAAATCCAGTAGATCTTTTTTAAAATCTGAGTATTTTATCATTGTAACAAATTGATTTAAATTGTTTTTAGTGAATCACACTCCAGTTTTATTCAAATCAATGTTTAATGTTGTACAAGCAAACTTTTTAAAAGAGACACTGCTTTGAGATTTAAGAGTGGAAAAATTACATCAATATAACCATTATTTTAACTCTTGACTTACCTAAACTTTTATTACTATATTTTTTAGGCTTCATTTTATGGGCCCTCTTCAACATTAGCTGTGCAGTAGAAATATCCTTAAAACCCCTAGGGAAAGAAAATAACTTACTAAATATTTCACATGTATTATGTTACACCAGCTGCATATTATTGTATAATACACTTTTCAAAAAGAATACCAGTGTATAGTACTTACGTATGGCATGAAACTTTCTGAATTACAGAGATAGCTGCAATTCTTAACATTACATTACTGCAACTTATTAAGATGGTTTCCCAGGCACTTGTAAAAGTAATTACAATAATTTTTACTTTGGTAGAAAACAGATATTCTTGAAAGGAGGAACTCAGAAAAAGCAAGCACCAGCAGCCAAGTATACTATACCTATTCCAGAAATCACTAGGTAAGCAAAATAGTTTAACATACCATTCTTCTGAAATTTTCTCTTCTTTTTCAGACATAAATAAAAATTTCTTTTTTTCCTTCCAGTCAGAAAGCTGTGACATTATTCCCGTCTCTGACCTGGAAACAAAGTATAAGAGCAGTACTGAAAAGGAGGTAAATAAGCAAGGGTCTCGGGTGACTATTTTGCAGTGTTTGTTATTCTGCAACTTGTTTGTGCCTTTTAAAGGCACTTTTGAAGCTTGGAAACAATTAAAAAAAATCTCTTTTAATATTCCATGGTGGTTTTATCTTGGAGAGTAATAAAAGTCTGCCATCAATTTGAAATGTTTATATTTCAATTACTTGAGGCATATTTCAGCCTTTTCACAGAACACAGCTGTACAAGAAATCTCTTTTAATCTTTATCTAGTCTTCAGAATCTCTATTTCAATGTATATCTTGTCATATATGTGAAAAAATAGAAGCTTTATGATTTCTAGTCAAACCTAGATAAATAAAACAAAACATATATATTCTTATATTCTTAATTCTTAGTCAATGAAAAACAACTGAATTTAATATATTTGGTTTTAGCAAGTAAACACATTTTAACACCAGTAATATCACATTAACCAAAAGTAGCAAAAGCATCCGAAAATAGCCTCTTTTTCTCCTTTTAACTTTTGTCAAACCCAAATGAACTAAATATAATTTAAAAAATACCGTATTTAACTTACCTGCTATGAAAATGGATATTTTCTGCTGAGTATGAATGTGGTCTGTTAGCACACGGCCAAACTTCTTGGGGTGACAATGGTAAACTATTTGAATGTTCACTGGAATCTGAAGGCCTAGAAAACTTCTAAGTAAGACAAAGAAAAGGATGTAGCTGACGGTTCCTGTAAACTTGAGTTTAAAACGTGCAGGAAAACCTGCACTGGAATTTGCAGAGGCTATTACTATAACTGAAATTATTCCTAGTGGTGATATGCCCATTACAGACCTTACTTTCAACTAACTAGGACAAAAAGGTGACTTTAGTTACACTTCACGTCCCAAAATATAATGAATTATCATTTATAAGACCCCTTTGTCTTAATTGCAGTAAACAAAACACTAGTAATACTGTACTTGTAACAAGAATAGAAAACCCTACCAAAAAAAAAGCTAAAACTTCAAAGTTTATCAAATAACTAGCAGACATTATAGTTCGATGACCTTTAGCTGTTCTGAAAACATTCAGCTGTTGTCATATAATGCAGATCGTAGTACTTTTAAAGTAGTTTGTCAACTAGCAATTTTTAATCCATTGCCAAATGTGCAGATGAAGCACATCATCTTTTTTTCTGCTACTGTGAAGTAAAGTGTTGAAATAAATCCAAAATAAAGAAAAACTAGGCAAATGAAAGAAAATCTAAAAGAAAAATTGCATCTGGAGATGAGGAGGAAGTCTGAGACCTCTAAAAGTAATTGTGTTTTTCAAGTCACTAGATTGTCGTATTAATCACCCCAGAATAGCATATCCTTAAGGAATGAATAAAGACTGAAGACTAAGATGTTTCTGTGACATGTTACCTTTGGCCAGTGCAGCTGGTTTGAGAGCAGGAGTGTTTTTGAAGGGAAACGGGTGGAATCTAGAGTTAGCCATTCCTTCTCTAACGCAGCCTGCATGAATGAGCAAAGTCATATAGTGCACTGATAAATTCGTTTTACTTTTGATAACTCTTGCAAAGTCTCTTTTAAAGTGTCCTACAGACTGTGTTTTCAAGTGGTATATCAAAACTGCTACCTGCAGAGGAATCATACTCAAAACACCTTTGGAGATGCTATATTGTACTGTTTTATTTTAAATAAATCAGATCAACAGTATTTGTGGGTTGTGGGGGCTTTTTTGTGGGTTTGATTTTGTTCTGTAAATAAGATGCAGCCCCTGCTTCTCAAATTCCTGTAATTTTATTCCAACATTGTTAATAGACCCAAGTTATTACAAAAGACTGCCAAACTTTGAAGAAATAAAGACCTAAGGTACTTCAAGGCATAAAGAACATGAACAGCTTTGTATGCTCTTTTTGCCTAATTGAGTATTTTATGTCCAGATGTAGGTGCCTGATTCTGTCAAACTTGCTTTCATTGAGTCAAACTGAAATAGGGAAGTTTTCATTAAAATTTGGGGTTAAAAAAGTGAATCCTACATGTATTTATTTCTTCAATTAAGCAGTTTTATTTTTGATGTAATGGAATAATTTGGAAACTAAAGTAATGGTTGGAATGAAGAGGGGTGACAGAATTAGTTGCCAAATGGTGTCTCTAGTACCTAAGGCAGAATTCAGTTTTCTTTCATAAAAACAAAATTTAGACTTTGGTTCAAACTCAACCTGTATGACTTATTTTTCTTATAAGTCCTTGAGGTTTTTTACCACATGTTCTTTCAATACATTCTGATAAGTGAGAGAAGTAAATCACTCCCACATAGTGAGTAAATACTGCTGAAGAATTTGGCTTGACTTACAGGGCTCAGTCATTCAAGTTCTTATTTCAGCAGCAAAGAGCCTGGGGTTCATTCTTTAGAAAATATCTAATTTATAAAACTGGACTACCTTTCTCCCATTCATAAAATATTTCAAATTGTACTGATTTCTGACCCTGAGAAATTATCCTAACTTTGGATACCTTACTGTGTAGTTTGTGTAAACAGACTTTGTACAGCCTTAGATTGGTGAACAAGGTCTTCCAAGCCCTTTGAACTTCTGCGAGAAAAAAGGATCATATTCCAGCTATTTTGAAAGGTTACTTCAGGTACTGGTCATATAATTTGGTGGCTTGAAGATCACTCTTTCTGCTTCCATTCTGACCATGCTTTTAAAAGTAATGAATTTTTATTTTATTTTCATGTCTTAAAAGGGATCTTTGGTTCCCTGCTTCAGGAGTTCCCTGTTACTTGATTACAGCATGTTTTGGGTTTCATTCCTTTATTTATTAAATCTGGATAAATTCTATGCCCTCATTATTAAAGATAATGTCTCTTTACCATTTTTCCCTTCCTTACCATTTCAATTAATGATAAATATATAACATTATCCTTTTCACTACACCTCCTCTCTTGAGTGGTCGTATATGTTAAGAAATCTATATAAATAAACTGTAAAGGTATGCAACAAATAAAATGCATCACATTCTTTAACTATAACAATTACCCACAACCCACTAACTTAGCTCTTCTCAGTGATTACTCTTACGCTGATAACCACTGAGTGGTTGATTCAAACAATTTTCACTAAAAAAAACTGTTCCAGAAGCAGACTGTAGCAAATCAAATCCCAAAGATAATCATTTAAATATGCGAAATTGGTACAGTTTGGACACAGAAGACTGACAAGTTCATATTTCAGCAGAGACAAAGCTACAATATATTCAAATTTAACAATTGCCTGGGGTCTATGGGCAGAATGGTCAAAATGAATAGCTATGAAAAAGGGAGAAAACCTGACCAAAAACTTTCAGTGAAAACAGATATTATTCCTCCCTGTCCTCTTTAAATTTACTTTTCAATTGGACTATGCAAATTAGATTTTTAGATTGTCAGATGAGAGTTTTTCCTCTTCTTTTCCAAGTCTGGGTATACAATCCAGCCAGAAGTGAACTATTTGCAAAAGATGTATCTTCAACTTTGCTGGTATATAAAGATATATAAAAAGCAAAGTTCAGAAGAATTTTTTCCCCCTCTATTTCCAAAAGAATCCATACAGCTGAGAGAGAGGTAGATTTCCACTTCTTGTACAATTTAAATGTCAATCAACTTCACTGGTGTGTACAATAATTACCTGAGTGTGTGTCCATTAATTACCTGAGTATCTAAATGTCTTACATTATCAGTGAATATGATCTGAGCTCTAATGTCAGGTTTCAGGCCAAGCCTGCATCCTAGCTATTTGAATTTTTACCTCTCTCATGAAATAGTTTGTGACAGAAATTAAAAAAAAAAAAAAAAAAAAAAGAAACATGATAGATAACACTCAAGGGTGTAGCCAATTTTTGGTACAAGAATCCCTTAACAGTACATTGATTGAATAGTTTTGTTTTATAGTTGCACCATAGCCAAATTAAAGTTCTTTACTTTTAATATTGACATTGAAACTTTTCTCACAAGTATTTTCCTAGCCCAGCATTTGCCATTTATGAATTTAATATTAATTGTGTTATTTCTTTTGCACCCTATAAAATGTATTTCAGTGTTCTAAGTGTTGAAAACAATATCAATGAAAATATTAAAGCATGATTCAAAGGTATAAATATACAAGACAAAAAAATGATAACTGATTTATCAGTAAGCACATCTCCTACAACTGTGTAGTATATTACAAAAATATACCATATTGATGTTTGCTTTGTCCAACAAAAATAAAGACATAATTGATTGTCAAATATGTGCTCTTCTACTATGTTTTCCCCAGAGATTTTCACAGCATTAAGCTCAAGAAATTTCTGTCCATATCTTTCCCATAAACAGTCATAAATTATAACTAAGGAAAAGTTTATGACAGATTTACCAACACCTAAGGCTAAAAACAAGATCCATTTCTACTGATATTTTCCACTAAGAGAAAAAGACAACAATCTGAGAGGAATTACAAAGTAAATAAAATCATAGTATTTGATTGTATGGTTTACATAAACAGCTACAGACATACTACATTAATATTTCCTTCTAAAGCCAAGTGAAGGAGTTGATTTCATAAATACTGAGGAGTACAATGTAGCTTTACACATATGTGTAATTCACATACATAGTTGATTTAACACACTTAAGTTCATCTGAAGATATCTTTTATACTTCTATATCCTCCATACTTTACTTCCAGTGTTTGCCTCAAAAAGACTATATTACTTCAAGTTTCACAACCACATAAAACATACACGGACCTTTCTACTTTTTGCTACCTCTCACAGAAATAAATTCATTTTAACCTCCTGTTTAAAACTAATTTTTAAATTTTTAAACACAATTATCCCTGATACCATTCTTCAACAAGAAGGAGATGTGAATTCAGGTTTGGGGTTTTCTTTCTGAATTTTAGTAATAAAACTTTCATATTATTATCTGTCTCCATTTATCCATTAGGATCAGGCACTTTTTATTCTGATTCACAATGCATTTATCCTTTGAGAGACTACTCTTACAGGGTTTTTTTTCCCCCTTTGATTTTGCAGCTCATTAATAAACTCTGGAGACTTAGAGATTCTTTTTCATGGCATATAGCCTTTTTCATTTTGTTATTCCTTCATTTTTCAAATATTTGTTCTATTGTTTCCTTTGTAAAATGTAATGACTATTTACATCAAATATTAAACTTCTGTGCTCTCAGAAACAGAATTCAATCCTACAACCAACAAAGTCACTGAGAATGGTTCTTTTAATTTTAATTGGGTCTTAATACTGAAAAGTAGAGTTTTAGTGTCATTGTTATTTATACAATCTAATCCTAGGCATCTTTTATATGCTCTGGATTACAAGATGGAGCTAAAGAATCTTTTATAATGACTACACTTGTAATTTGGGCTGTTCTGAGTTATATTTAAACCATGAACAAAAAACAGTTCACAGGACACAGTGTCAAATCTACACTCAGCTTTGAAGTGCTTCTATAAGTAATTGTCCAAACTGTGAATAATGCCATCACATATTGCCTTTCATCTCTTTGAGATCAAGGAGGATCGATCACAAGAGTGTAATAGAAACCAAACCAATCCTCAAAACTGTACTAGAGTTTGAAGCAGAGGATGCAAGAAGGCATGAACAACACAGGCTGAAAAGTAAGGCTAGCATTTGACATCTCACAACTCTGTTCTGGTCAGACCAAATATCTATCTACTCTGCTTCCAGAAGAGTTCAGTAGCAGAGGCTTATGGAAAGAATAAAAGAAGCTGGACATGTTGAGGATAATCCTTCCTTTAGTGTATTCTTTCAGACCTTGGAAACTGGTCTTTCTGCTAAAATCTAGGGACATATTCCTCATCTTAAAACAGTAATCTATTTTCTAGTGACAAATATAACTATTTAGTCAGTGTGTTTGCCAGGTCACCTCTATGTCAATTCAGAAAAAATGCAAATCACGTACAACGCTCAGGAGATATAACTGCTGAAGTAGTGCAGATTAATTTCAAAACACCAACATGTTGAATGCCATGGGAGCTGAAGCTACCCCACGTTTCCAAACATGGTCTATCTCAGAATCACCACCTAGCAAAACTCTGAAACTATCTTTGAAAATTAGGGAAAACTAACTCTTTATACCTCTTTCCTTTCTTCTTTCATTTCCTCATTGACTCATTCACTGTTTTCAAGACAGCAATGGTTTAGCCAGAAAAAAAAAAATTGATATTTCTGTAGTGCTTTTATTTATATGGTATTTTAAGATAAAGCGAGGAAAATTACCCAACAGAATATAAACAAGCAGAAGAAAATTAACATCCAAAATACTCTGTGAACTCAGAGTTATGACTGGCTCCTGATCATTACAGCAGAACAGGAAGAATGGTAGAGGGGGAAAAAGGATCTTCTATTCAAAGCAGTATTTCTACATTACAATTTCACAGAAATAATATGTGGAATTCTTCACTTTTAAAAAAAGATTCACCCTTCAGTTCATCTGCCTGGTTTTGTCTAATGTGTTTTTCTGGACTTCTGCTCCCCTACGTGAGGCAGGCCATTAGTGTCATTCTCAGGAAGAATGGCCCTTTTTCAACCAGATTTTACAACGTATCTGCCCTCTCCACAATCAAATTCATTTTTAATAAAAATACTATGTAATAAGAGTAAATAAATAAATGAATCAGAATCAACCTTTCCACTAGCTTTCTCTATAGAATACAAATTTGAATAAAGTTCTTCAAGGTGGTGACATCCTTGATTTCTTCTTTCCTAATTTTTAGTGAGCATATTTGAATAGTGCACTTAAAGTCTTGCTCACTTCAAGACTAAAAAAGTTAAAAGACAAGTGAAAGGCAGAACCTTCAACAGCCTTCTATGACTATTTCAAATAAGGTGAAAAAATTCCTTTTGGGCAATATATGCCACATGAAGAACTACTTTTCCTGGTGTTAGACATTCTGCAGGTTAAATAATTGCTTAGACTGGGAGAGGGAGTGGTCAGGGAGAAGGATCATATACTGAAGGTCACCCCCATGGATACTCACAGCCAGCCTACTGAACTGCCTTTCATCTGGCAGAAAGCTGTAACTTTCTCTCTTGGTTCCTGGCAAACATATTTCATTCTGTGTGATATCCCATTCAAATATCATACTAGTCCAGGATAACATCTTTCATTTCTTTTTAAACTGAACTTCATTTCTGCCAAGGCCTAAGTATTTGCTAGGAATTTCTTCTCTAAAATCCTATGTAAGTTTTGACAAATTTCTTAAGAAATCACAGATTTTTAGCTCTTATAGCTGAAACAGAAGGACCAGATCACTTATCTATGCTCTTTTGTGTATTGTTGATAGATTGTGATTGAAAACTTCCTTTGAAATTAAAGATCGGAAGATATTTGTGTATTTAGCCTTTTCTTTCATCCAGTCCTTTTAGGAATCAGAATACTCTATGGACTAGTTTTTCTGTGAAACACAAGTTCAAGTGTAAAGCTTAGTTCAATGTTAGGAAGTTAAGCATCAAATCAGACCCAGACTTTTTAAAAAACTTCCAAAGCTAAGAAAATATGAGATATAAACATCCTTAACTCTATCACCTATTAGTTGCATTATTATTCCACGTCCAATACTACAAAAATTCAGTCTAAATTCTGCCATTTTAAATCTATATGTAAATGTTTTATACAATTTTATAAAAAAAATTAAATCTTTTTTATTAGACTGTGTACTGGATATACATTTTACAGAAAATATACCTCTGAACTGCAAACAGTAGGAAAAACAGTCCTTTACTCTGAGTTTCTCTTTTACTCTTTTTCACATATTTTATGTGTTGAAGATAAATAGGTTAGCACCCTAATAAAGGTTATTTTAACCTTTGGCAATGCTTCTCTTTCTGCCCTGTCTTTATATAAGACAATATATATACATTAGAAAAGAAAGCTGAGTACAGCTGCATTCTTATGACTGCTAAAACCAAACAAAGTTTCAAGCCAAAAAAAGTAGTCAGTATCATACGAATTCCAGAGAAACATTGCAGTGATTAATTGACCCCAAGAGATGTTATAGACTTACAAAAGCTGGTTAATTATTAAAGTACATTCTTGTAGGAAAATTAGAGGACAAGTATAGTTGTATAGTTGTCCATTTATAAGAAGGATATATTGATGATTACTGGAAAAAATCCCAACATTCTGTTAATAAAAACACTCAAGAAAATTTTATTGGGGAATGTCTTCTCTAAATGTCATTTTTCCTAACTTTTTATTAAGGTTAGAAAACTAGCTGTTCTCTCAAATTCTAATGACTATATGTATTTATGTTTAATATATGGATCTACGTGATTTCTTAAAATAAACATGAATAAAATTATGGAAAGAATTTGTTTTGGAAAAGTAAATGAACAATGAAAATTTCAAGGACCATAAAAGGTTTTGTTCAAATAAAAGGTGGAATGTCTACATACATAACTCTCCAAAAGTCTGAATCTTTTTGCAGTTCATGTCAGTCATTCATGATCTACATGACCCAAACTTTTCCAAAAATGCATTTTTATCTTAAGCCTGACAGTGTTCAAAGGAAGCTCTGTGTCCTTGTTTTGAATATAGGAATAAAAAAATAGAGATGTGTAAATGGTAACCTCAACCACAAAGGTTAGACATAGTTCAAGTAAGCTTCAGAAACTTATGCTTCAAAAATCTTTCAAGATATATGTGCCCAACCACCTAAATAAACATCAAGCTCCTGGAACTTTCAGGCCACCCCTCAGAATAAGTCTAAGACTTCAGATATGGTCTTTCCCCATTAAAATGACAAGAATCTTCAGGACTTCCTCTCTCTGACTCTGCCACATGACACAAATTTTAGCTGCCATGTCCCTGTAAGCCTTTTTCCAGATTTTTTTACTTCTGTGAAAACAAACAAACAAAAACTTTCATGGGGCAATGAATTAAAAACTTAGAAAAACAAACAGCAAAGGAACCACTCATCCCTGCCCCTTAAATACCATGTATTCAAAGAATATACAATTTCAAAGGAACACAACCCAAAATGTTCTATCAAGTTTTGGTAATGAATACTAAAAACACAATAGAAAAGAAAGCTGTACTTCAGCTTGCAGTTTTGTCAAAAGAAGGGAAATCAAGCAGAAACACATGGTAATAAAAAATAGACTAGTCCCAAGTTTATAGTCATTTAACCTTTAACATGTTTCAAAGTTCAGGTCACATGAGAAATTTTATTCAATTTCAAGACAACTTTTCCTTTTTGCTTAAAAGTCCCTATTTCAGAAACAAGAACAAAAAAGTATTTGGAAGACAAAGAGCAAAGAAGGACTAAGTTATAAGCATATATTTTTTTTAAACTTATGTTAAAAAATCTCTAATTAAATTACAATATGCTTAATTCTAAAGAAGGTATGTCTCAATAATCTCTCAGCTTCACTTATATTGTCATCCTTATATCTCCCTAGCACTGTCTCTTCTGTTTGAAATAAATTATGCACAAATGAATCTGCAAGTTGAAATTTGCTGATTCATAACTGTAGTCTCAACAACTTTAGTCTTTTGGGACCTGCAATGCTACTCTCTGGGAAATTTAGAGCTTCAGGAGCTGATTCTTTGCAATGTTTTCCTGGTGTAAACTCAGATTTGTGAAATGATCAGCAACTACTCCTATTTCCATATAAAAAAAATTAATAAGTATTTTTCATGTAAAAAATTACTAGACTGAGTACTAGGAGATGGTTTTAAAAATATTTAGCATTTAGGATTCCTTAGCCCACTCTGTTCAAGGACAAACTAGACATAAGGTCATATAGCTTTTAGCTAAATTAAGAGTGTGTTATAGCACAGAAGATTTTTGGTTTTGTTTTTTGGGGTTTTTTTACCATTCTTTGTTTCCACTATTAAGAACTGAAGAATTGCATGGTGCATGGCAAAGAAAGTCCACTATGACTCTACATCCTTTGCTGTGGGACTGCATCCTAGAGAGTCAGCCCCTAGCCAATAGTGTTGCCCGTATATATTGGACTTTGGACTTGCTCTTGTTAAACATCATGAAG
Source organism: Chiroxiphia lanceolata (assembly GCF_009829145.1). NCBI lineage: Eukaryota > Metazoa > Chordata > Aves > Passeriformes > Pipridae > Chiroxiphia > Chiroxiphia lanceolata. Next base: position 42,292,308 of record NC_045641.1, on the reverse strand, counting down.
TTCTGGTCAGCCTGTTTATCTAGCCTGTGTAGGCTGCTCTAGAGAACACCCTGATCCTCCAGTCACTGTCCTCAATCTGCACAATTGCTGAGATTGCATTCTGTTTCAGGTTGCTAATTAAAATTTTAACTATTTTGGGCCCCTACCATCCATGATGGGCTCTATTAATTACTGTCCACAAGTTGGACTTGGCACCAAAGAAGAACACACTACTTGTGAGCCTGGTAGTGCAGTTAATTTGACAGTGACCTTTACTGTCTACTTGTTCAACTCACACCTCAAAACATTTTGAGAATAAAGCTGTGGGAGACAGTCAATGGCCTTGCTAAGGGCAATGCAATATGCACTGCACTACCCTTATTCATTCTGCCAGTTACCTTTTGACAGAGAACAATGAAGTTGACTAGTCCTTGGTAAACCCATGCTAGTTTTTCCCAGTCATCATCTTTCATAGGTTTAGAACTGGCTTCTGAATGTATTTGCTCCAAACCTTCCGAGGAAGTGAGATAATGTTGATTGGCATGTAGTTCCCTGGATCTTTCTTCTTGACTTTCCTGAAGATGGGTGTGATGTCTACCCTTTTCCAGTCACCAGTAACATCCGCCAGTTATGTTCTTTCAAAGATGATAGAGAGTAACCTCAAAATGACATCAGGCAGCTTGTTGAACCCCCTTGGATGCATCCTATCTCTTCCCTTGGACCTCTGTTCAGGGGAGGCAAGTTGTGCTCCAATTGGATAACAACTGCTATGTTCTAAACTAAGAGGATTTCAAGCTCCAGGCAATGAGACGTGCATAGATTTTAGAGTAGAAGAGAACAGAAGCTGACATATCATGTTCTTCTTCGGTTCCTCCTTTAAGTACTGCAATTTAATTCAATTACAATATTCACTGCATCAATGGCCTCTTCTCACAAAGCACAGACAAATCACTTAGGATAGCTCCTGAAATTTGTAAATATGGATTACTAAAGATCTCTTTTAATGGAAATCAATGTATGTGGACATGCTAATTACCAGACATTTAACTAGATACTTTAAACACTATCTATACCTATATTAAAACATCAATTTCAACATTACACAAAAATTAAAGAACTTAGGGGAGATAAATTCAGTGATTTGAGGTCCTTAGCTCAGCTTTCAAGAGATCCCAGATACAGATGTACTTACTGAGAAGAACTGATGCCTGTATTATTGCTTCCACTTACAATGATGCATTTAGCTTAAAAAATTTTTCCTTTCAGGCAACTATAAAGAACTAAAGCTTTTTGCACTTCGATACATTTTTCCATTGCTCGGCCTGTTTATTCAGTTCCGAGGCTTGACTTTGTATTTAGAGAAATAAGACTAGGATGTATAATTAATGACACCACTACACTTTGATATGTCATAGAAGCTAAATATAATTTAGAAAAACAATATACCACTGGTTACATATAGGTTCCAAATTATATCTGTAGTGGGCTTTCCTTTGGGAAGTATTTGTTTGAATCTGGCTATTGAACCAAGAACTGAGCAGAGACAAGCTGTGAAGATAGGTTCTGTTTAAAAATTAACAGCATTTCAGGTGGTATGAAGAATTCAGATCTCATGGTGGAAAGCCACAAAGCAATCAAAGCACAAAGTACTGTGAGGCTGGAGTGTTAGTGACAGTCCCAACTTCTAGTAGCTGTATTTGTGTTTATTTTATCAGCTACTGACTGCAACAACATACTCTCAAGACCAGAATATCTATCAGATAACTAGAAAACAAGATTTCAGTATGTAAGATAAGCAGCACTACTGAAGGAGGTAGAAGGTTTATGAGTCTGCTGATGCTACAGACTGAGAATAGCATACAATTCACTAACACAGCAGCTGAAGAAACAGGAACATATCAAGAGATCATTTATAAACACTTATGGAAAAAGATTGATCGTTCAATATATTACTTAGGACAGAGTTTTTTCCCTTCTTTTTAAAGAACGGAATGTATCTAAGGAAATTTTCATCAGACACTTTTTTGCTTTTCTACAACATTGTAACTTTATATGCAACTTGATGGAAAAAGGATCATATTCTTTGCAGCATGCAATACAGAAAAACTGGATCCTGATCTGACATTTATAAGCAATTACAAGAGCTAGACATACGTAAGAGTGTCAAGATACAAGAAATAAACATTATGAGGACCTTCTAATCCATATGTTACACTTATTTCCTGGCACTAGCAACAGCAATCACTGTCACAAGCTCACAGCCACAAGCTCACACCCTGAGACAAACCACATTCTGAAGGATTATGAGAAAAGAAGACAGAACACATCGTATGGCTCTAGTTGGGATATGTGATAAGAATACTAAAGATGGGAGATGTAAGGAAATTGTTGTTCTAATTGCTGTTTATTTTTGAAGAGATAGCACACAAGAGGTAGTTTTCATTCTTTCCACCCCTCAAAAAAGAAAAAATGAGAAAAAAAGAAAAGAAAAACGCTACCTAGATGTTGTGGAAGGCAAGTAAAAAATTAGAAATGACTATGTGTCTGAGTGTGGATATGTAAAAAAAATGTGAAGGAAACTCCTGATGAATAATTTCAAAAGCTGTCAAGAAGACTGGAATTTTAAAAATCTACTTAGAAGGAGAACTTAAAACTTTTAAAAATCAAACTTAGAAGGAGAACAACACTTGGTCTCAGGGCAACAGAGTTATTGCCTTTGATGAAAAAAGGAGTGATAGATTTCTTTTTAGCTTGGTTGCAACTTACAAAGTGACTTTCTTTTTTAAAAAGTATGACTAGACATTTAAATTAAATTAAAAAATGAAGGTTTGAAAAATAGAGTACTTACTTTCTGTGCCACGTAATCATCAATATTGATACCTCTCTTGATGAGAATAGGATGTGTCCATATGCTTACTCAGTGTAGGAAAACAGTAATTTATTCAGTGATCACTGCTCAAGGTAAAGAACTGCCTCAATACTCATCATATTCTATTTATTCAGCTTTCTGACACATTGGCAAGTTCAGCCATTTTAAATTTGGCTCACAACATATTCACATCAAGAAAATAACAGTGCTGATATTTAGATGGTACAGAAAATAAGAGCTATGTCAAGCAAATGTGTTGTCACATTTTGTCCACCAGAGGTAAAGTGAGCTCTGCCTTGTAGATTGTTTGCTACATGGATGGACTGCTGATGAAAGGTTGCCTTAAAATCAGCCTTCTGGAGCATATAGGCTGAAATTCTCCAAAATCCACATGAAAGACATGAAAATATCACTAAATACCAGGCTCATACTTTCTGAGACATCTGTCGGCCAGATCTTTCATCTCATCTGAGATAAACTGTTTGAAATTGCACAATAAACCAGACACAAAACTGTCATCAATTGCATCTTCGGCAATGTATGGGAGTTCATATGAATACAAGAAGGTATCAGGAATTTTTCAGGTGAAACTATTAATGTTCATGCTATTGTGAGCAAGTTAAAGCTAATTCCTCTAGCCCAGTCACACACAATCCATTTTTCATGAGATATGGTGTCAAACTTGTACTAAAAATATACCATTGCTCAATAGGCATAAATGAATTAAAGTGAAGATCTTTGGCAAAGACTAGGGTTTTCCCCATGCTGTTTCACAGCCTCACCTTCCATTAAGCACTGGGTACACTAAGTTTATAACGAAGATATTAAACAGTTACTTAATGAAGTCTGATGCCAAATGACTTATTGCACTGTGATATTTGCAAACGGTTTAAAAAGGTGCTTGCAGACTAGTGACTTTGTAGAATGCTAGGTAATACTGAATAAAATCATTATGACTGAAATCTACATAACAGAATAAGAAAAACCCAAACACAAATTAGTGAATTATTCAAAAAACTTTTGGACAAGATTTAATATATTTGTATCAGTTTGCAATAAGGAAAGGTTTTTCTACCCTTCTCTCTCATTTCACTCACCCTATACAACAGTGAAATCTGCAGTGCAAACTGGTGTCCAAATATTTTTCTCTTCCTTCACACCCTAGCATATGGGATCTCTTAGCCCAGCAATATGTACTCCTCCCTACACAGTTGTTTGAGACACAACAGATAGCCACTGATATCATGTGTCATTATTTGGCTCTGCTTCAGCACTTTGCCATAAAACACTGAGGCCAGAAAGGAAGGAATAGGAAGTACTGACTGCTCCAAGTTTCTGTGGCTTGTCTTTGCAGAAGTAGAAAGTCCATGTGATCTGGCATCACCCAACTGCAAAGAACAAAACAGCTAAACACACATGGAAACAGGCAACCTAGTACTGACTAGTTAGTCTGAGCAGTCAGAGCAGAATGTATGCCCATCACAGTTAAGCCACACGTTTCTCACAATCAAAATCTTCAGCACAGACAAGATATACACTTGAAAAAAAAGACAACAAAAAGAAAAAATATGACAAATATTATAATTCTAGTTACAGTCATCAATCTTAAACATTGAAATGTTCACTCACTGAACAAAGGATATTCTTCACAGATGCATACATTTTAAATTTATCACATACACTGCTCTGTAGAAAACAGATGATATTTTTCATCACAAGAAGCTAAGGGCTTGAGTAACTCATTTGACCTCAGTCCCTAGTTCAGCCTTTGGGCATGCTGTGCAAATTAAAATGTCAGTTCATGGTTCACCTGTCATCATCTGATGCTAAACACTTCCTGAGAATTTCTCCCTAAACCCATGTTTTATTTCTTACCTAATAAACTCAATAACAATTTGGGGTGAAAAAAAGAAAAGAAAAAATGTGTGGCAACATCAGGGGTGATACAGTACAAATCTCTCTGAAGTCAGCTGGGCTTCTTTTTTCTGCCTTCTCCACCCCTTCCTTTTGTCCCTGGCCTCATGAGCACCTGCCCAAATGTGACTGTCTTGCTGACAGACGGAACAGAATTGTCTATGTAGTTTTCAGTTTAGCAATTAAAATAAACCAACCAAACAAAAAACCATGACAGGATTATTTGGGCCAAGCAGAGTGAAACAAGAATGGCTCAACTGAAATACAGTGTGTAAGACTCTGGCCTACTGGCTGAATAATTCAAAACAGGATATTTTCCTTTTTTAATATATGAACAGATACTTCCTTCCTGTGTGAAGTAATAAAACCTTCATTGTTCTGCTTTTTATTATTTTAGAAAGAAGCCAGGGATCAGAGAACATCAACTAATGAAACTGTTTTGTATATATATTTCAAATTAAAATGAAAAAAATCCTAAAATTTAAGCCAGGTCTCTATGTTTACACACACACATTTCCTGTCTGATTCCTGGGAGTCCTGCCTCAACCATTTTGCATGATCTTAAATAAGGCAATAATTCTGAAAATGTATCTTAAAATAGTTGCTGAAAGGGAGAAAAAAAATGAAATTACCGTAAGTCATCAAGTCATTGGTAACAATTTCATTCAAAGTTCAGCTATTTTGTACAGGGAGGGGTTGGCAAAAGAAGGCTGATACTCAGATGACCAAAGACTGATCAACTGTAAACTGCATTGCACCAACCGACAACATCTTTGATTTCATAACTTGATATGATCAATACAAACATGATTATAAACAGGACCTAGTCCTGTCAGTACAGGCAGTAGTAGGGCTATTGCATCAATCTCCCTTGCAAAATTAAAGTGGAATATTGACAAACGGCTCTTGCAAAGACACAGCAGCTGAATAAGCACATTCAGAGACAAGAAAAAAAATCTGAGTCATATCCTTTTAGGTCTCAAATGGCCACACTGCTGTCAGTTTTCTTTGCTTTACCTGAAAGCATTTAAAAAAAAAGGCAGCCAACGAATGTGAGCAATTAGAGAAAAAAGTGCTCCAGTCAAATATATAGGTAAGTCATCAACAGCTGCCTTACTATTTACTATGAATACTGGGTCTAGAACTTCCTATGTGGACTGTCTTTTGAGGCTATAAAAGATAAAGTTCCTTTAAAATTTCTTTTCCTTGTTTACTGAATGACGATATTGATCCTGTAGACATTTTTATTTTTTATTTAAGTATAGCTAAATGCAATTTTGAAAGTGACAGTACTCCCCAAATTCCTTTGAAGTCTGTTTTTATTCCTTCGAATGGAAACATCTGATCCAATTTCAATCCTTTTGAAACTGAAAGAACATTATTAATGCTATATAACTTGCCAAAATTATTAGCAATAATGTCTCGATTTTGAGCATTACAGAACTTCTAATTGTGGGGTTTGGGTTTTTTTCTGATTTAACTGTACTTCTTTTCATTTGATTGCATTTAACTGCAGAAATATATGGGATTCTATGGTGGGTCTGACATTAATAGCACAGTAATTATCAGAGCATCTCAAAGAGCAGGAATCAATTAATCCATGACAAATATATCTAAATCAGCTATATATGAATAAATGTTTTTTTATTTCTTGACATCCAACATGTTAATTCTAGCTTGGTAGTCCTTTCAATTTCTTTTATTTCCAACATCTACATGATTCCTTAAGAAGAATAATGAACATTTTATCCTAATGACAGTGCTTACTCCAGGACAGGTGAAAGCATCCACATTTATTTCTTCATATTCATCCTCCACTTCATCACTTTTAACAGCTGCAAGAGCACTGGCCAGTTTCTTTCGCAAAAGAAAACCCTTCCAAAATGCCTAAACAAAAAATTTAAAGCATGTTACACAAAGCCATAGATCAACCCCAAATCCAGATTCTCTGTGTTATCCCATTAGGAAGATAAAACATCTTGAGCCTTTGTTTAATAGCTCAATGATCTGTTTTTTGAACTTTATGTGACATGTAAAACTACAAGACAAATTAAATGCCAGCATATGTCTAAAGCTTAGAGTACTCAAGAGGCTCTCCACAAGTAAGCAGAAAGGAATCCTGCAACTCCCTCAACTACAAACCTGGGTCAACTAATTAATTATTTGACAATTCCTTCAGGGACTATTATAAACTGAAAGGAAAGACTACATAAGAAAAACCTGAGTGTCAACTTTCAAATTACCGAGAATAAAAATACAGTTGTACTAAATGTCTTACAGTTTACAAGTAGCAATTCTTGGAGACATCTCATGCAATTGACCTAGGTCAGTTACTCTTTCTTAACTGACTAAGCTCTTTATTTTAAAAAAATATTACCAGTAAGTACAATCATCTCAAAGAAAAAGGAATACATTAGGAATTAAAGTGCTAGAAAACGAGGAAGGTTGTTAGGAACACATGCCAAGCATAGAATCAGATCCAGGAAAAACACTTCAGAGATCACAATTACATGGATGGAGTTAAAAAAACTAAATGCAAGACAGCAATTTTCTCTAAAATCAGTGTTTGACATCACTAGAATTCAAGATGCCCTACACATTTAAAACACTGTCATGAAAGAAGTGGTGTTGTCCACCTTTAATGGCTTTGCAATGAAGGCACTAAAATAAGAAGGGTAAATCTCATATTCTGGTTTAACATTTAGCTCATTAATTTTTAGAAAATTATTGTCCAACCATGTAAATTAATGAAAATTTTACCATTTTTACACACATAATTCCTGGTTGTTATAAAATTATTAAATGTGTTAGAACTGCTTTCTTATAATTTTATTGTTATTTTCCTACAGATCTGCATAAGCATCCCGATAAAATACCCTGATATTACTGAGTGATCAAACAACAAATATATTTCATTCAACACACACAGTTAGATTTTACAAAGGAGAAAAGCAATCCTAATGATATATGCAGAAGGATAAACTGTAGATCTACAGAAGGATAAACACAAATCTATGAAAGCATCAGGTCAGTGCTCAGTCATGATCAAAAAGAAAAATTGCATGTTAATAGCTTCTAAGAAACAAGAGGAAAACTGTCTTACTGTACTAATTCATTATATATCTGCGTATGGAATTAAGTTCTAGTTGCTTCTTTATAAAAAGATTTTAACAGATTGCGGCAAAGGTTCAAACATGGACAAAAAGATAGAAAGAATTACAGAGTAATGTGAAAAGAGACTAAACAGACTAAAATTTTACTTCCAAAAACCGTATGTAAGGACGGATATGAGAGACCTAAAAATCTGTAACACACACAGAAGATAAATAATGAAGGACTTTATTTTCATACTCACTTTGGAAATCATCATGTTTGAAACAAATGAAAAGAAGCACATATTAATCAGTATATAAATCTGTGAAACTCATCAATTTAATATGTAGTAGAGGTCAAATATATAAGTTCAAAAAAGGATTAAATAAACTTATTGACATCAATTGCTAATATGCTAGCTACACAATATACTCCAGTAACAAATTTTTGCTCCTTAATCACTGTCACTTCTGACATTTTTATATAAGACTTACAATACGGAATGTTTCTAAGTTAACTTGAAATATGAAACCAACACGGTCAATTTCTTTCAAAATGTAGAAAAAAACCATTAACTCTGGAAATGTGTCAGGCTAATACTATGTCTGGTTAGCAAACTAGACAGAATCAAGGTATGGACTTCAACTCTTGCAAATGGAAATCCATGCTATTTAACTGTTATCAGCTCAGTATCTACCATAGCCTAGGCCATGGTCTGTTCCCAAGGGTAATATGGATGAAGCAATCCTGGTTTTTGGAGATGGGGAGAGAAGGAAAGAGATGGATAGGTAGGATGGAAGAGACAGGAAGAGTAGTTAGTCATATAGATATCAGACATGATATATTACTTGTGCAGCATCTGTCACTTTAATAGCACAGACATGCCTCAGTAAGAACATGGGCACAGTATCTCTTAGGCATAATATTAGAATTAAATCAAGCAAAAATAAGTCAGGGAAATATTTGGTGAAAATAGGGAAAATATTGTTATGTTTCTATGAAACATTTAATAAAGTCTCTCTTTTAGAAACATCAAGCTTATGTTGAATAAATAAAACAAAAATGTTTAATTATTAAATTATTAATAAATTCATAAGCAAAAACAGATAGAAGTACAAGTACACAAAATGAGTAAGATTTTTTTTTCTTATTTAATTTGCAAAACAAGTAAAGAGAATACCATAAAACAACCTGGATTACTGTGGCAGCTTCATGTTTCTGTCTCAATGCTTCTGTATACTGATGATTCTCTGTTTTGTTGCAGTCATTTTTATTCCGAGCATGGTACTGCCGCCAAAGGGACTGGATCACTGACGCTGCCATATGTAGTCTCCTAGAAAAATAAATACGTTTATGAATGACACAGCCAGTACAACTGGATTATCATATCTGCCAAACTACAACCATAAAACATAGCACTGTGCTTTGTGACAAATGAAAAGTTCTGCCATTAAACATGAAATTACAACCCATACGTGACATATATGTTTAGAAGAATATTCACATTCTATAACTTCTGAAATCCAATTATCTAAAGACTAATCTCTGCTGGGCTCTGTTCCATTTATAATCATTGTAGAGGAAGAGTCCTCAAAGGAAGAATTAGGAGCAGAACTGGTTTAACAATGACTGAATAAATTCTTGGAAGAGTGTGCTTACTCCCACCACCTGTATAAAAAAAAATAAAACTAAAAAAAAATAAAACTAACAAAACAAAACAAAACAAAACAAACAAACAAACAAAAAAACCCAAAAAACCAAAGAAGCAAATACCAAGCAATAAAGAGAAAACTGCACGAGACAGATATTTTCAATGGAGCAGACAGGAAAAATGGAAAGCGCAATTTCATCTTTTTCCTGCTTTTACCCTTTAATCTAAGAATGCTGACTAGTGGTTATCCATGTAAATTTTCTAATTTGCTCATTTTTTAACAAGCACTAATTACAGACTATTTAGATTTCTACAGTGGTTGAGATTTCTAAATATATATTCAATTAATTTATATTCATGGAGAAAAAGTTTAATGTCAGCTCTGCATTATGACTTTACTATCTTTACTATCTTGGAATCCTTTTCTCCACAAAATACTCATTTCAATTGGACAGTGGATTTAAATTTTCCCCAATCTTTACATGATTTCTTTCCTTGTGCAGTGCATCTATTTAAATAGAGAAGTACTATTCAGAAAAAAAAAACCCAGCACACTTCAGAGGTCAAGACATAATTTTTTTGCCCTAAATGTGTTTATTAAGTTTATCAACCCCCAAAAATGAATTCTTTATAAGCTTTACATCTGTAGGAAGCATTAACTGAATTAGAAAAACAAACACAAAAAATGGTTTGCATTCTGTTTTGAAGAGACATCTCCAAAAAGACACTTACGGAATGCATTTAAAACATTAACTAAAAACTAAATTAACTTTTCAAAAATAATTGTTTTAAGCATTCATCTTCTGCAATAGACTACTGTACTCTTGATTTCAATTTGCTGAGAGGTAATGATGAATTGCATGGTCTTCCTGAATAATAAATTTTATGACAAATTATTAGTGTCTTAAGTATCCACTAAGCACTACCGCCTACTTACCATGTCTAAACAGAACAAAGAAGCACACCCACCATTACTGCTTTTCATAGTGTTCTCAAGACATCTATTTTTGAAACTGAATTCTTATGAAATTGTAACTGAACACTTGACCCTTTAGGGCAAAAAAAAATCAGCTTCTGTTTCCCCTGACTGTACATCCAAACCCACAGAAATCAGCAGTAAATGCATTCCATAGAGGTAATAAGCCGGTGTATTTCATGTGGGAGAAAATGTAGGGTCACAGAAAAAGTTGAATTGGCCTCTCACCCCTGTCTCTAGTTTTAAGAAGCAGGTTGAGGCATGTTGGAGGAGTACCAAAAGCAGGGCAGGCTGCAAGCTCTTCAGTCATCACAACAGCAGGAGACAGGCCTAAGGTCAAGGGAGTAGGATGGTAGATTTAAGGAATTTTTACCTCTTGCCTTCTAAATGGTACTGACTGTAAAGTCTACACAGATGAATCTTGAATGTCTAATGGAGAGTATAGCAAAAAAGCTTTACACTAGTTTGTAGTCAAAGTTTCTGGAAAACATCAGCATTTGCATTCTTAACACTGCAAGTGTGTTTGAACTGATGTCACAACATTATTGCAAAAAAAAAGGAAATTAAAGGAGACCAAGAGGAAGTTTTCAAATTCTCTTATTATACAGTATTTTTAAATTATTTGAAGTGCTTACATATCTATATTCTAATATATCAACTGACAGAATACCACAAAGGATTCTTGTTAATATGGAAGCCTAGTGTGCAACACCTCAATATAACTCTTTATTGTCTAATAAGCTTAAAAATATTATCTTACAAGTTCTGTGCCTCTGTTTTAAACAAGAAATCCTCACTCCTATTGTCTATCTGAATAATCTATTTGAAAGCAATCCGACATCTGTCTTACCTTTCTGTATCATTCTCAAAAAGCTGGAGATTTCTTCTCATAGTACTTGCTACTATCACTGATTGTTGTGATGTGAGTTGGGCTGACATGTTATTGTTGTCTTTGCTCTCCCCACTGTAATTAATACAAGATTCAGTACTCTTCTGCTTCACTCTCTGATCTTCTTTATTTTCCTTCTGGTGTACAGGTACGGAGGAGTTAATGAATGTGGCCTGAGTATCGCCAGTAGTAATCCATCTTTTGGAAGGATCCAACAAGACCTGTTTATTTTCTGTCACACCCATGATAAAGAGGTTATTTTCCTGTAGGCAGCCAGTGGATGTTTGTTCTAAATGATTTTGAAGTGCTTCTGGTCCATCTCTGTCCGTAACATTTAGTTCACCGTATTCATGTGCATATCGATGTTTAACACTAAGTTTCATCAACTGATTAAAATACCAGCATTTTCCCTGTGCAGAATCAATAGAAGAAGTAGTTCTGAAAAAAAAATAAAAATGTTTTTACATGTGTTTCTGACTGTAAGAATGCTTTAAAAAGAATATATCCCCTCTATTATTTTCTAAAATACCTTGTATTTTCAAATATTCTTACATGTTTCCATATTCTTAAGGAAATAGTAATTATTCTGATTGGAAACTCATTTTCAACACTCATAAATCTTAATAGCATTTGTCTTCTCTTGGACATATTTAAAATTTTGCTATAAATCCTATAGCTGCCTTATTAATCCCTTATCTGGGAACTATGAAAGCTACTATAAAACTACCAGTAATTTGAAAATTTAGATAAGAACTAAAGCAACCAAACCCAGACTTAGATTCAAACCAACAAACCACAATGTCTAGAAAGAATTTAGGAAAACAGAAACTTTTAAGTATAGATGTATTTATCAATACATCTATAAGGTAAAGTGCTAGACTGAAGCAACAGTAATCTATGAAGTCTGGTTCTCATTAGTTCTTTGCGTTTCACTCTGTAAATGATGAGCAAGAGTAAATATGAACTAATTGTTACAGATTCAGATGGCAGTCTGTCCTTTGGACAGCGTCCATCATATTAGGTAGCAGGTACTTCAGGAATCATGAAAACATTTTTCTTCAGTAACATAGATAGATGCAGAGATCTGTAATGTGTTGCTAATTTCCAAGGAGCACAAAGTCAATTCTAGGACAGCAATTCAAGAGAAAAAGTAGAAATAAAATCAATCTTCTTGTTCTTCTGAAAAAATCAGGTCCTAAAATTATAGTTAGAATAAAAGAATTTTCCTTCTTGTTCATCATTCTTGAAAGATGAAGCTTTTAAAAGGTTTTACTGTGAAAAGACTCTTTACCATCATAATTATATCCTCTAACGAAGTTCAACTAAAAACATTTTAGATTTTTAAGAACATAGTGAATCAGATCTTACAAGATTTTACTGTTAGTGCAACTTCAGTGCTAAAGGACAAAATCTGAATGGCTAAATTGGAAGCCAAACCCATATAGCTTAAGCACACAACTCATTGTGCAATAGCTGTGCATTTGATTGTCCATTACACAACATTACTCCTACTCCTGTTAGTTCCATAAAAATGACAATTCCTAAAAATATTTAAACCAACGCATATATTTGTTTAAAGATCTAACACACTATATACTAAGAATAGCAATTTCTTTATTGGAAAATACCTATAACATTAGTCAAATATTTTAGTTAAATAATTTTAATTAATTGAAGTATTTAAAAAGATAAATTTGGTACAAGATCATTACCAAATTTGTACAAAAAATACTACGGTGAGAAGACAAAAAAAATATAAAAAGATTTAAAAAGAAGTCCATGTCCACTTTTTTCTTCCCCTTTTCTTTAGTTGCTTATTTGAAAATAAAAATGTTGCAGAAAATGCCAGAATGTTTTATATATTGGGGCAAAATAAACTTTTGCATGAAAAGCATATCCTGAGTATCCATGTTCATTCTCAAAAAAAGAAACAGAAAGAAAGAAAAACAAACCACTATAACAGTGAATCGAGTAGGATACTTGTGCATCCTCTCCTATGACAGGTGCAGGGGTATCTCAAGTACCTGTTTCACCCTTCAAGTGGCTACGAATATGTCAAGCAGAAATGGGAAGGGAGGTTGATGGGAATTCAAAATTCAAGCAGGGAGTAATTTTGGGGTCACCAGGGATCATGTGTTACTTTTTTCACAGTGGCTGCTTTTTGAGCAGTTTTCCCAAGCAGTGGCTGAAAAATACAGTCTTGTCACTGTGGGTATGCACTGTCTCCCAGCTGATACATTCCCTGGCAATTCGCAACTATACATTGATTTTGCAGGATTTTTAGGCTGCCCTCTGTATCGGTGCTTTCCTTTTAGGCAGTCAGATCACCTTAAGTTTCAAGAAATTATAAAGGAAGTTGAAGTGACATTTTAGAGAATTATGAGCAATAAAGTGGTTTGGTAACTTTTGGGTTTCTCCTGCAAGGGTGAAGCTCCAAAGTACAGACAACAAATGATGGGGCCTGAGTACTAGGTAGCAGTCAGCTTGTAGGTCCTTTAGGAAAATAGGGATTTCAGGTATCCTCTCGCTGCACTGCAACTTTCTCAGTGTCTCAATAGGCCTGCATTCTTGATATCTGAGCCCTGCTCCTGAAGATTGCTTATTCAAACCAGAGAAAGGAAGCTGCTGTAACAGAAAATACACAGGACTGGTTTACTTCTTTAATAGAAAAAAAAAATACATACAAGGAAAGAGAGAAGACAAGGTAAGAAATATGACAGCATTAAGACTTTTGATACCACAGTATTTCCTTTTCAGTTAATGTAAATTCATTGTTTGCCTTTCAGATATTTTCCCATACTATTGGTCAAGGGGTCTGGTCACACTAAATCTTCTGGAATTGCTTCTTGGTTATGATACAACCAAGTTTTAAGCATAAACTGGCATCTATACAAAACAAGAAATGGGATTATCTCATGGAAGCACCAGCATCCATAGTGTCTGGCTGCTTAGTATGTTATGAAATGTAGATGAACACAGTGGTCTTGCTACAGCAAAATTTCTATGGCTTCCAGCTTTTACCAGCACATTCCCTCATGTTCAATGGCTGCCTGGCTTCCCACAGTTTTATTTTGATTCTAACAAGTGAAAGTAATTTATGCCATATGCAAATTTTAGCGTAACCACAAAGGATGAACTCCTTTTGCCATGGGAGAAAAGGAGAATAAGCCAGGAGATAAAGGGCTGGGTCTTTTGCAGCAATGTACACATGTGCTATAATAGCAGTCCTGATACTACCTAAAGACTGAGATATTATTTTCACAAACAAATGTTAACAGCAGAAAGCTACCTGTAGCTTTTTTTACCAAACAGACACCTCTCTATTTGTGCTAGCATTTTCCAGAGACTTTGAGGAAAGATAAAACCATTAGAATAAGATTTTAATCTCTTTGGAAATTGAAATCAGGCACTTATTAATGACTGTTACAATTTCAGTCCTCACATCAATCCACCAAGAGTATCCATCACTGTCTTGGTTAATTTAGACCAAACCCTGCTCAGTTTCACATGCAACGTTTGGGAAGGGAGGAGTAGAGGTGGGGAGGAGTAAACTCCCACTGGCAGCACCTAGGAAGCGTAAGGATTCATGCACAGGCTGAGTTAAAAGACATGGAAAAGGACAAAGTTATTCATCCTTAAAGGCCTTTCAGTGGAGTTTAAATCAGCCAGAGTGTTACTACTTAGGAAGTTTAAGGTGGTTACAGAAGCTTGCTTATAGAGCTGATACATTTTGTATAGAATTTCTTACTGCAATCACATCTGCAATGACTGCCAGGTTATTCAAAGAGCATACCTTTCTCAGAAAGAAGCCATAAGTCTGGAAAAATCAGCAGAACAACTCTCAGAGGCAAAAGAGACAGTGGAAAAACAAGCCAGTTCTAATCAGGAACAGCAGTTTTCTCCTGGCCTTATCAGCTAAATCATAAACAATATTCTACCTCTTTGTGTACTAGTTTGTGTACTAGTTAAAACTTTGCCTAATATCATGTTTTTCCCTTTGTGGTTCTACTGTGATTTTCATAATTACGATACACGAAATAGTCAAATAGTACAATTTATGTGAGCTTGTTTTTGCTACAGTGTTGTAAAATCTAATTTGTCTTCAGGGAAGCTTCTATAAGCATCATTACTGATGTTCAACTGTAGCCTACAAAAGTCCCTTAAAAACACATGAAAGAGGTCATTGTTTTCATATTCTCTCCTTGCAATACCATTTATGAAATTCCTGTCATTTTCACTGTATTATACATATAGTATTTATACAGTTCCACTAGCCAGACATCTGCATATCTGATGACTGAAAGCAAATTGCTGCAACCAAGGTGTTATATTTTTTTATATGATTCCTCATTACAAGTCATCTAAAGAACGTGTGACAGAAAACATTTATTAGAATAGAGAAATTAAATTTTAAAATAAGTTTTATTCTTAAGCATGGCAACAACAGAGAAGTTTCAGAAAGAAACAGCACAGATAATTTAACTGGGCAGCAGTGGTGTATGAAACATGAAATAGGGAAGCAATCAGTGATTACTTTTGGTAGCTTACATACTTGAGGTCGCACCTACAGAGGCTTATAACTTAGCAAGATGTGAAACAGACAGAAGTTTGCTCTGTTGTTGGCCTGTTCTTTAGCAATGTCACATTAATTCAGCCAAAGCATTGCAATATGTACATATAATAGCTATGCTGTTAAGGTTTATATATAAACAAGTTGTTTAGAGTTCCTTTTATGAATTGCAGTTTTCAACGGTTTTCAAGTCATCCATAAATTTTACTTTAGTCAAAATAAAAGGGTTTTAACACATAAGAAATTAATTTTAATTCTAAATTTGATACAAGATGTTTCAATCATGTCAAAGTTACCAATTCAAAAGATTGTGAATGAATTCCCAAAATCTCAAGAACCCCACAACCCTCCCTCCTCCCTGTACCCTGTCCTCCCCCTCTCCACCCAAATCATATATTCCGGAAAGAAGAGATGTTTACATAATATCCTCTTCCACTACTGTTCTTCTCAAACATCTGCAGGCTCTTTCAAACAAAACTGACACAGAATCATAGAAAAATTCTTAATTGAAGGAATTCAGGAGGTCTCTAGTTCAATCTTCTGCTTCAAAGCTAGGTTAGCTCTCAGATCAGACCAGGCTGCTCAGGGCTTTATCCAGTCAGGTCTTGAAAATCTCCAAGAACAAGGAGACCTCTCTGGGCAAGCTGTTGCAATTCATCACTGTCCCAGCAGTGAAAAGATTTTTCCTTATGTCCAATTGTCCTGACTCTGGCTGGGATGAATTAATTCTCATTACAGGCGTCCATATGGTGCTGTGTTTTAGATTCAGGACTGGAACTAAATTGATAAAAGACTAATGTTTTGCTGAACAGTGCCTGGACAAAGTCAAGGCCTTCTCTCTTCCATTCAGCAAGTAGCCTGGGAGTGGGCAGGCGGCCTCCTTTCTTTACCTCGTTCCCAGGTAAAGAACTTTGCACTTGTCCTTGCTGTATTTACAAGGCTCCTGTTGATCTGTCTCCCCAGAATGTCCTTCTGTCTGGTAGCTCTCCCCTCAGGCACGTAAACAATTGCCTCCAAATTTTTTGTGATCTGCGAGTATGGTAAGTGTGCGCTCCACCTCCTGCTCCCAGTCTTCAATAAAAGATATTAGACATACAAGTCAGCCTCCAGAAAGTAGCATAAGCCTAGGAATTAACTATTAATAGTTAATGGTTGGTCTGAGTCTGACTATCCAACAAGTTTCTTATGTATCTTTCTTACTTATGTCCATTCATGCAGACCATGGTTAAAAAAAATATTAAATTTTATGAATATCATCTTTCTCTTCCATTTGTTACCATCTTACAGAAATGCATGTGAAAGTTAGGTCCTCAGATTCTACTACAGTTCTCCCACAAGTCATATCCTAACTATAGATCAGCACTATTTTCTGCAAGGGATAATGATGAAACTGGTCCTAAATATCAGACACAGAAAATTTTTCTCAACCATAAAGGAGGTGGAGTGCTTTATTTATTTTTTTTTCCTCTTCTTTTTTCCTTTTAAGAAAAAGAAAGGAAGGAATGCCATTTCGAGATGGTAAATAGATTAGGAAGTATCAGCTTCCAAGATGCAAACCAGAAGCCAAAAATCACAAAAGTGGAGAAGACATACCTTGGAGCTTTAATGGAGAAATAAATGAGTTTTAGGAGCCACCTACACATTACATCTGTTATAGAAAACTGCACTGTGTAACTTCTCCCAAATGAATTTCAATTTAATTCTTAATCCAAGCCTTGTTTCAAATTAATCTGGTTCTGAGCTATGAAGATTTCATTGCAGCTTAGTAAAAGCCAATAATACACCAAAGTAATAAACTGTTAGGTAGTAAAAAGATATCATGGATATACAGGCTTATATGCAAATATAAAACAACCAGATTCTGAAAAATGTGTGCGTACTTTTCCTGAACCAACAGAGTATGCAAAGTTCAGACTAAAATACTGTGAAACATCACATGCTTCACCTGCTCTGGGATAACGTCCAGTACCTGGCAGAATGAAGAAAACTATCTTTCCAAACATTAGCAGACAAGTTGGATATTAAAAGGACTATAGGAATATTGTGAACCTGATAGGAAATGAAAAGCAACTATGAAAGAAAAAAAATAAGCAATGTTACCAAGTGCAGAAACATGAGAAGTTTGACCTATTTAGATATTACAAAACAATTAGAAGATAGCAGGTATAAGTGACAAATAACCACTTTCATGGTCTAAGCTGAAGTCACTAGACAACTAACAATGGTAATAGTAATAAAGGTGGTAAGTATGGTGAAATCAAAGACCTAGAAACAGATCCATCTGATCCACTACCTTAAGAAAAAAGAGGTCAAATTTTTTGCAAATACTTAGAATGCAAGTAATATATACATGGAAAACAAACACAGAAAGAAAAATAGAGCATATTGCATCAATAGCCAAACTACATTTGATTAAGTTAAAGCTGGAAATCACGTTCCAGGATTTAAGCTAGTAATCCTGCATAGCACCGTGCTGTGTTGTGTGTACAAATTCATTCAGCTACTACTAAATGCAGGTTTTGAACAACTTGTTTTCTCAAACTTAAAGAAACAAAACTCAAGGCCCACATATCTTAATATCTGTGTAAAACAGACTTTGGACTGCAGTAAATGATTCTCATCTCTTCCTTTTCATAATATATTTCCAGGCAAAAAAACCCCTAATTAAAATTCATAAGACACCAGGAACTTCACTAGCAGTACATGAAAACATATTTCTGAATGCAATTTATATTCACAATAATACATACTCCAATTCAGCAGCCTTTTTTTTCAGTTGAATATTTTCTTCAATTTGAGCTTGACAAAGTTCCAGAAAAGTTCTTAATTCTGATTCTTTGATTCTTTCAGTTGTTGGTAAAGTATGATACGTTAAGATTTCACCATCAAGAGACTGTAAACTAGGAAGAACCTTAAACAAGGAAGATCTTAGGAAAAAAAAAAGTCATAATTAGTTCTACAAAAAATCCTTATGCTAAAACACCCATTTTATTGATACAATCAGATAACAAGACAGAACATGAAGTTAGTTCTCTAAGTATTGGTACATATATGCACTTACTTCATATGTTAACATACTAGCTAAAAATTTATACTTAATAAACTACGGAACTCAGAATAAAACACATAACATAGCAAGACTTCTTAATACTCTTTTGGCATAAAGAGCACTGCTGAAATAATGACACCAGGAAAGTTAATGGCAACATTTTCAATTCACTAGAGTTAGAATTTTACCTACACAAACCGTAACAGGAAAATCTGACACATTTGTGCATAGGCACCTGTAATGAGTTTGATTAGTAGGCAACACAGCAAACTAAGTTATAGGATTAAGACATTGCACTGATTGACACCTTGAAATGTTTAAAATTTAAAACTACACAAAATACTAAAGCTTGTCAATTCTAATCCCTTTACCATTTGCATATACAATATCTAGTGACATGATATTCAGTATGACTGACAGGAAAAAAAATCCACTTTTGAAATATTGAATTTGGATCAGTGAAAGGAATGAGAGTAGAGATGACACTTCCTTCCTATAAAAAGGACAGTTGGGGCCACTGATGTAAGAAAAAACATGTACGAGAAACTTACATACCAAAAAAAAAAGTATCATCGATGCAGTCTTGTTTGGGTTGTTGTGAAATGTAATCTAGTACTACAACTCTGTTTCTCATATTTCTTGTACAAGACCAAATTTGTTGAAAGTTTGAAGACTGCAAAATTATTTAAGCCAATACATCATCACTCAATATTTTCACTAAGTCAATTTTAAGTAACACTTTAAGAACTCTTGAAAGCATACTTATTGTAGGCTGTAAATCCCCTACTGTTAAAAAACATGATACTGTTTTCAAAATTTTAAAATGCCCTGTGAAGGTAAAGGACTACTACGCAGCTCAGACAACATACACTAAGTTTAAAATCAGAGAAAGTTTCTATGACTGAGTTATAATATTCCAAATAACTCAATAGAATAGAATATTAAGTTTTTTGCAAATAGAACACTTTCCTTCACTACTGCCCATTAATGAAAGCTAAGACTGTCTAAAGTATATTTGGAATAAAATGATGGGTTTAGATCAACAGTTCCACAATACATAAAGAGAAATTACCAAAACTGATGTGGAATAGTGATACACCAAAAAAGTGCCATATCAAAGTTGATCAATGCTGGAAGTATTGTGTCTTAGAGCTATGGGATCTCATCACTAGTTTTTCCAGCTGGGTTTCTCCTGGTGAAGGGCTGAGTAAACATTTCATTTAGTGAAAACTTCCTGGTGAATATTCTGTCAGTTAAGAGGCTCTATTAATCATTACAGCATTGAAACATATTCCCCTAGGAGTGCTCAGACTGATCCCAGGGTTTAATTTTTAAAAAGAAATTTCTTACTACTTCACTTTTGTTGGTGTTATCGCTGGCTGGACATGAAAGTACAAAACTGATTGGGAAATTTTACAACTAATTCCTTTGTTGGTATCAAGGGGTTATGTAAAGTTCACTGGAACATATTGCCTGAAGTTACAGTCAATGCTGTATTCAGCAAATCCATATTTTATAGTATTCCATACTTTAAATCCTTTAGACAAATGAATCTCTTGTCTAATCATAAAAGCTCTATTGGGTTAAGCAATCTAAAGTGTCAGTTCTTAAAGTTAAATTGAAATTCAGAAAGCTTTTCCTTCCAGATTACAAATGAAATAAGAGTTAGTTCTGTAAAACAGTGGGAATTAAAACAATGCAAATAATATTATCACAGTTATGGAATTTTATTAATGAAATTACTTGCAGGAACCACGGGAGTGCAAATAACTTTCTTCATTAAAAAACAAACAAACCAATCAAGAATGTACTTATACAGGTATCTTTTAAACTATTCAAACATTCCCAACTAAAAGTTTCAAATAGTTATTTTTCTACTAGAATACTAATCATAAATTTGTGCAAAAATCTTCAAATAGAAACATAAGAGTGGTTTCATTTTCTTTTTTTTCTCTTAATACAATACACACTCCAAAACACACACATATCCCAAACTTTGTTGTCACTACACTAGGCAATCTAATATATCAAATGTGAACAGAATTTACCTAAACAGATTCTTGTGTAACATTGCAGTGTAAAACCTTACCTTTAAGTGACCTGAAATTATACAAGTAACAAGTTTGGTGATTCTTCAAAATTACTAGGAAAAATCATATTTTTCTAATAAAAAAATCTGTCATATATTTTAATTACATCCAAAATGGAAGTCCAGCTGTTGTGTCTAATTTCATTTCCTCAGACATTTTATTTTGTTAACACTTTCCCAGGTAAATACTTGATCTCCTTAGCTGAAAGAATTGGTAATGATTTAAATTCTTACTGATTAAATGCTTCTTTTTACATTTAATGGAATTATAGTAAGAGTGTCACTAACAGACATTCTACCATTTGAACACACGTATTCTCTGGAACATAATCTAAAAATCTAAAATTTCATTTCTAACTAGTATGCTGCTCTTGAAGGGCTGTAGACTATAAGGTATTAATTCTAAGGAAAATGAAAGAACACAGTAAATTAAAAAACACTACTGTGCTTTTGCTGAGCAACTTTCTCAGACAGCTTTAAGTCTTCATGGCACTGGCCCACAAATAGGGTTTCAGATTATGGAATACTTAAGAAACGAGGAGACTTCTATGGGTAAATAGTGCTACATCCAGTTGGCAGCCAGTCACTAGTGAGCTTTCCCAAGGCTTAGTAGTGGGGGCAGTCCTGTTTAATATCTTTACTGATGATTCAGATGAGGAGATCAAAGACACCTCAGTAAGTTCGCAGACAAAACCACATTGGGCAGGAGTGTTGATCTGCTGGAGGACAGGAAAGCTCTGCAGAGGGATCTGGACAGGCTGGATCAATGGGCTGAGGCCAACAGTACGAGATTCAATAAGGCCAAGTGCCAGGGTCACAACAACCCCATGAAGAGCTACAGGCTAGAAGCAGAGTACCTGGAAAGCTGCTCAGTGGAAAAGGACCTGGGGGTGCTGTTTGACAGCTGGCTGAACTTGAGCCAGCAGTGTGCCCAGGTGGCCAATGGTATCCTGGTTTGTACCAGAAACAGAGCGGCCAGCAGGACTAAGGCAATGATCCTCCCCCTGTACTTGGCACTGGTGAGGCCACACCTTGAGTAGTGTCCAATATACAGAAAAATATACAAAAAACCTATCCATGTGCCATTTTATTCCCTTATTTAACAATCTATCGGTTAACAATCCTATCATAACTACTCATTTCAGGGATTCTGGTAACTGCATATCATTTCATATGTCAAGTTTCTTTTCTACCCCTTTTCTATCTGTTTTTTCTATATAGACATTATAGTTTCTAGGACCAGCTTGATTTTTCAGACAATTTTTTCAGTATTATATGCCACTGGAGGGCAAATGACAGTATTACTCTTACAACTCTTTAATTCATAATTATTAGAGCTATTAATTTTTGATGTAAAGATAAGGAATTCTAAGAACCAGAAAAAAAGCTAAGCCTCAACTACTAAGGAAAAAGCAACCACTCATTCTGACTTTTTGTTCTTCTAATAAACACTACCCCTTCTCTAGCTAGCATTACAGGAATTACTTCTCTAGCTGCTGTTAAACCTGTCACAGCAGCAAGACTGTTCATAATGTGTGGTAGTATTTCTACTATTTTACCAACGTACAAAACAATTTTTTGCCTGATTTTTAAGTTTTTGATTTATCAAATTAATTTATTTTCTTACCTCCAGTTTCTTTCTTGAAGAAGAGGATTTCCACTGAGTGACAACTCCTTCAGTTTATCACAGCCACTTAACCATGTAAGGACATCTTCAAGATCTGTGTTATAGTAAGAAAGAAAACTAAATATAAATTTGAATGCAGAACCATATTATTTCTCATAAAATCTTACATGAAAGTAAAATGTATCAATATCATGAAATGTCTCTTATAAATACATGGGAACGGTCCCATTCAAATCAGTTTATAATTTAACTAAGAAATTCTTGTTTAGATGGCGCTTTATGATGTTTTTATACAACTCACCTGACAAGCAGTTATTTTTGATATTCAGCTTTTCCAAAGATACAAATGAATTTAAAGGCACAAGCTCAGTTAATCTAAGAACAAAATAGAAGAGAATTTTTTTTAATTAAATAAAACAGCAGTTCATAAACAGGAAGGCACCAGAATCTTTTACAGTTATGACAATTTACTTATTTACATAAGAAAATGCTCATTTAGCTATCCAAGGTGCTAGAACTAATTACTGAAATGTTAACTCGAAAGTATTTCCTACTCTTTTCAGTAGCTCATTATTTAATATTTTCTCATTAATGTTTTGTTTCATCTGGCAAATATTTCATTGTCTGTCTTGCATTTAATGCTGAAGATCTGAAGTCTTGTAAAATTTACATAACTCAATTGGCTTTTCTTTAGGCTCCATAACTAGAATGGAACTAACAGAAGGTCCTATTTATGGAGAAATAAAATCTGCTTGTCTTCTTTCCTCTTCCTTCATTTCTCATTGCTCAAACTTCCTATCAGTTTGTTTCTCTTCTCCACTACTTCCTAGATCCTAAAACTAACAAAATTGTTGTCACAGCTGGTTTTTTAACAGGTCAAGGCTGCACTATCCTGTAATACATTTTTAGTGCTTCCTCCGTCTTACTACTTCTGTAAGATGGTGTCACATAGGTGCTAATTATACAGTTATGGAATTGCTCTTGTGTTATCAGAGTTTTTCTTGTGCAATAGAGCAGCAAAGCAGTACTAACGACAGGAAAAAATTCTTATTTGTAGTCTTCAAGAGTAAATGTAAAGAAACTGAGCTGACATTTATCTATACAAATGATTTGGGATTGTAAGATGTGTATGATCACTGCAACTAAAGAATTAATGCCCAGTGCCATTCAAGTTTCTTTACTTACAAGTTTGCACTGGTGCCGGAATGTTGAATGGTTCATTCAGCTGCCAGGCTACTGTCAAATATCACCATTCAAATAAAGTTTATTTTGATTTATTTTAAATATGAAAAAGGGAGGAAAAGTTAAAATCAAGATGCAAGAAACCTCAACTATAAACTAAAACTTGAATGTTTATGTATAGCACATACTACATCAACTGTATCTTTTTTAAGGATACACATTTCAGTAACATGTTTCATCCTTGTAAGGACAAGGTCCTAGCACAAAGAATGGGGAACAGAAATGGGGAAATTTTCACAGAAAGTAGTATTTTCTGAGGGTGTAATGCCTTTGAAAGGTGTAAGTCAGAATTCTTTTTGCGAGAAACACGACCCTCCAAAAAAATGAAACCCACTCACTCCATAAACTTAAAATTGTTCAGAGCCAAAAATGCTTATTAGTTCCTGAAATGTGTGACTATGTCATGTTTCTGCCACAGGCTTTACAACTGAAAGACAGAGCTGAATCTTACTCTGGTACACTGGTTATGGACCAAATGTTGATTGTAGGTTCTTTATTCTTATTGAAAATATAACCAAATGCAAACCAAATAGAAAAATAATTTCCACTTTCAGTTGACAAGTATTTCTATAAAACGACGTAACATTTTAAGAGTAAACAGAGAAACAGATAGAAAGACAATTGAGTACATGCCACTATACTTCCTTTTTTTCCTCAAACTACATTGTAAAGTTGTCCTCATTCTAGTCCTACTTAGTTCTATTACATTCCTGCCATGGAAGTTTTCCATGGAATCAAACAAATACAAAGAAGTATTAACTCTAAAAAGCATAAGGTGCTATACTTAGATCTGTACATAGTTCTACAAATTTTCATGTTCAGTCAATAGTACATAAATATATTTAATATCTGACACAAATATTATCATAGATATTACTGGCTAACAGTATGGTTGTAAATCCATGTCTCAGATTATAGATTCACATATTCAGAAATATCTAGAAAAATAAATGTCATATCTTGTATAAGGGACAAAAAATAATACAGGTTTATTTTACTTATAGTGAGTGAGTTCTCTGGATCTTTATCAGTATATGCTGTAGTGAATTAGAAATTGTCTATCGGACTGTCCTTGCCTGCCGGTGGCATTAAGAGAGTTAAAACGTTTCCTCGTCATTCTATAGCTTTTCCCTTTACTGACATTCTTTGTTAATTTTTTTCCTAAGAAAATTCAAACCAGAAAGACAAAGGACATTACTGAAAACTTAATACTACTTGACCTTGTCACATTAGCCCTGGGCACAAGAGATATAAATTACAAAGAAGACACAAAAGTAAAAGATATTCATAAAAAAGCAAGCTATAGTTTCCTCTTTCTGCTCTCATTTAAGGCTCTAGTGGAACGGGGTATTGCCACAGAAACTACATAAACTCTATGTCAGAAAACAAGATTTAAGAATAGTTGCAAGTAAGCATCAGAGAAAACAAGGATTGCTTTTCTGAACACGAATAGCAGTTACTGCTCAAGATGGTCTAAATCCTGCTGTGCATCTGCTTTTCCCCAGAAAAATTATCTTAATGTTAATGAGCAGTTGGCAGGAAGAAGGGCAAAATAATTAAAATAAATTTATCTAATCTAGACCTTTAAGTAAAGCTGATATTTATTTTTCATTCATTAAATTAAAAAGAGTTTAGGTTGCAATATTCGCCATATTTATTTGTAGCAATCACATAGAATATAGGAAACTTGTCAGTTAGCCCCTTGCTTCTTGAATACTCTAGTAGACAGTACTTCAAGTATATTACCCATGATGTCACATTCTTAAACTTATCACCAGAAAAGAATTACTGAAAAATATAAAAAAAATCTTGAGTGGTAAGGATAGGATGGGAAAAACCACTATAATTAAGTATAACTTTTTCATGACTGACTTATTTCAACATCTAATGACACTTAGATTTATTATGATGACTCTGGAAAAGTGGTCAAATTCTCCAAATATCAATCACAGTGAGCTCATCTCTTATATCTGAGAAATTAAGTGAAAAACACAGATTCCATATATATTTAATTAGAGAACAATATGTACTAAGAATGAACTGAACAGACTTTTTAGCATTTCTAACATAAACATTTTAAGAATAGTATGCATCTAGTTGCAAAATCATGGGAGCAATATTGTCTACAAGATTCAGGCCCAACCAGTTTCCCCAAAAAAAGAGGAACTTTTGCAGATGACTGCATTTTTTTAAATATTAAATTTTTATCTATCTCACTTAGATTACTTTAATGAAAAGCAAGAGAGAGCAAAAAAAGAACATTGTCATATTAATGCCATACTAAGACAGAATAGTAAGAGGGTTTGGGTCTATTTCCAAGTTGAAAAAAAGTAGCTACCTAAACAGCACATTGATTTAGTGTCTCACTGTAAAACTTTTAAATGAAAAAGACATTAACAAGCAAGCTATATAATTAAGTGGATTACACGCAAATATAAATGCCACATGAAGTCTTAACACATATTAAATATTCATTAATTTTAGTCGCAGACACAAATTTTTCTCTCCTACACCTAAATCTTTATCCACAACAGAAGAATAAAGAAAATGCCCCTTTTTAAACTAACTTAACAGTTGTGTTCTCCAGCTGCTATAAAACAGAGCAAGGATCTTCATAGTCCCAGTTCTGCAGTAACCATGTTGAAAGGATATTCATCATTGTCTTTGGTCAATTGCACATTGATCAAGAATATGCTTTGTATGTGAAAACCACACAAAAACACTTAATAAAAGCAGAAGTGATGAAATAGCTGTCATTTTTATATTTGAAGGAGTTAATCTCTATCTGTTATAATTCCTTGTTAGATTGTAGGTTTAAAACAATTACACTTTGGAGTTTTATCTTTGATGACTTCTGGTTTATGATGCAGATAAAGCATCTCAGGAATAAAAAAGTCCTGTAAACTAGTGTAAAAATTTTCTTTTCACAGTACTTCACTTTTAGAAAGAATACAGATTCATAGCATTACCGTTATATGGCTTCCTGCAAACAGTAAAAAGGAAATGGCACTCAGTGCACACTTGGAAAAAATTCACAAAATTGCACTAGTTGTACGATAAAAGAAAAGAAACAGCTTTTATTTCAACAGCTTACTCCATTACATTCACTGTTTCTATAGAACATCAAGTTACTTAGGCTATAGCACACACATATGGAGCTGCTTAAAAGTGTACATAAAGTGAGTGTACCAGAGCAGGTTACTGAAATGCCAGGAATTTTGAGGCTTTTAATATGAATTTAAGGCTATCCTGCCCTGTTTGTCACAAAGATCTGAGACAAGGTATAGATGCATCAAGGAAAGAAAGGGAACTGTTTGGGAAGGAGATGTATGTTTATTTTCAGCACATCCAGTGTGTTGATGCAAAAATATTCTCCCAGTGCAGCAGAAGAAATTCAGTGGACCAAACACTGCATCTCAGCTTGGCTACTGGAAAACCAGAGCAAGCACGATAATGGACATTAAAAACTGTAAGAACACGGTACAGGCAAGTGACATAAGGCACATCCACATGGTCAATACTGCACAACCCAGATCGAGAGGCGGCATTCAAGCTAAGCCTGAGACCATGCTCACAAGTCCCTAGCAGGTCCATGAGGTCTCCAAGGAGTTTTGCAAACACTTTATTACAGGATAGCTACACTGGAGGAAGAGGAGGGAACTACAAGAATATAGAGACACATTATTGTGTGTTCCACAAAAAACCTAAACATGACAAAGGTGGGGGGAAAGAAGTAAAGAACATGAATTAAATCAGTGTGTGCGATTCAAAATCTAACACGTAACAAACAATGCTCTTCTCAATCACAGGCAGGAGGCACCTTCTCCAAACTCCAAAAGAATTACTAAGAGACAGAATCCTAAACCCTCGAAGCCCAGGCAGGAAGTTGAAGATTAGATTCTGTAAGTATTACACTTACCTGTGGCACTCTATATAAAAGAGTACTTCACAACAGATGATATGCAAACAACTTGAAAAGTTACCTAAAAATGTACATTGTATATACTTAAATAATATTCATTTTCCATTAATGACATTCCTTATAAGAACAGGACTCGATTTTATAGATCTTTTCTCCCACAGGCTTCCAGATGCAATTGGCCCTGCTGAACTAAATGTCACATAGGACGGGATTCATGTGTTCAAATGTAGACACCTACATACAAGTTGGTCATTTTGTCTCTGTTAACAGTCCATGAAGATGAACAGGCACTTGTAGGGTATGATTAGTCTCAAAGCAAACAACTAAAAATGGCAGATGAATCATCCTTTAAAAACCTCTCCTCCTCACTAACAGGAGAGTAAGCGATTAGTTCAGAGTGTATACTCTGTATATGGTATGTAACAGAGTATACTCTACTTGTTTAGCTGAGATAAATCTTGTTCAAAGCAAGTATAGAAAAATAATTGATATTAATTTAAAATTCATTTTACTTCTAACACACTGTAAATTATAATAAATGTTTCTTATTTTTTTAGCAGAATTTAAATTGAGAAAAGGGGATGGGGAAAATAAAAATGTTGACTCCAGGATATCTGGTCATTCTAACTCTAAAGATGTATAGATTAGCTTAGAAAACAAACAGAAAGCTAATTACAGAGTACTTGAGCCCATGATGCAGTTTTATGCCTCTTGTCTTGATCTTTCTTTATTTTATACCTTTCAAACTGAACCACAAGAGTGAAAACATACTTGGTTTGGAGGGCATTAACATATGTATGTAAAATAAAAAACATTCTTATTTGTCCTTTCTAACTCTAGTACTTGCACTTAACTTAGCCTTCCAAGTCTATTTTGAATAAGCTAGCTGTGAAATAGGAAGTTTGACAGACATACTCTAGAAACAATTGCTAAAGAAAGAAAAAACCTCACCACGGTTTTAACCATGCCACAGTGCTCAAAAATTATTTTCACATAGCATCTAAAAGAAAAAAAATTAATTTCATAGTTAAAACTGTTTCAAATTTTCTTAGCTAGAGGTAGTCAAAGTAATTCCATGACAACCATGTATTTTCAAAGAATATCTCAAAGATAGTAAAATTTCAGCCACATTGAGAATGATACTTTTCAGACAAGTGTTATGTTAGCAAATTCCCCTCTATCAGTTTTGTACGTGGAAGAAGGTTTCTTGCTTACCTATTTTGAGACAGAAAAAGAATCTGCAATAGAGGCAACCAATAAAAAGAAAGCATTCTCACAGCAGAAATGCTATTGTCATCCAAATATAGTTCTCTTAGGAGAACATGATTTTCCAGTCTTGGAAGCTAAACAAAAAGAGATGGTTATTTAAAATTAATATAAATCAAAGAAATAACAATGAAATGCTTACCAGATGCTTTTCATAAATCATTACTAAATACAAGCAAAACTCACATTCTGGATATATGTATCCTTTCCTTAATATGTATGTACCAGTTGTCACACATAATCTCTACATATCGGATGGTATTTTTTTATGTCTTCTAACAAGTTTGAATAGTCAATATAAATTAATTTAAAAAAAAAGGTCAAGAGCCCAAGAATCACAATCTTACTATTTTATTCATGTAGTTATATCAATGATGGTTTTCCTCTCTTGAATTCATAAGAACATAACTGTCAGTAAAAAAGATTAAGTGCACAGTTGGCAAACAATTTTCCTATTTTAAATGCTGCAGTATTTAAATATCAAGTCTTGGAGAATCAACATACATCAAATCAGCCTGATTTTTATCGAGCTGATAATAATGATATTATTATCATTACATATAAGTAATGATAAAAAGTAATTACTTGCACGTAATGACAATTATATAATTATTATCAGCCTGATATAATTATCTTATTATTATAACATTACGTATAAGTAGATAATAATATTTTGTTACATTTTAAACAAAAAACAGACTCAAATAAAAAACCCTGAAGGCTAGATGCTATAAGCAAAGGACAAACCATAGTTATTGAGGGGTCAATTATTCCAAGGACTTAAGAGTAAGAAAATACTTAACTGCTAGCCATTTGTATATCAGAAAAATTTCCCTCTAACAAGGGAAAAAAAAAGTTACCAAAGAGCATGAAACATCCCACACCAATCAAAGAGCACATGATCAGAATGCTGAAAATATGACTGTTAACAAAAATGTTAACAACAGCCACTAAATCCAAAGCTTTTACCTCCTGGAGATTATTGCCTTGCAACTTCAGAACTTGAAGTAGGCCACAATTCTCAATGTCTTCAACTTGTGTGAGATGATTAAAAGAGCAGTCTAGGTAAATGAGAGTAGGTACCTCACAAAGACCTTTTGTGCTGATTAACTGATTATGGTCCACAGTTAATTGCTGAAGATTTTTCAGTGACTTCAGACCACCTGAAAATTGAAGATTTAAGCCACAATCAAATAAAAACCTGTTTGCTGTATTTCAAGTATTAAAAAACTCGGAACTTTCTGTATATTATCTGTAGTAATAATTAAGATTAGTTCTCTATAATGTTTAAAAAGAATTACTGTATTTTGACTCTATCAAATACACAATGCATACAGTTCATAAATTTATGATCCTGTTAATCAATCAATAATAACAGGTCATAATCTCTTTAGTACTTCTGTTGGATGAGAGCATTCTTTTAGCGATAAACTGTATTTACTATGCTTTAACCACTTTATAACTGCTCTGAACTCTGTGAATACTAACAGCCCATTTAAAACCATCCACCAGAATGAAAACACTATATTTAAAAGTTAATTTTCATAATTTCATTTTTTAAAGGTTTGGGTTTTTTTTTTTAATGTATCAGCAAGGTTAGAAAAACATTGTGTTAAAACTTAGGCCATCATCAGCTCGATTATTAAAGTTCATCTTGTTTAAGGAATTATATCATAAAATATTTTTAATGAAGAAATTTATAAAGACAATTTAGTGCCTTTAAAAATAAAGCTATACTACTATAGCCATTACACTCTCAACAAATTTACTCCTGCCGGTTAGTCTAAAGAGTAAGAATGTGTGTGATGTCTACCCAAAAAGCAAAGGAAAAGGTTCCCATCAGCATCTGTTTGTTTCACAGAATGTTACCCAAATCATCCTCCTCCAACAGCAGAAATGACACTGTCTTTCCATGTTAGATGTTCTGCAGTGGCACTGATGCATCTGACTTAGTACAGGTCCAAGTAGCTTTTCTCTATCTCTGGAGTAAAACTGCTTTGAAGGGACACCCTTCACAAAATGTATCTAAAATTAGGAATTTCTGAGTTTACTTTTCTTTCATGTATTCTTCACAGCATTATTTGAGGGAATACTTTATCTCATCTCTATCTCACCCAAAACTTCCCAAGTTCCCACAAGGAAGCTGAGTGAGCTTTACAGCAGTTAATTACTTTGTGATTGTCCTCTGAAAACAAACTGGATTATGAAACCAGAGATTAGTTTTCACCACATAGCACGGAGAACAGAGAATTGGACTTCAAAATGAAAAAAAAATGATAGGGAGAAAAATAAAGTAAAAAATTAAATACCAAAACTAGCAGTACATTTTAAAAATCCCAAATATAGGCCTTCGAGTTATTTTAATTTAAAAATGGAAAGCACCTAGTGAAAAAAATACAATTGTTTGATATTAAAGTGATATCATCCTAAATATAACAAAAATATCCCATAATTTAACTTCAAAACTGTGCTTCAGGAAATAAATATACAATTCTTTAATTATTCTGAAAGAATTTCAGACATGCCCATGATATACTATCTTGACTGCAAGGTCCTGGTCTGTAGTTTTCTTTTATGCTTGGATAAAAATTAAAAAGGAACCAGCACCATCTAGCGGTTTCAAAACACTTCTGTTTCAGAGTATGTTAACAGCTCCCAAGACTTCCTCCTAAGAGCAATCCTTAAATCATCACTTTTCAATTACCACCATTGCAGTACTAGAAACTTTAAAAGCACTGTATGAGTCTGGAGTGGGACAGAGAGGAGAGACTGAACACAGAGTAAGAAAAGGCAAGGAGGTAATACAGGATCTGGAAATTTCCTATTCTGCATGGGACACAAAGCACCTATTTTACATCTCCTTCTCCTCATCTGAGTGTTATTTGGAACAGACAGGCCAAAGCTACATACAGCAAGATCACAATCCATTCTGGAATTATTACAGTCCAACAAAAATATACAGAAGAGAGAAAAATATAATACAAACAGATGGTATTTTAATGTTTCTTCTGCCCCCATGCAAAATTAAATATAAGCATGAAGGTCTTCTGCATATTTCCAGAAGATATTGTCTGTTTTACATATGATGCATCAAACAACAGCTATAGTACTGTAAAGGAAAAGCATTTTGTTGACTAACATATGGTTTCAGCAAAATTTGAGGAGAACCTTTATATAAGTAGCTCTTAACAATTTGCAAAGTGCAGCTGGAATCTGTTAGCTAGGGACTCTATCTTAGCTATCGATGCAGTTCTGAAGTCACTTCTATGTGTGACAAAGGTGAATGATAAGAGTGAAAGCTGACAGTGAACATAAATATGAAAAAAGCACATAAGAAACCTCAAATAACAAAACCAAAACTGAAAGGTGTTTGATTTAAAAAAAAAAAAAATCCTCCTTGTGCTGTCTTAAAAAGAGTAGATCCAAAGCAGCATTTATGACTATCCATGGTGATGCATTGCTATTTTTGAGCTGCCAGGATTTTAGCCAACATGCTACGGCAATATAGATACCCCACAGAAGCATATTCAATGATTCCAGTCAAAATGCTACTTTTTGCATAAGAAAATTTTTAAATAAAGCATTCCTCTTCCAAATATAAACATATGCACCAAACTTCAGTGTATTACTGCCACAATTAATTTGCAATTGTGTATTCTTAAGTCGAAAAGCATAATTGAGACTATTTCTCTCAGTGATACTTTTAAGGGGTTTCTAGTAACTCTAATTTTTCCCCTACTGATGCTATACTTCAATGAGAGGAGGAAAAAATAGAAATCATATTATGCTAGATGTTTCCTACAATAAGTTATTAAAACTTAAGTATTACAAACATAAATAAGCCTTACTGCACAGTACTGCAGCTTCCAAAATTGCCAAAGGGACATCCTGCAAGATTTACAGATGTAAGGGATATGCTAACTTCTTAAACCCCATAAATTCATTTTTGTGTATTCTATGCAACTACTCACAACCAGTATGTTATTGTGTGAAATAAATCCTGTATTATGCATCTGTTTTAACCAAGCATCCTCAAAGCAATTCTGGAGAGGAGAAGAACAGATTTCAAGATGACTTTTGCGAACATTTATTTACCCATTTAAGTTTGCTAGAGACTTGGTAACTGCAGCAGTGCACTGCACAAAAGAGAAAGTACAAGAGGATTTTACTCCACTTGGCCTGTACAAAGATACTACACTTCACACAGATGCCACATTCTTAAATGTCATCCATTAATACTACGTAATTCTTACAGTACTCTTGCAGACATTTTTATCAAGTTAAATAAATCTGAATAAGAATTTTATCAAGCAATACTTGCCACAAGGATACAGAAAAAGATTTTTAAGCATTTTATTTTACTGTTTCTCATTAGGGTACGGATATGCTTTTACAGTAAACGTTAATTTCCCAGCACTTGGATTCTTGGGTATCTTCATGAATATTAATATTTGCACGTTAGCAAAAAATATTGAAAATATCAACATTATAGCCTCTACATCTACAGATATTTTTTTTACACTTTCCTATTTCCTGTTTTCTTTGCCCTTGTCATTTATCATGGAATTGTATTATCCATGTTCATATTGTTCCAGTCTAACCTTTTTTTAACTGTGGAAACTATTTCTTTATATAAATGTCTTATGTGAATGTGTTTCATCTATAAGCTTAATAATTGTATCAAATTATTTTCCTGCTGTCCAGCAGACTCAGACAGACAACACGATTTCTATATAACTACTTACTGTGTCAGTCAGGAACACACTGGAATTCTCTGCAGTTGCAAGGTTAGGGTTTACATTCATTATGTCTGTAGATAAACTGAACTCAGGCTACTCACATATTCCAGCTGAGTTAGTGCAGATAATATTAGTGGTCATTCCAGAAAGATTTTAATTCTCTTTGGTTGACAATAGCCAACCTGGTAGATGGAATACATGGCAATAGCTAAGCCATACTACAAATAAATGTGAAGTTAAGAATGCTTTAAAATGAAGGTTTTTTTCTAAGTCTGTCTCCTCGCTCTCCTTGGGCTTAGCAGCTAACTGGCTCTGAATCCAAGGGGAATATTAATTCTGAATATAAACTGCATGAATATTGTTATACAAATTGGAATAATTTTCTTACCAAATCGAGTGATTCTATTGTAGGAAAGTTCAAGATTTTGGAGATTTTTGCAGCCATCTAAGCCACAAATTGATGAAAGATGGTTCTTACTCAGAATGAGAATACAAAGATTTTCTAGATTTTCACAGTCAATTATCTGAATGTTGTTCTCCTGCAATAAAAGAAAATGAGTATATTAAATAGTATCTGAAGTGAAATAGCAGTAAAAATATGGCAGATTGCCATCATTGCTTATTTTTATTCTAAACATCTACCTAGGAGTAAGGGCATCTGTTTTTTCCATTAGGAAAATAAAATGATCAGTCACAGAAATTGCCTTTTGTGTCCTGCTGGAATAGAATAAAAATATATTTTGAACTTCATTCTGGCTCTGAAAAAGCCCAGAAGTTGGAACAAAAAGTGTAAAAGTTAAGGACAGAGTAGTCTTTTCCAGATGTGCTTTCCTAGCTTCCCAAATCCTGGGAGACTGAACTAAGAATTGCAAAGAAACCATCATATTTACTAGATGCTAATGAAGACCACTGTAATTTTGCTGGAATCCTATTTACTAATAGTGAAAGTCTGCATTTAGAGGTATTTTGGTCTCAAACATTAACAGTGTTCTAAGTTTATATTCTTCCCTCGAAAGATCTTGCTTTTTTAACATCCCCCTTCCCAGGCCATTTTAATAATGCCACCTCAAAATTTCTGTTTCACTAGTTGCTGTGCTTGGTCGTTTCTTCTTCTTGTGAATTGGTGTTGTTAAAACCCATGAAATTAAAAATTTGAACAAAGCTGTTTCACGTAAATTTTCAAGTTCTGGAATGAAGATGCATCACAGAGAAAAAGGTTTCTTTAGTCATTAAACAAGACCATGTAAGACACTGTGCAGTAGTGAATACCTAGACATTATGCCTCTATGTAACTCACTGTGCTGTTCCTTGTTAGTAATTTTAATTAATATTCGAGGTGTGTATTGCAAAGGACTCTTAATGCTACCTTTTCCTGCTCAAGCTGAGCACCTGCTATGGTGAACAGCATCTGCCCACTCATGAATCAGAGAGACTGAGGTAACAGAGATCTATCACTGTGCCATACTAGCGCTAATCCTAGACTGATATTTTTGTAGTACAGTCAGTTAATTTGCAGCATATAGGTTTTTTTTTATATGCACTGCAAATCTGCTGATATAACTTCGTTCACATTTGGAAATATTTTGTTGATACTCCTATGCTCTTAAGGTACTAAAAGCAATATACAGTTGGATAAAACTATACGATCAACTAAGGAGCAAAACTGTTAGTTCTCCCCATGTTACAATAAAGAATCAAATATCCTTGGTACCTCCACATTGATATACTTAAGGTCTTTGCAGCTACTTAGTCCTTCCAGTGAAACTAGTCCACAGCGCCTCAGAGTCAAAACTTGCAGATTTGAACACTCAGATAACGTTGAGAGGTTACAAGCTGGCAAATCTTCAAGCATAAGTGTTGTAACCTACATGAAATTATTGATAAATAAAATTAATTTTTTGTATATTGAACATTCATGGTACATCATCATATTGTGGTCATTTTCATTAAGATAAAAAAGAGACCAAAACTAAAATCTACTAATGTTTTAGAAAATGCAAGCAACTTATGTTAATCTTTTTGTATAAAAAAGGTTGAAAATGGTGGGTTTGATCTGTTGAATGGGAGAAGTTAGTATGAAAACAATTATCACAGTATCATAAATAATAAGTGTAAAAGAACAGACAAAAATAGTTCAGACTAAAAATGTTTATAGTCGAGTATGTCATCTTTGAGTGGATAGGAAGATGAGAGTACAGAGCAAGCATACAGTAATAAGTTAGTAAGTGGTAAGAAAAAGAAGTCCTGGGAACCAGGAGATGTTCTTTACGGCAAAACACCACCTACAAGCTGATCAGTAATATCTTGCTTCTAGAACAGACTAGTCCTCTCAAAACTCTGAAGAGGTTAGTTGAGTAGGAGCTGAGATGTGGGCCTTCACACAAAGGCAAAACCTTGTTAATTTAGCAGACAATAGGAGCTCTTGCCTTTTACAGGCTTAAGACACTATCAATCATCTGAAGATTAATACCACACCAGTCTGCTCCATGACACTCACAGGAATTCAAAAGTCATTGCCATTGCCCTTATTCTGCACTTGGGCAAAGGAAGTCTCATAAGATCTACATCCTGATCAACAATAACTGCCTTCTCTTCCAAACAGCATTCTGCTGACATACCAAATCAAAAAAAAATGATAGTATAGCCTTCCATTTCATTCTAAATCTTCCATATAGTTACCTGCTGCAAGGTGCTCCAAGGGCCACTATGAATTATCTTTTCTGCACTTAATGGAGGCATCTTGCTAACTGAACTTTTCCTTGGTCGTTTTTTTATAGTTGCTTGCTTTCTTTGGTTTTCTTCATATATTTTAGACCAAGATTTACATGTGTTCATCCAGTTTATTCTCTTCTTTTCAATACCATCAGGAAAAATTAGTTTACTGGAATACTCTGCTACATCTTGAATTTTGTCCCAGGTGTCTCTGACTTCCTCATTAGCATTTTCCATGAGACACACAGTTTTCTTCATTGTTTCATACTGAGAAGATTGATCTTCAGTTTCTCTGTTACTACCATTTGGTTGGACATCTGGTGGACTGCTGCATATGCAGTTTGCCTTATTTTCTACCATGTCATTAGCTCCAACGTTAAGAGATTCATTCTTTGAAGTATGACTATTTGGAGCTTCATTAAGATAGCTAGTTTGTGAGTAATTTTCTTCTATTTGTGTTACTGATTTCACATATATATTCTCATTATTTACCTGAGAAGAATGTTCCTTCTCAGAGCCTAGCATACTTTGTGTTGGTGTCAAATTTCTTTCTACTGGAATCATCCAGTTATTTGTTTCATCCATCATTTCAGCATGTTTTTCTTTTTGTTGCTCCCCTTGCTTATTTAGTTCCTTATTATTTTCTCTTATTACTTTTGTATTTTCCGTGTGATTACAATTTTTTATGTTTTCTTTGTTATTTTCTCCACTTGCACTCATCACAGCTTTTACTATCTTTTGTCCTAGTTTTGTCTGTTCTTCTCTTTTTATTTGCAGTTGCTTTTCTCTTTCCTGTCTCAGGCTTTCCTTCTTTTTCTCATATTCCTCATGCCTCTTCACCCATTCCAAATATTCTTGTCTTTCAAGTTCTTCTTGTCTCTTTTTTCCCTCTTCTCTCTTAAGCCTATTTTCCTCCATTCGCCTCTTCAGTTTTTCCTCTCTTTCTTTCCTTTCTCTCTCTATTTCTTCTAGCAATTTCTGCTTCTTTCTCATTTCATATTTCCATTCTTTTAGGATGGGAGCATATTTTTTATGGACTAAAAATGATCTAAATCTAGCTTGGATTTTCACAGCAGCTATATTCTGTTTTTCAGCCAATTGATGTCTCTCTTTTGTTTTCTGCTCTTCCAAGGCCTTTTTCTCCTCTTCCATTTGCAACTGTAGCTTCATGATCAATTCCTAGGCCAAAACAATTAAGATAGACTTCAACCACTTTTAAAATGATGTTGGTACATATTTATTGTGGTTGCTACATATTTATCATTAATAAACAGGATCTGGTATGTTAACTGTTCCAGGATAACATTTATTCTCAAATATATGACAGCAATCCCAGTCTTTTGACAAAAGCTCATTGTAACTTTACCTCTTGCTGCATCATTTTGTCTCTCCAAGCTTTTTTTTCTTTCTGTAGCTCATTTTCTATTGCAGCTTGGCGTTTCTGCACAACAAATTAACATAAATGAATATTGTACAAAACCTAGAACAACAAAAAACACCCTCTCTCCAATCTCACCCATCTTCTTGACTTTCCAACAGTCCACTTGCGTGAATGCCTGAATTTAAATGAGAAACTCAGTTGTGTGTGGATTAAACTAAACAACAGGACACTTGCATCAGTAACGAAGATTTGGACATGTACTGAGAGATGCATGTCTTCAGAGAGTTAGTGTCTTGGTACTGACCCAAACAACTGCCACCGTCCTTCTCCAAACTCTTTACTACTACTGAAGATGAAAACTACACTGACAAAACCATTCAAAGTATAGGCAGATAACAGAAACATATCTGAACAGTAGTACGAACAGTGTCTCTTTAATTGCACTGATATGTACTGATAATATCAAAATCTTTAGAACGGCAATTTTGTTCAGTAAAGCTAAAGAAATTTTTTTCACTGAAATTGTTTCTCAATGGAAAATTGAAAGTTCACATCTACTTTCTCACTGTTTGCAAATAAATAGCATTTCCCTCTTTGCCCAAGATAGTCTCAATCAGAAAAAAGAAATCTACACTATCTAGAATTACATCTGACTGAAAGTTAGCAGACAGTAAGTAACTAAAAAACAGAGGCTGATCTAGAACCACATGACTCCTGGTGGAACCAAGATATATCAGTATCAGCCAAATCAAACATAGAGAAGGATATGAAGAAAGTATAAACAAACTAGCACTTCCAACTTGGAGCATAAAGTCTCACAGGTTTCTAAGCACTGCTTTTGATAGATATTCAGAAGCATGCAATTCAGACAACAGGAGACTAGACATCTAGACCCTTCTGTAATGGGGGAAGATAGTCTCTGTCACCCAAAAAGAGTGCTCTAGCAACATCAATACCGAAGTGTCTAAAGGCTGCCATGCCCCACTTGGTCTAGAGGAAGAAAGCCATTCTACACCCAAAAATGATTTGTGACACCAAAGGACCAAGGTGGCCTATCAATTTTGTAGCCTGTTGAAAAGAGAGCTATAGCAGACATTGAACTGGCCTTCAGAGATCAAAAAGGTCTTTTCACTTACTAAGCCCTTCCCTAATTTTGGTGACTTGAATTACCTTGCTAGGACCAAGATGCCCACTTTTTCAGAAAGCCACAAATCAGTTACCTGAAAATGTAGCGTTAATGCACCTCTCAAAGCACAATTATTTAGGTTAAATAATAAAATGCCGTGGCCTCACAAGTATAATGTCTGAGTTACATTTCTTCGTGTACTTACACTCTTTTGTGGAGAGCTATCAAATTTTATCTTTCAGTATGCACCACAAGCTATAGCAAAACATGACTAGATACTCTGAGAATGCAACCAGTCAACATGTTCTGTTGTGGCAGAACTCAGTAGATAAAACCTGAGTCAATTTCCCAGGTAAAGACAAGAAAAGGAAGTATTGTACCTTTTACCTAGATGGAGCACAGCGCCAGCATTGCTGAACTGAATGATTTTGGTTCCAATTACTGTACATAAGTTTTTACATTTAAATGTGAACTGAGGTGGGAGGTCCAAAGCAGGTAAGTTTTTTCTATTAATGCACAGTGACCATTTTTCATTTGTGATTATTTCAGCATATCTCTTATTCTCGGTACTTTGGCTGTTGCCATAATATAAAAACTTTGTAAGGGTAAAGCTTCAAGAATAATTTCACATTTAGCACAGCAAATTCACTTGCTGTTGATCAAAGCAGTAAACACATAAAACCCAACGGATTATACTTAAATATGTCTTACAAATCACTTTGGTAAAACAAGTAGACAGATTTTAGAGCAGTCATACAGTTTGGGACAGTACTCTCTTTTTCACATTAGATCTTCAATTCAGACAGTCTAGATGGGAACGGATTGGTTTCAATATCATTAATTACCTTATGAAGAAGGTCTAACTTTACTCTTTCAGCCTCAAATTGCTCCAGGTGTTGTACCCTTCTTGCGTGTTCTTCTTCATTTTGTTTTTCCCGTAATTCTCTCTCAGCCTTCCATTTTTTCCTCTTCTGATCTTCAAGTTCAAGTTCTTGTCTACACTTTTCTTCTACTTCATGATGAGCAAGGCTTATGCTCATTTCAAGACCAGCTATGAATTTGCAATCAACCAAGCAAACCCGCTTTTTAATTTTCTAATAAGCACTGGGGGACATTAAAAAGTCTTATAGTACTTGACAAGGAAAGGATGCTGTGCTGACACAGCCAGCAGTATATAGCCCCAAGGAAATCAGAACTACAGTATGAGTCCTTTGCATCAGGGACGTCTTATTATTATTTTGCACACTTACTGACTCTGCAACTTATTCTAACAATGTATATTGCAGGATCATACAAGATGTCTTCTGTGGCTATTAGTGAGGCTTTTACAACTCATGCACTCCAGCTCAACTTATCCTAAAGCCATGGAAAAGGAAACATTGCCAGCCAATGTGACTACTAAAAAAAAAAACCAAAGAAGCTATGGCCAAAGCAGAACCTGCTTAGTGCCTCCAATCTGGTTTACAATTTCTATTAATAATTATTAACTAGTTTTTTGGGTGGTATTTTTTGATACAAATTCCTATGATGATTTTGTCATCCTGAAATGAGACAAAAGTACAGGTGTTTACTCATGTCCAACTCATCAAGTACCAAGCCCTGCTGTATAATGTAATGTGCAATTCTTTACAAAAAATGTTATGATACTTATGAAAACAGAAAAGCAAGAAATAGTGATATGATGCTAAAGATCAACTCAACCAAATGACTAATATGTTTGCTTACCTGTAAGTAAGTGGTCATCAGTGACCAGTTCATCACTGGTGGATTGACTATAACCAGGTGTTGTAGTAATCTGCAAGACTTCGTTTTCCATTTCAAACAGTATCTAATACAGTTTAATATTGTTATAAAAAAACAAGAAACAAAATTTAAAAGAAGAACATTATAAAAATCTTCCAGAACATGGATAATCTTTTTATCATATATGAAACTTACTACTGACTGGAATCCTCACACACTGATTAATGCAAACCTGTCAGTCAAACTATGGTTTTCTAGAGTAATAAATTTTGCAGTATTTCCCAAAATGCATAATATTTCTATGTGCTTTTTAAAATATACTTTACACTTTGACTTGGAAAAATGAATATTTTGCATTTGGGATTTATTTTACTTTCTGTGGAACCAAGCACTATATTTACACATTAATACTGTTATGCACATTGGGGAAGAACTAGTAAATGTTTAAGAAGTCTATTTCAAAATAATACTATGGACACAAAGATTGCTATATTTGTTTCATTGTTCTTTACTGGCAAGTAATCTATTCCTGCTCATTTATCATTCATTCATCACATGCTTGGGGCATATATTAATATTTGTAATGCAGCTGAAGTTACATGAAGTAATTGTGCTGTCCTAAACAATGGTCTTCTGAGAAAAAAAGAAACATGTTTGCAAGAGTGCTCACTAATAAAAGCCAGACGACAAATTAGAGGTGATTAAATTCAGTTTTATGTTTTTCTAAGAACTTCAGCGAGTTATTCAGCCAAATCCTATGAAAATATAGAACTGATGTTCATAACTCTTGCTTTGTCTTTGAAAGGCACAGACTTTGTCTACATTTTCTATTAAATTATGGAATATATTAGGATCAAGATTAATAGTAGCACATCTTCCTGATCATAAAAAAATAAGATTAGAGAAACTCAAAAGTGTTATCATACTATTCTTCAAATAATTAGCAATAAAGGATTATTCACTTTTATTTAATTTCGTTTATTTTTGTGCTCAGTATCTCAAGGATTGATACAGAGAATTTATTTTAAATTTTTAAATCTTATAGACATGGTGTATTACAGATGATGTCCCAGTTTTAAAGAGTTGTATATACAAACTCATCTTAATACCTTATTAATAGTCTGACACAAATAAATTGAACACATTTATAGGTCTCCTTAGGAGGTCACCAAAGCAAGTGTAAATTATCTAGATTATTTAATATTAATTTTGTTCACTATAAATATTGTATAAATAAAAAATACCTTTTCTTTAAATTGTTCTGGATCTTCATTTGATTCAGAAGTATGACAAGAAACTACTCCATAAATGTCATCTAAAGAAAAAATAAATATATAATTTAATTCACAGAGAGAAAAATCCCTTACCAGTGCTCAGTTTTAGTCTGTACTGCTTAGCTACTCAATTTGTTTAAACTAAAATAAAGTTGGGGTTTTTTTCCTTTCCTTCTCCCCCAGTTTTACTTAAATATATGTGGGAACCATTAATCTACATTACAAGCAGCAAATATGTGTAACAGAAACACTCACAATGATACTGTAAGAATACAGTGATAGCAAATATGAAAGAGTATGGAGCACAGCAGAACATTTTCTGTGCAGAAAAATACAGTAGAACTTGTATGACATAGGTCAAAAACTGACAAAGAACTATAAAAACAATGAAAAAGAGTAAGATTGCTTTACAAAAAAAGGATAAAAAGAAACATTCATCAAATATCTAAATTTATAGACAATATTGAACTTCTGTTCATGAAGACTATTGCACTAATGGAACAGACAATGCCAGCTGTCTGGTATATAAACTATGAGCTTGGCTTCAGTCACACAGCTGACAGCAATATTGTTCCCAATTACGAGGTCATTTCTTTTAATGCTAGCTTCGGTATCTCTCAAGACAGGCTTCAAAGGGGTCAATTGTATTTGAACTCTGAACTTCAGCTCCTACTGACTTCATTTTAGATTCTCATGAAGAGTCTGGGCCGGGCCCTGTTTCAGAGAGTGATCTTCCAACTTGCCTCCTTTAGCATTAGATCAATTTTTGAAAAGTCCAATTCATACCCAGATGTAAATTCTGGAAGATAGCGTTGCATGGTTTTATGTCTAGAGATTTTCAGCACGCGTTCAGAAGCCGATGGAATAGATTTCACAGCTTGCACTACCTAAAATTTTGCATTATCTTACTAATGATTTTTAGTCTAACTTCCACTGGCAATACAAGGTGCACAAACATTTGAATTGTGATCCCTGCTTACTTGTAGTTTGTTCATCTTCTAAGTCTTCCAGTATAAGCTTTTCAGCATCTTGATTGCTGCTCTTGATAAAGTTTAAATAGGAGAGAACTGATTCTGGTAAGCCATCTGAAATCTGGAAAAATATGACCTTTGACATAAATTCTACATTTTCATCTCACAGGTCTGACAGAGGTAAATACTTGACATGTAAGAATGTAGACTCATTTTGGCTTCACCTATAAAGCATCGATGGAGATTTAATAGCAACTGCCACCAAAATTTTTCCCAATTTCTACACTCTTTCTATTGTCTTACCACCCACTGAACAATTAATAATTCTAATTTTAATTACATTCTAATCTAATTTTAGTAACTTATTTTTCACTGACTTCAGAAACATGTTTCAATTAACATTGTGTTTGTAACTGTGTTGGACCAAGAAGTTAAGGAAAAGGATGAGACAAAAATGAACAAATAACTACCATGTACAGGATCTTTTTCTTTAAAATGTTTAGATTCTTTAAAAAATTAATTTTAAATTTACTAATGTTTAAAGTATGCACGTAAATTCAATGCTTCAACTTTCTTTACTACATAGAAACCTATTCAAAAGACTGTCTTTTTCTGCAAGAATTTGGGGAAATGGATTGCCTTCTCTCAGTTGTGCAAATTGTGGTAAACATTGCTGACATTCAGTATGTGAGTACACAAACACCACATACTGCCTTTGTGTATCTTTATGTCATGTCAAACATGATTTATGGTCGCATATGACCAATATTATCTACCCTAATATCCTACAAACCAATCCTTTTGCTCTGAGTCCAAAAGACAATAATAGCTGAAAAGGATCCAAATAATTAATTGTATTTCAGAGGAAAATGATTCCCCAAAACAAGAAGTCTTTCAAAAAGAGGATCTGAAGCACTCATTTAAATGAAATTAATATGTGTAAGTCTCATAAGGAATCTCATAAGACATTCTCCTGTAAGATTTTAAATACAGATTCCAATGAAGAATCATTGGCTTATTCATCCAGATTTAATCCACCTCTATAGCTTCGATCAAATCTTCCAGCTCCAGAGCATTCTGAAACAAAATGTCTGGGTCTGATTTTCTCACTTAAGCAGAATGCTGATATGCATCTCTCTTATTGTCCTGTCACCACTGGAGGTTCACTTTCCATGACGCAATAGTACCGAGACTACTTTACAGAAGAAATCCTCAGGTTAGATATGCCAGGAGTA
This sequence comes from Chiroxiphia lanceolata, assembly GCF_009829145.1. Lineage (NCBI taxonomy): Eukaryota > Metazoa > Chordata > Aves > Passeriformes > Pipridae > Chiroxiphia > Chiroxiphia lanceolata. The sequence continues at coordinate 42,247,991 of NC_045641.1, read as the reverse complement.
CATTCATTCATCTGACATGATTCCCAATGCCAGTACTACTTTCAAGTAGCAATATAAGCAGTTTCAGCTCATTGAATACTTACTGTCTCACTGTCACTCAAGGGTTCATCTGATACCTCTGTGTCAGGATCATCTGCTTCAAAGGATGTAACACTGATTCTGCCTAATTCAATTTCTATTTCTTTTTCAATTCCTTCAGTATCTTCTGACATTGTACTTTCCACAGTGTCTTATCTGTTTTCAAAGCTACACAAAGAAAATAATACCTTTCAGCACAGCATGAACAAAAATAAAAGAGTCTTCACTTAGCCTACATTCATTCAGATGTATTTATTGAACAGTTGGCTTAAAACATGAACATCTTGCTCCATAACAACAAGCAAAACCAAAAAAAATATTACCTTGTGATAGGAGAGTCCCCCTGACACTACCACTCAAAATTTTGCAAATGTTATGAAATTTCAACATTAAAAACCTCTGTCTGCTCTCTACTCTTTGTGAACAGTATCAGTGCCATTACCTAAGATTCACAAGGAATCTTTTTCAGCCCTATAAGCTACCAAGGAGGAAAAAAAAGTTTTGAACAATAAATAAGTATCAACAATTACAAAATAAGACTAAGAATCCAGAAAGCACTCAGTGAAGTTTTAATGATGCAGAGAAATGGCACAACCCACAGAAGAACAAGACTTGTGGATGGATCCAGGCTAGAGAAAAACGGGTTCTCCGTCATCCCACCTCCCTCCCTGCGCAACCCGTGCCCCTTTTCAATCAAGGGACATGGGAGGCAGCCCAGATCCGCCCCATCTGAGGCAGCGAGCAGCTCCTGGTCCCTCGCAGACTCCTGCAGCAGGAGACAGAGCGCGCGAAGCGCAACTCAGCCGGGACGGCGTGAATCGGACCCGGCAACGAAAAACTACACCTCCCAAAAGGTATCGCGGCGGGAGACAGCCCCGCCCACTGCCGTGTCCCGTGAGGAGCCGCCCCTTTGCATGCTGGGAGCTGTAGTCCATTCCCCCGGGCACCCACCGCCCTCCAGTCCTGCTTGTCTACTCCACACACCCACTCACTTACCGTTCACCCGAGCCTCTCCCGGAGCCCCTGCCTGCCCGGCCGCCTCCGGAGGCCGGCCAACCCTCCACCCTGAAATCCCGCGGCCGCCAACCGCGGCCGGTCAGGCGCTCCGTGCGGAGAACGAGACCCCGCCGCTGCGCCGCCGGGAGCGTCACCACGGCAACGGGAAACAGCGGTTCGGACGGACAGCGGGAGGAGCCAAACGTCGCCAGGAGCTGCCGTTTCCTGCAGGGGCGGCAGGCAGCGGCTCCCAGCGTGGAGCGGAGCACCTCGCAGTATTTTATTTGGGTTTTTGTGTTTGGTTTAGTTTGGTTTGGTTTTTTTGGGTTCTTTAGGGGGTTTTTTTGTGGTTTTTTTTTGTTTGTTTGTTTTGGTTTTGGGTTTTTTTGTTTGTTTGGTTTGGTTTTTTTGTTTGTTTGGGGTTTTTTGTTTTTTAAGTAATAGACTGGAATTTAGTCTTCACAATAAATTGGAATAGGCAGTTAATCGTGGAAAAAAAAAAAAGGCAGACCAAAGACGAGTTGAAGGTGGATTAAAACACTGTGATTTTGCTTCCTGTTTGTCCAGAGAATTCCAGAGCCATGAAAAATGAAAACCTGCCAGGCATGCCTTCTGTTCTCACACGCGGGGCCTCTGTCACGGCTTGGAAAGGCCAGTGTCCCACTGGCACTGGTAGCTCCGGGGTGGTCAGCCAGGCGAGGCAGGAGGGGTGCTCATGGAATCACAGAATAGTTTGGGTTGGAAGGGACCTAAAAGATCACCTTGTCCCAACCCCACTAATGTGGGCAGAGACACCTTCCTGTGGACCAGATTGCTTAGAGCCCCATCCAACCTGGTGTTGAACACTTCCAAAGATGGGGAATCCACAACCTCTCTGGCAACTCATTCCAGTGCCTCACCACCCTTTGAGTGAAGAATTCTTTCCTAGCACCTAATCTAAATCTCCTTGCTTTTAGTTTAAAATCATTCCCCCTTGTCCTATCACTGTCTGCCTGTGTAAAATGTTCCTTTTTGGTTCAGTCTACCAAAAGCGATACAGGGCAGGCAGGGTACAGATAATATCATTTTAGAGTGTAATGGTGTTCATAGGGAAAGCATATGACCCTAAGACTGATGAGGAATATCAAGATGCAAAGACAGGTATAACAAAAAAATCAAAGCTGAAATGAAAAGTCAGGTTTTACATAGAAAATGTGCATTTTGGGACCAATGGGAAGGATCTGACAAGAATGGTAGGGGTTTTCCTATCTACAATCTTTAGAATAAACTGAATGCCTTTCTGAAAGACTTATGGATGTTAAGTACAAAATATTGGATTCAAGGGCAACCCCTTACTGTTTCCTCACTAGTATTATGGATGAGTAAGACATTTAAATACTAAAATAATGGAAACTCACCTATTTGAAATCCACCCCTTTACAGAATCATGTAACTGGTGAACTTTTCAATCTGGTCAAGTTTTTAAGTACTGATTTGAATGTGCATTTGGTACTTGTTTTGTGAAGGTGTTATGCTGTGACCGTGGTGAATGAAGACCATGTCATGTATTTAGCAAACAATTTTGCCAATAAAAGAGACATTTCTGTAGGCCTGTTGCTTGTATCCAGGAAGTCAGGGCTAGTCAACAGAGGAAAACTTCTCTGTTGTAAGAGTGTGGTTACACTGGACTTCAGGAAGAAATGTATCACTATTAGACTGTGCTCTTTAAGGTAGGATGTAAATATTCAATGCTGGTAAGGATTTTCTCATGTAGAAACAATATTATAAAATGTAAGTAATTTTTTAAAGATAATATTTCTAATTTTCAGATAAATAATTTAAGGTAAACTGAATTATTATTAAAATGACTCAAAATAAAGCTTTGAAGCCACAAAATTATTACAACAGAACTATTGCTGATGCCAGTTTTCAAATAAAATATGTAACTGTTCATGGTTTTTTCAGGGGTTTTTTACTAGAACAATACATCACACCAATTTTTTAATACATTTTGTTTTTGAGAAGCTTACTCACCTTTCTTCACTGTGCAATTCAGCAACAGAAGTTTTATAATCCAGGCAGCCATTGAGGACCTTGACAGTGCAAGCAACGCTTTTGTTTGCTGCATCTTTTCTTCTGAAAAACAAATTTGATACATATGTAACATACGTTTTGTATCTAAAGTTGTCAACTCAAGAGTTTTTGACTGCTGAAGCTTCATATTTGTCATCTCTTCATGTCAGCTGGTATCCTTAATAATTAGCAAGTGTATTGAAGAATACAAGCACAAGTGTGTGCCAGGCTGTGTAACTCTTGCCATATAAATCTTCCGAAATACATGCTGCTTTCAAATGTTTTTAGCAGCTAAAAAGAAAAAAAGCTAAAAAAAATAAAAATGTGTATAATGTAACATCAAATGCAATTGAGACCAGACACCATCTTGATGCTGCTACAGTTGCTACTATTTTTTTGTTCAACGTATTAAATGACTGTTTAAATTTATAAGACATTATCTGAAGAAAATAAATACCATTGTAATCAATAGGCTTAGTTATATTTGTTTCATATTGAATGCATGACTGTATTTTCAACTGTGATTCAAAACTGAAAACAGAAGAACAGAAATAAGAGGTAAAACACTAATACAGAAGTACTATATAAGTGTCATCAATGGAATATTCTTGGTTTAAAAAAAATCTGTTTTCTTTCTCTTATTTAGCAGCTTCAAAATATTTTTAAAGATGTTTTTAATTAAACCAACAATCCTTCTTTTTTTTCTTTCCCAGGCTCTAGGTCTTATGCTTTTGACCTAGCCGGTGGCTTTTATTTGACAGAAACAATTTTTTCAATGTGTTATATGAGTATAAATAAAATTTTTCTTTTGTTTTAAATAATTTGTTTTTAAAAAATGCCCCATCCCTGAAAGTGTTCACGTCCATGCTGGATGGGGCTTTGAACAATCTGTCTAGTGGAAGGTGTCCCTGCCTATGGCAAGGATGTTGAATCTAGGTGATCTCTAACATCCCTTCCAACCCAAACCATTTTATTGTATGGTTCTATGTAATCAACAGAAACAGTAATAGATTTGCATTTTCACAAGGTGGCAGTATTGGATTGAACTGCATAGTTGTAGGGTTTTTTTCTGTTGAGTACATTTTCCATCATTAGATGGTATGATTATCAAAATAGGAGAAAACATATAGCATTAATATCTACGATTTATATATTCTTATAATTTATGCAATGTAATTATTTCTCCTGGTGGAAAGCTTATAGATGAATCACTGAAAAACAAATCACCTCTATTTATCTTTTCTGCATTTGACCTGCATTTGGCAAGATTATAGATCCTTTAGGTAAATATTTGGGTGGAATGAATAAAAGTTTAAGAGCTTGGGCCTCTCCGTATGGACATTCCTTTTTCTGAGAGTGTCTATCAATTTTTTTCACAGAAAAGTAAGTTTTTGGTCACATAACTACAGCTGTGCTCTTAAAGGCTTGACTGCCTTGGTAATGTTGAGAAGCATCAGTTCCAAACTGATGGGATGGGAACCATCCAGTGCAGGAATTCTGGGATAAAGCATTTGAGCTGGAAGTAATAAAAACTCCTTCTACTTCCTATATCTATGCAAAAATGGTTGAAGTGGAAAGGAGAAAGTGGCCAGTCACAAAGAGGGAGGACAGCCTGAATCTGAGTCTGAATTTGATGAGAACTATATCTATGTCCCCATAGAATTTTCATATGGGATGATAATTTCTGGCAAACACAAAAAATCTGTAAACTTGTAATTGTTTTCTGATTTCATTGTGAGTGGTTCGCATTGTTCAATTGAGAATGTTCTGTTTGCATCTCATATGTTGTTACCATCTTCTGAATTTATGAAAATATATTTTTTTCTCTCTGTGATTGTAGGTATAAATAATAATAATACTCTTTTATCATTCCACTATTTCCATCCTTTCAGTAATAGCATTGAAAATTTAATTGTTTTTCTGGAGTAAGTTTTGTAAGTGGAAGTCTCAGAAAAAAAAAAAAGAAAAAGAAGTAATAGTACAAATGCACTGTGTTACAGTTTCTTCGGGGTGAACCAGCTAGTGACATATATTTCTTGTATATTACTTGGCATTGGATTTGTTATTACTTTTACATCAGCCATGGGATTCCTTGGAAGAGTTCTGGAAATCAAATGTCTACTCATTACAGTAAGTGTAAATCAGTCTCCAACTTCCTTGTAAAATGAAAGAGAATTTTGTGTGCATGTAAACCTACCTGGAGACTCCATATTTATATAGAATTCCTGCTTTTTAAGGGAAGAACACTTGGATTTCTGAAAGATAGCGCTGTAACTATATTCTTATCATCACTTTGATTACATATTTTTCCTCTGTCTTTTGTTTATTGTCATCCCTTTTGAACAATCTGGTTTAGACTGTGAAGGCTGAAGCAATGAACAGTGCTACTGATTCATGTGTTAAGCGCTACAATATTCATTTGTACAGGAAAGAGAGAAGCCCATGTACAATAACCAGGAACCTTGTTTCTTCTTCCTTCCTATTGCTGCCTAAGCATGTAGTGTTTACCTCACAATTTATTAGACAATGAAAGAAGTGTCTCATTTCCAACGTCCATGAAACCATCTAGTATCACAGTATCTAGATACTGTAGGTAAAAATTTGTTATAACTGAAAATGAGCAGAATCAACTATCTTTTTATTTTGATTTTGTGTCTTATAGCTCAAAGGAGCCCTTAAATAGGCATGAGACTTAGATACCATTATAAAGAAAATAAAGAAATAAGAATTTTCTTTAGTGAAGCGTAGTTGCTTAACAACAGCTTTTCTTCTTCACTTCCAAGAAAGTTATGGCTACATCTTTAAGCCCAACACAGTGAACTGTGCTTTGCCTGAAGCCTGCCTCTTAGATGGTGATGTCACTTTCTGCAAATTTCCAGGAAAAAAAAATCTTACTTTTGTTGGAATCACTCTAAATAACAGTCACAAATGATTAGACATGAGCTTCTGGAGTTTTTTATTGTATTCCTCACTTTTTCAAAATAACTTTTGGCCTTTTTTCAGTATATGGGTTTTCAAATGCTGGTGTTTGTTACCCAGATAGCAATATTGGTGCTGATAATTATGAAGAAAGAAGAGGTATGTACATAAATTATGTGAAACTACTGATAATTTCAAAATTGTTTCTTTCAATTAATTAAAAAAAACCTAATGGTTCTCACTGTATACTCTATTATCATTTTATTGAAGTTGAGTATTCTACATGTTGACTAGAAATAGCAGAACATGTGGAAAACTTAATTTCAGGAATTCAGCATGGTTCAATATAGTAAAGGGGAGAGCATGGAAATATATTTCCAATTTCTCTGCTGTAAAATAACCATACTCTTCCTATTCAGCAATGTGGACTCAGCAGTGGAAGAGACAGCTTTATGCCTTATTAAGGGGTGACCCAGGTAATCCTTCTTTCCTAGGTATCAGCAGGGGTGGAAGACAGTATTTCATGCTAAGCTGTGTCTGCTAGCAGGTGATAGCAGTAGTCCCTTGTGCAGTTGATAGTAGAAGTTATTGGTATCATGACATGCAAAGTATACTAATGAATTATTAACTTTATTGTTTGAACCTGTGTTTTAGGTACAAGCAGAGATCTAATCTAGAGAACACTTATCTTTGGTTTTAACAGCAGGGAGCAACAAAAAATACCAACGTAGCTGTTGTCACTAGTAACTGTTCCACTTTAAAGCTCTATTTTTCTGCATATAGCAGCTCCAATAGCTTAAGCAGTCCTCACAGTATTTTATGGAAGGTAACCTATACTGAATCCATACTGGTCTGACCACTTCTCTATTCCATAATTTCAAAATCTATGGTTTAAAAAAACCTCCAATGACAGTGTTCTCATAAGGTTCATGCAGTTCTCCAAAACCTGCTGCTATTCAGGCAGAGTACAGCACAAACAAATTAGTTTTACTCCTTCAAAGTGCACTTGTATCATCAAAATTTCTTTATTAAATGTTGATTTATAATGATGGAATCATCCCTGTTTTATATGATGGTTTTACATACTGAAATATTTGAACTGTCAGGAGTGGTGCATTCTGGAGTCAGCAATTTACACTAAGAAAATTATTGAAAGTTTGCAGTTAAATTTATTTTATATCAACAGTAATTACACTTGATCTCCACCTTAATTAAGTGTTACTGAATTATAATAAATGATGGATACATCACCATTCACTCTGCAAACTTCTGAGTTTCATTTTTAGAATGGCTGTAGCAAGGGAAATGAGCTGGTGAAGCCGGATTTCTTTCTTGTTTTATAATGACACGGTGGCCTAGGAGTTCTCTTCCGTATGTATTCTGCATGCTTGCTACAATCTCTATAATCACACTGTGATCAGCTTCTCCACTTCAATTACTGTTGAAGGTAATGATGCCTGCTGATGCCTACTGGTGAAGGTAATGAAGGTAAAGATGCCTAATCTAGGACCAACATAAGCTATTAACTCCCCTAGCCCAAAGCAATACATGTCCTGGCCAGATTCCATGCTGCTCACACAAGTTTGTATCATATTAGGTGTAGAACCAACTTTAGTTTTATCCTTATTTTATATGGTGCTGTACTTATTAATAATAAGTGTGTGAAGTAGGACTTAGTATTTCAGGACAGATCAGCTGCGACTGTTTCCTGGCTCTTCTGGCTCCATTTGGGCTAATCATCTTGTGTCTGCCTATGCTATGTATGTGATTTGGGTTGCTTCGTTCAATTTTCCCTTTTGCTTTCAACTTTCCCATTAATGCCATGGTTATGACATGTCTTAGATCATATTTGGCAAATTGATGGCAAATGCTGCTGCTTGAAGTAACCCTTGAAAAAGCTTGAATATCAATAAAACATCAAGGATCGTACTATCCATTCACGCTCTTATCATTATGTGCATATCAGATGCTATAAATATTTTTCAGCAGGTCCACAATCAATGGAACAACAGAACTGATGAAATTATTTCTGAATATGGGAATGAGAGTCTGGCTGAGCAGGAACCCGTGTGGAACATTCTGAATGCTATGCAGTGCAATGTAAGGAAAAAACCTACAAAATATCACCTCCAAAAATACTGCATTGACCAGAAATGTGTATACCAAGCAGTTTAGTTTAAAGAAAGTTAGTTCACAGTTAGTTTAAAGAAAGCAAAGGATTCATTTTTCAAGATCTGCTCCTACTATCTGATGTGAGGTGGCAGACTGCTTGCTATTATATGGGTTACTATGTATTGATGAGACTTTTGAAGAACTTGTCGATTTATACAGGAGATGACAGTTCTGGTCACTGAAGTTTCCTGCAGCTGAAAAAATTGATGGGTGTTCTAGTATTTTTTATGGTACTAGATGCTGTAAAACAGTTGATCTGCTTAGGTCTCAAGACTGATGTGAACTATGGACAAGAAGAGATACTTTGAGGTCAAAGTAGAGCTCCTACTGTGAGAGCATTTGAATAGCTGTTGCACTGAGACTGTCTCAGAAATAATGCTTAAAGTCTAAAATGAGCTTGCAAATCAGTACTTTCAATAACATACTAAAATATTAATTATAATACTTTTTTTTTGCCTGGCAGCAGGTAATTTGTTTCCTCTTTGTAGAAAATTCCTTGAAAGCACTTGGATGGCATCAATTATTTTGGAAACTGTTAGCAATATTTTTGACCAGTGGTCTGCTCTCAGCCTTTCAAATTAATTCTGCATTATGAGCTTTTAATTACAAACACTACAGCTCAACAGTTTAATATGCTTTAATATGCTTCTATAGATCAGCTGTGAGTCCTTTAATATGACTTCTTGCAGAGGTGAGTTACATTGATTTTAATGACTGTTGAAGATAATTTACGGTTCCAGATAACTCACAAAGCATATATGTCTAGTCTCAAGATTACAAATGTGTTTGTAATGTATTTTTAAAATCTATTATTTGAAAATCCATTCGTTGCATTCATGACTTTTCAGGTGATTAGTGGTGCCCCCATTATGTCAATGGTGCAGCTAGACTATGTGCTAGTATACTTGACCAGTTTTATTGAACTGTTGTAGGAGCACAGAATTCAGAAAGCTGCATACTCACCACCCATCCAGGTGGGCATGTTTAAATTGTGTCAAATCTCAAAGTCCTGTGCATATTTTGCTGCTGAAATCCTTGGTATCTGCCACGAGAAAAATAAAAAGCCTAAGATCATAAATAGTATTAAAGAAGAACTGTATTTTATATATTTTTGGTGGTATTTAATGTACTCCTTAAAGCTGGTGAATATTTTAACTGAACTCATAGAGTTGTTGAAATGGAATATTTATAGAGAGAAAGGACACCTTTGGCTAAGTTATCTAATTTTCAAAATTCGGCAGCAGTGTATCTTGAATTGACTCTTCAAGACATGAAAATGACATATTTTTGTTTAGCGTCTCTGAGCTAAAATATAGAGGATTTTTATCCCAAAAAACAACTCAAAGATTTCTTAAGTTTCATCCTGATTCAGAATGAAAATCTCCTAGAATTTCCTACATGAAAAGAATTCCATTCTCCAAGCTGTTTGGTATTGTAGTTTGGTTTTGTGTTACTGATGTTGAAATAGATTATTGGGAAGAGCTAGCTGATAGTCCTTTTGAACAGGGCATTGAAGATTCTTGAAGCCAAACATATTTGAATTCATAGGGTACTGAAACTGGAATTTAACTGAATTATGTGCCACTTGAAATAGATCTCAAGATACTTCTGTGGGTGGTTACACAGAAAGTCTTGCCAGAGCAGAGAATTTGTCTTGTGTCTTCAGACACATCCTGCTCATTCTCCTTTATATGCTCTACATTGTCATTCATAGGAGCCAGGTTAGAAGTCAGATTGACTCAGTCATAAGTGAGTATCAACACTTTCTTTGTTGCTTTCAACTCACCCTTTTTCCTTTCTCAGATTTTTTTGATCACACTTACTCATCAGCTGTTTAGAAACATCAGAAAGAATAATATTTGGCCAAATGAATCATGAACGCTTCTGCACGTTACTGTGGTGCAAGAATTCTCTGATCCGTTTCTGTGACAGTCAACAAAATTACTTCCACTAAAATTTGTATCAGGCTCTACTTGTTGCAATCACAATGATATCAATATTTGGGCTTTAATATGGTTGAGTTTTGTTCATGACTATGGGTATGGTAGTATTTGACAAAATTATGTGTGTTCAAGTCTGAAGTACTATGCTCTTTACTAACTGGTTAATAAATCTTCCTGATAAGCTGAATAGTAGTTTCCTGAGTCTCTGGAACAATTTGTTCAGTGTTTTAAATAGTACAGTATAGTATACCGTTCTTTGAAACAGAAGGACCCCTTTATCAGATTTGATCGAGAAAAAAATTTAGTAAACATTGCTTCTTTTGGCCCTTACCTTTTCTTCCAATCCTTTTCTTTTGTCCTTGTCTGTTGTGTAACTCAATCTCAAAAAATTTCACTGAGTCTTATAAGTATTGGAATCCTCAGGTCTTTTCCAAAAAGTGTTGTAGTAGACAACTTTTGTTCTTGCTAAATGCCTCTTACCTTTAATTTAATCAAATGACATTAGTGTTTTAAAGTGAACTGAGTTTGAAACTCTAAAAGATTCTTTATCCCCTGAGCAATGAGGTGACCTGAAACATCTTGAGAACTAAGGAAGGTGTGGTATTACAAGTATAGGACGTAGCATTGTTTTTTTTTCTCTAAAACTTCCCTTTCACTAATTCATTTTGTGATACTTATAAATTTGGTAGCTTCTTTTTATTTAGAATGAAAAGATTTTAATTTCAAGTGCCTGTCACAGGCTGATTTTTTTTTATTTAGAGAACTTCACATACAAAAAATGTGTCAATTCAGGAGTGAATGGCATGCTTAGAACAGAATCTGATTTCCAAACTTGTATTTCTTATTCTACCATGAGGAAAAATCTAAGGAATTCAGCAATAAAGTCTCTCATCATTGTTTCTCTGCAGCTATCAGGAATCTTCCCCAGCTCCTTCAAGATGATAGAAGGTGACTACTCCATGATATAAGCAAGGTCCATAGGGATCCGTGGACTTGTGAATGCCCAACCTGTTGAAGAGCTCTAGCTTCTTGTACTATGGGTTATTCTCCCCTTCCTTAAGAACCTCCTACTAGGCTCAGTGACCTGAAATATCTGAGGAGAAGTGCTGCCTGTACCTCAGCCTTTCCATGCCCTTTATCACTAGGTTCCCCATGCTTTTAAGCAATGAGTTCACATTTTTCTTAAACCTACTTTTGCTGTCTGTTTGCTTACAGAAGCATTTCTTATCACTGCTCACATCCCTCAATATTTTCAACTCCCGTTCAGCACTGCCTTTCCTGCATCCATCCCTGCATGCTTTGGGCAGTGTCTCTTTTCCTCCTGGGTAGCCCATTGTCATTTCCACTTTCTATATTTTTGTGTTTGAGATCAGTACCCAGTTATCAAAATTTATTGTTTGAGACAAGTGGACCATTCTCCACACTAACCTTCTGCCATGCTTGCTCAGCTATATGCACATCAGCTAGGATAGTTCTTGCACTCTGAGGAGGTTGTCTTAGCAAATCAGCCAGCTCTTTGGGGCCCCTTGGCCCTTCAGGGTAGTCTCACACATCATCCTGCCAAGCAGATACCTGATAATCACTTGCCCAGTTTAGAATTTTAGAGTCCATGGACTCATGATCATTGCAGATGAGATGCTTGACCTTTGCGTTTTCAACCAGTTCCGCCTTGTTTGTGAGTAACAGAAACAGCAGATCATCTCGGCTAGCTGGATTGCTGACCACCTGCATCAATCCAGTATTGGTAACAGACTCCAGAAATCTGCTGGGTTGCTTGCGCCAAGCCACAGATTGCTACATTGATTTGTCCTCAGATTCTTGTGCATAAACTCTTTACTGGCTCCTCAGACTTTCAAGGCAAAGCTCTATGCATTCCTCCTGAGACTTTCTTCCTGAGCCAAGCTGGCAGGAACAACTCCTTCCCTCCAACAGCTATATTTTTGGAAATACAGAATACTTCAGTCAGTGTGAAGCAGCTTCTGCAGATACACAAATACTTCTATTCACTTGACATGGGAGGGTTCATCACTATTCCAGCGCTGTAAATTGCATCCAAATCTAATAAACACCTATTCATGTCTCACTGGTTTGTTACACTTAAAATAATTACTTATGCATTCTCCCTATTTTAAAAGGATATTAAGGATGAGATTATCTGGGTAAATGCAACCGTATAAAAGCTGGACAAGTATTCTAGTGCATGTGGAGAGCAAGGTACTCCTGTAGAGTATAATTCATCCTTTTTCCTAGGTAAGTATTACAGAATGACACTCTCTTAGAAGTACCTTGATTATTCTGGTTTGAGTGGGAGCAAAATTGCAGTAGCTTATAGTTTCTTCAGCTTTAAATGGTCAACACTAGATGAACTGGATCCCACTTTCATATTATATAGTCAAGAATTCAGAAGGCTCCAAATAAAGTCATGTGGAATCTGCACTTGCTCCTAATGTATCTGTATTATAAAATGGCCCGTCAATTATGTGCTTACATACTGGCTTTTCACGGTAGGCTAAAATCCAAATTCTTCATAAATGTACTGTGGTTTGTACCCAAATATAATTTTAGGGTGGATAGAAGCAACTCCTAGTGTCCTAAACAATAGTTTGGCATACCCAAGTGAGACGAGGATGTGCCTCAATAAGAAAGTACTCCACAATACCTACCAAGACCTGTATCACCATTTGCAACTCATATTGGCTGCTAAAATCTCCAGCAAGCTCACAGATAATTAGATAACAGACATATGTGTGTGCAAGAAGATTATACATAAAATTGACAATACTGTCCCACATACTGCTGGTGCTTAATAGAAATAACTATAAAAATATGATATTAATATAATATTTAGTGAAAAATGAAGAAGAATGAATAAAAGATAAAATTTATAGGATGGAAAGGTTTTTTTTTAATGTTTTGAGATACAAAAATGGAAACAAGTATTTGTTTGCCAATTTGTGCAGTTCTGATAGGTAGACACTAGAGGACACAGGGAGCTAAGAATAATGCAGCACATATTAAAAACAAGCATAAAATTTGCAGAATGTCATGAATACGCACCTTATACATAGCTCACACTTAAAAACACGTTGAATAAGTCTGAAGTTAATAGCTATGTGACACTGCACTGAAAATGATGTTCAGAGACAGTATACTACAAAGGACTGTCATAGGAAACAACTCTCAGCAGCTGTGTTAAAGCTCCATAAGGTGATGTCCAGTTCAGTGAATTTAGAAGTTGTATCACAAAAACTAGATGTCCCTAAAGGAACTGCTACTGTAAGTGTGCAGGGGGAAATCATAACTTCATAAATTCTCTATAAATATCAGTACAGAGAAAAAACAAAGGCCGTAGTTATACAGTCACTTTCATGTAGCCTAAAAGCACTCTGAGGCTACAGAGATGGTCCCACCATCTTCATGTCTTCAGCCTCGCTCCCCCATCCCTGGCTAAGCATTAGCACTGGTAGCCATGCAGCTTTGTGAGGAACTGGTCCAAGGGTCTGACTAGTCCATGAAATAATCCTGCAATAAAAAAGTAATGTGTATAGATTTTCTGTTTGTTTGTTTGGTTTGGTTGTTTATTTTGGTTCTGGATTCTGGGGCTTGTTTGTTTTCTTGTTTGTTTGTTTCTTGGGGTTTTTTGGCCAACACTTGTCCAGTGTAAAATATATATACATTTCAGGGGCTGGAATTTCTGTTCTGCCTCTCTGTACACAGAGTGTTCTAACCCCTATGTTAAAATAAGGCTCCCTCTCGCTTTCTTAATATCTGCTCCACCATGTTATGTGCCTGGATGCACAATAGTTCATCTTCAGTAAAAGGACACTGAATCTCACTTTCAGTGTCCCATGACTTGAAATTTTAAGATGGTTTCAACCTTTTGAGAAGAATGAGACTGAAAACAAATGTTGCCTGTCTCTGTAAATGGTCCTCTGGTTATTATAACATGAGATAATATAAGGGAATGGGATCACAGTGAGTATTAGTCAAACAAATAGTCATGGTGTTCACTGTGAATAACATTTGGGGAATTCTCCAGGGGGCTTAAGGAGAGTTCAGGTGGTTCTGGATAAATCCTAGATGCCACTCACCAATGTAGCAGGCACTTTGAAACTGCAAAGTGGCTGAAGTTCCCAAAAAACTTCTGGACAAGACACAAATGAACTATATGACTGTCTACATGGCTAGGCAGCCCTAGAATAATAACAGTGTGAATGTGAATGCCACCTGGTTATTTTGTTTTCATATTCTGAAAGAAATAAAAATTATAGTTATTTGGTTTGCAATTATTTCACTCATTCTGCTCAGTTCCCAAGGGAACAGAATCTGCTGTTCCCACAGGACATTTGTAATTTGTGTTTGGTACTTATCCAAAGCTAACATAATCAATGTCAGTTCTGTGAATGTCCTGTGTATGTTCTGAATGGGAAGCTCCTATAACACTATCCATAGAGCTACTCAAGAGCAAAAGTCATGGGGAAGAGGTTCACATATTTTAAATACTAGTTTGGGCTAGAAAATATTGGATAATTTCAAGTATGACATCTAAGAATTGAGGATCCAAACTCAAATGAACAGGACAGATCAAAGCGATAATTTCTATAGGATGAATCGTTGGGATGAAAAATTGAAACCACTCTTAAATAGAAGGATGCTAGCAGTTGGGGCACTATCATCCAATAACAAACAAACCAACCAAACCAAACTAAACAAACAAACAAACAAACAAACAAAAAAGAATACCTAACATGAAAATATAAAATGTAAGATGAAAATAGCTTTTTTTTTTAGTGAATCAAGCTTTCTAGATCCTTTAATAATCAGTAGTCAAGCTCCTGTTTTCCATTCTTATGAAAATATTTAGAATTACAAAAAGACTACAGTAAATAATATCCTTTTTGCTTTAACAGATGCAGTGACATTAACGTATGATCTCAGTGATCTAAAGATATTTCAAAATGAAAGGTGGCCTCTATCCTCTTTGCTGTATTTCTTTTCTCTATCAGGTCTTATGTTTCTAATCAAGGGTATGTTTATGTAGCAACCCTTCCTCTAAGGGACTTTCTCCTATCCTCAGTCATCCGTTTTCATTACTGTAGGAGGAACATTAAGATTTTCAAACCTTTCAAACCTTCCTCTGTCAAACATGCTTAAGAGTGGCAAGCGATGTAAAAGATCTGGGGAAGGAATGACAGATGGACACTCAGGCAAGGATGTGTCTGCCTATGCCTGCATGCACACTTGTGCCCATATGCATTCACATAGGCATACCATTACAGCATGGCTATGTAAGCAGGCCTCATGCTCCTAAGAAATGGCAATGAAAAGTTAGATTGTTAGCACACTTCCTAGATCTGCTGTGCTGTGATTGTGCATGATGACATGATTTCCACACTCATTACGTTGGGTTATGACTGCATGTAAACAGCTTGAAATACTAACACTGGAAAGTAAAGTATTCTTTTACATTACTTCTGACAGATAGCTGTGTGCACTAATAATTTTCAAATCCTCAACATAACCTCAGTAAGTTCAATTATTGGTGGAAGCTTACAGTAGATAAGTCTCATTCATATAGTAGAAAGAAGTAATATTTTAGAGAAACTAAAATTAACAGTTAGTTCAATATTTTAAAAGCAAATAACAGACTCACTAGTATTCTCTTTCCAAAGTGCTGTGTCATGTCACTGCTAAAGACAATAGATTTCTTAGCAATTCTTGCTTCAATGCCCTTGCTTAAAACCTCTAGGTGTTGATTTTTTTTCTCTACACATACTTTTTATGCTTTGCAGAAATAATAAACACAAATGCAAAGTCTAAGAGCAAACATATTTAGAATGTTTGCATGACTCTGTAAACATGAAGAGAAAATATTTCTCCATGTTTATTTATAGCCTTTTCAATTTCCCGTCCCTCAAAGACACGTTGATTTAGAGTGCATCATGAATATATAAAGATGTATCTTTCAAATAATGCTGTAATTGTCTTATTTGCATTGCATGCATTTTATTGTGTCCTATATAGCTCTAAAAGCCAAAGAGGAATTCTTCAGGAAGAGAAAGGCCAGGTTGTTCTTTACCTCACACCAGTTCACGTGGGTCTTACTTACTCCACTGTGTTTAGTGGTGTTCCTCAAGATGGAAGATAGTGTGAGCAAGAACAAATCCTGAATCACAAATCCTTTGCTGCCTTCATCTACAGCAATAGATGAATATTCATGTATCAAAATGTGATGAGAACTCCTTTAGACTGTATTTCCTATAAAATATATCATGTAATATACTGAATGGGATATGTATATATAGGATAAACTTTTGTGAGGATTATGAGAAATGTAAATGGAAAGGAGAAGTTTAAGTTAAAAAAGTTATTCCAGACCACCCATAGGTGAATCTTGATTTAGAAATAAAGTGTTGAAATCAACTTTGAAGCGCTTTACTTAATACAATAGATAGAGACTCAGAAATTCTTGGTTCATTTTTCTTCTTTGCCATTGACATATTGTTGGCAAATCTTTTCATCTCTTATTGTTCTAAATCCCCCAAATGGAATAAGAACACTTCCTTTTTGTCTTCATTTGACATATTTGTTTGAAATTTTGTGTCTTTTGGATATAGAGCTTATTTTTTAACTCTGTATATTTGTGTAGTGGCCTTTGTTGGGAGACACTGAGCACTACTGTAATAAATAATAGTTTCACTGTTACTAATAAGGTTACTTGAGTTGGGTTATCCAATGTTAAAAGTCAAAATTCACATGCTAGGATCACAATAAAGTAATTTATAAAACTGAAGCGAAGCTGCCTAAAATCCAGTCATCAGCAGGCTATGTCTGCTCCTATTAGCAACAATCAGTGCTTCAGCTCTCTAGCAGTGAGAAAGGTGTTCAGCTCTTTTGTTGAACCCAGTTAAATCCAGACAAGGGCCAGACAGCTTCGTCCACAGATTTGCGCAAAGCTTATATCATCAATAGTAATTCCAGTCTAAAAAGACACAAGTTTGGATAGCATTTCTGTTTATATTAACAAGGTATTTCTACAAAATGCACTTTACTACTGTATTACTAGCGGAAATGTCTGTAAATATTTTCATTAGTATCTGGCAGAGAAAAGAAAGGAGTTTATGAAAGTACCGAAAATAAACTTCTAAAGTATCTACTGTCAGATGATAGTGCAGTGGAGAAAATGTTGAGATTATTTCATGGTTACTGGTTGGAATCTCTAGTGGTTTAACTGTTTATTTTTGGTTTGTTTTGCAAAAGTACGTTTAAAGAACTTTTGAAATAGAGATTATTGATTGCAATATCCCCATGCTGACAGAGGATTCTTGTGAACGACATAATTTGAATGTTTAGCTAACATAGGCACAGATCTGAAAATCTGAATTCTTGCCTTTTCATAGTCTAATTCAGATTTCTGACTTTATGTTTCACAGAAATTGTTAATATTTTTGACAAGTTCACCTCAAAGGCAGGAGAACTGGTTCAGATAAACTGTTTAAAATGCAATTTTTTAATATTATCATAGCTATTTAGATTTACAGAATTTTTATAGATAACTACTGAGTCACAAGAACACCTCTGGAAGTGTCAACACTGACAAACTGGGAAATTCTTTTATAAATCAGTTACCCTGCTAGAATGATTCCTAGATTTGTTTCAAATCAGTAAAGCTTTGACCCTACCTTTCAAGTTATCTGGACCTCTTTTCTTAGTTTTTAAACATTTTTTTTTCTCCATAACCAGAGGAATACAGGATCTCAGAAAGATCCTCACACTAGTAGGAAAACGGAAAGCTGCAGCTCAGCTCTGCCACTTTTGAGGCAGAAATTGCCAACACTACTTCTTTTGCTTTCTACTTATCTGATCCCAGGTGAAGGTAAAGCAAACACTCCAGATGTAAAGAAGAGACTGTAACTGTAATCCTGTTGAAATTTTTCTCTTAGAACATTCTTATTGCTATAGTCTCAGATCTAAGACTTGTGTAGCTAATGGAGTGCTATAAGCTTACTTATGTACTCTTTGCCTTACTTACTTGAGTGTGCCAAGTGACACATTAGCACAAATATTTCCCAAACCAAAGGTGTGTTAGTATTATATTTTGTAGCTTTGTACCTTCAAGTTCTTTACTGTAATTTACGGCATGACTGTGTTTTTAAATTTTTTAAAAATTCTTGTGCTTAAGAGATGGACACATGAATTTTTAATTTTTTCACCTAAAAACTTTATTTTTGTCTTTTGACATTTAAGTGCACTTAAGCATGCTGTTTCATTGAGCAAACTGATGTATTTAACCTACAAACTTTTACATCATGAAGAATGAAAGAAAACATCTGTGAAATCTGTGTGAAATAGAGCTTCCAAATGTGAGAAAAGTCATCAGACAGTGACTAACAGGACAGTTTATTGAGCTGTGATGGAAGGTCAGCCCAGTTAAGCACTCAATAATCATCTATGAAGACCAAACTTGCAGACAAATTGTAAATACACATAATAAAAAAGTTTTCCGGCACTCTCTGATTACTATGAACTGTGTTTCAGAGAGTGGAAGTGATTTCTGCAAGATCACACACACACTCAGGCCATGCATACACATTATGCCAGAGATTGTGAAGCTGCAGAGCACAGCAAGCAATGGGGCAGCAAGAGTAAGCAGGTTTGAACAAGGAGTGAAGAAGCAAAAGAGATTCAGATCATGCCATGAATGGGTTTGTTCCCTAACTTACTCCTTAATGGAAGTGAAAGAAATTATAACCCAAATCTAATGATTTTGAATTTATACTTAATCCACTTGGCCACGATTGTAGGCCAGTACTGTACATTGGAGGGTATGTTCATAAAAGCAGAGAAATTTGCCTATGACACAAAAATGAGGTACTGGACTGTTTCATGGCATTACTGAAAAAAGTTTTTATGTGGTTTCTAATGAGTTTTAACCTGTTCAGATAACACCACATAATAGTTTGACATATCTTGTAATTGTCTTCAGTAATTATAAACCAGCCTTAAGGGCAGCTGACTAACAGCACCTTCCAACGATTTTCTTGCATCAGCAGCTACAGAAACAAACTCAAACTTCAGGATGAGAAGGTCAGCTCCCCTTAAAGAGGCCACATTCAACCCAGGCTTCATGCTTATCGGAGAAACATCTACATGTTTCTGCTCTAGCTTTGAGTCATTTTCCTAAACAGGACACAGCTTTTCTTCCATGCTCAGTAATGTAGAGGCTTAGAATTCCTGCATGATTTCTGTTCACATGGCAGATTTGCGACAGTGCTGTTGAATTTTTTTGCCAATAAAGACACCATTAATAATTTAAGATTTACTAGAAATCACTTTGTAACTAATTTTCACTATACCTTTCCTATGCATTAACTCAACATTAAGCCTCTGCTACATTTTGTTGAACCTGAGTATATGACTTACCTATCCTCTGGTGCAGGGAAGCTCTTGGATCCTGATATTTTTAAATGACTGATGGAGAGATCTGCTGAGAATGAACAAGACTTTTCTCCCACAGACTGCTTAGCCATTAAACCCACAAGTTTCATTTATCTCTGGATATCTACTGAAAGATTTTAAATCCTCAAGGTCTCTGAAATATAGAGTAATAAGCTGAATTTCTTCCAGGGAGTCCAAGAATTTCTGATAAATCCCCAAGGGTTTGTAAAACACATTTGGATATACTGGAGATAGGATCAGGGAGTGGAGCTCTGCAAAATGGGACAGAGAAAACCAGCAAGGTCATGGGGTGGTTTTTTTGCACCAAATAAGCAACTTTCTCCTTTCTCCTCTTTGCCTCTGCTCTTACTATGACAAAGTGACATCTGAAAGGGAAGCAAAGCAGTAATCTCAGACTGAACTCAGTGGTAGGGACATGCAGGCAAGTGCAACGGAGTTCAAATAGGGGAAGGGAAGGGAAGGATAAAAGGAATAACATCTCATTTTCAGCTGAAGAAGTTTGAACACCTCGAATGGTTAATTTTGTATTTCTCTTTATGAGAGAAAGGAGAAGAGTAGCAGCAGTTGTCTATGCAAATGAGTACACAGAGTTGGTGCACACTTCTGGAATAAGATGCAGAGTAGGTGGAAGTAAATAAGTAGGTTTAGTAGCTTTTACTTGTTGCCTGCTTGTACACCACTGAATCTGGTGTCTTTTTGTTTCAGACCATTGCTATTCCAAAGGCAGAGGTGAAGTTTGCCTTCTTGCACGCTCTTGGAAACTTAATGAGTGGCAGGCAGGGCCCTGATGCAGCTGGAGGATTGGTAGGTTATAAGACAACCCTGGGGCAAGTGAGTCTAAGTGCTCAAACCACTGAATTATTACCATCTATAGCTGGGTTTTGGAAGGAAGGAACAATCTCTGTTTCATCTTTGATAGAAGCACAGAGGTAACTACCTTTAGGAAAGGATTCAGGAACATTGTCTCCCAAGAGGAAGAAAGTGAATGAGGTAGTGTTATATAAGTTGAAAAAACAGGCACTCATCCTCCCAACTTTAGCTGTTTTGCTTTCCCGCATGGTGTTTTCGAGACAGTTGTGAGGGATTACAGTTTTGAGCTACAGGAACAAACCTTAACTTGTAGCATTTTTTTATCTGTAGAAGTGTTTTATCTGTAGAGGGTGTTTGAGGAAGAGCTATTATTCACTAAGAAAGTATAGTACAGACTTGTATAGTTTCTGAAGCAGGAGCTGTTACTGTAAACATAAGAAGGCAGTAATGCTCAATAGTTTGAAGAAGAGTCTCCTACCAAACTGTATACCCTGTCTCTGCTCAGGTTCTAAAGGTTGTCTCCATTTCAGGAAATTTGTACCCACTTGGGATCAGGAAAAGAAGTTGAATCTCATGTGGGCCCTGCAAGGCAGCATGTATAATGCTGGGTTCTGGAGGCAATGGGAGCATTATACCCGTGTCTCCCTTGTTCTGCTGATGCAGAAAGTAATGGAACATTTTTAATTTCTACTTGGTTTATGATTTCTGAGTCTCTAGGCTGCATTCGACTTTTTTTCATGTATAGTAGGATTTGAGCAGTATATTGCTATAAAGCAAAGCTTAAATTCTCATGTTATAATAATCATATCATTTTGGAGAACTTGAAAAATAGAAAATATCATGAAGTTTGCAATAAGGCATGGGAAGCTCCAATATGGTGAGGATGAACCAATAGGCTTTCAGCCAAGCTAAAATGTCAAGAAAAGGGGTCAATTTGTCACCACTACAGTACATTGCTGTCGAAGAAAAGGGGAGACATGGAAAGATATGCTTGTCATTCTTAGAGGAAACTCTGCAAAATTGGAAGAAAAATCTCTGTTCTCATAATAGTGTTGCCGTGGGATTTAGGTGCTGAAAAAATCTCCAGAGCAGTTAATTAGGGGTGAGATAAGAAAGGGTTTATTTTGCCAAGGCAGAAGATGTTACAAGATGCGCGCCCCTGTGCCCGAGAGGTTACATTTTATAATACCATCCATCCAATCCCAGATGTGTCCACCCCGTGGCCTTTACTCTGGTCCGCCCCGGGGTCCACCCTCTGAAATGGGTCTGGGGTGCATTTCAGGACCACCTACTTCATCACCTTCACCATCATCAGAGCACAAAGGGTACATAGTTACCTAATTCTTGACTTCATTCTGTGGTTTAGGCCCAGATATGCTGTTCTGTCAACTGTCTAGGCCTTGCCTTGACAAAAGACTAAACATTTCTATTAGATTTGGGGCTATGAGTGATACAGGGAGGATAGAATGGGGTAAGAGGGTTAAGGAATGTATAAACAAGGGTGCTAGAGGGAAAAGGATAAGGGACAAGGGACAAAGGAGGGAGGGTTTCTGCTTTTAAAACCTACAAGTCTTACCAATATTAGAAAAATAAAAAAACCATTAGGGGCTTAAGGCATCATAGTTTGGTCTCATAAGGTAGCTCCCTGGTGCTCACTATTGTCCTCAGCCATGAACTCTTTCCACCATGGCTACAGCAGTAGAAAACAGGTCAAACATCATCATCTTCATGCTGGAGTTATTGAGACATTGGCAGCTGTCCCATGGTATGCTGCATCTGCCTGTCCTTGTAGCAGACTTAACAGAGAACAGGATGTGAAATCTGGGACCAGCACACTTCCTGTTCCCCTTCAGAGGCTGTCTCATACACTTCAGCTACAGCAATGAGCAGAAAATCACATCTGCATCTGTAACCCAGAGTAGAGAAGATGAAGATATATACCTTACTCTCTGCTACCTTAAGTATCGGAGTAATTGCTTCCAGCAGTATAACAGAACAGATTACATTTCAAATCAGTGAATTCAATTTGCAGTAGAATTTCTTGCTGCTGTAGGGAGAAAATTCGTGGGGCCAAAGCTCAGCTGGAGTTGAAACTGGCCAGAAATTTGGCAGACAATAAAAAGAGTTTTTTCAAATATAGTAATCCCTGCACTTGTGTGGGATCTGCTGCTCCAGCTGGATCCCTACAAATCTATGGGGCCTGATGGGATTCACCCCATAATCCTCAGAGATCTGGCTGATTGTCAGAGCAAAACCTCTTTCAATGATTTTTTAACAGTCTTAGGAATCTAGAGAGCTGCCAGCTGACTGGAAACTGGTGAACATTGTCCTGATTTTCGAGAAGGGCAAGAAGGAGGACCCCAGAAGCTGTCAGTGTCACTTTAGTGCCTGGTGAAGTTATTGGAAGTGTTGAAAAACACTTGAAAGACAACACAGTCATTGGTCACAGGCAGCACGGCTTCATGAGATGAAAGTCTTGCTTATCAAACCTGATTTCCTTTCATGACAAGGTAACCCACCTAGTTATCAAGGGAAGCCAGTTGATGTCAATCTTTTTGGATTTCAGTAAAGTTTTCAATACTGTTTTTCACAAGATCATTTTGGACAAAATGTCCAGCTCACAGATGGATAAACACATCATGGGATGGGTGAGCAATTGGCTCACAGGTGGAGCACAGAGGGTAATAGTGAATGGGGTAACATCAGACTGGTGACCTGTCACTAATGGGGTTCCACAGGGCTCCATCCTGGTCTCTGCATTCTTCAACATCTTCATAAATGTCTTAGACACAGGACTGGAAGGGATATTAGGCAAGTTTGCAGATGACATAAAACTCAGAGGAACTGTTGACTCCCTCGAAGGCAGGGAGGCCCTGCAGAGAGACCTCAATAAATTGGAGGACTGGGCAATCACCAACTATATGAAGTTCAACAAGGGAAATTCTGCACCTGGGATGGGGCAACCCTGGATGTTCATACAGACTGGGGAATGAGATGCTGGAAAGCAGTGCTGCAGAAAGGGACCTGGGGGTCCTGGTTGGTGGCAAGTTTGATATGAGTCAGCAGTGCCCTGGCAGCCAGGAGGTCCTGGGAGGCATCAGGCAAAGCATCACCAGCTGGTTGAGGGAGGGGATTGTCCCACTCTGCCTCACCTTGAATATTGTGTGCAGTTTTGGTCACCACAATATAAGAAAGATATTAAGCTATTAGAGAGTGTCCAAAGGAGGGCAATAAAGATGGTGAAGGGTCTTGAGGGGAAGCCGTATGAGGAGCACCTGAGGTCACTTGGTCTGTTCAGCCTGGAGAAGAGGAGACTGAAGGGAGATCTCATTGCAGTTTGCAGGTTCCTCATGAGGAGAAAAGCTGAGGGAGACACTGATCTCTTCTCTGTGGTGACCAGTGATAGAACCCAAGGGAATGACCTAAAGTTGTGTCAGGGCAGGTTTAGACTGGATATTAGAAAGAGGTTCTTCAACCCAGAGCGTGGTTGGACACTGGAACAGGCTCCCCAGGGAAGTGCTAACAGCTCAGTCAGGGTTTTCTACTGAGTCGAGCTCAATTACTCTACTGAATGGGGCCAGGAAATAAAATCTAACAGTAATTTCTCAGATATTACACACCAATTGTCTTCATCAAATACAGAAATCACTAAATGGACGGAAGAGGGTATCCTCATATTTGTGTCAATACTGATGCCTTTAGGTCCATCTGGTTTTTTTATTTTTCTAGTTTTTATAAGCTTTATAAGTAGGTATATAGTAGATTTTAGAAGCAGCAGCCCTTATTCCTTTACGCTTTAGCACAGTAGTTTACACATTTCTCAACCCCTGTTACCCCATTCCATGCACCCCATATCGATATCCCCTGAATTCCACTAGAAAATGTTTAGTCTCTTGTCAAAGTAGGCCCATTTTGTTTAGAGAACACTTGTACCTTGGCCTGAACCACAAGAGTACAGTCAAGAACTGGGTGAATGTGTGCCCCCTGTACCCTGAAGAAGATGAAGATGAAGAAGAAGGGGTCTTGAAAAGACCCTAGCCCCAATTCCCAAGGGGCGTGACTGAGGGTGGTCCAGGGATATTAGTAATAAATTATCTCTCTTTTGGAGACATCACCTTGGTGAGGGAATTCACACCTACAGAATCCTCTACTACTGTTCTCCTTGGGTAACTTCCTGGGGAAAAAAACCCTCAACTATCACTCCTCCTGACAGCCATGTATGTATACTCTAAATTTCCCTATTTTAGTTGTTCCTAGCTCTATTTTCAGCTATTTCTATCTTCTGAAATAAGGTCAAGGTAATAAAGTTAACATCTGAATTTCCTATTGGTGTAGAGTGATATTGGGACTTATGGAAAACCCAAGTACTGTGAAAAACACATATTTCTTCCGTATTGAATTCACCTCTGACAATTAAATGCCAAATAGGCACTGACCTGAAAGAACGAATATTAGAAAAAATAGCTACCAGTGTTCCATAAAACCAGACAAAACCCATCTCTGACTGTTGAAGAGCTGTGTCAAAGGTGGTGCTTGAATTAAGAACAGCCTGACAGTTGCTCAAATTTTTCTTAATTTTCTAAAATTCAGTTATGTCACTGCAACATAAGTTAGTTGGTAATGAAATTACAATGGACTTTTTTTTTTGAGGTGACAAAATTTCAAGCAATAAGGATAATTTTACTGTTCTTTTATTTTTTTTAGCTTTGTGATAGGTTTCTAAAGCTCTATCTCAATCACTGCAGACTATGTTTTCGTTCTCTGTCTTCTTACTGTTCTCTTGAAGATACAGGTGAGAATGAAAGGTATTTTATGCAGTATTTTTAATTTATCAAAGAAATTTTGAGACTTCTCAAGAGCAACATAGGCTTCATATACACTTTAAATCTATCTTTCAACAACAGTCAGAACTACATTCTATTTATCCCATTTTCACTCTTCACACTTATCCACTGTTCACACTCTTGGGAATCAGTAGTGTTAAATGTGGTAGTTCAACGTGAGTAGTATGCTGTGCCTTCCTCTCTGTAATGAACTGGTATTTTGGAATTGTCCTTGTGAACAAAACAACTGAGCAATAAATGCCCAGCTTTGCTCTTATAATTATACTTTCCCTATGAGCTTTTCTCACTCACCTTTGTCCATTAGATTCTCCTGTGCCCACCAAATTTTTGAGTGTGGACTTTGTCTGAGGGAGTCAACCAGGAGCAGAAGATCAGAGATGTAGCTCATGCCAACCCTTTCCAAGCACTTCCTTGGGAGTAATGGGTGTATCTCTGTCACAGACACACTGAGAACAATCTCAGTAGTTGGTTAGACACCATTATTTGAGGCTACTGTGGTGCCCAGGACAGAGTGTATGACAATGGCATATGGCCAGATCTAGGCTGCAACAGTCCATATCTTTTACCACTCAAAGCATTTGCAATCTTTAGATTTACTTGATAGTTCTCTAGATATCTTATTCTAGACAATTACACAGTGAACAAAAATACCTCATTTTAGGAGTGAGGGCACCTGTCTCTCAACTAGATAGGTTACTCATCTGATAGGTTACACTTATTCAATTGAAAAATGGCTGCTAGGGAAAACAATCACCTTTGCATGATATCAGGGCAATTAAAGCACTGGCTCTATGAAATATGACTTCTGTTGAAAAGAAGTAGGTGCTTTCTGTTGTCTGTGAACAACACACAGAAGGACAGAAATCACCATGTATTCTATTTACTTACTATTTATTGTTTGTGATGCCAGGAAATCTGAATGTACTGAGGTCACTCACTCTGGAGGGGAAGCTACCTGAATGAACCTCTAGTTTATACTACCAGGATTTGGCATAGTTCTGTTGTTTAAGCCAACTAATTATCATCTGAGTTACTACAGTTAGCTGTAGCTTACTACTATCGGTTTTTTGGAAAAGGGCCATGAAATGAGTTTCATGAAGTTGCTTAATTGCACCTCTGTACTAATGCAGCAGAAGCAGATGCTGTAAAGCAAGTACCTTTTTGTCTTATTGAAGAGCCATATTGCAGCTAAGCTCTGTTATTTTTGAGTATAAATAAAGTTATCCACCACTAAATCGCATTGTAAGCTTTGAACAGTATTATTTCTCTGCTCTTCCAGGTGATCTGAAGTATATTGATTAAAGTACTGTGTTGCTTTAGAGTCACAATGAAAATTCTGGCATTATGTTCGGTCGGAAAATGAAAATGCTAAAAGTGTTTCTGAGAGGATATTATG
Organism: Chiroxiphia lanceolata; assembly: GCF_009829145.1. NCBI lineage: Eukaryota > Metazoa > Chordata > Aves > Passeriformes > Pipridae > Chiroxiphia > Chiroxiphia lanceolata. The sequence continues at coordinate 42,221,322 of NC_045641.1, read as the reverse complement.
AAGATGCACTGACATAAGGTTATCTACAATTCTCAAGGTAAAACAAAACACATAAAAGATTAAAAAGAAACAAAAATCAAAAACTAGAACAGGGAAACTTCAAACCCATACTTTTTTGCCAAATTTTTTTACATTTTTCATTTTGGAGAAGTTATTACTTCTAATTAGAAAAGGAAGAAATGTTTCAAAAGTAAAAAATTCAGTCAAAAAGAGCACAATTTAGAAGCTGGATGCAGATGTAGTACAAACTTAAAAATATTAAAATGGATTTAAAAACTGATTAAAAATTATTATTTTTTAATTTTTATTATTCATCTGTGTTTGGGATAGAAACATATTTATATTCACAGAATGAGAAGAATGGCAATGAGCTCTCTGCCTGGCTGCTGCTGTATCTTAGAACACATCTAAGAAATTGTAGAAATGTATCAGAATGGTGTCATAAAATAATAGGGCTGGCACAGGAAGTCCAGATGGCCAGTGTTCACCAGGCAGTAGTAGAACAGCAGGTAATCAGAAGAATCATAAGAGACACTGGCTGAGAGGAAAGCAGAAATGTTCAGTTACTACACTGGCTACTTTTTCAGCACAGCAGTTGCAAAAATGGCAGGAAAAATACCCAAGGCACCTCCACAGCCTGGTTAACTGTGTCTACAGTAAGTGTTTGGGATTTGTCCTGCAACATTAGAGCTGCTTGAGGTACGGAACTTGAAAGCATGTCTGCTGAAGATATTGTGAGCTGATATTTTGAGCTGACTAACTGGAGTTAGTCAACAGGAGGCTCAGAAGTGCCAATTTTAATCAAAAATATTAATTTCAAATACAATTTGCAGCTCTTGCATGGTGAGAAGTGATTCTCACTGGGTGAACTCTGCAGGTTATCCATAGAGTTAAATAAAACAGAATCTTACATAGCACTGATTTCTAATCAGACGTAACACCTTTCTGAAAACTTGAATTTGACTTCTGGCAACATTTATGGACAAACTACATTTTTTTAAAAAAACAACTGCTTTATAATACAATATATACTTAACAACAACAATAATAATAATAATAAATTATTTCTTTGTTTCTTTTATTGTCACTCCAATGGGATTTCAACTTCCTCAAGAAAAGAAGTTCTATACGGTTATACTTCATGTGTGAGTGCTTGTGGAGGCATGCTCCCTTCTTTCAAATCCATTTGTAGTTACCAAATATGAAAAAGAACAGAAGCCTCAAAACTGTTATGTTCATAGAAATCCAACTTTGCTGAAAATAAACAACTTTCAGAGAGGAAACTTTCTCTAAACTCTGCTTTCACTCCTAAGTAGACACCAAAGTATCCAATCCTCATACAAATGACATTAGAAATTTGACTTGAATATTTCTGATTCAGACAAAATATTAAGCTCTAGTATAAAGCCATCAGACAATACCTGTGAAAAAAATCCAACACGGCTGCTCTCTTTGTTCCTCGCTTTCTCTACTGCTGCTGAGTAGAGTTCATGCAATATCAAAATCTGAAAGTTAATGCAGACTACATGTGGGTAGCGTCTTTATGACTTAGGAGTGATGGACGAATAGTATCTAAAAAAGTGACTGGACATAAAGACAGCCCAAAAAGTACTCTATTGAACATTTACAATAAGAAATTGAACTTCCTTGAACAATAAATACACTACACATGTTACAATCATCAGCTAACTTGGTGAGGCTGCTTTCAAACCTATCATCCAGACCATTTATGAAGATGTTGAATAGTGTGGGGGCCAGTATTGATCCCTGTGGGACCCTGTGGGACAGGCTGCCAGCCTGAGTAAAAAGCATCGATTAGAATCCTCTGACGTCAGCCCGTGAGTCAATATCCCACCCATCTCACTGACCACCTGTCCAGTCTGTATCTTGTCTCCCTTGTCTACGAATAGGCTGTGGCAAGTAGTGTCAAATGTCTTGCTGAAATCAAGGTGTTTAAAACTGCTTTAACTGTCTCTTTTCAGCCTGCAAACTCTGCTGCATCTCCAAAAGGCCTTAGAGGGTTTTAGAGGTCACTGAAATAAGATCAAGTTAAGGCAAATGATTTTTTCCATTATGGCAATTTCTCATGTTACACACATTTCGGAATAATTTTTAGAATTTGGAATAAAATCAAGATTTTTGATATCAAATCTGGTGTATCTAGAGAAGACGTAGAAATTTTGAACTGAAAAGAGAATTCTGGTGTCATGTTCTTGTCTAATTTCTTTTTTTTTAGTTAAGCCATACTTTACAATAAATCTAGTTCTTCAAACTCCTCTCCAAACATATGGTATGAGTTGGTCCTAAGTATCAGCTATTATGATTATAGTCTCCAAGTCTGCTAACTTGCCCTTTGCTTATATAAATACAAATGACAATTATGTTACATTGTTTCACCAGGATCCCCTATAGTTTAAAATTCCTAAGCTATGAGAAATATATTCAGAATGCATGTCAGGGAATGCTCAGGTTCCTTCCTTGCAAATTATTTCCTCTGTAGCTTTCCAATAAAGCAGGCTAAACAATAGATGATTTAATGATATCATTCTGCCTAGCAGTAGACTCTTAAATACCTTTGGTTATTGTTCATTAATTTTAAACATTATTTTTCTGTTAAACAACAATCCAAAGGTACACAATGGCACTTATACAAGGTAAGCCAAAAGTCAAGATTCAATAATAAATTGGGGGGGTTACCAGAATGTTTTCTGTATGAACGTAACTGATGAGACTTTATTTAAGGATATGAAGATATAGAAACGCATGAACAAAAAAAGGAAACGGTCTGTCATGTAAATCCAAGCGTATTTGTCACCATCCTTTTGATATATTTTTTTGTATGGAATAGGTACTTACGTGTTCATATCCCTGTATATTCATTTATATACCTCTATATATGTCTGCACGTGTTGTTGTCCGTTGTAATATGGTACCAGTGTAATTCATTCATCCTCCTGGTGCTAAACTTTTATAACTATTGGACTTATTACAATTGTATTCTGTTTTCCTCTTTTGATGACTTTCCCAATTACATGAAACCATGAAGTAAGGGAAATGTTAACAAAAGTGGTGATGGTATATTAAAATCAACGTAATCCTTTAGATTCCCTCTTTGCTGCTCTGCAAACGATCAAGAGAGTAATCTTGATATGAGATATACAAAGATTCACAGAATTAAACTACATAATATTATGGTGCTTGAGTGAGTGTGGAGGGAAAAAAACCTCATAATAATTCATTTTCAAACTGATATCTCCCTTTCACTCCAATCATCCATTTGAATGTAACTGGCCAGATATGCACTACTCAAATGTCTCCTACAAGTGATTTCCAGTAATAATGGCACTAAGAAAGAAAATCTAATGAGAAAGTTATCTAAATTAGAAAGTAACGCAAGGCTTTTCATATCACAAATATTAGCTTTGATATAAAATAATATTTTGGAGGGTTTTTTCTAATTACTTACAAATTTTGAGTGTTAAGACAGGTTTTTTCCAATTCTTGAATCTCTGTATTTAATGAAGAAATGCATTTTATAGATAAAAATATGCATGTTTAATTATGTTTTAGGCATTTTTTTTTCCTGGTGAAAATTACGTTTTGAGAGAGGCACTTAGACTTCCAATGAAGAGGAAGAGGAGAATTAGGTATTTCAGAATGGGATCCAGAAAGGAAAACACATTGGGAAAGGGCCAGTCTGCACAGCACACTGAGGAACAGTACATATTAAATATGGTTTGCAAATGAAGAACAGTGGCTCCACAAGGACGTTTTATTTTCAAAAGGTCCAGTTCAGTACCTAGAAATGGCATCAGACACTTCTATCCAGTATTTTAAATGACTGTGGGGTTTACTATTCTTTAGAAAAAAAGAGAGGGGGAGAGAGAGAAAGGTAGGGAGAGAAAGACAAAGAAGAACAATGGAGAAGTTGTGTTTTACACCTCTGTTAGAAAGTGTTGCCCACTTGGGTTCAAAATTCTCCTTAGTAAGAGCTGTTCAAAACCATAAAGCTTCATTATATGGCAGCAAGGCCACATTCAGTGGACAATTATTATTATGCATGGTTAGATCTCATTTTGCTGTTCCTCTCCTGTGTCAGTATAGAAATTCATGAGGTAAATGGAAGAGGGGCTTTGTGCCAGAAGCTGATGGCCAGGACTTGAAGAGAGCTGGATGATTTTCCAGGTCCCTTCTCCAAAGACTGTTTCTGTACTTTAAATCAAACACAACACACTCACTGTGCTCACATGGTTACCCAACAAAGAACCCATAAACCCATCTGCCTTCTGTTTTTATTCCTCAGAGGTAAAATGCAGGCAGAATATGCCAAGAGCACCCCTTTACATACTTGCTTTGCTTCTGTTCCCTCGAATAACCTATAGCTTCGTTCTTACATGACTCTCCTGGGAGGTAGATGATGTCTGTTTGAATCCCTCAGGCAAAGGAGAGAACTGAGTCCAGAGTATCTCTTTCCTGGTTGAATGTTTGAATCTCTGTGGCTACTACCTTTCCCCTCAGCTGCAATTGGAAAGAAAGCAGCCCCACATTTTTGTGAGGTCATGCCAGCCCGTGTCAGACCCTACTGGAGCCTGGCAGAGAAATGCTCGTTTCTGGATCTGCATCAGTTTTAGGCAGGAGATAAGTATCTCCTGGGGCTGGGGAAGCCCTGGGCACGCACTGAAACAAAATTTTAAGAGTTTAGAGAACTTTAAAATCAAACAGGGAGGAACCAACTGATCTTAACAGCCTTCAGGTTTAGACACCATTGAGTGGGAGTATGAGGGGATTTTTTTGGTTTAGATATCTCAGATCTGCTTGCTTAGGTCCTCTACTACATCTAATGGAAAGATCTTGTTGAGGACTGAACCAGCTCATTGAATACTTGTATAATGTGTTGGTCAAATGCCATAAGTTTCTATGATTTGTGTTTAATTCTGTTCTTGCAAAAAAAAATTTCTGTCAGAAAAGAGGCATTTCCTCAGGAACTATTTCTATTTTAAATAAAATAATTAAAGTCCAACAAATAAGCTGTTACTATTAGAAATATGACTTTGATGAATGCAAAAAAGTAAAATGGCTCCAATACAATGTTTTGGAGAATTTTACTGAGTGCCTTTCTTATCCTTCAGACATCTAAGTGATTTTTGCTGCTTTTGCTGTTTGAACACAATCTATAATTAATTATTGTAATATATACTCTCTGACATACACACATGATAACTGCAGAGATGTAGGGCTAAGGTATTTCTGTCAAATATATACATTTTCAGAAAGAATAGGGTAAAAAGATGACATTAACTTAACGAGTACATTTTTACTGCAAATATAAGATTATGAGCAGAAAAGGATTTGAATTTCTGCAAACTTTTCACAATTTAAATTTTTTGTTTAGAAAAACAAAAATAATTTATATGAAATGAAATCTCAAAATTATTTATAAGTTACTCAAACATCTATTAAGTGCTTTTAACCAGCACTGAAGATAATATAATAAAAAACATAACTTTAAAAAATTAATTTTAAAATTCAAATGTAAGGGAAAAAAATGAAACACTGAAACATGCAACATAGAAAATAATTCCAGCTTGTGTGACTATCCTGAGTTGTTATATCAAGAATGATACATGACAAAAATATGATATGTAGCATTTTATGATATTACAATATTCTACTTGGAGACTTTTAACTTGCTGCACACATGGTGCTTCTATAAACCTACTAGAATTAAGATGAATGCAAAATGAAGTTGATGACTTTGAGTTTCTGGGATATGCCAGGAGCATGCCATTCTCTCAAATTGAAGATGTATGGCATGTACAGTGGCTAATGCAAATTTAATATCTGGATATATTGACTTGAAGCCTATGAACACTATTTCTCAGCTTTGTTCTTTGTTTTATCATGTTTTCAGTGCCTGGGGATAAAAGGACACTGAAAAACTAATAAATCTTACCTTTTCCTCTTAAAGCTTTATACATTCTACTTCATTCTCTAATTTCCTTATTGAATATATGCTGATTTCTCTGTTAAATGTTTTGATCATTCTTTTTTCTTCCATTATGATATAGTAGCCAAAGATGAAAAAAAAAACAAATTCAAGCTAGTGTTTTTAATGCTATATAAGTGCACTTGCTTGTTTGGTTTTTTTGTTTTGTTTTGTTTTGTTCTTTCTGTTTGTTTGTTTGGGGTTTTGTTGTTGTTTGTTTGTTTGTTTGTTTGTTGTGGGGTTTTGTTGTTGTTATTAATAAATAACTCTTGGAAATACATCTTAGAAAATTAATTGACACTTCTACTCACAGGGTTTGGGTTTTTTATACCTGTCCTCTTTTCCACCAGAATTACCAATCTGCATTATCACTGCAATTCCCTGGGAAACTCTGGCTGTCCAAATCAATATTTCCACCCCTCTCCTTCAAACCCGTTCTCTTGCTGTTGCTGGGTGGCTGTCACTCCTCAGAACCATCACACACCTCCCTGCTGCCATGGGGAATGGCGCAGTGAGAGCGGGCCCTGTATATCACGTGGCGAGCTCTGGCATACCATGGCTTTAGATGGTCTCTCCTTGAATTGCTTAAACTGATGGCAAGACCACAGGATCTCCTAAGAACTTTACTAGTGCCAGTCAAAAATTAAAATTGTATTTTTCTTGTTTTTGTAATATAATGGCATAGCAACTGCCTCAAACACATGCCTGACTTTTTCTGCTAAAAGGGAGGGGTAATCAGCTAATCAGAATTTATTGTCTTACTTTGACTCTATTTATTCATGCCATGAAGGTATCTTAGATTTATCATCAAACTATAGTTTTGGAGTACTTGCTTCAAAATTACAGCCAGCTGAACACCAGTTATTAGGTAATGGTATTATAGGTTGGGGAACACTAGGTTACATCTTATCTGGAGGATTGCTTCAAGTCACAAGTGGAAACTAATTTCTTGATATTACTTTCCTGTTAACGGGCTAGATCCTTGTTGACATAGTTTGCATGACTGTTAGAGTTTGCTCAGGGGAGGCTTAGCTCTGGAACAGCAAGGGCAATGCAGGTCAAGCATGCTGTGCATTGGCAGAAGTACAAGACCCAGTTCTGAAATGAACTTCTGTCGCTACCATAAAAATTACAGTGAGTATCACTGGAAAAAAAAAATCTATTTTTCAGATTTATATTCTTATTTTCCACATTAGGGTATGAGAATATAAGTAAAAACCAGCAACCTAGTATATCAATAAATATGTCTTTTTACTGTTTGAGTTGGTTACAGATTTTCTGGAAAAAAAAACCAAACAAGGCCAACCATATTTAATTTGTTAATACTGGTTCACTTGAAATGTTTTAATCAAAATATCTTCAGGTTCACCAACTTTCATCAAATCTAGTGATGCTCAAAGAGTTCCCAGCAGGTGACTTCTGGTTCTCCTTATGGAGGTCAAGAGGGTCTACCCACATTGGGTATGATAGGGGCTTCTGGCAGCTGGGTTTATGTGGTTTCAATTAGGAGACTAAACATAGATTCCAGAATGCTGGAAACATGTAGAACAATACAGAAACCAGAAGTATGTGATCTTTTTTGGGAGGAGTGAATACTAAATATTTTTTAATTTCTGCTCTAATGTCTAGAAATGTAAGCATGTTCTGAATGTCAAATTCTGCTTTTCAAGAAATGGTGTTTATCAGCTCAGCTGAATGCCTCATCAAAATTAATCACACCTAATGATCATCATAAAATACTGCTTATACCCTGTCTTTTCAAAATGCCTGGGTTCAAATGTCAATATGAAGTTGAGGCTGTATGTGGCTACAGATAAGACTGGGAATGTGACATCAGGAAGATTAGAGGACTCACTTTTCACGCTGAAATGCTACAGTCATCTCATTTAGCACATTTTAAAAACATCTCTATTCTTTCTCTAGTTGAACTCCACAGGATATGTATACTTACCCAGTGTCAAGCAATGTAGAAAGAGGACTTTCTTTCACTTCAAGACAAATGTGGCAAAATGTTAAATAATTGCAGAGTCTCTGAATTAAGGCATACACCCAGATTTGAAAAACAAACAAACAAGAAGCACTGATTAAAATCATTGCTCTCCAAAACACAGAAACTCTGTCGGTTAAATTTGCATTCTTTTAATCATTCCTGTTGCATACCAGGGCACATGAAAGCTATTTCTCTCTATTATACTTACAATTCCCTCAGCAAGCATCCAATAAAAAGAGAACACAATGTAGAAAGAAAATCTACTGCCCATAACTAACCACATATAATGAACCTTACATTATCAGAAGTCCAGCTTCTTCTTTAGTGTTCTTTCATGTTTGATTTTACAAAAGTCATTCCATTTCTTTATCAAGATGCTCTTTTGATAAAGAAGTGAGTGAAATATTTTCCAAAGCCCTTGGAATGCAACTTTTATATTCCAGTTCAAGAAATTGCTTAGGCTCCAGGAGAGGCAGAATGTGATTTTTGTTCTGTAGTAGCACAACTCAATTTTTCTGAACTTTAAGTATGAACAAAGTTCCAGCATTCGAATTATTTCATAGAATCACAGAATCACAAAATGGATAAGGTTGTGAGGGACCACAGTGGGTCATCTGGTCCAGCCTCCCTGCTCAAGCAGGATTATTCTAGAGCACATTGCACAGGATTGTGTTCAGACAGTTCTTGAGTATCTCCAGTGACGGAGACTCCACAGCCTCTCTGGGCAATCTATTCCAGTACGTGGTCACCTGTACAATGAAGTTCTTCCTCATATCCAGGTGGAATCTGGACAGTTTTGCCCATTGCCTCTTGTCCTATTACTCAGCACCACCAAGTCCTCTTGACACCCTCCCTTCAGATGCTTATTGACATTGACGAGGTCCCCTCAGTTGCCTCATTTGAGGCTGAAAGGGCTCAACTCCCTCAGCCTATCCTGTAAGAGAGATGTTTCATCCAGTCCCTAAATCATCTTTGTAGCCTCTGCTGGACCTGCTCCAGGGGTTCTATGTCTCTCTTGTACCGAGGAGCCCAGAACTGGATTCAGCACTCCAGATGCAGCTTCACCAGTGCTGAGTAGAGGGGTAGGATTGCCTCCCTTGACCTGCTAGCAATGCTTTTTCTGATGCACTCCAGGATACCACCGGTCTTCTTGGCCAGAAGGACACACTGCTGGCTCAGGGACAGCTTGTTGTCCACTGGGACCCCCAGGTTCTTCTCTGCAGAGCTCCTTTCCAGCATGTTGGCCCCCAGCTCGTATTGGTGCTTGGGGTTATTCCTTCCCAGGTGCAGAACCCGGCATTTGTCTTCAGACTGTTCTTCACTGCCCACCTCTCCAACCTTTTGAGGGCCTTCTGAAAGGCTCCCCAGCACTCTGGGGTATCAGCCACTCCTCACAGTTTTGTCTCATCAGCAAACTTGCTGAGGAGGCACTCTACCCCTTATTCAGTTATTTGAATATGCTATGGAAGTTCCATGTCTTATGAGCAGTTTTAGAAGAATTTGTCCAAATTGAAAGTATTTTGTGTTTACTGTAGTTAACTGTACTTCCCTCTTGCCTAGATGGATCATAGGGGAAGGTACAGCCATTGATGTGTCTAGATCTTGTCTAGACATGATTCAGAAGTACTGGTTAACTGTTCATAACCTATAGACTTGTAGTAAAAGCATTCAACTACATGAGTCCTAAGTTTAAATCTTGGTTTAATGATTTCAAATGAGGACATGAACTGTGTTTCTTCCATCTCAATATCCTATGATCAGTATCCCTCTGAAAACAAATTATGTATGTAGCCTGAGAAACTGGGGAACTAACTTTATAATCTGAATCAGAAAGAACAGAATTACAAGCCCTGTCCCCCATCAACAAGACAAGTGTGATAATTGTAAAACTATTGCTTACTAAATGGAGAGAAAGGAAAGTACTCTTATTCATTATAACACAAACCCCCCCTCCACCTCCCATCCTTCCCAAACTACCCTTCCCTCCCCACAAAAGCAGATCTCATTCCATCTGGAATCCTGAAATGTGCTGCAAATCTGGAAATATTGTTGCTGGAGGCAAAGTGTTGATACGTTCTTGAACTTGTTAGGAAGCTGAGCAATGCAACTTTTTGAGCAGGGAATGGGAAGTGATTAGGACCTGATGGATGAATTAGAGCTACAGGGTAAAGGTACTGACTCACCTAATTGCCTGTCCCATCTCATCCAGCTGGAGCTCTGCCCTGATCCTAGCTATAGCTATAGCTATAATGGTTTATAATGGTCCACTTATAGCAATGTAGCCTGGAGATGACAAGCATATGGCAATGATGAAGATTTTCAAATGAACGTGTTATGTCCTTAATAAAAGTCCATGGGAAAAGCCAATGAAGAATTTTCTACTCTGATTACACAAAAACCTAATTTTGAGATCTATGATAGATACCTGCTCTATTCCAAAGTAATGAGCTACAGTGGTAGCTCTAAAAGTTTTTATGTTCAAAGTTGAAGCACTAAACATATACAAAATTTTATAATGTAAGCACAAAGTAAAAGCATAAAAGTACCTTTTTTTGCAAAACCTGATTCAGGAAAATAAACTACTAAGAGTTGCAGACTCGTGTAACTTGGGGAGACTGAACACAGACAAAACATTAGTCATAATTAAATTTAAACTCATATTCTACCCTCTCAGTACTACTAATATTTCTTATTTCTTTCTAAACAGCTTTCTGTCCTTGTAAGCTTGTAGTAAATTGTGTGCAAGAAAGAGGGAAAAGGAAAGAAAAAACAAAGAAAATGGAAGAAAAAAAAGGCAGAGAAAAATATGATTTTTGACAAAGATGAAAATGGGTATGTTTGACATATCTTACTACTTGAGATTCTCATTGAGTTATAGCTGAAAGTAGTAATTCATTACTTATAGTCACCTATTGTAATTAATGGAATCTTCTTTTGTTCAGCTGTTGATCCCAAGAAAAATTATCTCAAGCGTCTGCAATAAAAAAAGAAAATCATAACTTACAAAGGTACAGACTTACAAATTGTATTTTCACTCATACTATTTTAATCAAAATGAGCTCAATCATGAAATAGCTAGATGTTTTGCTTTTAATGCTAAAAGAACTAAGATTTGACCTTAATTTTCTGCACATTACTTTTATTTGTTGCTGTTTTATTTTGATTCATGTCTGCTATCTTCTGTTTCATTTCATGGTGAATTTAAGATTCTGTATAAGCAAGAGAAAGGGAAATCCTTGAGACTTCTAATTTCAACCTGTGATCATTATATAAACAGACCAGAAGCCAGAAATGTTTCATCCTGCCCCACAGCCTAAGAAAATCTCTTATGACTGTTGATGGAGACAGATTTAATTACAGCACAGCTTCACAGAAACCTGAGCGTATGAGCACAGAGTGGACATGAAGTGTTGTCAAGGTCCATTTGGCAATGTTTCAGCTGCCAGCAGCAAGACTAGAGATCAAAGGAAAGAGTCAAAACTCCTAATCACTATATGAAAGCCTCATGTAGTCCAGGCTTGCTGGCAGACCTTGGTCAGATTCATTATTACTTTGCTATTCCTAGAAGAAAAATGAGGCCTGCCTATGAATGTTTTAACAGGAAAGAGAAATAGATTCTGAAGAAAATCCCTTAGCCAGGGGATGCAACAAATTTTTTCCCTAAATTCTAACTTATGTGTAAAATGAGAGTTTAAATTTTAGAATTAAGCATAAATCTCTTTTGAATTTGGGATTCCATCAGATTTTGCTCATTTGCTCTAAGTCCTGATGGCCCCAATGAAAAAATTTCTTGTTGACTCAAGTAGATTCACTTGATAGCTGAGTTCTGGGATATAAAAATAAGTGTTTCCTTCAACTGTTACTTTCAGCATATGCTAACAGCATATGTATAAGCCTGTGCACTATATTAGAGGGCATGCATTTCTTCATGGACAGGGAAGATAAAGCTGCTTGCTTCAGAGAAGGGGCGAAAAAAGGGTTGTCTCTTCCCCTGCACTCTCCTCTCTTCCCCATAAAAATGAAGCAGGAATAGACATGTACTTACCTGTACATTCCTCACTCTTGAGGGTTAAAAAAGTCCTCTGAATAAGAAGATGAATACATGTATGTAATCCACTCTTTGTTTCCTCTGAACCAGAGAATTTTCATCTGTACTTGGCTGACAACACAAGTTTTGGGGCCCCTCAACCTAATTTTATACATTCTTGTATTTCCCAAATTTCAAAATAAGTTCTGAAAACTAAATCACACATATTCTGGAATGTGATTACTCAGACGCAGTTGTTAGTAGGGAAGTGTAAGGTAAAATAAGCTTCACCATTGGGATTCTCAGCTGTGGTATAAAACCTTTGGCATTGAAAAGCCAAGGTCAGTAGCTTGGCTAAAGCTAAGCAAAGGCAGCTCTTCTGTCAGAAAATTGTTTCATAGAGAGACTGCATATGGTGATTTTTTTCATCAGGTTCTGGGAAAAAAAAAAGAAGTTAAAAATCAGTAGGTCTCTGTTCTCTTTATATTGTGCAAAGTCCAAATGACCTTTCATTGTTGCTACAAAGTTCTCTGAAGGCAATCTTTGTTTGATATTATTTCATCCTGTTACTGAGAGAAGATAGAGGAACATTTTATTTTACACCATCTATACTAACAAGATGTGTCTGATACTTCCTGTCTCTCTTAATAATTATGACAGTGGTGCATTTGTTTTCTCCTGACCATACAAGTAAAATTACATGGTGATTAAATTATTTTATTCAAATCTTTTCAATAATCCCTTATTATTGACATTATGAATGCTTATGTAATCTTACAATCTGAAATAGCAGAACTAACTTTTGAAGTTTCCCATTAAGCCCATGGGAATTTTGTCATTTGAGTTCAGTGGGAGTGGGACAGCACCAAAAGACATTCTTTTCCTTAGGAATACTTCAGAATGTAGATTTCCTAGCTTATTTTCTGATACAACCTTTAGGATTTGACTTTTTTTTTTTCCATCACCAACATTTACTGTAACTGGCACAAAACTGTCTTTGCTTTTACTTTATTGGTTCTCTCAGCTATGAAAGGAGGAATTGGGATGGGAAATTGCTGAGGAAACCTGCTAGAGGTGAGGATGAGGGACTTCCTTTGGTCACCCAGTTCAAGTTTCCCATGCTTCCAAGGGCAGTATATTCATGCCTACTCCTATTCCTGCCCTTCCATGTTTCCTTTCCTTACCCTGGCATAAGCATCCTCATCCTTGTCTCTCATTTCTGAAGTGGTGTAAATCTATTTCGCCCTCACTATTGAGAAGCCTTGAGAAAACTCAGTTTACTAATTTTTTTTTTTGTTCTGCATAATTTTTTTCTTCATAATTTACAAAGTTTTTAGCAAAATTATGTTGGCATATAAGTATGTCTGGAGGATTCAAGACAAAACTGAAAACCTGACTCTTTGTCTATAGTTGAAACCTGGTAATCAGATGACAAATATCCTTTGACAGATGCATATGCACACCCCAGATCAGATTATAAATTAGTCTCCAAAAGGGATTTTTTTGTGGTTATGTCTGAGCTGCTTAGGCTGTACAAGGAGACCTGACAAAAATAGTTTATATTAGCTAAGTATTAAGAATAAATCTTGTGATACAATTGGATTTAATTTTCACTAACCAAAAATCTCTTCTTAAAAGAAGCAGTTTAAAATATGCTAGAAGGTGTGAATTTGAATTTGAAACCAAAGACTGTCTGCATATGTTTGTCGTGAGTTCTATTTAGGTTATGTCTTCAGTACATTTTTTATACAGCTGCTGATCACCAGTTGCAGAAGAGGGCTATTTCCAGGTATAGTATGAAACCTCTCCTTTCACCAGGATACAACCCCAATGACTTTTCCTAGGCTGAGGAACTGTGTTCTGCTGTTGGATCTCCCTCCTTGGGCCATGTCACAGGATGATGTATGCATCAGCAGAACTTAGAACAGTGTTCATCAACGAAGATTAACAAGAACATAAAAACATTTCCACATTTACTTTAAATAAAAATAGTTTCATTACCATGGATTAAGCAGTAAGATACTGGTAGAGAAGTTTAGTTCTGTATCTTTCAAATGCAGCTCCAAAGAGTATGAATTTTTTGTTATTCATTCTCTGAGATTACTAAAATATCACATATGTTCAACCTTCCTGTATGACTGCACAAAATAAATACTTCAAAACAGCAAAGAGGAAAAAATGAGAGAGATTAAATTGTAGTCTCTCAAAGGAATGTTGAACATCATGTGAATATCCACACTGTAAAATGAAGAATTATTATTTTGACCTTAGGAGAGCACTTTAAAAAAATCTGCTAAAGGATGATATTTTTCTGTGGACACACTGTCTGAGAACGTTTAACTCATTGTGTTGCAGGGAAAATGAAGGAAAAAATTAGGAGAGTCCAGTGTGACAGAAATATTCAGCACAAAATACTCAGAAGGGAACAAACAATTTATGTCAACCATGACTCCAAAGGATTGAAAGAAGTAATAAGCACTTTTTAATTATAGTTGTCCCCTAAAAAGAGAGAGATACTGTAAACATATGTAGTAGCATAATTCAAAGCATATGCTGCAAATGTATTCTTAGTTCGTCACATTATTGAAAGATGCAAACACTTTTGGCATTAAATAACACTACTAATACTTAAAAATAAGTCTTCTAAATGATATTAAGTGTACTTACTGAACAAAACCATATACAGAACCACAAAATTTGTGGAAGCCATCTGTAAACCCAAAGTTCTACAATTTCTGCTGCAAAGTGATAGACCTGCTTGCTATTATATAACTGCATTGTCACCTGAGGTATTTCAATCTAACCTTGAACAAAGCAGCATAGAGGGCCACTGTAAGTGTGGCTTGCCTTGTGTCGAAACTTGCTGACTGAGGCCCTGCTGGCAGCGCATCCAAGCTGCAGCTGAGCACAATGTGGATGGATATTCATTTTGTTTCTTGGGAGGTTTTCAGTATGTGATAGGCTTTTATTTTCCTAGTTAATTAGCTAGCCAAGCAGTAGTGACTGAACAACTTGGAATGAACAGAAGGAATAATTGCCATTTCTTTTTATTGTACAGATGACAACTGAAGGATCTGGGAATTAGGATGGCAATTCAGTATTGAGAAACTTGCTCTTGTTGTTGCTCGGTTGGGGGCATCATCCTTGATCCCCAGCTGTTCAGTGCACCAAGTTCAGAATGATAGCCCTGGAGCACCCACACTGAATGTACCTCATGGGCTACCAATTATCTGCTAGGTGGAGGATGTAGCCTGACTGGTAGGTTATGTGGGATCTACAAGCCAGGTCTCTCACTTCCCAAGAAAGTGATCTAACTTGACTGCTGAGCTATAAGATAGATATAGTTATCATATGCTTCTCTCCTGGCAAATGAGATCCCAAGTGGATAAAGGTTCCTACCACCACCAACGGTATCCTCGAGGTAAAAAGGGAGTGTCCAGCTTAGCAATACTTCTGCCTCCAGTGAACTTCACAGGGTTTATATTTCCTCACCCAATGTATATGGGTTGTTCAGACTATCGGTTCACTCGTAGGCCAGCCACTGAAACTGTGAGTGAAATAGTGTTTCACTGTAGCAACTTAACTGGGAAAGCACTCAAGATATATTCTTGAATTTATCCCTTTATACCAGCATAATGCATTAGAGTACAGTAGTGTTTGGAATAGACATGAGAGCTGTAGTGTAACAGCAAAGATCTGCATACACTACAGCAAAAAAACCCACCACCCCATGTTTTTTCTGCTATTGTTATAGCAATTCCCCAAATGAAATAAATTGTGTGATGGAAAATCCATTTAAACCATGATGGCTCATGGATCTATTCTAACATTTTTGTAAAAGCCATCCTCCCCCCCGGCCCAAAATTATAACTACTAACTTTTCTGCCACAGCTTGTGTCATAAACACAGTTTGAGACAATAACATTTGTATCATGTTTCTGAGAAGAGGAAAAAAGAGTGTGATAAATGGGGATTACTAATGGCCTGTCAGTATAATACAGAACTTTTCTATCCTTGACAGTTGAGTGTTCTTCTCTGCAAGTTCAACAAAATATAGATTTTTTTAAGTTTGTAATGAGAGGATTAGATTTTCTTCTACATTTAATTGTTTTAGGATTTGGGTAGATATAATTTTTTTAAGATGAAGAATGATGAGGGAGATTTATCTGTAAGATGTTTTTTAAGGTGCTCAGAGTATTTATGAATGAAAAATGCTCAACTTCTTGCCATTTTTTTAAGATGAAGAATGATGAGGGAGATTTATCTGTAAGATGTTTTTTAAGGTGCTCAGAGTATTTATGAATGAAAAATGCTCAACTTCTTGCCATCCTGATATCAAGGAATCAAACAATGGAATGAAATTTCTGCCATAATGATGAGATAGTTTTAAAGCAGCATATTTTATAGGTTAGAAGTACAAGTATAGCTGCAACTTGTCAAGAGCTGTAGACACATTAAGATGCTGAAAATTATATTCAATTAGAAATGCATAACTGTAGAAGCATTCAATTATTTTGGAAGGCAAATTTTCCTGAATGTGTAGCTTCATGTACCAGTAATGCATTGTAATTAATCCCAATTACCTTTTGTACCTTTAATCCACATGCTAGGCCACAGATCCATGTAAATATTTTGGAGTAGTCAGTTAGTAGACATTTGCTATGGAAAGTGAGTGACACACAAATGTTATATTTGGGGAATTTCCTGAAAGATTAACAAAATCAGAGAAAATGCATCTACAGTGACAAATGCTGGCACTAAACAAGTTCTCACTGCAAAGTCAATAATTATATAGTTCAACAAGTCCATGATTATGAGGAAGAATTCATACAGGCTAAGTTAAACCAAATTTTGAAATCACTGAACTACCTGTTGCAACCTGCCTCTAGCCTGGCATACTGGATGTTGCTGTTCTCCACTATTCTGGAAGGTGGGCTTTGTAGAGTACTGGTCCAT
This sequence comes from Chiroxiphia lanceolata, assembly GCF_009829145.1. Classification (NCBI taxonomy): domain Eukaryota; kingdom Metazoa; phylum Chordata; class Aves; order Passeriformes; family Pipridae; genus Chiroxiphia; species Chiroxiphia lanceolata. The sequence goes on along the minus strand of NC_045641.1, from coordinate 42,204,363 downwards.
GCCAGGACAGCATTGCCCTGACCTGGACTGAGTTTCTATACCTGAGTGGGCTAGAAAAACTTAATTCCTGTTATTTTGGTTGATACTCTTGCACCAAAACATGAAAAAGTAAGAAGTGAAAACCCATGAAAAACCAGTGCTGGGGGGAAAAATTGGCAAAACGAAATAAAATAAATATTTATCTTGAAGAAAAACAGATACCTCTGCTATAAAACTCATCCAATTGTGCCTGCATATGCAGTTTTCTTGTAGATATAAAAATAGTTTGCTCTCAGAGTTGTTTCATGATATAAATAATGCCCCCCAGTAATATTGAAAAGGAGTACAAACCAGAAATGGAAAACCAAAACCCAAAAATAACACTGTACTCCCTTCCCCAACACTAACCCCTTAACCAACAGCCTTTGGCATGCCCTTTCCAAATTTTTAAGTAAAACTGACTAAAATGCCGAGAGATTCCATGGCATTCTCTCTTACAGTAGGTTTACCAAATAGCATCATGTATGTCAAGCCTTCATTACAAATCTTGGTCCATCTACAAAAAAAGTTGCCTGGTGGTTCTAAGAACTTCTCCAAGAAATATCTGGATGAGATCTCATGAATCTCTGTTCAAAGGATCTCTTGAAAAACTAATTAGATATTCTGGATTCTTCAACACAAAGCAAACTGAACTGCATGTCAATCAATTCCAGCTTCCTGAGAAAAGAAAACCCCAGCTGACCCTTAAACATGTAGAGGGAAAACAGAACAGCCTGGTAGTTTTTAAAATTGTATGTATCTACTTGCATACATATATCCATGAAGAAAGCCCTGGAAACACTAAAAGACTTATTAACAGAAGTTAACTAAGAGTGAGTTCTAGCCTATGCCTTGCCAGGTCACTGTACTTCACAGCTTGTAAAAGACATCTATTTTGGTATGAACTTTAAAAAAATCAGATGTGCAGATATTTAAAAATATTTTATGCATCTTTAAATTGCTTCTTTTTGCAAGTTGCCAAAGGGCTACCATAGAACTCATTGAGGGGTAATATACAGTTCAGTTTGAGTCATGGAGACACAACTAAGGAATAAACATTTCATGGATGAATGATGACAATGTGTATTCTGTTCTCATTCAAAATACTCATATGCACTTCTATGTAATATGATATTAAAATGGTATCTACATGTGAATATTGGTGAGAGTTAGCATATATATGAGTAATGTAATTAAAATCTTACAAGTAAAACTGTTGCAGATTAGTATTTCATGTGCCCTAGTCAGGCTAAGACACTCTTAAATCAGAAACAAATGTTGTCTTGGTGAATAAACACCTCTGTCTCAGAAGAACTGCAGCAAACGTGTGATATTGAGACCATGTCTTTGCATGAACTTATATACCAGTAAAGTTTAGAGAATAGGATTAGGGCAAGGAATAGAGAAGTAATTTTTATAACAGGCAAAGGAGTACACCCAATGTACACAATACGTCTCCTCTAGTCATCTATACCCCCCTTCTAATCAATGTACAGAAACTGGGGCATCTCAGGAACAGCTCATCTTGTCCTGAAGTAAAGGGAATTGCACTGCAAAATTGAGTGTTTCTCTCACTTCCTTACAGAGGAACAAACCAGCTGTCAGTGTTTATGGTGCAGCCAAGTAAATTCAGCAGTGAAGCATTTCAGCAGTGGTGTTTGTCTTTTGGGTCCATATCTGTCATCAGGCTCCAGCGTTGTCCATTTTAAGGCATAAAAGCTCTATTTTGAGCTCATATATTATTTTAGCAGAAGGATGCACAAAAGGAGCTGTTTAGTTTTACAGTGGAGGAACATGCTCCTGAAAGATCTGTTAGGGTCAGGTTTTTTATGACAGGAAGGTGATGGAAACAAGTCACATCTTGGAACATGCTTACGTGAAGACTAAAAACTAATTTGAAATCAAGTACAACACAATATTCATGTTAATGATAAGCTAAATATGTTAAAAACATACACAAGTAAAGTACAGATTATATAAATATATGTATTTTTTTCTGCATATCAATGCAAACAGTTATGAATCAGAACTGTTTATACTCCCATATACAGAACTATTTTCACTGCAGAAATGATAAAAACCCCCAAATGTCTGAAAATAAATAACCAGCCAAAAAAATGCAATTAATTTCAAAATATGTCTTTGTACTTTAATATCTGTGTTTCAGCTTTTTTTGGTTCTTTCAGCACACACAGGTCATATTTTCAAGCTTTCTTTGTAGCAGAAGAGCTGGAAAATTTATATGAGATTTTGAACAACACTTACATTTTCTATAGTCTTTCATATACAATCTAGTCTTTCATATACAAAACTGGAATTAAAATTGTAAATTGTTTATAATTTTTCTAGTTAGAATGTATGCTGCTTATGCCTCAGAATGTCTTTTCCACATTGACAGAGCCTAATTAAAGAGAGCTTGATTTCAGCCACAATTGCTAGGAATGCTTGTAATACTATAACAAAATTAAAGCCTTTTTAAAATTTAAAAAAGAATCTAAATAATTGAAAAATATGTAAAGAAAATATTTGCTGAATTGCTAAAAAAAAAATAAAAATCTGTATTAGAGCAAAGTAGTTCATACCTGAAATGATTTATACGATTTACCTCCACCTAATACTACAAGAAGAGAACGAAAGGGAGATCAAAGACCATATATGCCAGCTCCTTCCCATCATTTCCTGTAGTAATGAGCAGCTGGAACACCGCCATGAATCTGGGCCTCAAATTCTTTTCTGCATATACTTTCAAATTATATCTGCTGTGTGGTACAGAAAACTTAAAATTCAATTCAGTATTTTAATACTGTGAATTATCATAATTGGAAAAAAATTGTGAGACCATATTTATACGCATGTGATTATTCAGAATTTTACAGAGAAGGGACTTTCTTTTTAAAGGTCTAATGGATCATGAATTGAAAGAAAAGAGAAATAAAATGTTTAGAACATTTCTTCAGGAAATGGTAACATGCAAATATACACACTGTAAACCAAGACTTGAATTTGTGCATTGTTAATTTTTCTACAGATGAGAAACACTTGATTCATCAAAAGGGCTTTGTTTTGTTCTGTTTTGATTTGATTTTTTATATATCTATATAACATACATGTATAGGATGGCTTTAAAACACTTCAGCTTCAGTTTCCATTATAAAGTGAGTGATGGATTAGAGAACAAAATCATGTATCTACAAGATATGCAGCATGGCTGAAATGCTGGCTTTCAGTGGAGGAGAGATATAGCAGTACCAATGGATATAAATCTATAGGCATGGGCAATTTTCTTTGTAGTTGGTTAAGATGAGGAGCAAAGTCACATGCACTTGACATTATATGTAGGTTGTCAAGAGTCATATCCTCTTCTGAATACTTAATAGTAAGAGAAATAAGCAGAAGAGAAAGGTAGTTGTGCCAGAATTAGTGCTTTTACAATAATTAAATATCATGTACATCTCTACAAATAAACCAAACTAAACCACTCTATAGGGTCAAACTACCATAAAAAAGGTAAGTACAGCCTTTAAAAGAATCTATTCAGCTATCTGGAACATAGTGATGTCTATAGTTTCCATGGGACTAAATGTGGAAAAAAGGCACATAGATAAGAAATAGAGAAATTACGCATACCTAAGCTTTTCTTTGCCAAAAGGATGGTTACTTCACACAGTGACAGCCAGGGAATGCTTATTTTTCCCATGACTTCTTGAGATGTGAAGCTCTTAGAAAAATAATAGATGGACTTAAATTTTCAAAGGGACCTGATTTTCACAGGAAAATTGCTCAGCCCTCATTAATATTTGGAATCCTTTAAAATAAACTACTAAAAATACTAGAATTGCAGAAGCCTGGTCACTCTTAGAAATGAGGCTGTCACAAGTATCATTCAAAAAGCCCAGCAACGTATTACCCTAATCTGAAAGATATTTCTTGGTTGAGAAGGAGCTGAAAGGTTCTTCAAAAGATCAGTTGTGCTTGAATATCTTTTCAGAGACCACCATGTGCACCATCTGTGTGGTTCACTGAATACAGCAGCCTTTCTTTGTCTTGGGCAAAGTACAAGATAACAGGAAAAAATGATGTCTTCATTCAATAAGTAATTCAGTTAATCAGTGTATGAGGTCACTGGCACCACATAAGTTAGCAAGCAGAAATGACAGCAAGCAGCGAAGAGGAATGGTGTTAGCAGAGATTGAATGATCAAGGAGGCATGGGACCCACATTATGGTCAGAATGAGAGCAGTAATTAGAAGGACCATAATTAAAACATCAAGGTCTTCAGGTCACTGAAATGGTAATTTCTGACATTTTCCCCAAGAATCAAGCTTAATGTTAACCCTATGCAAGAAGTACTAAGTGGGAATAGATATACTGTTACAGTCTCCTAATCATATTTGAAAGAGGAGGTAACAGAAGCTTTAGAAAAGCCATATGGACCAAAAGGCCATCTATCTCAGTACCATCCCTCTAATAGTAGCCAAAAGTAGGTATCTAATGAAGGGTGAAAGAACACTGGACGTATATAGTTCCCCAGAAGAGTGTGGCAGTCCCAGACATCCTCCCAGCTTCTGGTCTCCAGTTTTGGAAGCTTTAGGCTTGACCTGCCTCTCCCTGCTCCTGTCAGGTACCAGACAGCTGCTGGGGCTGCTCAACTGCTTCTGAAACCATAGAACCATAGAATGATGTGGGTTGAAAGGGACCTTAAAGATTACCTAGTTTCAACCCCCCTGCCATGGGCAGGAACACCTTCCTCTAGACCAGGTTGCTCAAAGCATCATTCAACCTGGCCCTGAACACTTCCAGTGACAGGGCATCCACGTCTCTGGGCAACCTGTTCCAGTGCCTCACCACCCTCACAGTAAAGAATCTAAATCTATTTTCTTTCAGTTTAAAACCATAATGACCACAACAGTTCACAGCCTGTCATCACCAACAATTTCAGTTTTCTGTAATATGTCAGATTGTCTTTTGCGGCACTTCAAAACCAGCTGCCTGACCAATGCACTCATACCCATATTTCAGGGTTAACTGGTAACATGCTGTGGGTTGCACATGTCCTAGTGTGGCACTTCTTGGCTTCTTTAGGAGCAGTAAGTATGCTGCTAGCCAAGGGCAGTATTGACATGTTGATATGTGATGCCTAAAAAAGAACAAACAATACATAAGAGTACTGATTTGCTACATCATTTTTGATTAAATATTTAGTAGTTGATAATGCCTGGTAAGTGTGGCAGCTCAGCAATCTCAATTCTCTATGACAAACCTAAGAATTAATATTTTATCAGCTATAAGACAACCAGAGGCTGAAATACTGCTACTGGTTACAGCTATTAATTTTGCCTCACAATAAGGTGTTGTTGTTACTGGTTTTAGTATACATTTCTGTGAAAAGACACTATTTACCATATGCAATGGTGTAATGTAATTTAAAAGGCATTATAATTGCTAGTAGGAATAAAGAGTCCAGTAAGGTTATATAAAATTATTTAATACCACATAAAAATCCATATTCCTTTGCCTTGACAGAAAATGTAACATATTTAAAATGACTCATTAGACTTCCTTTTACCTACGGTTTGAATAAACTGTACACCTTCTTTTTCTCCTTTCATTGTCTTTAAAGCATGATGTGTTTTATAAAATTAAATGACTTCTAAACTATAACAGTAAAAAGATTCCATATAAGCATATAGGCCAAAAAGACAGCAGAAGAAGTATAAATGCAATTGTTGACCAATTCCCAATGCATTGTCCATTAAAATTTATTTTCCCTTATTCCTCAATAAAATGCATATAGAAAAACTAATATATGGGTACCTACATATTTTACCAACAAAATAAAAGATAGTTAGTAACACAATCAAATCTACTAAAAACATAAGGACAGGCTAATATCATACGTAAAAGAAAACAGGAACTGGAATTTAATTGTAGGCTTAAAAGTGAATCTCTGCCTAAGATCTTTTGAGGTTAATGAACCACTCCAAACTGGAAGATCTATATTAAGCTGGAGATTAGTATTTGATGTGTGAAATGGTATATGATAATCTTATTTTCCGTTGACACTGTTATCTCAGATATATAAATGATTATATTTTGAACAGTATTTAAAAAGTCTCTCTCTGCATCAAAAATGTAAGCCAAGACTGAGATGAAATTACAGACAAGTTTATTCTTGTATCATTATTTTCTTCCCTTAATGTTTTAGCTCACTTTTATAGTTCCTGATTTTCCTTTCCTTCTATTCCTTCTACATCTCTTCTCACAACATTCTAAAAAATATTTTTTGTTTTAGCTCTACTATAGTAGAAAACCAGAAAGCTTTTGTCTTTGAATTTCTATAGATTTTGAGTTTAAGAATGGTCTCATGACACTTGAGTACAATTAAAAAAGGAAGTACTAGTTTAAAATATCAAGCATATTATGAATATTCAAAGAACATATTTATGAGGTATAATGTTATACTATAATAATATGGACATCAGATTTTCTGATATTTATTTACCTTATGATTTTTATCCTGGTTTTGTGGTAGTGGGAGTAAAATCTTGAAAACAATTAGTCCTAAAGATTATTATTATTTATGAACTACACAAATCTTTGTGTCTTCCCTCTGTCTATATTCAAAAGCCAAAATAAATTAAATGAAGCAAACAACATAATTTCTTCATCTCTCCTGCTGGTGTAGTTTATGCTATTCAGTACATTATTGGGTAACCTATTCTTAGCTAAAAAGATACTAGGGAAATATAAGACTTCAAACTAATATTTCAAAATTACTCTGTCTCAACAGCTTTATTCTTGTCAGTTTTGGGGCTTCCAGGAAAAAAAAAAAAAAGGCAAAAAAAACAACCAACAAAGAAAAAGAAAGAAGGTGAGCCAAGAACTGCAGCCAGTTCCCATCCATTCTTTCAAAATAATTTTGAAAATAGTTAGAATTTTTTTTTCTCTTGTGCTGAGAAAGAAATTATCTTTCATGTTACCTGAGAAGTGATGATTGGAATGTGTTAAATAGAAAACTGAAGGTGAAAAATTCTATTTCCAGAAGTTTCTAAATTAACAGCTGAGTTGAGATGGCCTGACTGACAAATCGAAAACTATTGAACATATCAGAGGAAAGGAAAGAAAAAGTGAAGACACTTCAAAACACATCCAGAAAACTTGTTCACTTTTAAATTCACTACTAGATGGGATTACATTTCTTCTGTTACCTATGAAAGGACCACAAAAGCAACGTAGCCCTCTGAGGTGTAGATAAATTATTGTACCTAAATATAGTGCAATATATTATAATTATCATTATCATGTTAAAGATCACAAAGTCAGATAGAAGACCTTGAATCACCTTTACATGACCCAGTTGAGGGAAGGGAAGAAGTTCAGTTGCAGCACAGGGGCACAGTGGACCTGGCCATGGACACAGGCTCACTTAGCAAACCCCAGCTGCCCACAAAGCAGGTAGCTGCCTCTGCCAGAAGTTCTCACATCCATAACCCAGGATGAACTGCTTGCTTACTAATTCTATTTTTGAAAAGTAAGATGGCCAAAGTGAACAGCTGACAGAAAACTTTCAGTAGAACAAATAAATCAATAAACCACACGGCAGAAGCAGAAATGAATGAAGAATCAGTTTGATAAAGACATCTGAACCTTTAAATGTTGCTTATAAAGCTAAACAAGACACAAATTCTCTACATCCCTCCCCTTACATTGGGATATAAACCTAAAATTTAAGATTTATTTTAAATAGAAAATTGTCTAGATGTCATTACCGTATTAAAATTCAGCTTTTTTCTAAGGTGAATAATTACAAAAATAATGCCTCTAATTTTTTTATTGGATTTCTATCCTTTGAAAATTTTGACAAAATTCTTTAAGAAAACACAATTATAGTGAATCATAATTACAATGGACATAAGTTGCCGGTTTCCACTGAGGAAAAATTATGGGAATATATTAAAGGATTGATAAAAGGATTGTGAATATAATATACATTTAGCTATTTTAAGCAAAAATTTCTTAGATTCACTTTTGTTGGGAAGTACCTTTTAATAAATTTTTTCCTCCCTCTGGAAAGACAAAGGAAAAAGAAATCTCTCCCTTCTTTGCACTTTGATTTGGTTTATTTACATTAATTTCCTAAACCAAAACTTTGATTTTCAACCTCTTATGCCTGAATCCAATCCTGTACAACTCTTGACTTTGGTGGGATAACCCACAGAAAGGCTGAGAGACTGAGAAGCACTCAGTTTCTTTGACTTGCCTGTTATTAGAACTACCAGTTTTATTAATAGTATAAGACAGCAAACAATCACTCTGATGCTTACTGCATTTATTTTCATTTGAAAGTAACTGGAAGGCCAAAACCTCTCAAGGATTGTATTCATTCCACTAATGTCCCAATATTTTTTTAAACATGACATTTTACCAACTTAAGCATTAACAGAGGAAGTGCTACCTCTCAGTCTGTTATCAGTCAGAAACAAATGGGAAAATTGTGGCTGTGATGCAGAATGCATTAAACTGTAGATTTTATTTTTTTTTTTGAGCACATTGTCCCTCAAGTTAATCCAGTTGGTGACTGTTTCATCTGGTATTTATGTCTTATCCTTTAGACTAAAAGGTTTTAGGGACACACACTTTCTCATCAGTTGGGTATAAGCAGTGTTTAGCACAATTAGATCAAGACTTATTTTTAAGCAGTAACAAAGTAAAAATGACTGACAAATACAAATATAAGGCAAAGCATTGGCCACTCTGTCTTGGTCTGGAGAGGGCTTACTTGTACTTGACAAGATGAGATCAGGAAGGATGTCTGGAGGGATATTGCATCTTTCCTCTGAAACTACAGAGGGGCAGAGGCAGCCATAAGAGCTGCTCAGTCTCACACAGACATAAAAGAGACTGCAGTGGGCAGCAAGGAACAGACAAATTTCAGCCTTACCAGAATGTGCTTCTAGGGACCAGAGCAGAGGTGGTGTCACTGAGAAAGTCACTGGCGTTCACTAAAACACCACTCAGGGACTGAGAGCAAGGACTGACCTTCAAGAACACAGATGGCAGAAGGAGAGGGGTGTACAAACCTTCTAGCTTTTGTTTTCTTCCCTTATTTCAATTTTCTCTAATTGAGAGCTGCATAATTTAGCTTTAAAATGGAATTTCCATTCTCACTTCAGCCAAATAAAACTGATCTTAGAAGTTCTTCGGTCCTTGTGGAAAAAGCTAAGCACCCCTAAATTAGCCTATTGGAAAATATATATAATATATAGAAGTATATGAATCTGTTACTAGGACTATGTGAAACGAATAAATAAAAATGTCAAATGTTGTAGGACAAATTTCTTCCAGAGAAAAGCACACAGAACTGGTCAAATCTGCAATCTGTGTTGCACCTTAAATATCATCAAGACTGTGGCTTACTCTTACTTAGTTGATGAAACACAAGCTTGTTCATGTGCACTCTGGCAGTGTGAAATGATCTAAGTATGAACAGAGAAACCATTGTTTTACCCTTAAACATAAGCAATTAGTAATAATAAAAATATTTTAGCAGGACAAGAACCTGCATGGCACTGCTAGTAAAATAACCCATCTTCTCTTTGCTTGAACATTTTAAAGAAAGTTCCTTTTCATCATCTCTGTGTAGAAAGTCCTATTAACTTGTACTGTTTAACATCACACTCTAATGATTAAGATTAATTTTATACGACTAGGGGAAAAAAACACCTTAGGTCTGTATAGTCAAGGTAAACATTGTTGCTATTTTATAAAATGTCCTACAATTTGTGCTCGTGCTGCTTTGTGGAAGAGCACACTACTTTACTACAATCCCTTCCTCACCATGTGTCTCTAAATTTCCATTCCCACTTCATGCACATACCACCTTTGCAGCAAGTTCAAGAACTGAAAAAACACTTTGGTGAAAGGATGGCAGGGCTACTGAGCAAATGCATGGAGTGTGTTGATTTCCCTTTGGAACGATGGCTATGAACAAAGAAAGGGAAATAGAACTTGGCCTTCTTCAGATGCCAATATGGTATTATCCTGGAATTTGCAAGATTCAGTGCTTTTGCATTCCTGTGATTCAGATGGACCTGGTCAGTAGCATCCTGAAAGGTCAAGGAGCTGTTTGGAGCTATGGTGCTGGCTTCCCAGCTGCACATGGTCCCCTGACCAAGTGAAGCAGCACATAGCAGAGTGTACAGTGTCTTATGATTTAGTAAAGAAGAAAGTCAAGGGGTATGGGCTAAGTTGGAGAAATTTGTGTTAAAAGGTGATGATTTATTACATCCTGATGTTTGCTTGGGATTTACACTTTGACGTAATGTGGCAAGAGATTGCTGGCTTTTCTTATTTGGAGTGGAAATTACCTTGTAAAAAGAAAGGTACTAACCAGAATTTTAGTCACATTGATGGAGAGTGGATTACTTTTTCCTCTGCCTAATGTGTGTGTAGATTGTAATTAGAAGGCAAACATCTTCAAATGAGTCTGAAAACTGTGGATTCCAAATTTTCTTTAACAAAGCAAATTCGCAAATAAGAAAATACAAACTGAAGAAAAGCAAAAAAAAGCGTAATTTTATTGTACTCATCAAAACAATACTAAACCCTGATTCAAAATGTCATTCTAATGTTCAGATCAGAGCATGTTTTGGCAGTCACATAAGGAAGCTGAACAAGATGGGAGAAGTGAATGAAGAGGATGAGTTTAACTGTTCAACAGTTAGCCCCAGCATAATTATTGATCTTCACAGACGAAAAAATGACAGACCTTTTAACAGTTCAAAATACATCCTGTTGTCACATGCATAATAAAATAGGCCTCTTTAATCTGTAAGCAAGATTCTGAAATATCTATATAGTGGTCAGATAAAACACTGCATTATTGAGAGATTCCTCTGTTTCTGTAAACTTGCCATTTTTCTCCAAACATCTATCTTGTCCCACAATCTCTACCTTCCTCTTAAGCAAGAAGCTGTAGCAAGCTGCTGCATTGAAAGAGAAATTTGGATGGTAGGATCTGAAGCTACATTTATGAGCAACAGAGCAAAAGGGCACAAAGTTAAGTTAGTGCCATTGTTTCCGAAAAAAATTGCTGTCTCAGATCTAGATTTTTCAACATGAAATCAAAATTATATTGAAGAAGTAGTACTGTCTATAAACATACGTTAGGATTGTGTCCTTTCCTTTTTCCTACCAATTTTTACCTTTTAGAGCACAGTTCCAAAAATGAGTTCATCTCAAATCAGAATTTCTCTTTGCCTTTCTTGCTGTAGCTATTAGGACATGTGGTATAAACCTCAGCTGAAGAACTGAAAAATAATTTCTTTGGAATGTGTCAGGCTATTCTCTGAAATCAGTGTTGACTTATACGTTTCCGCACCCCTTGAAGCAACTAGTTAGTAGTTTGACTCTTTATTTTTTGGCATGATCAATATCTATTCATGTTTTTTATTTTAGTAATAGGATGCTAATGGGACATTAAATGTTCTAGAAATTACATGGTAAAGCCATCTGTAATATCTGTAAAAGAAAAATTGGTTTGAGTTTCTGAACATATACAGGGACATATTCCCTTATTTATATTTTCAGGAATTTAGAATAGATTATGCTTTGGGCAGTGAAACCTTTAGCTCTTATTCTCATACAAAGGCTATGATTGTTGGCAACTCATACAACTCTCATACTACTCTATGATTGTTGGCAACTTACCTTTGCTTTGTTGGAACAAACCTTTGCTTTGTTGGGACTCAAAAACATAAAACTCTGTAGAAATGTTAAACATATTTCATGATCATAACTAGACTACAATTTAGATATTGTCTTTAAAATGCTTGACATGCATATATAGTATAAATGAGAATGATTTGCCTGTTTAATATATAAGAAAATGTGTACCTTATTACTAATTTTTCATACTCTGTGATCTTTCAGAGCTGTAACTATGTCTGCCTTTGATTGATTACTTCACTTGTTTCTACTGCATCTCTTACAGAAGTATATAATGAGCAAAAGTATAGGCTTTGTAATCCTACAAAGGAAAGATTGAGAGTGATAGTGCTCATATCAGAGATTATATATATGAATTTGAAGACAAGATATTTCAGTTTAAAAGGGTATTTTGTTTGATATGAAATTTTATTCATCTTATTCAGGTTAAAATTCCTAAACCTACGGCTTGTATTAATTTAAACTATTAAAGCTGGTGAAGCCGTCTGGGCCTAGCCCTTAATCACTTTCCAACATCTTCCTGGTTTGAAGAGCTCTTAAATTCAGCATAAGTTACATTTTGTCACTTAACACTCTTCTAACATCAAATAGGAATGGAATAAGGCCCTATTAATCTAATATTTCACATGTACCTGAAGCTCATAAAATGATAATTAATTCCAAGATTTTTTTAGCCTGTATAAAACTCATAATCCTTTCATTTTATGGTCTGATGATTATAGCTCCACGACTTAATTTTCTCTTTTTTTTACCTGCAAGGTAAAGTTGACATTATGAGGAAAAAAAAATCCACTGGTGCAGATTCAGAAGCTCAAAGCAAAACTTTATTAAAGTTAAATGGAAACTTGTAAAGAAAATATGTCAAGGAAAGCTAAAGCAAAACCCTAGGTTATTTCTTTAATTATCCTCTGAGGTTATTCTTCAATTGTTTCCCTTTTCAACTAAGCAAAACTACTCAGAGTGAGTACTGGTATATTGTAAATGGGCTAGAAGTGGCACACTTTAGGTTTTATATTGATGTTTGTTTTTCATATTTACTAACATCACCTTGGTAGGGTTATCTCTCTGAGTAAGAAAAGGGGTGCACTGTGTGTGTCTATGAACATGTGTGAACAGAGGAACAAACCACAGCAGCAGACTCACTGCTGGAGGTAAGTGAGTCACAGCAATTGCTCCACTTGCCCTTGGTAGGTTTGTCCGCAGGTATCGTGCCATGGGGAACTGTGGGCATGCTGATGTTCACACAGACGACTGCAATGCCGTGAGTCATGGTGCAACATGCAAATCAGGGGAAAGTCACGGCGAACAAAAGCATGCTGCTTCTCCACTCCAAGGATGTGTGCTCTGTCCATGTAAAAGGTAAGCATTTAGGTTATAAGTTTAGCTGTACTTTTACATTATATATCCTTCTCCCTCAATGAAGACATTTACAATTCATTAAATTCTTTTCAGTAGCAGAAATAACTCATTGTTCTTCAGTGCTTGAAGTAATTTGAAGTAGATGTCTAAACAACATTTTTCTTGACTGCAAAATTCTGTTACTGACAGAAAACTCTAGTTTTCTAGTAGTACTCTATACCTGGGTGTATGAAGTAATTGTACAGCTGGTTAGTATCTTAGTATTTTAACATGTTTCTTAAAAGTGAAAGTTAAAAAGCAGAATTTCTGTTAAACAAGTGTCAAAACTTCAGGATGACATGTTTTTGTTTTATTTCTAGACCTCAGATCTATCCCTCTCTATAATGCCCTTAAACCTGCAAACTTAATTCCAGCAACATTGTGGGCATTGTTTCTCAATACACATTTAGTATCCTGCAGTTAGCAGAAAATGCTGTAAGTAACCATTTTGATTTGAACTCCTATAAAATTTCACAAACCAACTTAGAGAAAAGGTTGAACATCAGGATAGCTCTTTGAAATACAAATTGTGTAATAATAAAAAAAAAAAAAGAATGAAAAAGAGGAGGATGAGACAGGAGGAGCATGCATCCATTCGGTTTTCTATCAGTACTAATGGAGTTGTATCAGAAAGCAGTTTACTCTTGCTAGCAAAACGCACAGCATCAGTCAAACCTTCAGTTATGAAAAGGAGGAGCAAATGGCTAAATTGAATTAATCAGATAAGAGAGAAAAAATGTAGACAAAAAGCTCTTTCAGCCAAGCTGAGACATGCAGAGTAACATGTGATGTTGTCCCGAGCTTTGAACATGATGAAATATTCCTAACAGGATGTTAAAGGAGAAAAAAACCCCAACAAACCAAAAACTGCAAAGCTAAATTAAATACTAATTTAGATGCTCTCTGAGATTTTTCACAAAAAATTAAAGTTTCTGGACTTGATATGAAGTATTTCACTGAACCGTAGCTTTAAAAAAATATATGTTTTAGCTGACAAATTTCAACGAATAAGTGTTAAGTCCACATTACTGCTTTTGCTGATAGTTCTTCTCCTCCCTCTTTAGAAGACACTATTTCCATGCTCATTAATATGTGGAGACATCTTGTATTTTGCCACTTCCATCATAGCAGTGATTATCTGATAATGGATTCAATTATCTCCCCTTCTCATTGTTACCTACTGCTCAGCCATGACACAGGAGCTTTTCTCTGCCTCTTCATCTATTTGAGTATCAGTGGATTTTGGAAGTAAAGAATATACATACTCTGACTTAATTTTTTCTATCTTTTGACCAATAAACACTTTCTGAATAATGTATTTTATTCTGCTTTCAGGCTTATTTAGACCTTTTAGACCTTTTTTAGGTAAAAAACAATTTATGATTGGTAATGAAGTGGGTTTCACTTCTTTGTTTGTAGATTAATATTATTTAAAGAAACATTGTTTTGCGAAAAATTCTGAGTAGTTAGAATTTTCAAACCAATATTTGTAGTAAATTTCTTTTACTTGCAGGTGTCCTTGTCATGAGAAAATACAACTGTACGTTTGAAATCACCTAGGCCAAGAATCAGTTCCTTTCTGGAGAACACAGGAGAGAAACTATTTTCATACTAACTTTCAAGGTTGCAAATATTATTTTGGTTCTGTATTAACTTGACCCAAATAGTCTGGACTTTTATTACAAAAAAATTTCCAATATTCAAATTCAAATTTTTTTTCCCATATTTTACAATGCAAGGGCATAAATCTAAGGCAAGTTTACATTAAAGATAGGTTATATTTTAAAACTCATTGTTTCACGTTTAAGTGAGTTGAGAGCAGAAGTAGAGGTCCACTGTGTTCCATACTGCGTGAGAAAATAGGTGTCCTTGTCCCAAATGATTTTCAGCCTGAAAAATTGAGGGATTAGTGATTTTTAGACTCAATACTTAAATATATTACAACATTGCAAAATTCAAATTTTGCTGAATGGAAAGTTGATTTTCACTGAAGACAGATTTTAATTCTCTTTTAGATACCATATTACCTTTTTTTTTGCTTTTGAGTGGGTGTATAGCTATATCCAGAGAAAAGTACCAGACTATTTTTGGAAAACGAGGCAAAGGTAAGGAAAATCCTGAATAGCTCTCAATCTAATAATGACTTCAAAGGTGCCAAAGATATGAACTTTACAGAAACACAGGAATTAATTACTTATCTAAGTTATGACCAAAGTACTTGTGAATTTGCCCACCCTAAACCGATTGCCAAACAACTGTTATGAGCCAGTGGTGAGAAAACAAGTGAGGAAGGTGACTACCTTCTTTGGTACAAGAAATGGAACCTCGTACTTGTTATCATGGCACTGCAGAGTGGATGTACCCTGCCAGAGTCCTGGTTCAGGATTTTGAACCTGGCAGCTGAAAATTAAAATCTGGGCCACTTTTTGAGTTATCTTACACCTAAAGGATGATATATCCAGTTTGTCGGTGCTTTTCTATTACTGCAATATTGTCACTCACAGAAGAGAATAAAAATGGGCTCTGAGTAGTATCTGTTTTACTGTAGAGTAAATGTGGAATCATAAGGAAGACAAACTCCTTTGCTCAGTGTCTCTGCTTCTGAGGTTTGCCCATCCTGTTGAGGATTGCCTTGCTTCATCCCACAGATTTGTAGCCCTAAGACAGTCCTTCATGGTCCATTTTTCTCAGCATGTATTTGCAGTAGCTTTTTCCATTTCATAACTCAATGGTCAACTTACAAATAAGAGAGAAGAAAAAATGACTGAATAACATATTAAGAAAATATAGTATATTTAAGTTGACATCTAAAATGTTTTCTACTCCTCACACTCTGAATGCTAAATTAATTTTGAAATTCATCTTCGTAATAAAAGCCAGCTTAGAAATTTCTGTGCTCAGAAACTCGTGTCTGTTTTAAGCTAAATGCATCTGCTTTTAACTTATTGGACAATTCAGTCATTTAAACAAATGGTTGAGTATTATTTTCATTCTACTGTCATCACTGTTTTATCTAAGATGTCACAAAAAGTACATTTTGTCCCATAGGATGAGTTGGAGTACTCTCTATGCTAACATCTAAAATGATATATCATGCCAAAAATTTGTTTCTCAGACAATAAAGAATGTGCAGTATGAAAAAAAAAATTATACACTTTCTCTCATATGTAGAAATGGTAAACAGATAAAAAGTAATCTGTGTCCATATATTAGAGAATCTGAGAGTATGTCACTACGGTGAAAGAAAAGCAATTTTAAAGTATATCCATGATTCAGAAGCACGGTTCTATTTCAGACTGATAAAAATCATGCTTTAAAGTAACTTACATGCTTTTTAAAACCATAGCCAGAAGCAAATACCTGTTGTTAGGAGAACAGGGTTATATCCTAAGGGAAATGATTATAATCTATATACCAAAACATGGCAGAGGAATGTACAACTTCGCTGCTTGTTTCAGATGATTTTATTTCAGATTTCATTTGGCACTGATCCTCATCCCCGACAGGTTTCAGGACGACTTTCTTCTACTTCACAGGAAAAGAAATAAGTGGATAATGAAAAATAAATAGTAGAGTTTATATTTAGTCTAACAAGATGCAGAAAGTAAATAATTTCTGCATATTTGCAAATTATGACAACATTTTAAATTTGAGATTTGTGCAGCCAGAGGACAAATTTTACAGCTCACAACTGGGAAGCTGGCAGGATATCATTCTTTTGATTATATGCAACAGACATAATGTCGTCCAATACATGCTTTAGAAATTGGCATTAGCTGTTCAGTTAAGCCAGGCAAATAAAAGAAGTAAATATATCAATTAAGTAGATTTTCCACATGCTGTTTTACCATCACCCAACTTTGACCTGTTTTTAAGTAATTCACATGAGAATACACTCACACAGATGTGGAAAGCATATAGCATTTCTGTCATACACTACTTTATCCTAATGCCCTTTACAGGAGGCACCAGTGTCCCCAGGATCCCTGTAGCTATGTTCTCATCCAGAAGACACAGAGTTCTGAATTTGATGCCACCCTTGGACTAACTCTCTCCACTGACCACACTATCAGGCCTGACTGGTGTCCTGACCATCGAATGTCATCGTGCATTTCCTGAAGCAAATCCACATTGTGCTTAGCAAGAGCAGGTTGTCAGCCACAGTCTTTAGAGGCAAGCAATGCCGAATTGTGAGAGTCGGTGAACCTGACAGATGGATATGTATGTCTGTCTGTCTGTCTCTCTCTCTGCGATACATGATTTATTCATAGGTGAGGGTATGTATGTATATACACAGACACATACACATGAGAGATGTATGTATATGTATATGTATATCCACATATATCCATGTATATATATGAAAATGTATATATACAGGTGTACATATAGATGAATAGTTTATGTATGCATATTTATATAGAGAGAATATATGTCAGCTCCAGTAAAAGTAAATATAATTCTATAAGTATTATCTGATAAAAACACCTGTCAGTCAACAAGAGTTGTATTTTGAAGCTGTTTTCATGTTAGTCCATTGTTTGTAGGATGACTGATCTGATTCCTGTCAGACTTGGAATAAAAAAGCAAGCAATATGACGATAAGTAATATAATCACTATCCATCTAAGTACCACAAAGGTACAGTCATACTCTTTCTTCTCCCATTGTAAACCAAACAAAGTCTGTTTGCTAAATTAAAACACTACATGCTAGTTTACTAGTTCTTTTTTTTTTTTAAATGAACTTGAGTATGAGCCATAGGTGTTTTATTTTATTCAGAAGCATTTCATGAAAACACTTATTTATTCAGTCTTAATTTCATCACATAAACATAATAATTTTCAATGATACGACATTTTAAATGCATTTGTAGAAAGATAACCTTTCTTTTGCATGTAGTCTCAGGATTTTTTTACCAACGTCTCACATTATTAATTCAGGTCTATTAAGTTTCCTTCTATTTTCCCCTTTACTTGCTAACCTGTGTAAAAACTATAGCTCTTTCCCACCAGGCACTCTGCACATAATAAACATCTCTTGGCTGGTATGAGGTACAGAGAGCTCTCTCTTTTTTCTAGCTAGAACAAAAGCTGATTGAGTTTGGGTTTCACAGTGATGCATCCAAATTAATTTACACAGTTTTTCCAAGGGACTTTAGATTTTGTTTGCAGGACTTCTGTGATTTTTAATCCCTCTATTTCTCAGATCAAAGGAGATGTCATAGAAGAGATTACAGTGTTTTAGCTCAGATATAAGAGAGAAAATTCTAATTTGCTAAATCACTGTAAAGAGAAATTAGGAACATGTTTGTTTATCTTCATATTTTTTAATAAAAATATGCAAAGCTAAAACAGTTGAAATCATCTTTCCCTCCTCTAACCCCATATTAGTTTTTAATGCCAATCCCTTGAGTATGTATTGCACTATAACTCTAGCCAAATTCAAACTGCATAAACAAAAGAGCTGGCCTAATGAATTTATACAACAGGTAATTTGCTCTTTTAAATACAAGGTTAAATTCTCAAAGATATAAATATTCTACTAGTGCAGAAATTAATTAGGCTAGAATGATGACAGAGTTTTAAATTATCTTTTTTAAAGCTTTGTCTTTAAATTTTTGTTTTCAACAATTCTCTATGTATTAAATGCCTGTATCTGCTTACTCAAAGTAATTATAAATGTAGTTTGATATAAGGAAAATAAATTGAGTAATTGCAATGACTGAAAAATTCTCTCAGTTTGCAAAAATCCCCAAATGAGAACGCAATTTCTATTGATGAATAAAAAGTGAAACAGAGCATGTTACACTTACACAAAATTGCAAACATACGTACATATATATTTGAAGAACTACACTTGCTAAACTAAATCACTTTCCTTAGCATAGTCTACTCTTTGATCTTTCACTAAATGCTGAACTAAGCCCTTGGTGCTGTTGCTTCTCCATACCCATGTTTTGTGCTAATCCTCCAAAAAGTGCCATACTCGTTATGCATATGTGAATCTGGTGGCCAAAATTACACAACAGTCATATTGCCACCATGAAGTATATACCAAATCTCATCCTCCCACCCTCTGGCATAGTAATGAGCATATTTGTTTAGCAAGACGTTCTGTTCTCTACTAACTATTTTTCAGATTTCGACAGATTTATGGAAAGCTTTTGAAAACAGCTGGAAAAATACTCAACTGAATTTAGTAGCATTTATCAGTTCTATTGGGTAAACATGACTGTAACTCTCTGCCCCCAATCTGAATAAGCATTTCCCATAATTAAAGACTCAAGTTTATTTCTGTGTATTCTGTTTACTTTTACAGATAAAATAGTAATATTATTTGCATGCTTTTTCACTGGGATCCCTTAGGAAGTCAATAATATATTTTCACTTTTTAATAACAAAATCTATCCTTTTCATTGATTAAACAATAATATCAGCACTAGGAAGCAGACAGGGATTGTTTTGCAGGGTCTTGTGGTCCTCATTTGTCATGTCAGTAAGACCATTGCATTCTAAAGATAACAAACCAGGAAAATCAGTTTTCTAAGTGGTGCTTTCACGTGAATCCAGCATTAATTTTTGCTTTTTTACATATTCACAATAGATACATTACTTTGGACATATTATTTTTGTGAATGTGTATATGTAAAGAATCTTTCTGTCTGTTTAATCATATACTTCACCGAACATGGACATCAAACTTGCCAAACTTTCTCAATCAGTTACCTCTCAAAATGTTGGTTCTGTGTACTGACTTCCTGAGAGACTTTGGCGTAAAGCAAGTCTGATGCACAAAGTAGCAGTGCTTACAAGTACTCTGCCTGTCTTCCCTGAGGCAGTCATGGCCATGCTGCACATTCCTGCCTACTTCTCTTACTCTGGGGAGTTATTTCTTGCTAGTTCATACCTGCAGCAAAGTAAAGCTTTTGTTCATGTGTACTTAAACATTTTCAAGGATTGTGAAACTCTAATCGTTACTTACCATGGAAATTTTGCTGTTGATTTCACTAAGCACAGGATCAATCCCAGCTGTCATAGCTCTGAACCATGTAAACCAGGCAGCATCATAAGAAAAGCACATGTACAGGGAAATAAACTCAAAGTCTACTGATTAGTTTGTGATTTCAATTCCACAGTACAACACTCCATACTGCTCTCAGGTATACAGTAGTGTCCAGGCTAAAGCAACAGCCCCAGGAAAAAGAACTAACCAAACAAGGTCTTCCCAAACTCCAAACCCTCCAGCCAAGGTCTGGCATCCCATTAGTGCACTATCACATCTGCAAATTGCATTTAAGGTTTGCTTTTAAGTCACAAGCCCTGTATAGCTTAATATTTCTCACTTTGAAACTTTAAAAACATTGCTACAATGACTCTTCAAAGTCTAGGTATAATTTCAAAGAAAAATAATATAAGTTCATTGATATCTCATTTGTCTAGTAGTAAGGGAAATCAGAATACTCTGTAAGAAAACATCCCATAAGAATATCAGTGTAAATATCGCATAATTTGACTTCTGTATACAGAAAATAATATTTATTTTCAGCAAATATGAGTTAAAGATTTCCAGCATTTGTAAATGTATATTCAGAAAAACATAATTTGAGAAAGCTTCATGCCCAAATTGAATCATAACAGTCCTTATATAATATTCATATTAATACAATACATAGGTTGCAAAATAATATATGAGGTGAATATATAAATTGAATTTTTCTACAGTCTGTTATTTTTAAACCAGCACTCTTACATTCTGTCATTTTCAAATCCTTCCTCATCATAAATTCTCATAATATGGATTTAGTCAAAGCACACAGCTAGATAGCTTGAATCTCAAGTTCATGTCAAAATATTTCTGTTGTAATGAGACTAAATTAAGGACTTGGTATCTCTTATATGTATCTACATAAAATGCATGTGTGAAGAATGGAATTTTTTAGCTGCCTCAAAATTAGGAGTCTGGATTAACCTAACCTTTTGACTTCTTTTCAGCTTCTGGACAGAACAGGTATCCACAGAGCAACCTATCACACCCCACAGAGGAATACAAGTAACAATAATACTGGGATGGCTAACACTGTGTTAGGTAAATCCTGTCTTTGAAGTAATTGTGACACACACATATTTTTTTTTTCATTTGCTATAGCAAAACCAACCAATCAAATAAAACACCCAAAACCAAATCAAAATGAAAAAAGCACCTGATTTTCAAGAGTAAGATAGTGTTTAACATTTGAAAGAATTATTGATTTTTCTAGTCCAAAATAAAAGCACCATAGCAAATTTGAATTGGTTTAAGATTCACATATTATAATTGACAATAAACAAGATAACTTTAAAAAAAGAGAAATACTGGGTATGATGCATTGTAATTCACAAAAGTGAAAAAATAACTACTAAAATCAGCAGGTTTTTTACATACAAACTATTTTCAATATTAGAACATACACTCACATGTTCAGAGTTAATACAAATGTACTTATTTACATAATGGAAAAATAATCTTCCATTTTGTTACCAATTTTGTTTTCCCTTGTGATGGCATGATGTTAACCTGTTAAAGAAATAAATTACTATTCCATAAAGGAATAAAGTATTAAAGCATAAAATAGGCCTTTATAACTACAAGCAAACACCCTTGTTGTATAGCTTCAGCAACTACCTGTCTTCATGGAAAAATGAGCAATTGAGCAGTTTTATGGTTTTTCCCACTAAAAAACACTTCTAAATTAATTAGTGTTACTATTTAATTGTCTGTAGAGTGCAACGTCTAACAAAACAATTAAATAGTTAAAATGCAAATCCCAGATCCTTTATGTATGTATTTGACTTGAAGTTTTCTAGTAGTGTAGAGAAAAAAAAATGTCTGAATAAACCACTTATTGTCAATATTGTTCCCATAGGCCAATGGAAATAAAAAATGATTGAATCCAAGTTTTGGATAAATAAAATTGTTTTGATGCTATTTACATCAAAATCTTTGATTAATTAGTAGAATGTAAATGATTACTAACTTAAATTAGTTGGGGTTTTACAACAGCCAGTGTCATTAACATTAAGTGATGTTCCTATAAACTGAAAGGCCAGAAATGTTAAAATGTTTGTTTAAAAGATACACAAAAATTGATTAAGCCAATAGTAAAAGAGATAGGGTAAAAAAAGGTGGAGTTTTTGTTTGTTTGTTTGTTTGTTTTGTTTTTGGCTTTGTTTTTTTTTAATTAGCACCATTAAGGTGGTTAGAAGGACTTGGATTTTCTGAAAACTGCAAAGTACCTTTGCAAATCAGTAGCAGTAATATATCCTCATTTCTGCCAAAATAAGAAGAGGTGGCATAGATAGGAGGAGGGAAGCTCATCTCAATAGTAAAATTTGAGGAAGAAAAGAGATCATCATGAACTAGATAAAAAACAATGGCAGGATGATACATAGAAAACATAAGAATTTCTACAAGGCAGAATGATCCTTAGACAGGAATGAAACAGATGGGAGAGAGCCTAATGTTCACTACGACATCAAAAGAGTTGGGTCTTTGTGGTTAGACATTAAGAATCAAGAGGCCTGCCCACTGAGCAGATTCAGACATAACAAAGATTTAAGATGCTGACTGTGGATTGAGAAGGATTCAAATGCAGAAAAACCACTGACTGCTCTTCATGTGCTACCAAACAACTTCTTGATTTCCACTGAAAACCATGAATAAATAGGAGACATGGGCAAAATTCATATAAGTGAGAAGTCATTGAACACAAGAGTGTTACTAGTCCAACAGTTCTCATAGCAGAAATCTCACCACAAATGGAGTTTCAGGATTTTTGAGTGAGACAACAAAAACTCCCTTTGGTTATTAAAATTGATATTTGGGATTATAAAGCCTTCAGAAGTGGAGCCCGCAGGCAGCAGTTCTTTGGAAATCCAGATCTAGATAACGACGCTGAACAGGAGATTGAGGGGAGATGTCCAACTTCTGGGAGGCATTAACAGAAAAAGGAATTCTTCTCAACAGATGGAGTCAATTCATGCAAGTAAGCCCAGGTATCGTATCTAAGATCAAAGCTGGTCCCTTGGGATTTTTTTTTTTTTTTTAAATCAGAGCGCCTCAGATAACAAGTCTGCTTACATTTAATAAAGAATAAGAGACAAACTGATAAATGGAGTGGTATAGGTTACAGAAAATGAAGAACAGTAGTCTAGGAGAAAGGAAAAATATGAACAGTGATGAGAGTGTTAAGAGCAGAAGTCAGGGATATAAGACAGAGGAAGACTGCCTAATTCAGCTGGGAAATTGGACAAACTCAAGAGAAAATAACTAACATATCTTTACATTAATGCAAAGACCTCTGAAAGTAAAATGAAATAACTAGAGCTGCTCGTGTAAGATACAGAAAAGAGAAAAAGTTAAGATGATGTGTAGTTTCTGGAAGCTGTTGCTGCAACCTTTAATTAAATCAGAATTGAACATGAATAAAATCCATTTGGTTAAAATAACTTGTTGGTGTAGTAACGGAAAGTTGGTATGTTTTTCTTGGGTTTTTTTTTTTCGGTTGATTGGTTGTTATAATTCAAAAGGTCTACTATAAACCTTCAGAACAGGATATTAACATGAAGAAAATAATGTTACTGGCAACATAAATATTAATGAAGCCTGCGTAAGGTAGAAACTATAGACATTTGGGAGACTAAATATTACTATCAACAGCAACTATACCTGAGCAGGACATGTGACAGATTGCTTTCATTTACAGATAAATAATGAAGCAAAAATATATTAATATTAACTTGTTTTGGGGAATAGTGAATTCATAAGAGAAATAAATCAACTAAAGAAGAGTTGAGTTATCACAAGCTAGTTCAACTGCATAAACAGAGTAGTTAAGTAATTCTGTGACTATGTTTTTGGTTTCAAAGAAGCCAAGAGTAAGAAGTTAGGAAATTTATTACAGAAGTTTGTGGACTTACACAACAAGAAAGCACAGTTTCCTTAAGTAAAATATGCAAAAATTAAGAGTCTTCAAGCAAAACTGGTGGTGTAATTCTTGGTGGCAAAGGCAGCTTTGCTAAACAGAATGGTCAAAATGGAGCAAACCTCAACAATAAAACTTCCATTTCTGTGTAGCTGGAGACAGTTGAGGGAGGAAAAAGCCAAATTATTTCCACCCCAGAATACCAGTAAGTACTATGCATGATAGGTTTTAATATGTTTCTAAGAAGTTCCCTAGCAATTCTTGAAAATTAATAAATTAAGTCCAAGATTGCAAATATGTCTGGAAATAAATACATTTAAGGATAAACAGTGAGACTACTCATTTGACTTCAACCATATGAAGATTTTTCAATTAAATTGAAAGAGAAAGCAGTCAAAGAACAAAATAAAAATCAGTAAGCTCTGTATGGGTTTACTAAGGATAGTTCATGTATATTAGCTTCATATTTTTATCTGATAAACTAGTACTTTATTTTAATTATAGGAAATGTTGTCTGAAATGTATTAAACATTTGACATAGTACAAGAAATCATATCTGCGCTGTTCTTAATGCTTTTCTGTAAACATCTAGCATTTACCACTGCTGAAGACAAATACCGTTCAGGTGGACCTTTACTCTGGTTCCATATTTAATTGGAAACAACATGTGCTACAATGTGTACAGTTCTCCTGTGTGTGAGCTACTTGCTGTTTCACAGAAATGTAAAAGATTACCTTAGGGATAACACTTCAATATTATAATATTTTAGTAAACTATCACATGCATGTCCTTTTAAGACTCAAGATGATACCTCTTCATGATCTCCATGACTAATATGCATGAGGATTGTTTTGTATTATCTTTCATTGCTCTAAAACCCCTCAGTTTTATATACTGCCAAAACAAAGGGACAAAAGGATAGACTCATTCTCTATAAATACATAGTGATACACAAAATAGAAAGACAGAAAACAGTTTATGACATTTCGGCACAAGACCTTTTGGCTGTGACTGTTCCAAGAAGGTTTCAAACCACCACATAAGAGAAGTTCTAGAGAAACTTCAACATGATGTAGTGGTGAAACCTAAGTAGTTTTAAGGCTGAACATGATAAATTTAGGGACAAGTTTACACAGGTAGGTTGACTAGAGTGTCACAGAACTGGATTTACTAGTGCAAGTTACCCCTCCAATCTCTTAATCCTGTGAATAAAATACATACCTTGGTCCTCACTCCCTGGCCTTAATTGGTGATAACCAACTAAATTCTATATGCTATTAATATACTATAAGCCTACACATCCTCAGATTTCCTTTATGACTGTAATGTATTAAAATGAAATTATTTCATGTGAATTACTTGTGCCTTTGGACACAAGGATCAAGTTGTGGTTGATTCATAGGGGTTTCAGCTTGAGGCATATGGAATACACCAGTACCCTGTACCACAGATTTTAAAGAAAATTCCATGCAGGAGTAAAAATGTTACTTTCAGCCTTGCACATCAACAACTAAGTGCAAAAGCGCAAAATCTAACATGAATTTCATATTATTATGAAATAACCCAGTTATTAGGCTGCAAGTAGAGAATGGTAACTTCTGTAGGCAGTGATGAGTGACAGGATTACAGACATGAGGGGAGCCTTGTGTATGCCCTTGCCAGTCCTGATATTAAGAAATATGCTTGGATTTTCTCAGCCCAGAAGCCTGTGATCAGAGGACATATGTTAAAATATACTGTCAAACTGGTTTGCTCTGAAATCTCACTGAGAAACCAACACAGCCAGAGACATTTTGCAACTTCTCTTTAAACCAATTCTCTTCATGCAATGTATAGATTAACATAGCCCATGTTATCCTGGATCCATGAATTTAGAACACATTTGGCGAGGCTAGGATTCCATTCTGGCTCATCTCATGATGCCATGTCATGACAAAAAAACACCACAGCATAGAAAAGAATTATATTTAAAATAGTTTACGTAGCTCGAACATAAGGAAAAATTCTAAGTATTGTGCAGTTTCAGGCATGAACTGAACACGAAGGCCATTCAGAACTGAGATCTCAGTATATATTACTCAAAATGTGGCATATTGTTCTACAAGCAAAAATAATTTTCTTTAAATGACTACTCTGCATGCTTTAAAAAAATTAGGAAACTTCATGACATTTTATTATTTTATCACTTCATTCAAGATGTAGTACAAGACATGAGCAGATCACTATGCTCAGCTGTATGTTGAACTATTATGTGAAGCTTATATGTGTGTGTGGCCTAAAATATAATGGTTTAAATTAATTTGAAGTGCTAAAGCTGAGTATATGACAAGGTGAAAGCCTTAGACTGCTATGTAAACATTTTATTTTTTGAATGCTGTGTTGCAAGACAAATCCACTTCTGATGTAAAGAAAGCAAGTCAGTAAACTGCTGGCTTCCCAATTTTCAAAGTAATTATTCTCTTAGCACAGTCCTAGCAATGACACCCATGACTCTGACCTTTTTTCTTCTATTTTCTGCAGCAGAGGATTTGTTCTTTTCCCTATGTCCTAGATGGGCATTTAGAACGGTCTGTACAAAAGCGCATTCATAGAATCACAGAACCATAAAATGGTTTGGGTTGGCAGGGACCTTAAAGACCTAGTTCCAACCCCCCTGCCATGGGCAGGGACACCTTCCACAAGCCCAGTTTGCTCAAATCCCCATATAACTTGTCCTTGAACACTTCCAGGGATGGGGAGTCCATAGCCTCTCTGAGCAACCTGTTCCAGTGCCTCACCACCTTCACAGTAAAGAATTTCTTCCTATTACCTATCTAAATCTACTCTCTTTCAACTTAAGACAATTACCTCTTGTCCTATCACTACACGCCCTTGTAAAAAGTCCCTCTCCAGCTCCCCTGTAGGCCCCCTTTAGGTACTGGAAGGTGCTATAAGGTCTCCCTGAAGCCTTCTCTTCTCTAGGCTGAGCAGCCCCAATTTTCTCAGCCCGTCTTCATAGGAGAGGTGCTTCAGCCCTCTGATCATCTTCGTGGTCCTCCTCTGAACTTGCTCCAACAGGTCCACATCCTTCTTATGCTGAGGACCCCAGAGCTGGATGCAATACTCTAGGTGGGGTCTCATGAGAGCAGAGTAGAGGTGTCAACCTTCTGGCCACGCTGCTTCTAATGTAGCCCAGCATATGGTTGGCTTTCTGGGCTACAAGTGCATGTTGACAAGTCATGTCAAGCTCCTCATTCACAGACACCCCCAAATCCTTCTTCTCAGAGCTACTCTTGATCCATTCTCCACCCTGCCTGTACTTGTGCCTGGGATTGCTCTGACCCTGCTGCAGGACTTTGCACTTGGCCTTGTTGACTTTCATGATGTTTGCATTGGTGCAGCTGTCAAACCTGCCAAGACCCCTCTGGATGGCATCCCTTCCCTTCAGCATGTTGCCAACACCTGTCATCTGCCAACTTGCTGAGGGTGCACTCGATCTCACTGTCCATGTTGTTGCTGAAGACGTTAAACAGTGCCAGCCCCAATACCAACCACTCGTCACTGGTCTCCACTTGGACATCAAGCCATTGCCTGTGACTGAGTAGCCAATTCCTTATCCACTGAGTGGTTCATGCATCAAATCTGTCTCTCCAGTTTAGAGACTTGAATGTCATGCAGGACAGTGTCAAATGCTTTGTACAAGTTCAGGTGGGTGATGTCAGTTGCTCTTCACTGACTGCTACTGTAACCCTGCCATAGAAGGCCACCAAATCTGACAGGTACAATTTGCCCTTGGTGAAGTCATGTTGGCTACCACCAAACACCTCCTTATTTTCTATGTGCCTTAGCACAGTTTCCAGAAGGATCTGCTCCACAGTCTTGTTGGGCATAGAGGTGAGACTGACCAGCCTGTAGTTTCCCAGGACTTCCTTGTTTCCCTTTGTAAATATGGGGGTTATGTTTCCCCTTTTCCAGTCAGTGGGAACTTCACCAGACTGCCTTGTCTTCTCAAATACGATGGATAGTGGTTCCCTCAGGACCTGTAGATCTCATCAGGTCTCATGGACTTGTGGACTTTCAGGTTCCAATACTCTCCAGAGGTGTGCATTTATTTGCCTAAATGCATTTAATTATCTCTCATGGATGGCTTGCAACTGAACATCCTATGCTTTTTATTCCTTGTTGTCACAAAACTTAATTTATCATTAATTAAAACTGTAAAAGTCTTTTGGGGATTTCTGAAAATAAACACTCTTTTGTCTTAATATTAGATTCAGTTATTTACATGTTATTCTGAAATGTAGTAATTGAAAAAGTAGCTCCTCCCTATTTCATTCTATCATAAAAGTATTAATTTACTTGAAAAATACATTCCCAGCAACTTTCTGGAAAATAAACTGTCTTGGATACAATACATCATGAGAGGAAATTATTTTTAACTCATGTACCGTTTTGAGCTGCTGTAACCTTTTTTTTTTAGTCTCAGTGAGTTTTGGGAATCAGAAAGAACTTCCTCTGGGTATGATTTTATTGCTATGATTTTATGATTTTATGTTAAGCATATAGGTTTCCTGGATTTAAATGGAGAATATAACTTCTGAGATTCTCATAATGTCTTGTATAGGTCCTGGTCGATGGCAAGTTGAATATGAGTCAGCAGTGCCCTGGCAGCCAGGAGAGCCAACTGTGTCCTGGGGGCATCAGGCAAAGCATCGCCAGCCGGTCGAGGGAGGGGATTGTCCTGCTCTGCTCTGCAATGGGGCAGCCTCACCTTGAATATTGGAGACTGCAATATAAGAAAGATATTAAGCTATTAGAGAGTGTCCAAAGAAGGGCAATGAAGATGGTGAAGGGCCTTGAGGGGAAGCCATGTGAGGAGCAGCTGAGGTCACTTGGTCTGCTCAGCCTGGAGGAGATTGACGGGAGATCTCATTTCAGTCTACAACTTCCTTGTGAGGGGGAGAGGAGGGGCAGGCACTGATCTCTTCTCTGTGGTGACCAGTGGCCAGGACATGAGGGAACGGCCTGAAGTCGTGTCAGAGGAAGTTTAGATTGGATATTAGGAAAAGGTTCTTCACCCAGTGGGTGGTTGGACACCGGAACAGCCTTTCACAGAAGTGGTCACAGCACCAAGCCTGACAGAGTTCAAGAAGAATTTAGATGATACCCTCAGGCACATGGTGTGAGTTCCTGGGGATGGTCCTGTGCAGGGCCAGGAGCTGGACTCAATGATCCTTGTGGGCCCTTTCCAACTCGGCATATCCTGTGATTCTGTGATAACACATGGAAGCATTCCTTAGTAAGCAGTACCTTCTGTATTATTTTCAAAAACAAAATTCATATGTTTGTTTACATGATAGTTTGTATCTATCTGAATAATATTTTGAATGTTAATTCATTTTTCTCTGAGTAAAATAGGGTATGTATTTCACTCATTCTGCTGAAGAAATGATGGTCAATATACCATTCCATTAATTATATTTAAATTTTCAATTTAGTGAAAATTAAACTTCAAATATACATTTCAAATCCTAACTAGCCATACCCTCAATTTACAGTGTTCCTGGAACTGAGTATTTTAATCTCTATACAGACCCAATTCTTACAATGCACTTTGATTTGCCCCAGACTGGGGAGGTGCCTTTCTAAATGTCTCTGGAACACAAAATCAGATGCTGCAGTCAGCAATCCATGCTTACTATGTCCAAGAAAATAATTCATGTTCTGAGTAATAAGGAAAAATCTTCTTCAGAATCCTGACCGGATGCCATCTCCTAGAGAACTAAGAGCAGCCAGAATGATGCTGCAATAAGAAGTCACAGTGACTTAGTGGTTCTGTGCTGTTCACTTGAAGTTTCTCAACATGTTTGTTATCATAAAATCAGTCAAAATAGGCAACTTACATAAAACATTTTTACTTTTTTTTTTTTTTAATAGAATCCTTCTGCTGTGGTTGGAGACAAAGTGTAATTTTAATTTCTTGAATAGACTGCTTCAGTTCTCAACCAAATAAGTTATTTTAAAAATAAAAAATTTAGGTTGAAAAAGATCTAAGTGATTCAGAATTACTGGATCATAAGGTTTTTTGAAAAAAAGTGGAAAAAATAGGAATGGCTGCTTCTTATACAAACCATTATAGTTGATAATTACTGATATTACTCAGTTTACAATCCACAATATTCTGAATTGCAATAGCTGAAGCTGAAATTCACTGCTGAGCTAACATTGAGACAAAGAGAGAACATTAACAACAGTGACAGATTCAAAAGGAGCAAGATGCAATACTATCTAATTTCACATTTAGCCAGCATGTGAAAAAATGTCATTTACATGCACTGAGAATATTAATGATACGTGTATGCAAAAGGCTCATTTAACAAGAAACTGTCTTTATTGAAATATGCAACAGATTTTACAGAGAAGTCTGAATCACTAAACTGATCTGTCCTGGAAGTTCAAGACCCTAAACCTGAGGTATGATTTTTAACCAGTAATAATGACAACCACTTAGTATGGTTGCCATTCAAACATACTGGTGTATACTGACTCATATTTAGTCCTTTTTTAGTATGGGCTTGTCTACTTCATTTTAGTTACAGGAATGTTATTCCTAACTTTCACCTATTACTGAATAGCATACCATCAATCTAAGAAATATAAATAGTTCAGGGCAGAAGAGACTTTTAGAGAACTCAGTTCATTGCTAATTAAGATTGTCCTTATTCAATAGTTAAAATAGGTGTAAAAACGTTAAATGACTTATTTCATACATGTTTACGTTCAACAAAATTATAAAATGTTATATTTGTTACATACTTGTTATATAGGAGACAAAATGTCCATCACATAGCTGGATACATACATCATGGAATGGGGGAGCAACTGGCTCATGGGTCGAGTGAAAAGGGTTATAGTAAATAGGGTAGCATCAAGCTGGTGACTGGTCACTAGCAGGGTTCTGCAGGGTTCTATCTTAAGCCCAGTTCTCTTCTATGTGTTTGTAAATGTCTTGGATGCAGGACTCAAAGGAATACTAAGTTTGCCAATGACACTAAAGTGGGAGGAGCTGTTGACTCCCTCAAAGGCAGAGAGACCTCGACAAATTAGAGAAATGGGCAATCACCAATCATATGAAGTTTGCCATAGACAAGTGCCAGATTCTGCACCCGGGATGGGGCAACTTGAGATTTATGTACAGACTGAGGGATGAGATGCTGGAAAGCAGTGGCAGGAAAGGGATCCGGGGGTCCTGGTTGATGGCAAGTTGAATCTGAGTCAGCAGTGCCCTGGCAGACAAGAGGGCCAACCGTGTCCTGGGGGGCATCAGGTAAAGCATCACCAGTTGGTCAAGGGAGGGGATTGTCCTGCTCTGCTCTGCACTGGTGTGTCCTCACCTTGAATATTGTGTGCAGTTTCAGACATCACAATATAAGAAAGATATTAAGCTATTAGAGTGTCCAAAGAAGGGCAATGAAGATGGTGAAGGGCCTTGAGGGGAATGACTTGAAGTTGTGTCAGAGGAGGTGTAGATTAGATATTAGGAAAAGGTTCTTCACTCAGAGGGTGGTTGGGCATCAAGCCTCACAGAGTTCAAAAAGTGTTCGGACAATGCTCTCAGACACATGTGATTTTTGATGTTTGTCTTGTGCAGAGCCAGGAGTTGGACTTTGATGATCCTTGCGGGTGTCTTCCAACTCAGGATATTTAAAACCTCTATGCAAGTAACAGGATAGCAAAATCTAGCAGGAAAACAAAATTGGCACAACTGCTTTTCTTCCAGTTGATTTCTCTGCTTGTGCTTTTTTGTCTCTAAAGTTTTGACAAGGTAGAGGTTTTGTACATTAGCATTTCACCTTTGCTTTAGGATAATGCTTTTTTGTCATGCTGACGTTTCTTGCTTTCCACTTAGATTTTTTCTCTCTGTCCTCAAACTTTCTCAGTTACAAGAACAGATACACTGAAAGTCTGACCAGCAAATGAGGCTTTTTCTGTGTGTGTGTAGGACCGTAATTCAGATCTAAGCTCATCATTAACGGCACACAGAATTTAAAGGGATCTAGGAATGACCTTTTCCTATTTCTATTAACTATGCAGTCATCTGATAACACTACTAGTTCATTTACTAAATAAAAGTATCACTCATGATCTGCCAAAAGAGAGCATGAATTATTCCTCTTATTAGTACTTACTATAAAAGAAGCTTATTTCACAATTAGAAACTTACTCAAGGTAAGTTCATTTTTACTGAATTGCAAACAATATTTAATCATTCGGTGCAAAATCTGTTACAGGACTGTTTTTACACATCGTTGACATACATTGTGGAAATTATTAAAGTGTACTAGCAACAATGAGAAATGCACAATGCTGTGATGAATTACTTTTATAATGAAGCAAAAATGAAAATAAGTCCGTATCACAGGTTTCTCACTAAAATAGGAAGAAAATGCAAATCAGCTAGGCAGACTATCTTCCTTACTCTTTCAAGGAAAACGTCTCCTTGATTCACATGGTTTAATACGGTTATGTATTTTTATTCAGGATGTGTTAAGATTGAAGCTGTTGCAATAACTGCTCACGTAGTGAACATTAAAACCAGTTCACCCTCCATTCCACTGTGCCTATCTTCATCAAAGCCAATGTGTCTCTCCCATCTGGCTGCTGCGCCTTTGAACAGCTCACTTCCTCATCTTTACTACAAGCCTTCCTTTCCAGACATGATCGATCTGCCTTTTTGTTTTCATTTCCCAAAGTAAAATGTAAGCCAAGAAAAAACTGACAGAAAGGCAGTGAACAAACAAACTTCAAGACAGAATGTTTGGGGGGGGGGTGTTGAAGCGAAACGTCACCTTCATGTGACTGCAGTAAATACAAGAATCTGGGCTACAAGACCATCACCACGGGGATGGTCGGTGCCTTCCACCCTCCTCACAGTCTCTCTCCATTCCTTCAGCCTTTAGGCTTGCTCCTACTCAGTCCACTGTGGTCACAGCACCAAGCCTGCCAGAGGTCTAGAAGCGTTTGGATGATGCTCTTAGGCACATGGTGTGACTCTTGGGGACGGTCCTGCACAG
Source organism: Chiroxiphia lanceolata (assembly GCF_009829145.1). NCBI lineage: Eukaryota > Metazoa > Chordata > Aves > Passeriformes > Pipridae > Chiroxiphia > Chiroxiphia lanceolata. The sequence continues at coordinate 42,171,204 of NC_045641.1, read as the reverse complement.
GGTTAAGAGTCGGACTCAATGATCTTTGTAGGCCCCTTCCAACTCAGCATATTCTGTGATTCTCTACCCCTAGTCGCTCCCAGCCGCCTCCCGGACTCTAGCACACAGATGTACTCGCTGCGATCGCCCCCTTGCTCCTGGTTGCCCCCTCTTCCTTCCTCGGACTCACACTCCTCATTCCCCTTCAACCTCTTCTTCTGGAAAACCTCCGCGTTCCCCAAGGAAGCTCTCACCTGTGTGCCCACCTCCCGCCTCCAGGCCTCCCCGGAGGCCACCCCCTGCCCATATTCCGCTCTCCCGCCACCAGGAAGCCCAGGGCGGGCCGCTCGCAGCCCGTGTGAGCGGCACAAGGGACTTAGGAGTCGTCACGCGTTCGGGCGGGGAGCGAAGGCGGCAGAGGATAGAGATGAGCATAGAAATGAGGCACCCGCGGTGCCTAAGCGTGGCCGCAGGGATTTTGGCGCGGCGCTGCTGATGGCGCCTCCCTCCTCCTCCTCCCGCTGCCGCGTCTACCTCCTCCCCGCCCGCCTCCGGCGGAGGAGATGCTGCTGCAGGCGAGGGGGGGCGGCGTGGGGTGGTGAGCGCTCCTCCCTGCGTCAGGAGGTGCGGCTCCCCCGGCCCGGCGCTGCCCTCCCCCTTTCTCTCCCCCCGCCGCTTTTATGTCTGTCTTTAAACGCCGCCGCAGCGAGGGCTGGGCAGATGTGCCTGCCGCCGCCTGCCCGCCGCTGAGCCTCGCGCCCGCACGGCCCCGCTCGCCATCCGCGCCCGCGGGGGCACCCGACCCCCCCTTTCCGCAGCTGACGCCAGGCGGGCGGAGGTAAGGCATGGCAAGGCACGGCAGGGCAAGAAAAAGGCACGGCACAGCAGGGCGGCGAGCGCTGTGCGGGTGTGCGCGGGGTGGGCAGGCGGGCAGTGGCCGCGGCGGGGCGGCCCCGGGCTTTCCCAGCGCTGCCGTGCGGCCCCACCGCGGGGGCAGCGTGGCCGCCCCGCCGGCCTCGTGTGTGTCGCCGGGCGGGAAGGGGCAGGATGTGCGGGGGGTTCTTTTCTGCCCGCTCTCCGCCTTCCTGCGGGGGGCGGGGGGGTCTCGCCAGCCCACCAGAGAGGCTGACTTCGCCCCGGCGCCAGCTCTCGCTGGTGGGGAGAGAGCCGGCCCTCGGGAGACAATAGCGAGCGCCCCTTGGAAGCCGCCCATGTGCTTTAACTGGGCGGTGGGTTAAAAGGATGTACAGGGCTGTTTCAGTTATTGTTATTGGGAAGGGCGAAGAATTTACATCCTTTTTCTACCGCGAGTGAAAGAAATTTCATTCATCTCCCGCGTGTTGCGTAAAACACCTCGAATGCATGTGTAGCGCGTGTTTCGGAAGGAGCGGGGGCGAGGGCTGTTTCCATCCCGGGAGCACCGTGGAGATGCGCCTCCCCGCACGGGCTGCCCCGGGCTCTGGGAGAGCAGGGCGACCTCACCGTGCCGGGCGGTAAGGAAGCTGCCCGGGGCACCATCGCCGCCGGGGGCAAGGGCCGGGCCCGGGCGCTGCATTGTTGCCGCGGAGCGTGGGCGTCTCCCGGCACGGTGCCTCCCAGCGCAGCGCCACCCGCGTCTCTCGCCCCGCGAAGGCGGAGGCAACCCCGGCGGGCGGGGGGCTGGTGCGCCCCGGTGTCAGCCATGTTTGGGTGGGTATGGTAATGAGGACCTTCTCCCTACCTTCGTGCCTCTTGGATTTATTTTCTGTTCAGGGTTTTGATGGTTGCAGCCCACCGTGTGTGACGGCATATCCACCGACTGGATTCAGACCTGCAGTTTTCTCCTTCTTCTTCTCTTTGATTTGCTTGTTAATCCTTCTTATTTTCTATGCTCACATTGACTGTTTTTGTTCTGATTTTTGTAGTATTAGAGCAGACTGGAATTTCTGCACAAGAAGAATTTTGTTGCTTTTGATGTGGAAGTAAACGAGACGATTGAAATGTGGCTGCACAGTCACACTGACCTGCCATATGAGGGGTTGTGATGGGATTTGATGTGTTTAAGTAAATTGCACTTTGTTTTATTTGTAAAAAACCACATCCGCCATTTTATTTTCCATGTGGTATTGCTACATAACAAGTTCACTGCTGTAGGGTGGATTTCTAAGAGAAGCCTAATAATTTTTAAGTAGTACGTCGCCGTCGATGAGTTGCTGTGACAGGGATCCAATTCTCTGTTTCCCCCCCCCAAAGAAAATTATAAATAAGGTAAAGATTTTGTTATCTGATGTACACTGGTTGTATTTTGCAGCCAGCTTACTCCATTTGATTAAAAAAATAATGACAACGTACTCAGCTTCTTTCTGTTTAGCAGTGTATTTCCCGTTATCAGCATCACATTAAAAAGGAAACTGTAAAAAATACTTAGGAAAGATTGCTTAATTTTGTCTTGGCTAATACAGAAGATTTTTGTTTGCACATAGACCATCTTAAGATAATGATAGAATTACAGCCTGCATTCAGTGCCTATCAGACACTCCCTTTGGGCTCAGCTCTGCAGTTGAGACTCAAGAACAAAAAGTCCCATGGGTTTTGATCTGTGCATGAAAAACAAAACCGTTTTATAGCTGTTCAGATGTGTCACCAGTAGTTCAACTTGAGTATGTGAAACTGCCAAGGCATCTTGAAACTAGTTTTATGGCATAAGCTGATTCCTGTTGGCCTTTTATGTCTTATTCTTAGGGATTTTTTTTCTTTTCACGTTGCAAAAGCCTGTATGTGCAAAACTTTTAAAATACTGAATTTGTCAGAAAATAAAAATATCACAGGTTATTCAGAAGCACAATCTACTAATTGCTGCTATTCCTTTTGATACAAATTGCATTGTTAAGATCTGTTGGAGTAGTTGCTGCTCAAGTGGCAAGGAATTACAGCACTTGGGAAGTATTCATGGAGGAATCTTTTTGGGAAGACTTTTTTCTGAAATTCTCTAGAGTACAACCAGAAGTTTACACAATATAAGGACATGTTCACCCCAACTAGTTTCCATTGTGCTGTTTCACTCATATCAAGCAATAGTGTTCTTAATTAAAAGACAAAATACCTGTTGATTTTAGAAGGACGGTTTTCAGTCCTGTGTTTTATAGATCACCATAGCAATGGTAGCAGCTTTTCCATTTGACTTTAAACATCTCTGAATTCTCAGTTGCAGAATAACTTTGACATATCAGCAGGTGGCATCTTGAGCAACTCCCTTCTTCCTTGAAAATTGATTCAAAGTAACATTGCCATTATTTGAAAAATGTTCTCAAATAATTTAGGAAAAAAGTATCATTGACAAAACAGTGCTATTCTACTGAAGAGCTGGAAGCACAAAACCTGGCAAGCCCATACAAAGTAATGTGAAAGCACAGTGATAACTGCCAGAATGGTTGCTTTAGGTGATGGCAATAACTGGGCTGAACTTCCCATATGTCTACACTGAAACAGATCTCTGCATTCTTATCCTTCACTCTTAAGACTAGGGATTCCTTATTTGTATGGGAGAAAGCAAAGGAAAAGGTTATGTAACGCTGTGGACAGCAGTGCCTTGAGTCATGGTGCCACTAGTCTACTTCCCAATTTGGGAAAATAATTTTTTGCTGCTGGCAAATGGTATTTTTGCATTTCAAGAGTCAGAAATGTGTACTGCAGTGTTAATGATTCAGCATGCTCTCCTTAAGCCAAAATGGAGAAGGGATGGTAACTGCAATAAGACATTTGCAGTGTTGCTTTTTAAAAACATAGGGATTTATTGTAACATTACTTAAAAGCATGATTTATATAATGAAATTAAATAATCAGAGGAAGTAAGATTTCTGCTAACTCATCTATGATCAGTTCAGCTTGTTTGCTTATGCATAAAAAACAGAGGAAGAAATAATCACATAAATTTTTCCCGAGGACTGCTTGATTTACTTGTAAAACATTCTAAAGCACTGAGGGCAGACAGTTAGGGTCTCAGAGCAACTATGTGTCTGATAAAGTCAAACTTTCAGTACTTGATTTTATGACTTAAATTAACATTAGTACTTTAACGAAATACTAAATATACTTTTATATCCTTTCACTTCTGAGAACTGTGATAAGATTGTACAATAAACCCATGGTCCTCTTGTATCTTATGTGGTGAAGTTACAAAATGGAGATTTTGTTTCAAGTTACCAGTAGTTACACCTTTCGAGTTTGACCAACAAGGGGTAGAGTTTTTTCATAATTGGTGAGATTACTTTACTTGTCTTCAGCTGGAAGAGTGGTAGCTACTGAATTTGTTTCTTCAATAAAGTACATGTAAATAAAAGACTGTAGAATAAGTGATACATTTTCTCCATCTGAATAGGAGATTACAGTTAGCTCATACTGTAAGTCTGTGAAGTATATAATTGAAGTTGATTTGTGAGAAGAAAATACTGAGAAATCTGTGAAAGCAGGTGAGAAAATATAGTAAAGCAATAAAATCTTTAGAGTTTATGTTCAATAAAAAGAGCAAAATGACAGTTAAGAGCTCTAGGTTGTAACAATCTGTCTCTTAAGTATTTCTGTTTGGCCAGTGATTCAAAAGTAGTAATACAAGCTGTTAAGATCAAGTCTATTGATAATGAACAATCCTGAGAAAGAAATTTTGCTATTTTTGTCAAATCATTTTGTTTGTCTTATAATAGTAGAAAGTATTCTCCTGTAACTAAAATTTAAGGAGACTAATCTGGGCCAGAAATTGTCTGCATTTGAATCCGTGCAGGGTCTTGATGCAAGATGAAACCAGGAGGAACATTTTGTAGGAACTGAGAATAAATTTCCCAGCAATATGAAACAAATGCAGTGTTACTGAAGTCTGTGTAACTACCGATATCTGCAGAAGGTGTGAATTTAGTCTTGCATTTTTAAATAGTTTTGCTATAGTGTAAATTATTTCATTATACAGACAACAGAATAAAAAACATTCAGTTTTTCTAATGCTTTCAAGTCTCCCATAGCCCACAGAGCTCTTTTTTTTATGGTGTTGTGTACATATAACATTGATTTGTCTGCATTCTTCAGTGATGTTTTCTGAGACATGCTAATGCAAGTTTGTAGAATAATTACGATTGAGTTAAGCACTTATCAAATCTCTGTCTGTTACTGACAGGCTGTATTAAACTAGGTAGGGCAAAATGCTAGATCGTGTAGTTCATGCTGAAGAGCAGCATAATGGCTTCTTCAGTAGATAGATACAAATGGGCTTGGCTAGGCAAAAAGGCTATGGTGCATATTCCTATTTCCGCCAAAGAACACAATGCTGCATTGCAGCAGTAATTCAGTCTGTGCAATGAGTACTGTAACATAGTGTAACTCTTGCTGAAATAATTATCTGTACACAGATTCCTCCAGTGATAGCCATTCTTCACAATCACAGTACTCCCACAAAACCTGCTCTGCTCCTGCAGTCTTCTTCCTCTCTTTCTCACTCCAATGTGATGGTCATTACCTGTTCTTCTCAGCCTGTCTGCACCAGTGGCCAGATTCCTTTTTGTAGACTCACAACAGTCCCTTGCTCCTAAGATTTTGATTTTTGTTTTTCTATATTGGTTGTTCCCATCGTACTTCTTCCCAGCTCATAGACTCATGTTTAAAATGCATTCTGTAGGTTTCCTTTTGGTGCAATGGCTCTTCTTCTTCACCTTTGCGTATAGTTCTCCTGCAGTGACTTCATACAGACTGAAACCTTTGGCATGAATATCAATAAAAATTTTCTGTGAACATATGCTGTGGTGAGGATTCTGACTTTTAGTTCTGTGTCCTCTGCTGAATCATCCTGGTTTCTTCATTGGGAGTCAAGGTGAAGATTTGGTGAACAGGAATGTAAGACGTAAGCTTGTGGGACTGGGCTGGTACACTGCATTTTTTCAAAGCTGAGATTAAAGTAATGTGAACTGGCTGCAGCTTTTTATTGCATTTTACTACCCTCCTGTAGCATATTGGTATGTGAATTGCTTCATAGGAGAAGAACACAGTGCTCTGAAGAACAGAACATTGATCTCTTTATTCCTTTAACGACAAACATTGAACTTAAAAAGGTACCCCTTCTTTTCTTGGTCTGTTTTTTTTGTTTGTGTTTTTTGTTTGTTGATTTTGTTTTTGTTTGGTTTTATGATATGACAGTAGCCTTCTGGAAAGTCTGGACTTTCTTTATAGTCTTTTATAAAGTATGAACTCATGATTTTAATTTTTTCTCCCTTCTTTCCAACTCATATTGAAGATTGAAACAGTTATTGATCAGTGAAGATTTGAGGATTATTTGTAATGCATTAAAAATTAAATGTAGGTAATTTTGCCAAATTGCTATGTTTTCATCGTATGTAAAAGTAAGATTATAAAAATATAAAAAGTACACTGTGTTATAAAAGAATGGAGAGTTTTTTGACCTTTTCTTTTCGAGGGAACTGCTGGTTTTAAAAAGGAACATAATGTAAAATTATTGTGTTGTAATTTATGTCAGAAAAGCAACGCTAGAAGTTCTTTAACATTTAGTTAGTTGTTGCAATAATATTGTGGGATGTTTTAAACATGAAATTACCTTACAAATGGCTTTTTATAGAGGCTGTAATTCCAAGAGCATGGAGCAGTTGTACTCATTTATACTTTCAAATTAGTGAGACTTTTTTTGTGCCTTTTTTCTGTACATGTTGGCAAAATCTCCAGCCTCATAACTTTTAGTTGTTTACTTGTATTACACAATTGAGACAACTAGAAGTATATGTTCTTCTAGTGGGTGCCTGTATATTGGCATGCAGAGATGTCTGATAGAGATGTGTCAAAAGGAGCCCGATGTAAGATTCATTACCAGTGTAACAGTGAAGAGGAGCGGAGAATGTTGGACAGAATCAGCACAACTCCCTTGCTGCATATTCTGTACAAGAAAGATTGTGAGAAAAGGGTGTGAAGCAAAGTTTTTCAGTGTGTCTTTTGGTGCTTTGACTAATGAAGTTCCTTTGGGTCTTACTGCAAATGCTTGCAGTTTGGTCAGTGGATTTTGTGAATTTGCCAGGATTTCTGAATGCAGGCCTGCAGCTGAAGTAAAAATTCTGTAGTGAGCCTGGATCTCCCAGAGAGCTAATTTGGGTCTGAATTCCTTGTTGCAAGGGATTATTACTGCTTAATCTGCTAGTAATGTGGCAGTCTAATCAGGTTACTTTACTTCTGCATGCTGATGCATTAAGGCCTGATTCTTCCTCCATAGAAGAAAATAACAAAATTCTCACTGTGTTTTGAGAGAGAAAGTTGGAGTCTAGAGTTTGCTTGATATGTCAAAAAAGACTCACTCTGTTTTATGTTCCACTATGAAAAAGAAATAGATTTTAAAATATCAGGGACAATGCTAGTCATCGTGGCTAGGCTTCACGAACGAAGATGTAGGACAATGCTAGTAAGACCTAATCAAAATCTAGCTCATGTGTTTGGTTTAGTAAGTTTTTTCCAAAAATTTGTTTATGCTAACTCAGATTATAGATTGGTGTTATTTCACTGACAGAATAATTTTCTAAATGTTCTTCTAGCTGAACCAGTTTCCTCTAGCTGTTTATCAATTTCTCTTCAGTTAAATTCCCTCAAACAATACAGAGACTTGTCCGTTTAATTTTAGATTTTTTTTGTAGATGTAATTTTACATATAAAAAGGGATACCATCCTTATTTGCTCATTTCAGTTGTGTAAAGGTCCAGAGAAACATATTCTTCAGTAAATGTGATGATAAAAATTTCCCTTCAGTGTTTTATCTGACAGGTGAGATATCATTTGAGTCACGAAAAGGATGACAAACTGCCTGGAAATCAGAGCTAAGCCAGTTGATCAAATTCCATGATCTAAATCCAAGACAGAAAAAAAAAAATTCTTACCTACAAACAAACAGCCTTAATAGGGCTAAATGATATTTTAGACATTTTACTTTTAATCCAAGGTGCTGGTAATAGCATAGTAATGTTTTAAACTTCCTGACAGGATTTAGGACTTGGAGTCCTAATGTAACAATACTTAGTTTTATAAATCCTTAATAAAATGGTGATTTGTTATTTAAGTTTTTAAATGATACTTAGGAGAAAATGTCCATCACATAATGCTGTATTACTGCTTGGGGCAGTGTAGAAGGTGTAACTAGTGGTGGAACTAACTGAAGAAGGAGTTTAAGAGAATTTGGTATATTTCCTAATTTGATGCTGATGAAGAACTTCAGTTCAGTACTGGACTATATCCAAATGATGTGGGAACCTAAAATAACATTTTATATGTTGAAGTGTTAAAGTTCAATACTGTGATACGGGGGGGAAAAAAGAGAAAGCAAGCTTGTTCAGTGGTTCATGTTTATCTAAACTGTGCTGGTTAGTAACCTTATTCATTTTCTCCCTATTCAATCTTCACTCGGGAGAATTCATAACTAGACAGAGCTTGAGCTGAGTAGTTTGATATCGACCTTCTGCATGGGTTTAATTTGGATCAAAGAGAGAGGCTTCTGTGCACATCACTCACTGTGATCTGGGAGTGCCGAGCATAGACTGGCAGGGTCCTTGCACAAACCAGCTGGGACCACACTTCAAACCTTTGTGCCTGATGGTAGCATCTGGTGAGGTAGGACTCCTCGTTTGGTTTAGTACCAGCTCCTTTAGTACAGAGACCAAGTTGTTAACTCTGATAATTGAGGACTGCCTTTGGATTTGTGATGTGTCCTGAAGGACTGTCCTGTATCCTTGGTGTAGTCTGGCCAATAATAACATATTCAGTTAGAAAACCAGTACTGTTAAAACCGTGGATCATTCTGCTGAGCATGTCTCCCACATTTTCCTCAAGCCCTGCAAGTATTGCAAGTCTGTACAATGGTAGTTCTGTGGATAATGTCCTGCTTAATGGAAGGTTAATTAAAGGGAAATTAATACGGTATTTATGCTAGGAGTAAAAGTATCAAGCCTAGTTTATCTTGAAGTGTAGCAATACAATGTTTAATCCATGATAGGATAGAATGATGCAATTTCTGTTGGAATTGACTCAACTGTTAGATCTCCAGGTAAATCATATTGCTGTCCTGCAAGTTACTGAATCTGAAATAATTAATACAGATATGACCTTTTAGAACATTTCAGTAAATACTAATGGATGACTTGTGCCTTTTTGACTGAAAATCTCTTTTGCTTATTGCAGTTAGAGAAGGATTTCAGACCTACAGACAGTTCCACATGTGCAGCTGTTATATTAAATACGGAGAAAAAATTGTTTCATTTTAATGTAATCCCTGAGTTTGTTACTAATTACAGAAACTGAGAAGCTGCTCTAATTTACATCAGTGGAACAAAAGGAAAAAAAATGTTTGAAATGTGACTAAAAGTAGTGTAAGTACCAGATGCTGTGGTTTATAGTCCAAAGCTCCATTAGGACTGCTTAAATGCTTCAACATAATGTATTACTGGTGTATACATTTTGTGTCTACATAGGTATCTCAGTCAGAGCTAAGAGCTCATCATATATGAACTAGAAGAGAGTGGAGTCCTTTGAAGACTTTGCAATGCAAAGGACAGAACAGATAAAAAGAGGCTCAAACAGACATTATTTAGCCCAGATATGAAGGATACTGTGTTAAGGTTTCTCTATTGTCTAAACAACTCTGTTTCCCCATTTTACTGTTCTGTGTATAGCTCATATGCTTAATTTTTTTTCTTTTAAGAACTGGTATCAAGTCAAAGCCTGATACTAGTTCCACTGCATGGCAGAAGGACAGTTTATAGGACCCAGTGACATTGGTGAACATGAAGCAGATCACAAACTAAGTAGGCTCTACTGTGCTTAAAAAGTTTGGGCTGACTGCCAGAGTTGGAGTTGCTGAGAGGAGGCAGTAACAGAAGGAAAAGTGAGAAGACAGTGTTGGGAGTCTAGGGAATGAGTGAAAAGAGGTTACAATGGAGTTCAGTAGGCAACTGGAGTGAAGTTCAACTTCCAAATCCTTGGAAATTATTGGAAAAGGTAATTGCCCTGTTGTCTAGGAGGCTAGTGATAGTACTTGTGGTGACAGAGGTTTTATTTCTGTTGCTGTAAAGTCTCATCTTGATAAACTTTGTGCTGGGTTCCAGTGGCTTAGCGTCTTTCCTTTGGGTCTGTCACAGAAGCAGCCATGAGGTGCTTCATCTCTCGGTTACTGTGCAAACTGTACCTTGCAGTTCTCTACTGCATGAGAGTTTGTCAGGACATGATACAGCCTTTGTACTATAGAGCAGATGTTGCAGCAAGTCCATAAGCAAAAGCTGAAAGGTCTTATGTTTCCTGGAGTAATTTCTGATTCTCATCAGTTAGCAGTTCTTGATTAGACTTCTTGTGTATACCCTCTTTAGGGCTTTCATGAAGCTTAACACATAATTTAAATCCCTTTTAAGACTCTTAATTGTGCAGATGGCTTTGCACATACTAGTGTGTGTGATCACATAGCCATGTGATTAGAGAAGAATTTACTGAAAAACATTCCTCCCCAAAATATTATGGTTACCTTCAGTACAGCAGCTGCAAGCATGTCTTGACTGTCTTTTTAAATGATTCCTTGTGTTTAAGAAAAACACATATTCAAATGTGGGCATTTTTGTCTCCGTACATATAAGTTTGAAACAGTAGACCTTTTAAGTGTATTTGGTTATGGCTTTTCAGATATTTCAGATAGTTTCTTAGAAATAGGAAATAATTAAAAATATCTAAAGCATCAAAGCTCGTAAGAGATGAGCATCTCTCCTTTGATACTATGGTTGTGATTATATATTCCTTGGTGAAGAATAACAGGAAAATAAGTCACTCTTGCTTTTGAAGCACCAAGTGCATACCATATATCAAAATTTTAATTGATGCATGACTTTCTGATATGGACTGAACAACTTAATCTGCTTAGGTTAAAATATACTTTTAATAAATTCAAGTACAGTGTAAAGTCAGGAAGTAATGGAATTGGGCTCCTAAATTTTATGTCAAGTGCATATCCCATTATACCTGCTAAGAAGAATCTTGTTATGCTATCAAAATATGAGCAATTAGCCCATCAGTCTTTAGGAACAAAACCAAAACAAAACCCTCAGCAAGTGAATGAAATGTACTCTATGTAAATATTTAAGACCAATTATTTCCTATAGTTTGGAAGTGGCTAACATCCCTTCCTTCTCTTTTTCTCCTCTTGTCAAATCAGTAAGTAGAAATGGGTAAAACAAAGCACGTGATTTCAAAATTAACTTTCCTCTCCATAGTAGTGTAATATCTTTTTTTATTTTTTTTTCCCCACAGATACTTTCGGTAGAACAAACGTTCGGAAACAGAAGTCATTACTCTTGATTCACTGGTATCAAGGACTCATCAGGCACCATCTTCAATCTGTTTCTTCAGTATTTTTGTCCAAGCAGAGGGAGAACTTACTTCAGTGTTTGTCTGTCTCAGCTGAACTTAACTTCCTTGCTGTTTGTCTCGTATTACAAATGCCTAAGAACAGCAAGGTAGTGAAAAGAGAATTAGATGATGAGGTCATTGAGTCAGTTAAGGACCTGCTCTCTAATGAGGACTCTTCTGATGATGCCTTTAAGAAGAGTGAACTTATGGTTGATGACCGGGAAGAAAAAGATGTAGATGTTGAAGAAGGCTCAGATGTAGAAGATGAAAGACCTGCTTGGAACAGCAAACTCCAGTATATCCTTGCTCAAGTTGGATTTTCTGTGGGATTGGGGAATGTGTGGCGATTCCCATATCTGTGTCAGAAAAATGGTGGAGGTAAGTTTTGTGATATAGCTAGTTGTACCTAAATGATGATGCTAACTTTGCAGGTTTTGAAGTTAGCAAAGATAGCCACAGTAAAACCTGCTTTTTCTGTCTGGTTTTTCCTTTAATTTTTGCCAGAGCCTATGAGGAAAAACCCATATTCTCTTTATTTAGAAAGAGGTATCCATTTAAGTTAGTAGCAGATTCTTCTAAGATGCCATTTCCTCATTTTACAGGTGAAAGTTCTTGATATGACCTTAACTAGTGGTCAAACTAGCGGCTAAGCAAAACACATTTTTATGGAGGGCTGCAGTGTTAAAGTGTTCTTTATAGTACTTGGTCAATAAATCAAGGCTTTTGGTCTTTTAGAATTTAGCAGTACTGAGCTTCACACCTTGACTTCCTAGCTTTTTAACTTTTAGCTCCTGGCCATTTGCTCATGATTTACTGTTGACAAGAAGACCAAAATTCTGTAGGAGGGGAAAAAGGTTTTGTTTGTTTTTTTCTTTTACTGATAATGAATAATTTAAATCATTACACTAAGAGACAGCATCTGTTCTTGTGCTGTTAGACGATTAACTATTTTCCTAAATAACAAGTTACCTTTCACTTAGAACAGTAACATCAGGCTGTTTGTTCATTGACCATCTATGGTCTTGTATGCAGTTTGAAGTATGAGGCTAGAGACTTTCCTTCCTCTATGAGTGCAGGATTAGTTTTTTTTATCCTATGCTATACTGTACCCTACTATACTACATTAAGGCACATCCTATTGTAGCTAATTGCTTAGATGAATTCAAAACAAACCGGTCACTTTTTATGATACAGAAAGTGAATGTGTACAGAAAATAAAGAACAGCATTTTTCTCATAGTGAATTTTAGAAGTTGAATGACACAACTGATGTAATTAAGGAAGATAGAAATGAACTTAGAATATAATAAATGTATAATTCTCAATTTGTTTTCTCTCAGTTCAAGCAGTAAAAATTAAGTTTCTATTTTCAAATGTTCTATCTCCAGGATAGAGTCTAAATTCTTTTATATTTAGTTACTGTAAATATTTTTTCACTCATTTAACTGCCTTTTTTTCTCTTTTATTCTGGAGAGTAAGTCATTAAACGGTTGATTAATGATTTGTGTGGAACCTAAAATTTTCTTCATCTATGACTAATATTAACTGAGAGAACATGTTGAATGTAGTTTCTCAAAACCCGCAGCTTTTCAGTGGATAGCAATCCTGTCTAGACTACTAGACACAGTATAGAACTAATCAATTATCACTACTAGTTTAAAAAAAATACATTTGTTAATGAACAATTTTTGAAACAAAATGATTCACAGTTTAAAGTGTATCATGAAAATGTTTATATTCTCTATAATTTCATCCTGAATATGGCGTCAAGATGTAGTCTCAAGGATAATGCATTGCAACAGTTTATTTTGTGTAGTTGTGTCCCTTTTAAAGTCAGTGTTTATTGTAGTTAGTTGCTAATTTTGCAAGCCCTTTGGATTCTTCTTAGAACTAACAGAAAGGATCCATTAGTGTGCTTCTTAGGGTGTTGGTTTCATGCTGTCAGGTGCTTTTAAAGTTACTCTGCCAGTGACGGTAAATTTAATTCAGATCAAATATAAATGTATTAAAGAAATTAATAATTTCTCATTTTAGAAAAAAATCGAAAACCCCCTGAAACCTCAAACCAACCAACCTTCAGGGATTATGGCACTTCATTACTCAAACTTGAAAAAATAACTATGATGTCACTTCAGATTGAAGGTTTTGTCCTGTGCTGTGATTGCAGGAACTTGGATGTATAATGTAGCCTATGGTGATAAGTTTTCTGCACATGGCTGAGACAAGGATGTTTTTAACTTTTAAAAATAATTTTGCATCATTTTAGCAAATTGCAGCCTCCTGAACAACAGAGAAAAGGAAGTGGTTATTAGAGCTAAAGCTTGCTAGATTTTTCAAGTTAATCATAATGCAAGATGGAGAAGGTGACACAAAACTTAGAAATGTGTAAAGTACATTGGTGCTTTTTTATGTGTGCACAGATGGACAGATAATTCTCGCAAGTGTATAAAAGAATAGGGGGAGGGAGGGAAAACTTCAAACACATGGTAAGAAAACCTACACACATTTTATATGAGGTTCTGTTTTTCTCCTACATATATTATTTCAAATATATTTTATTCTAGGTAAAATTAGAGTGGTTTTATGTAACCCATTCTAAGTATCAGTGTCAGAACTGTTCTGTAATCTTCTGCTGATAAGGCTTTACTATAAATACCTCTTGAAGTCTCTTAATATAAGGTAAACAGCCTTTCTATGAAGTGTATGACTATGTCTCCACCTTCAGTTTAGTCCAAACATTTTTCATTTTCTTCCCTGTGTTTAAGGAACTTAAATCTGGCAAATACCATCAGGTGAGGGGAGGAATATATTACAAAGTGGTAAACCAATAAATCCTGTTCCAGTTTAAACCAAAAAGAAGTGTAAAACATAGTTACTCATTTATCATTACTTTGCTTCACAGGTTTCTTCCAATACTGTGCTCCAAAGCCCCCGGTAAAAGAAAAGGCAAATCCTAAATGTGTAGTAATCTTCAGTTTTGTCTTCTTTTTAAACTTCCGTGACAAGAACAGCAAACTAACCAAATAAACATAGATAAGGCACAGTCAGATTAGCCCAAATAGATATGTTATTCAAGGATTATGTGCAGAAAAAAATTGGGTGTTTCCTTCCTTCTTTTCTGTAGAGATTTAGTTTGTTAATGGCTGTGGCCTGTGGTATGCCGACGATCCTGACTTCAGAACTCTGTGCTGCTTCACTGAGATACCTGCGATACCATCTTTAAAAGTAACTTGTGTAGTGCTACACTGCACAAAGAATTTGGGCGTCCCTGAGTATTTTTGCAGTCTCTGTTTCTGAGTCTGGTCTGTACCACCAAACCAGTTTCCTGCACTTTATTTCTTGTGATTATTTAACAGTTTCTCCTCTTGCTTTAATTAATATAAACTCATAAATATTTAGAGTAACATCAGGTATTTTTTGTGGTTAACTAAGTTACAGTTAGACTGGGCAGCTCTTTGCTGACTCACACTTATCTCATTCCCAGAAAAATGTTTGTTGGGAGAGGTGAGAGGAAAGGCTGTCATGCATGGGATGAACTTGTATCGACACTGGGGATGTAGCTGTAATGCACAATGTATTGAAAGGAAAAAAAGAGACTGGGAGGTAACTGAGCACACTTGAGGGTGCTCATTTTCTTGACTTGAGAGGGAGGTCCTAAAGGAATTTTAAGCTCTGGGAGTGAGAGGCTGAAGATGTTCAGTAAAGTTTTGAGGAACTGACTATAGATCTCTCTGTTCTCACCACAGACCCTCTTTACCCCTGATGGGCAATGCCCAGTCCCCATCTGGCACTTGGGGGACCTCTTCCACTCTTTACAGCCCAACAGATAAAAAAAGCTCTTTTTTGATTCTTGAGAGGTGATTTACACTGGAGCTGGGTATGTTCTAAGTTAGCTTTAAATGTTTTTAATATCCATTTTGCACTATACAGTTTGTTTATTACTCTTTTACTACATAAAGATGAATACGTGTGTTTGTTCAGATAGGCACAGTTCCTATATAACAGTTTCATAACCTCTGTTAGCATGCCATAGGTTTAGAGCTGCCTCAGCTTTCTGTGATTGATAGTGAGCCTTAAAATGAACCCCTCAGATCTGCCCAGTCTTGCTGAGAAGGCTAATAAATAGTGACAAACTAGACCTATATTTTCCTGCTGCTCATTGCTGTCATCTGGAGAACAGCTTGCACACCTTTCACTTTTTTCAAACAAAGGAAATGTTGTCATTTTCCTTTAGGATTAGCAGAAGTAGAATATTTCTTTCAGCTAAGTAGAAGTAGCAAAAGCAAATTAAATTAGCTGTTCTGCTAAAATGAGTAAGTGTTTTTATGAAGAAAAGTGAAGAGTCCACAAAATACCGCACACCCAAAGATTTAATGTTGTATTTTTGTGAGCAGTAACTTAATTTTCCTGGTTTTTTTAAGTCAATCTTTAATATCTCTGTGATGTAAAAAGTCAAAAGAACTAGTAAACAATGATAAACAGATAAAAACTATGAGCAGTGTAGGGAAGATTGTAGCAGATGATATCATCAGTATGTTTTGAAAAGATTGACCTGGGTAGAGTCACATCCTGAGTTTTTACAGTTAAATAGTCTGAATTTTCTACTGAAATAACAGCAGATGGAACAGTAAAGTTCTGTGATCTCATAAAAAGCACGGCAGTTATAGTGGAGAACTGCAGAGAGAGAAATATAAAAACTATTAAAGACTAGGGAGTTGTTAGGAGCTGCAGTTCGATTGTCCTAATACAAGAGAAATGGAAGCAAAGCGTTTCCTTGTATTCCAACACTTGAGTATGGATTCAATGGCTTTATTATTTAGCTTTTGATTAATAATTTATATTGCATGCCTTGAGTTCACTGATGACTTCAATATTTTTTTGTGAGTTCTGTATTATCAGACTTGAAATTTAGTTGTACTGTAGTGTGCTGAAAATGTTCTGGTTTTATTTTGCAAGTGTAATTCTTCATTGAAGCTTATTGGCTAAGGGGATTTTCATCCTTTAAGCACAGTTTTGTAAAAAGGTATACCTGAACATTTTTAAGTGAAACTAATGACAGGAAGACTGTCCTATCAGTAGGATAGTACAGATAGAACATAAAACCATCTATCAGAGTTTTTCTGATAAAAGCAGTTCATATTTTTGTAGTGGTAAATAATTTCACTTACAGAAGCCTAGCAGACTGTTAACCTATAGTGTTTTGTTGCCCGCTTGTAATAACTTTGAAAATTTTACCATTTGACATGGAAAATAACTTGATATTCGTCTGTATGTTAGCTTCTTGCTTGCATTCTATTAGTAGTAGAATGTAGTGATAAGTAAGTGATAAGAACTGGGATCTCTCTTCAAGACAGTGATAAACTTCACCTTGATTGAGTAAGAATTAAATCGGACACTAGACAATTAAAATCTCGCACAGAAGCAGATGAAACAAATCTGGAAAATTAATATATTTTTCAGGTTACATCACAAATGGCTAGAAGAAGAAAAGTTCTTCTGTACTATCAAGATGCTAATGGTTATGTCACCTTGCGTTACTGCTTTTGAAATTATTTTCCAACTCTTTAATCACTATGAATCATGTAATTTTATGGTTTTTTTCCTAAGCATTTATAAGAGCTTAAATTGAAATGTTGTTATTCCACTTCTGTCAATAATATTGTTAAATGTAGTACTTATTGTAATATCAAGAGAGACAATTTACCAGCTATCCCATTGTGGTGCTTGATGAAATAAAAAAATTAAGAAATCAAAGCAGTGCTGTGCACAGTGTTAACTGTCACCAGTTCATGAAATCTTTTGTATCGTTATTCATTCTATTGAAGAAGGAAGAGGTATGTTTTTTCCTTATGAAGTTGAGATTATTTTTTTAATATGGAAGCCAGTGTTTAAGGCCAAAATGTGCCAAAAAAAGTGACTTCACAGTAGAATAATTTCATATATGTAGAAAGGAGACCTGGAGATCCAGAACTACACAGAATTGTAGTATTCAGAAGGCAGCTTAGCTGGTAGAGGTAGCAGACAACTGATTGGAGGATGTTGTTGAACACAAGTGTGTATAGTTTATTATTCTAATTCAAATGAAAACAGTCGTTATCCAATACTGCAAGGATCCGTGTTTTCATGCCCAGACAAGTAAGAGACATGCTGAGCTGTTTCCATAGTAATTCTGTTTTAGGATGAAGGGAAGATGTCTTACTTTGAAGTATGTCTAGCTTCAAGGGAAGACTTCAGCAAAATATATGCCCAGAGATGCTGTGGTTTCATGTTGACTCTAGACACAGAAGCCCTTTGCACCTGTGATATACAGTTGTATAATCCAGCTACATCCAAACTGTATCATACTGAAACTCATACATGCACAACTTTCCCTATGTCCTTTTTGGGGAGGGGAAAGATCTGAAAGGAGCTCAGCAGAAGACTAGCACTTCAGGTGCTTTGCACAAACCTAGCATTATAGTGGTGAACTCTGCTGTCTGGCTACCCACGCTGAATTACAGGGTTGTGTCATGTCTAATGTAATGTAGATTTAACACCACATTTATTTAACTCATTTAGTAGAATCCAACTGATAAATCTTGCAACTTACATTCATACTGCACCATAAAATACCCACATCCACCCAGTCTTTAAACATGTGCTTAACTTTGCAGCCTTGTGATTAAGGTTGTGGACTGGGACACTGAAGAGCTGGGTTCAGTTCCTGCTCTAGTACAGTCATCCAGTGGGATACAGGGTAAGTCACTTAGGCCCCAATTTTTTTTGAGCTGTTTAGGTTTGTCTCTGCTCAGCTATGCCACACCTGCCTAATTAAGATCTAATGTATCATTTACAATAGCTCTGTATCAATTACTGTATCAATTTACAGTTATATGATATAAAAACTATGTACTGTTGACTTTCAATTAATTGTATGACCAGATTTTTAATGATAGTGATGCCAAAGCTTCTCACTTGCAGTATGAATTGACTTCTACCTTGCAGAAGTTTTGAGCGAATGTTGATGATAAATCACAGGTATTTAATGGTATTTGTCTTACAGATTCCTAAGACAGATAGTACCCTTCATTTTGGAATGTGGTTGTTGCTCTGTTCCTCAGTTTTCCTCACATTTTTTTCTTTCTGTCTCTGCTGACTCTCTTTTCCTAGTAGAAAGTAAATCCTTTGTATTCTTTCCATTATGTGCACATAGAAGATGAACCACAAGAGACATCGAAGTACTGAATGGGAATGTAGCTGCTACCTCAATAAAAACAATCTTTCAGTAGACACTGTAGTGTGCTGAAATGGGTAGATAGGCCGTGATGTTTGGCTCTATGAAGGGAGTATTGTAACATCAAAACAGGTGTATTTTTCAGAGCCTGGCATAGGTTTTGACCAAATGCTCCTCAGACAGTATCTCATTGCATAGCAAATTATCATGTCATGAAAATAAAACATGGAAGCTAGTTCATTGCCAACATAGCCTATAGACTGTGAGGTATGTAAGATTAATATTCTTTGTCTGGTCCACCAGTAGTTCTTCACAGAATTGTTGAATGTTTTGAGTTGGAAGCGACCTTAAGGATTATCTAGTTCCAATTCCCCTGCCACGAGAAAGGAACCTTCCACTAAACCAGGTTACTCAGAGCCCCATCCAAGTTGGCCTTGAATGCTTCCAGGGATGGGGAATCCACAACCTCTCTGGGTAACCTGTTTCAGTGCCTCACCAGCCATATACTAAAGAATTTGTTCCTAATATCTAATCTAAACCTACTCTCCTTCAGCTTAAGTCCGTTCATCCTTGTCCTGTCACTACATGCCCTTGTTAAAAGTTCCTTTCCAGCTCCCTTGTAGGAAGGCTGCTGTAAGGTCTCTGGAACTTTCTCTTCTCCAGGCTGAATAACCCCAACTTTCGCAAGTCTGTCTTTCAGCCTTGTGATCAACTTGGTGTCTTGCCCCTGGACTCCTTCCAACAGGTCAATGTCTTGTGCTGGGGGCCCTAGTTTTTCATAGGTTTTATTTCTTCTGTCTTTTTTTCCCCACTAGTCTTGGCCTCAAGAATGCAGTTACTCCATGATTTGTATCTCTGTAAGATACTTGTGATGGAAGGGGATGTCCAATCAGTGTGTATTTCATGAAGAGCAAAATAGCAAGTGGACCTGAATAGGAATGGATGGTACCAAAACATCTGAGACCACCTTCCCTGAGCCTAGGGAAGTTTAAGTTTTCTAAAATAAACTGTATTCCATGAGATAAGCTGCCCACTAAGTATATGAAAAGGACAGTGTATTTTGATAGACTCCTAAACAAGCCCTAGAAAGTCGACACTGGATAAATAAACTTGAATTAAGACTTAGTTGGAGTTGAGGGTAAATGTCAAATTCGTTTCTGAACTTTGTTCAGCATCTCTCTCGTTACAGAGATGAATAGACTGATCATACAAGTTAATAGCTCTGAGTCTAAGCTTCTGTGGTCTTGCTTTAACATGCTGCAGTCTGCATCTCTTAAATGCTTTTCTTAAGCAATGGTTGCAAACAGAAATTCTAAGCCCTTTGAGTTAGTTGGCCAGCCAGTGCAGTAGTCTGTATTGCAGTATAAGAGTCGACCGTGAAAGAAAGTTGAGTGCCCCATTGCTAATTGCTGATGCCTACATGTGTTCTTAGCTCTAGTACTAAGTATTCCACAACATTAAGGAGAAAGTTAGGCTCTGAACTTTTCAGTAGTGTATATTTGCTTGCAATTAGACTTACTGAAATGAATGGGTATACATCCTTTGGTTAGGATTGTGTATGATCACTTCAAGCGAATAAGACCTCAAAAATCAGGAATTCTTTTTACACATATGTTTGCATAACAGTGAAAGTAACAGTTACATTTTCAAATATGCCTTGAAGAAGAGAGTTGGTGAGTACTGTACGATCTGGATCTACAATACAAGTCAAGGTGTAAGGTTTTTTAAGAAGTGTTAAGTCGGCTCCTGATGACTATATTTCTAAAAAGTTTGATCAAATGCCCAGAATTTCACACAACTGAACAACTAGTTTTAATAATATCCCACTTTCAGTAAGGTTTACCTCAAAAATGTTACAGTGCTTTAGAAAGTCAGTGTGTCTGAGTTTTTAATGTCTTACAAAGATGTATGACCAAGGTTCTGGTAAAATTACTCTTTGCATGTGATCAAAAAGCTTTGCAGTGCATGACAGTAATTCAACCTTGAAGCAATTAGGAGTTTTGACATTTGTTCTGTCAAGTTATGACTCTTCTTTCATTTACTCTGATTTATACTTTGTTCCCTTCATAGGTGCCTATCTTGTGCCATACTTAATCTTGCTACTGATAATAGGGATTCCACTCTTTTTCTTGGAGCTTGCTGTGGGGCAGAGGATACGCCGAGGGAGTATTGGTGTGTGGAATTATATCAGCCCCAAACTTGGTGGAATTGGATTTGCAAGCTGTGTAGTAAGTTTTTTAACATTGTGTGGTTTGCTTTTAGGCTGCATGATTTAGACCTTGTTTTGCTGCAGGGAAAGGCCCTCAATTTGTAGCCGGGTGTCAAGGTCAGTTTACAATGATCTTAAAACTTGAATTGGTCCATTAAAAATGTCTGTTAAACCAGTCAACTTCTGTTTTATGATTCTTTTGAAATTAGGAGCTGTGGAATGGAGTAGTCTTCTGGGCAAAAAAAAGACCCATGAAAGTATAGGTGTAATGTGATAAAGACGGAGAAAAATGAAAATTTAGAAAATGTCAGATACTTAAATGGGAGAAGCTATTCCCTTTTTATTCTGACTTAATTAAAATTGGATTCAGTGGCAAACATGCAGAATATGCAGATGTTCAGCAGGGATTTTTTTAATTTTACTTTAGAAATGTAACTTTTTGACCTTTTTCTTTTTTTTTTTTAATAGGTATGTTTCTTTGTGGCTCTATACTACAATGTCATTATTGGATGGAGTCTGTTTTACTTTTCCCAGTCTTTTCAGCATCCACTACCTTGGGACCAGTGTCCTTTAGTTAAAAATTCATCTCATACCTGTAAGTCTATAATAATATAAGATTCTTAAAAATTATATAAAATATATAAAATTTGAGATTTTGAAACATAAAGGAGAAAAAATACAATTAAAAAAGGTATTTGTGGGCAAAAGTGTTGTATGCAAAGCTGTTTTTTCGTCTTAATAAGATGCCACATTACAGTATTTGGAAAAAATACAACAGAGAAGCTTAATCTAAGAGAAGAAATACACTGTATTTGTAAAGAAACATCACTGTCAACAGCATTTTAAATGGTCATGAAATTAGGAGAATGCTATTTAGTGTGTTGGAGAAGAAGAATAATGTGGTTTCTTTTTTTTCTGATGTTGATACTACTTTTTATGCTTACTTGGTGAGAAACAAAGGTAGAAAAATATTTTTACATTTCAATTAGTAGGATACTTCCCAGCAAGAAGTTGTTGTGTTACTAACAAAGGAGAAAATGGAAAACTGTAAACATCAATGAAATGCAAGTGATAAAAGCACTGTTTGCTTTGTAAATTAATATAGATGAGATAATTGATCATTGAGTTGTTCTGTAATGGGATGATCTTTCATGAGCTTATTATATAACAGCATTAAAAGTTCCTTATTCCTTGAGTTTGGTTATCTTGTAGCAGTTACACATTTTACATTATTGTTGCTATTGAAATATGAATTATTTATTTTTGTTTTTTTTTGAGATCCTAAATTTTCTTTATCTTTTGTGGGTTTATTTACCACTTGAATAAAGAACATAATTAGGGACATTTGAAAAGTTGTACCCTTCTATAGTGTTTTTCCAGAGTTGCATGCTTCAATTATTTGAAATAATCAGTATTTGTGAATGTTGACACACAGTCAAATTGACTGTAGTCCACAAGCTATTGTCCATTAATTGAGCCACAGTGGTTGTTTATGTACTCTTTATTCTGCCTAAATATTAAGATACAGTGTGTCAGCTAACTTCAGCAGAGGCCATCTGAACTAATCTTAAAGTTATTATATTTGATAACATCATTTTTGATAGGTTATTTCAGTGAAGATCTGACATCTGTGTTAGGTTGCTTAAAATTAGTATATTTTACCCTTTTTTTCCCTTAATTATCTTAACTCAGGACATACCTTAGCTATGTGCTTGATTGTTAGTTATAAATAATTTACAAAAACTTAAACATTTTCTTTGAAGAAATGTTTTTATGTGTTATATCTCTAGATACACACAGTTTCTTAAACTGTTTGGAAACATGAGTATAACAGAATTACAGTATAATAAAAAAATCACTTCTGGAATACACATAGCAACTTTCATTTAACATAACTGTGTAGGAGCCATTTATTTCCTTTTCTCATCACTTTGGTATCATGTTATTATTTTACTGTTTATAATAGTAATTAAGTCCCTGTTTATTTGAGTGTCTTATCAAAGTGGATACAATCGAGGTTTTGTTTTCCATGTTTTCAAATTCGTGTTCATTTCAGAGAGACAGTTTTCATAGTATGTAAGTCATGGATAGATGATGTAGTCTTATGTGTGATAAGTGGAATGTATGTCTTCATCTAAGCCTGCCTACTATTTAGTAGTGAAGTGAGGAATAAATTCTGCCTTGGACTAGGATTAACCATAATGTGGAGGAATACATTAGCCCAAAGGGGTGTTTTAAAATATATACCCAGAACCTTTGACTGATAGCAGTCACTTTTTCTTCTAGAGAATGTCTTAAGACTTTTTTGTGAGTTTAGTTTCTCAGTAAACGATGATGGCACAATTACAAATATTGAGAATTGGTAGAACATGGTTATGAAATATGTCTCCCAAACCCATTCTTTACTTGCTAACATCTCTTTGACAGTTGTGGAGCCAGAGTGTGAAAAAAGTTCTGCAACCACTTATTACTGGTACAGAGAAGCACTGAATATTTCCAGCTCTCTTTCAGAGAGTGGGGGTTTAAATTGGAAGATGACTATCTGCTTGCTGGCTGCCTGGGTCATGGTATGCTTAGCCATGATCAAAGGCATTCAGTCTTCAGGCAAAGTGAGTATACTGTTTACCTGCATGGTGTTGTTTTACGTTGAAGCATTTCAGGATATTTCTGTTCACTGAACCCTCTGTTTATTCTCATGAAATCTGTAGGAGGAGGTGGGAACTCACCGCAGTATTTGTATATCCTCAAGTAGAGGAATGTTAGTTAAGCATTAGAATTACAGTAATTTTAGAGGGAATTGTAGTAATATAGTGGGAATTGAGATCTAAGGAAATATTTCCTTTTCATCAGCATAATTGTTGCAAGTAATTGTACCTCAGCTTTATTGTGCAGCGTAAGTCTGTGTGTTTTGAGTGTCTAAGGAATTAGGTTTCCATGTGTACTCACATTATGATTGCAGTGCACCCACGTACGCGAGCGTCTGTCATTAGCACAGCTACTTTGTAGGATTCTGGATTGTTTCTTTTAACTAATGACTTACCATCCCTTGGCATCTGAGTACTGTCACCTTGTCTTCTTTGCTTTGCATGCAACCAGCTGGGTTGGCTAATGAACGATTTGCTAGATCTGTTGATCTCAATGGGATTTTCAGAGGAAAAATAATTTGTTCCAGTAGCAAAATTCTTTGCTATTAGAAAGTTTGGCACTGGTGTGCCAATTTCTGTGGCCTCCTTAGAGCACTGAAGTTAAAGAAGTAGCAAGTTCAAACAGAGAATCATTTTACTAAACTAAACAGAATAAATTTTCTTTTCAGTGATGGGGAATGAAAGATCAGATTTGATTACTATTTTTTGTTGTTTTAGCAGTAAGCATTACTTAGTGATTGAATTCATTGGTTATGTACTTTCTATTGACTCTTTGTTTTCTTTCCTTCTGAAGACAGAATGAGTTTCTATGCACACTGCATATCTTTACGATCCTCAGTACTTAAGTCAAAGTGCAATTGTAAAGTGAAGTGTTTCTGCAAATCTGCTTCTGTCTTTGTTGTCATCTCACTGAATTCGTACTGAATTTCCCCAGAAGCCCAGTGGTTCATTATCAGTTAGTGAACACTGGCAACTGTTTTATTTTAGTAAAGTACAGAATTTCTATTATAGTCATGTGACTTTACTTTCTTCTGCAGAGACAAGGGGAATGGGAAGTGTTCTGCATAGTTCTTGGAGCATGTGATTATCAATACAGTCATGTATCCAGAGGATACTGAGTAGTGAATGAAGCTATTGAAAATAAAGTCCACATTAAATGTCATGGTAAATTTCTTCTTAATGTTTTTCAGATCATGTATTTTAGTTCCCTTTTTCCTTATGTGGTACTTTTATGCTTTTTGATCAGAGGACTGCTCCTTAATGGGTCAGTGGATGGAATTCGTCACATGTTCACACCTAAGGTATGTGCTTAATTTCTGCTTGTAGAGTTTTAAAGTTTTGGTGGCAATTTGACCATTTATGAATGCTCTCATTTAAGCTTATTGTCTTCATAGAACATTTGGCTGTGTTTCTGTTGGGTTAAATTACAAAAATATTGTTTACCTCAGTGGCACAATATCAAGCCCTAAAGTCCAAAGGCCCTTAAGTATTCCAAGGGTCTGTGTAAAGTTACTTCCCTTAGATAAGGGTTCCTGGAGTTAGATGCCTCTACAAAGCAACTAAAAGTGCTATTTACAGGATTCAGGATGTTTAGAGAGCTCCAAATATGGAGAAGTGAATCTTCATATCTTGCCATTCTCTCGTATTGAAATGCCTAGTCCTGGGATGTCACAGTGCCTTACTTTGAATTGTCACATGACATAGCATAGTTATCTCATCTCTTTTGAAAAAGAACAATTTTTTTCCTTTTTTGTAAATAAATTAATGCTGCTTGCATAGTAGCCCCAAGTACAGGAGACCTGTATTTAATAGTAGTGTAAGTACTCACCACTCAGCTTTCCTTGTCCTATTTTTCGTGGTTGACACGCCAAGATAGTAGGAGTTCTAAGCATACATTTTGTACTGCCAATATTTTTACCAGGAGCATGCCTTAGAGGGCTTTAAATTTTCTAACTATGGAGGTGATAAGGGATGTTATGAATCATTGTTTAGCTTGAAGATCTAAGTTCTACCCACACCCAACTCAAATGCTTGCAACTGTATCTATACTACAGGAACAGCATGTTTGAGTAGTTTGAGCCATACTCAGAAATGTACAATGCTGGGCTTCCTGTTGTATTGTGAAATGCACTTTCCAACAGGTCCATTTCGTAATATAGTTGATAAGTACAGGACTAACATTTCAAAAATGAAAGCTAAATAATAAGATGATCAAAATCAATGCACATAGTGGCTAATGCCAGATGACAGGGTCTTGTCAGTTGTTTTGACTCCAGGTATTCTGAGTCTAGAGAAATGTCATTCTATAAAAATGACCTTTGTTAGCTATCACCTTGGTGCAGTTGTGCTTCACGTCGCTCACTGTCACCACTTTACAGAGTCATGGTTCTGCAGGAACTTGCAGGCTGCTCAGCCAAGTTTGGGAAACCTGAGGAACAGAAAAATGTAATGCTTACTAATGAGAGGATGTCTAGAACAGAGGTGGAATACAGATGTCTTGAAAATATAATTTGGTTTCTCAACCACAGTGTTAATCCTTTCTTTGACTGGAGAAGTACCACTAGATGCTGAAGGAATATAAATACAAAAACTTCCCTTGAATACCAACACCTCTTCACTACTCACTATTTCATCTGAGTTAGACTTAAAATAAGTTGCAGTTGATGCTTACTTTATAGTTACATTATACTTAATTATACAGTTGTCTCAAGTGTTCAGATAAATGACCTCGAAAGAAAAATTGTTTTCAATTTATTCTGCTAGTTTCTCGTTCTGAATCCCAAAATTTAAGTTGTGATTTCAATTTAAGTTAGGAGACCTCCATGTCACGTGTATTATATGTGAATGTAAACCTTCAAAAGTATTTTAATTATAATTTTCTGGGCACTAATTTGGACTGTAGGTTCATATAAGACTACCTGAAGAAATTCAGACTTGCCCCATCTGTTGTTCCATTTACTCTGTAGTGCTAACAGTTTATTTGGGCAGGCAGACTGTACAAAATTGTACTAAACCAATCTAGCTTGAAAATTATTCAGGTAGATAGATGTGAGAGAGGAAGAGGAGACATCTTTTTCAGCTTCAGTTAGCTGAGCAAGTGACCACGTTTTGACCACAGACGATCACAGCACATTCCCACAAGACTTGTGCCAGCATGGCAGAGGACTGGCACACATTGGTGCCCATATGTGAAAACCCAGGGCTAATGTAGGAAGGGGAGAATTTCTCTGTTTGGCATGGTTGTTGAACAAAGCAGAAATTCTAAATAATAATTTTAACGGAAAACCTAAAGAAAGATATATGAGAAACCCACTTAAATCAACTACTGCAGTTAAACTGTAGGACTGAAGCTGAAATGCAGAGCTCCCAAAATTTCACAAGCAGTATCTAATAGGAAATCAATTACAAGCTTATTTTGAAAGTCTAGATGATGTGTATCTGAGAACACAATACTTTTGATTGTACCAAATGATACATTGAGGAAAGTGAGAAGTGTTTTGATATTTCAACCGTTTGGAGATTCGGTAGAATTCTGCATGTTCCTCGAGCTCCCTCTGGTGGAAAAACTCTGGCATGACTGTGATACAGGCAGTTTGAACTACTTGCAATAGCTACTTGTGCATTGTAATTATAATAAAAATTGTAAGTCAGGAACAAGTTTATTCTCGTACATACCTTTTCTTTCCCCAAATATATTGTATTTTATCTATATATAAATGACTAAAGAGGCTATCTGCTACCTATCTATAATAAATATTATATCTTCATGGAAAACTGAAAATTTTTTCAAAATGTTACAACAGTAGCAGATTTATTTTTCTTCAGAGTAAGACAGTCAGTCTAGTGATGCTGTCATCTGTGTTGATGCTTTTTATTTTTACTGTTTTCAGTAAACCTAGGGCTTAAAAAAAATAAAAATCATATGCATTAATGGAGGCCCTGCATCAGCTTGAGAAAATCTAATGTTTGACATCTAATTTGGTTGTTTTTTTTTTTTTGTTATTCAGTATCTAGAGGAATTTGAGGTAGACAAATGGTGACTTGTAACTTTGTAACAAAGATTTTTTTTGAATGAGCAGTACAGTTCCTCTAAATGAGCAATACAGTTCAATTTTTTTGATAAAAAGCTGTTTTGCCCTCAAATACCATTTAATATTGGGTTAAGTTCAAGGCATCTGACTTAAGGAAGATCTGACTTGTGGACTGTACAGCTTGTGATGGGCAGTGTTCATTTCATATATTTCGTTTTGCTTATTATATTTGCATGTAATAGAATTCCATATAAGCATTTGTATCTTATGTTCACTTTTTTATGTTTGTTTGAAAAGTAACAACAAAGCAACTTTCATCATACTCATTGAATTTATGAGGGTTGATCATCCCAAAATACATCTTAATTCTAACAAATATCAAAGACAGTATATACTGTAAATCAAAGACAGTATGTACTGTACAAAAAAAGTTCTCTCTTATTTCTCGGTGTAACTTGCTGCTATTTCAGTTACATAGCTACAGTAGTGTGTCATTGTTGGAAACATAATGTATAGCATGTTTGTCTGACATTTAGATAATATAAAGTCAATAGAAATTCTGGCCCATAAGTTTGCTCAAATTTAGATGCCTCAGCTTTCATTTTATCATAATGAAAATATGTTTGTAGTGGAATATGATCATTTTGTGATATAGAATGTCTTCCTGATTTTTTTCTGTTGTTTTTTTTTTTTTTTCATATAATAGAAATGCATATTATAGCTGACATATATTATATCTAATTTCAAACAGCTTGAAATAATGCTGGAGCCCAAGGTCTGGAGAGAAGCTGCTACTCAGGTGTTCTTTGCCTTAGGGCTTGGATTTGGTGGAGTCATTGCCTTTTCAAGCTACAACAAGAGAGACAACAACTGCCATTTTGATGCTGTACTGGTGTCCTTCATCAATTTTTTCACTTCTGTGCTGGCAACTTTGGTGGTGTTTGCAGTTCTGGGCTTCAAAGCCAATATCATAAATGAAAAATGTGTTATCCAGTATGAATATCCATTTCTTTTTTTAAATTATTTTTATGGTTTATTTCATTCATGAATTAACACAGAACACTGAGTTTGATCTTTCTATTTTATTGTGTTTTACAGGAATTCAGAGAAGATTTTAAAACTTTTGAAAATGGGCAATCTCAGCCAGGATATGATCCCACATCATATCAATTTCTCAAGCATTACAGCAGAAGATTACAATTTAGTTTATGACATTATACAGAAAGTTAAAGAAGAAGAGTTTGATTCTCTTGGTCTGAAATCTTGTCAAATTGAAGATGAACTTAACAAGGTGAGAGTGTTAAGTAAGTCTTAAATACAAAGAATATGAACAGATGCGTATTTTTAGGCCTGAAATGAACTGTGAAGTGTACCTACAGAGAGTATCAGTACAATGTACCTATGAGTTGTACATCTGTAAATACCTAGATGAAAACATGTTTGCATTCCAGCTCACTTGAGGACTTTTGGGTCTGATGTCTTAATATAGTCTTCACTTTTTTTGATCATTATATCATTCCCTTTATGAGGTGAGAAGTTTTTAAAGTTCTGTTTTTTAGAAGAATTGACCATGAGGATTTTTTCAAAGACTAAACAGAGGTTTACCTATTCAATGCCTCACACTGCAATGTCTTACAATGTTAAGATACATTTTTAGATATAAATACTACTATACTGAAAGTAAAAAATTATTCTATTACTTATCAGGTAATTGTTTAATGAATAGCATCCTGTTTTGAAATCTTACAGTAAGACAGATCTGTAAAAGAAATTGTAGTTTTCTTGCTTTAGGGAGGGACTTGCATATTTAAACACTGATCTCTATATAGTTGCACCAGGATCTGAAGATAAAATGTAAAATCTGTGACTTAGACTTTAAAAGTTTCTGTACTATTCCTGCCATTTAAATTTGAAACAAAGATACAGAAATTAAGTCTTTTTATACTTACTGGAGAAAACAGAGTGTATTTTGTAGCAGTCCTTTATAATAGCTCTCGTGCAAAATCGTCAGTGAAAGAGAGAAATAAGTTCTGACTGGACTCAAGAGGAAAATTTTTCATGAGAGTAATCAGACATTGGGCTAATTTCTTCAGGGAAGTGGTGGATTCCACAGCACTGAACACTTATATGGTTCAGCTGGACAGGGTGCTGGGCTATCTTTTCTAGACTGCTTTTGCCGAGAAAGGTTGGACCAGCTGATCCTTGAGATACCTTCCAACCTAGTATTCTATAATTTTATGAAAGAACTGTGTTAATGTCAATCAACTTAGAAATTCTCAGCCAAGTCCACTGTTTAACTAAATAGTATTAATTAAGTGGAAGAGTTGCCTATTAGATAGCAACTTCCCACTCTGCCTTCCAAGATGTGGTTGATGACACTGCATGATTACCAAGTCAAACTGTCACACTACCAAAACGAAAGAAAAAGTTCAGGAACAATAACTTTTTTTTTTTTTTTCCTCACTGACAGGCAGTTCAGGGAACTGGTTTAGCTTTTATTGCCTTTACAGAAGCAATGACCCACTTCCCTGCTTCTCCCTTCTGGTCAGTCATGTTCTTCCTCATGTTAGTAAATTTAGGACTTGGAAGTATGTTTGGAACCATTGAAGGCATTATCACACCCATTGTTGATACCTTCAAAGTCAGGAAAGAAATTCTTACTGGTGAGTTACACAAACTTTCTTTTCTCCATAGAGGAATAAGCTAATTTTTTTTTGAGAGTATGAAGTTGTTTTCTTTTTTTGATGTGAAAGTGTACAGATCATTTTCCAGAGCAGTAAATCACTGTATTCCAGACTGTATTTCCGTACATAGGCACATTAATACATGCCAGTAACACATTTTTCTGAGTGTTACATGAGCAGAAACATCCTAGAACTTAAATTTTATTGGAGGACTAATTTCTGTTACAAGTTTCTATATGGTCAGTCCTGTTGGGCTGTTCCAGAATACTTTCCATTCCAATTTGTGTCACACATAAGAGAAACGAAGGAAAAGGAAAGAATGAAAATACATTGCAAATTACTGCAAATTATCCCTAAATAAGCTAAATGAAATCTTAATTTATGATGAAATTTTTATTATGCTAAAATCAGCGTAGTTACTCTCTAGAGAAACAGACATCCCTTCAAGTGGAAGTGAATGGGTCTAGTAACTTGGAATTAGAGGGCCTGCACTCTTCCTCCAGAGGGATTGAGAAAAATGCTGCATTAGT
Source organism: Chiroxiphia lanceolata (assembly GCF_009829145.1). Taxonomy (NCBI): domain Eukaryota; kingdom Metazoa; phylum Chordata; class Aves; order Passeriformes; family Pipridae; genus Chiroxiphia; species Chiroxiphia lanceolata. The sequence goes on along the minus strand of NC_045641.1, from coordinate 42,140,523 downwards.
GATATCAATTGTGGCATATCACCGGGTTGCCTTTGACTCCAGCATGTGTTGAAGTTCCAGCATGTCCAGCACAGCTGCGCTCAGCAGTGACGTGACATCATTCAGGCCATGATAGCCTGCTGTTAGTCTCCCTTCTCCAATAGACTTCCACAGTGACCATATGGGGCTGTTAAAGGGTGAGCGAGTCTTGCTGATTGCTTCTAGGCTGTCACTCAAATCATCTTATGAATGGGAATCATAGAGTCTCAGGTGGGTCATAAGAAGTGGTCTCTAGCACAGCTGATTCTCTCAGATACTGAATACATCTTTCCGTGTTGGTCCACTTGCCTGGGTGACATATAACATCTTATATGAGGGAATGTCTTTCCTTCATGCCTGACAGGATTATATCCAGAGGCTAAGAACTTGTGTCCCTTTTCCAATTGCTTTGACAATGCCCCCTTCTGTAGAAAGTGATCCCAGCTGTTTGACTTTCCTACCCTCTAATTCCAGGCTACTAGCCCAGTTATCCCAGCACTGGAGCAGTCAGGTGCTCATTTACACAGTGGCTGAAATATTTTGCATATCCCACAGCTCACTCAGGGATGAGGATCATCCTTAGCCTGAGTTTCCAGTGGGGAGAAAAAAAGGCACCTTAACTGGAATAATCAGCCTGACTGATGCTCAGCCTACAATTGATTTCACGGTTTATTGAAATTTGACTTATTTTATGTCTACTTAAGCATTTTGTAATAATATTATTTGTAATAATATTATTGACAAATTTAGTAGGAAAAAATTATATTGAGATCCATTATGCAGGATCAGGCATTAAAGAATACATTTCAGGTTGTTCTAACGAAAAGAAGGGACAAAAATGTTGATGCTTAATGCACAAATACATTTAGACAGATCCTAATTGAACTTCATGCCATGAATGATCTTTCTGGGGAAGTCTATTCAGCCTTGATATTTTTTAGAATCACAGTCTGAAACGTTTTCACTATCTTTTTCCATGTTTTCACTTCTAAGTTCTTTTCACTTCTGATTTCCAAAAAGTAGTGACCAAGTAATGTGTTGTATGATGTTTTGCTTACCAGTTCATTTTACCCTTGCATTCACATTACATTTAGTGAGAAATAGTCACTTGATTAATGTCTGCTGCTTAATCAGGACTGCTGTAATATGGCAATTCGAGTAATTCTAATTTCATAAATTTTCCATTATGTAGGGAAGAGGTAGAATTCATAATGTTAAAATTGAGACTCTCTAAAAAGTAAAATGTTATCAACTTCAATTATATGAAATAACAAATTTCTCTTTATTCCAGTCATATGCTGCTTGATAGCATTTTTTATTGGCCTGATCTTCGTGCAGCGCTCTGGAAATTATTTTGTGACAATGTTTGATGACTACTCAGCTACTCTGCCCCTGCTAATTGTGGTCATTTTGGAGAATATTGCGGTCATCCGAATTTATGGAATAGACAAGTAAGTGAAGGAAATGTATCTCCCTGTCCCTATCAACAGCATTTGTTACAATAATTATTTTAATTATATTTTGTGAAGTATTTGTGATGTACACAGAAATACAAGTAAATAGAAACTGGTCAAGAATCTAGTCTGTTATTAAGAACAGGTTTGGAGCAACATAAATTACATCAGGACAGTGTACTGAAACCCAAAGAGTGATTGTAAGAGGTCCAAAGAAAGGAGAATAAAGTTAAAGAGGCAAAATTAGAGAGTTAGAAAGGAGGCTAGATATGAAAGTATGAGGAATTTGTATCAAAATAAGTCATGAAAAGAAAGATTTAAAGAAGTAATAGCCGTGGTCTAAGCAACAGATGAGAATGAGTATTCTGAACAGGTCTGCACTATTCCAGGCAGTCTGAGAAAGGAACAAAGCAAACTTGATGGAAGTAACAAGAAAAAAGTTTCAGTTTATGAACTAGATTTAGTTTGGGGTGTTGTAGCAATTAATTGTTCTTTGCATTAGTTGTGAGAGAGGAAATAGAGGAAATGACAGCAAAGAACCGGGTCAAAACTTACTTGGAAGCAGAACAGTTGACAATGAAGTGAAGTGACCTGGCAGTGATGGGGTGAAAAGACCATCAAACCCCTTTTTTTTTTTCTTCATTTTATGACCAAAATCAGCAGAATGTGTCCACTGAGCAACATCAACATGTGCTTCAGTAGAAAGATTTATGTCAAAAATAACTTTTGTCATCCACAGGTCAAACAGAGTATGCTATACTAACATGTCAAAGTAATAAAAACATCTGTGATTTCTTTGCACAGGCAAAAAGCGTGACATAGAATGGGTGGTTTTTCATTTGACTTTTCACTTGTTCGATCTGAGTAATCAGCCAGTCTGTTGTCGTAGTGAAACAAAACTGTAATAAGAAAATTTAATTATATGGTTCCCAGACATTGGTTCTGGTTTACACAAATAGTGCCTGGTCTACTTACTCAGACAATTCCCACTTGGGCTGCATGTATAATCCTATAATCAATCACATAGATATAAAAACGCCATGTATATGATTTTACACATGCAAACAAAAGATGAAACAAATGACCTGGTTATCAGTCTGGGAGTGTTCCACTGTGAATGGAGATAGACATGCCAAAAGCCAGCATCTTACCTGTGAGGAATTTGATGTTTAGGCATAGCTAAAATGTGGTAATCCTTTGATTCTGACTCAGGGTGCAGGTGATTGATGTTTTCAGAAGGGGTTCTGACAGGATGCAGTCTAAAGTTAACAGCCAAACTTCTCATTCATAATGACACCCAAGTATTCCCTCTGGACTATTCCTAATATTTCTTCTGATGTATATTTCTCCAGAATATCCTTAAGGAACATGGCAGTCTTCTTTGCAAACACTGTCAGAATCAACAACCTCAGGTTGTCATTGGCTAATAGTACCAAGGGTTCCTTGTCGATGAAGTTCCATGTATATGTCTTACTAGACACATTGTCTTTGATCAGATAGTAAAAAACCAAAACATAGCATCCAAAGGGATTACAAACAAAGGATAGAAAAAAGACAACATGTAAACAAGAAGGAAAATCTGGAATCACTGCTAGTGGAGCCTGATAGCTTTTAGAAGAGCATAAGTAGGATGAAGTCAATGAAAACCTTTAAAGATAACAGATTTATGTTCAACTGGATAAAGAGCTGGAGATCTCAGAAAGAGGGCTATTTGTAAAGGGCACAATCCATTTGGAAATTCAGTTTCTTTTTAATGATGTGTTTAATTTCAGTGTAAACAAACAATAGAATGGCCCAAGCTGTGCAGTTAAAAAAAATGTTTTGAGAGTCTATATGACAGAAACTTCATATGTGTAACTTCTTTGAAAACATATTTATTGCTATAAGAGCCTTTTTTAGATGGACATTTCAAAAGGAAGTAGGGACCACAAGGGATTTAAAACAATCATTGCTTGTGAACAGTCTTAACAAGTTATTTCTAAAAGTATTCTCTTTTTCTTCTGGCTGTTCATATTATAACTTAAAATTTTGAGGAACAAGGAGGCAGTTTTATAACTTGGCAAAGTTTTGTTTAAGCAGCTTATATGATGCAAACCATAGCTTATGCCTAAAGTTGGTTTTTTACACTGCAGCACATGTGAGTTCAAAATTAATTTTGCAGAATCTGTAAGAGGTGCTGGTTGTGTATGTCGTCAGAAGTAATGACATATGCCTCAATAAACAACTCAGTAGACAATACAAGAAGATATAAAAAAGAATCTTATAAAAAAAAGGTGTGTTTAAATATCTTTCCAGCACAGTCCGGCAAGCAGCTTACTAAGTCACTGTACTGTGCAGCAATGCCTTTTATTCATCTGTTCTGAAGAACTGGTAATAGAAGCTCTGTTTTTCAGCCCATCAAGTAGTTTAAACTGCAGCCGTTTCTATATATGCATTGTTTCAGTGTGTTCCCTCAAGTTAGGTGATATATATCAATTACAGTGCTCAAAATCTCAGTGTCTGCACTAACAATAACCTTTTAATCCCTTCACAGATTTATGGAGGACCTGAAGGATATGCTTGGGTTTTCTCCAAGCCAGTATTATTACTACATGTGGAAGTATGTTTCACCATTTGTATTGTTATGTTTGCTGGTAGCTAGCATTGTCCAAATGGGATTAAGTCCTCCTGGCTACAATGCTTGGATTGAAGATACGGTATGTATATAGTATGTATATAGTATGTATGTGTATATATGTGGTATGTATATATACGTGATACCATCAGCATCGTAATGACCGTATCTGAAGTATTTCAGAAATACATAAACAGACAAAAAGACTGGAATTAGAAATTCAAAATCAGTATAAATAATGATGTGGTTTTTTGTCTCAACTGATTTTGATGTAAAACCAACCATTTTTTAATTTTAGAGTAGTTCTACTTTAAAATATAACCGATTGACACAAACCTTCATGCTTTGGTGACTTTTAATTTCTTGATGTATGATTAAGAAATTCTTAAGTTTGGGAGACGTTGTTCACATTCATGAAGTCTTATTTTACTGCAGAAAGAGTTGGGTGATAACACTGAATAAATCATTTCAGATATCTCATCAGTGTTTTTTTACATGGCATTAAATACTGAAATTCAGCCATACCATAAATTTTCCTTTTGGAAACACATATCAAAATATAGGTAGCAGCTGCATTAATTAAAACCTTTTTCTAATAAGAGTATTGGATTTGAAAAAAAACTTACCAGAGTGAGCAGCAATCAGTTCTGTGCATTGGCTCCAAGAAGAGATTCGCTTAAGGTAACTTCTAAGAGTTCTGCTAGTTATAGGCTCGTCAGCCCTCAGCTGTTTCTGCAGGCTTGTCATGCAAAATATATAGAGAGTAAAATGTCAGAGAAAATAATCTTGGGACAATTGTCCGAAATAGCTGGAGGGAAACCACAGCAAAGACAGGTAAAAGATAAATACAAGAGATTGGCTTTACTATAGGTGGATGCCTGCCTCTTTCCAGACAACTACTGGTTTCTCATGATTCTCAGAACAATGCTCCTGTTGCGTTTGATTCTTGCCTTGAAAAATTAGAAAGAGAAATACCTTAGAATACCAAACATACCATTCCTTTCCACATACAAAATTAGGCAAAAGAAGCCTGTTGGCCAGTGATGCATGGATGTGGTGGAGGTGTGAGGAATAGTCAGTGCCCCAGTAAATGCATTAGAGTTTACACGACGTTTATACAAAGTGGAATAATTGAGACAGTCTCTGTTAAGGCCAGTTATTAGCCTACAGAACAAGGACTTATTTGCCAGGCATAGTTTACAGATACCACTGCACCCTTGTCTGTTATGAGCATCCTTTAGAGGATCAGTGAACAACTACAGAGAAATGTAGCAACCTAATGTGAAAATCTTGATTTGGGTGTCTCTAGAGTGCTCTGAACGTCTCAGAAACTGTGCAACAGTTAGTGTTGCTCACTGGCAGACAGATAGAAATCCTACATCTCCATGACTGTTCAAATTTGATATCTGCAGTGGTGCCCACATTGTGGGTGCAGGGTGACAAAAAGGTATGTGTTTGAAAACTGCAGGCGTTGGTGAGGACTGCCTGTTTGTTCTTTTTTGGTAAAGATGTATTAATAGTGTTTCTATTGTGTTTCTCAGGCTACGGAAGAGTTTCACAGCTATCCAACATGGGGAATGATTGTCTGTATATCTTTGATGGTGTTGGCCATACTGCCAGTCCCAATAGTCTTCATGGTGCGCCATTGCAACCTTATCGATGACAGTTCTGGTAGTTTGGCAGCTGTATCCTACAAAAGAGGTCGGATAATAAAGGAACCTGTTAATCTGGAGGGAGATAGTACAAGTCTGATTCATGGGAAGAGTCCAAGTGAAGTGCCGTCTCCAAACTTTGGCAAAAACATATATCGAAAACAGACTGGCTCACCAACTCTGGACACTGCTCCAAATGGACGTTATGGTATTGGGTACCTGATGGCAGATATGCCTGACATGCCGGAGTCTGATTTGTAACTACAGAAAAAAAAAGGCTGTTTGTTTCTTCTCTCTCTGATCATGGTTCTCCTATGAGAAGTGGTCAGCTTCACTTACTAGAGTGTGATCTCAGGTGCTCCATAGTGACAGTCTTTTAAATGTCATGACTGTACATACAGGTTGAGAAAACTCCCTTTAAATTATCTGGGCTTTTATTTGCACTGAAGGAAACACATTCAAATTCAATGGCAGCCTACTCTACCACCATAGCCAAGAATTTGATTTTTTTAATTAATTTCTGAGTTTAAAGCTCTCTGTCTCTGAAGCCCAGGTCTCACTCAAATGATGAAATATTTCCAAGGTTATATAATTGAAAATCCCTTTTTTCAACTAAATTTCAGGTTAACTCCCCAATATTAAAGGTGTACTCAGTAGTAGTTCACCTAGCTTGTGTTTGTATAAACACCTGTATATACTTTATGTAGATATGCTGTACTTATTTTGTTAGCACTGATAATTACTTAGGCTTTTAGCTGAGTAAAAAACAAACCTGCAAACTATTTTCTTATGTAATAGCTGTATAGAGCAATAGTATTAGAAAATCAAGGAGTAGACTTACAGGAAGGCGATCAAAGATTCCCTGTTCACTGGGGACTGCATAAACCGTGGCTGTATATTTTGTGTAAAATATTTCTTTTTCAGTGTGAAAACAATGTTAGAGTGAGTCACTCCAAGAATCTTAAAGACTGTGCAGATTCTGCATTTTTTTCTATGCTGTGTGCCTAAGAAAGACCTTGATATTTATTGTGGTTACAAGATTACATATATATTATATTTATATAATATACTAATAATGTAAATATGTATATTATTCTGTATGTAATTGTTTCAAAAGTCGAAGCAAGATGGCTTTCTTAATTAGTCTCCTTCAGTTTTGCTTCTGTTATATGCAGATATTTCCTTTTCAGTAAGTAACTGTTAAGAACTGTATGGCATTACATTTTAACCTATGAATAAAGAGATTGATAAGGTATTTTGCTGTGATTTCCTAGTACACTTACTATATATAACACAGGCTGCTTTTCCCTCCTCTGGACTATCTGAAAGAATGGCCAAATAAAGATGTTAAAAGAAATTGGAAACATAAAATGCTAAATCAGTCATATTAATAAACCACTGGACAGTGTTTTATTCTTAGGGGCATTTACTGTTAATACAGTAGTTGATGTAGCACTGTAAACTGGCAGGATGGTGTGGAAGCTAGTACATGATCTATTCCTTACCTTAGAGAGCTTTAAAGTTAGGCATAAATTCTGACTTAGCTACCTCTAATAAAGCAAAGGGCAGAACCTAGTTACACTGTCCCAGCATCAAAGAACTAGATTAATTTGTCTGAGATGAATGCAAGTCTCTGAAGCTCTGTGCCTCAAGAGTACAGTTTTGAGCATGTCAGTGTGGAAAAGCTATGTCAAACAAATGAAAAGGAGCAAAATCCTAAACCAAAGCACTTCAGCAACTTGATAAAATTCCTTATCTCTTTTGTCATAGGAGAATAGTCCCAGATAATTTTCCGCTTCTAACCTGAGAGCTTTTGAAATGTTTCCAATCATTTAAAAGTTGAACTAGCATTAGTTGACTAAAAGCTGTATTTAATTATCAGGCTTATTTTACTTTTGATAAAAGTTGTGAACATAAAATAGCATTTAAAGTAGTCCTCTAAAATGCACTTAATGGTACATTAAGAACTGGCATAATTTAAGCAGGTTATTCTTTTATAACTGACCAATTGGCAATATTAGTATGTGTGTAATGGATCACCAGTAGAGACACAGGGTAAGCACGTACAAAATATTCTTGCTGTGGGAGAGCAGCAGCAAATTTCTAACATCATAAAACATCAGGCTTCTAAAGTGACTGTTCAGGGTAGTTTTCATGCATCCCTCTGTGCCCAGTCCACAGAGTGCAGAAGTCTGTTCTTACAGGTTAGTTACCTGTAGCGACACATGCTTTTACTTATATAGACTCTAGTTTTAGATGTGAAGTCATGGCCAAATGTCTACTGCTACAGAAGATCTGTTAAAATGAATGTAGCAAGATCTTCCTATTAAAGTGCAATAGCTACTTCTGTTTAAAGCATCACAACGGGGATTAATGCTACTTTAGCAGACTGCTGAAGATTATTCTACTGGGGAATATATGTCTTGTTTCTGCCCTTTTGCTGTTTCCTTGAACACTTAATGAGTATTAAAATTTTCCACTCATTTAAACAACTACTTCTCATTTGGTTGCTTCCTGTTAACTTCAGTTAGGCACGTCTCACCTCAGCCTCATGAAATGTTTCAGGCTTCAGAAAGCCCAGAACGTATGTCTTGTCTACTGCTAGATGTTTGATTCATAATTTGATCATAACCATGACTGAACACCCTCAAGTGCAGAAGTTCTTTGACCTGTTTAGTATGATGGGCTTAAAAAGACACTATCTGTCCAGCCTAAAGAAACAGGACTTGAAAAAAAAAAAAAAGCTAGATGTGAAGGTTTAAAAAAATTAAAAATAATTACTATAAAGTGAAACATCCAAGTCCTTCCATATTAATGAAAGAACTGCTGAAGCAAAAGTATGAAATTGCATGTACAGTTGCTGTTAAAGTCAAGGAAATACACAACACTTTGATACTTCAACTTTGGGAGCAAAGTAGTGAAAGAAGAGGGCGGGAGAGAGAGGTTTAATGTATTTTTCTACTTAAAAGCCAGAATGACTGTATGTTGTGTCAGTCATAACTAAAATTAATTTGCGGGGGGTTTTTTAAGGGAAAGATCACTGTAAAAGTCAACCATGCTTAAAATTAAAGAAAATCCTATTTGGGTCTTACACAATCAAAAATGGCCTAAAACAAAATCATCCATGTGAAAAGTGAAAATAGATTTCCAATATGATTTACTGCAGTGGGCCTAAGGGTCCTCTAACCAATATGCTTTCTGAGATCTGATTGAACAATTGTAACCCTACTCTTGGGAAGCAGCAGATACATGTTAGGCCATCCTCATGCTGGCATAAGGAGAACAGTGATCTTGTCACACTAGGGAGAAATCAGTTATGATTGTGATAACGGTAAGCAGAGAAAAAATTATGTGTTTGCAAAAGGGTTTTAAATACTCAGAAAATACTTGAGTGTGTTATCCACAATGGAATACTAAATGAATTCAGCTGAGATGCAGTGTACTCAAAAAAAAAAGCTTTCTACTTCTACCACATCTTTGAGAAATTAGCAGAGATATACTTATGCTAGTTTAAAAAAGATGAAGGGATTTTAATATAAACAGCTAAATGTCAAGTTAGGTTATGTGGTTTGAGGAAAAAGAAGGAAATCGACATATAAGCTGTAATTTGCTTGCTTGCCACTGGATGGTGCTCATATTTCATGTGTGTTGGTATAATGGCAATTTCGGGAGTTTTGAAAAGGGCAGGATAATGTATTTTTATTCTCTATCAAAACAGAACTCTTTACAATGATCATGGTCTTTTTAAAGCTCACAACTTTACTAATCTGTACCTTCTACTACTTTCATAATATTTTGGGGTTTGTTTTCAAAAAGGAAAGACTAAACAAATCTTTAATGCTAACAAAAGCAACAACATGCTGTCAGTATCCTGTTGCCAGGTAGTACACTTTTGGTTCTTGAGAGCAAGCAGTAGCTTCCTGATTCAATATTTTGAAATAAGTACTTTCTAGCGTGGTTTTTTTTTAATATTGTATTAATTGCTAGTCTCATTTCTTAAATTAGCAAATTAATTAGTTGACAAATTAATTAGCGGAATAAGATAATCCCAGACTATAATATTACTACTAACACTAATAATTTCATTGAAAACTGCAGTGCTTCTCACTGCCATCATCAGTAAATGCTGAAAGATGCAAGGAGGTAGATGAAAGTTGGGAGGGGGGGGCAGCAAGGAGCCCTCAGAAGGGGCAGCAGCAGAATGACTGCTAAGCCTAAGCCTGCAACTTTGCTTCTGAGGAAAAGAGCTACTGAGATGTCTGGTAGTGTTTTAAAAGTAGTACGGCTAGTAAAACATGCCTTGGGCAGCTGTTTAACCATTTTGGTAAGGAAGGTGTAAAGTATTTCCCACTAGCTCTGACAGAGCCACCATGCCTTTCATTTATACTGTATACATCATTACTACGAAATGAGTGAAAAATATTAACCAAGACACTCTTGTCCAAAATCAGCATCAGTACATGTCTTTGTTGACTTTTCTCAACAAAGTGCACAGAATGGTAATGAAAGCTCCCATGGCATAGTCTGTAAATTAGGGTGTTAAGATAAATAATATATTCAGTGAAAAAACAGATGTAAACATTCTCCCTTTTTATTCAGTATGTTGTTTTCTGGTTTTGTGAAGTCCTCCGAATGTCTCATGTCCAATCCAAACTCAACAGGTGGAAAAAGAAGAATGTGTTTTCCAACACTAGAAGTTCAAGAATATGAACTACTCTTAATTAGGTTGAACTAATTGGTGAAAAGAAAAATGGTTTGAAAAGACAAAAGAAATTTCCTTCAAAGCAAGTCCAGTTGATTTTCAGATTTTTGATTCAAGCAAAAAGGAAACATATGCAAAAGAAGAGTCAGGTTTGCAATCCTGCAAATACAGAATTAAGAAACATGTCAAAAGACTGATGAAGGGGACTGGAACTGAAATGGAGCGCATTAAAAGAAGGGAGAAGGAAAAAGATACTGCTTTAATAAGGCTCATTCATAAATGACAAAGTGTAAATTGAATAGGTAGTAGGTGATCGGAAAGATTAAGAGGTATAGGGGAAAAAAAGGACTTCAGAAAGAAAACAGATTTTGATGGCTGTGTGAAGTATGATGTAATCAAGCCTTCAGAAGAAATAGTCTTCAGTTAGATATAGCTGTTAAATAGAGGTATGAATCAAAGGTAGTTGAAGTTTTGTTAGCATAGGAGAAGAAGAAGGAGAGAGGAGGAATGAATCAGGACAGGAGAATGCTGGGCTGGGAGGAAAGACTTGGCCAGTGTCAGAATCAATTTCCCTTCAAGTACTCAAGTGCCTTTGACATACTGAAAAGCTTAGTTACTTTTCATAAAGCATTTTGAGATGTTCTGGAGAAAATGTTAAAGAAACGCAGCCTTCCAAAATTATTTCATTTTAGCTGTCTGATTTGAGGACAGGGTAACTATCAGGGTAAAACACAAGCTAAATTGGGCCATAAATTCAAGGTTTAAGGAGAAAAATAATTACTTAAAAGCACAGAAAGCTCAATGTATGATGATATGAGGTGAAGGAAAATGAGTTTGTGACTAAAAGCTCCGATATGGAGACCACTGTGTTACTGTGATTTAGCATTGTGGTAAATTTCCTGAGCATTTGCCTAGCATCAAGGATATGAATAGTACCTGCCATTACTCACAAGCTTGAAATTACCAAAAACTCAAAGCACCTAAATGATACGCGTTTTACTGCCTGGTCCCTGGAATGGAAACCAGATACCCAGCCTCCCATATGCAATGCATCTGAGCAGTGAAGTGTTCCAAAATTATATGCCTATAAATGGGCAACATTTTGTGTGAAACTTAAGTGTGACAACCCCTTGTTATCACAAAAGGAGAAACTGAGGCACTCTGGAGAAACTGTCAAGTGGAGAGGTGAGACAATAATGTCTGTGCATCGCTACAGAAGTTGAATGTTCAACTCTGTTCAAGTATAAAATATTTTCAATCTGAGTTTAATTACACAAATATTGTATATAATAAAGTTGTCATGAATGTTCTGCTCTCCCATAGGCAGCAAAAACATAAAAGACAAACTGCTTACCTGACACAAAAAATAGAGAGGCTTGCGAAAAATGTTGCAAACTTTATACGTACACATTCCTTGTATCTATACTTATAGATAAACATATATCTAGCTACAATTCACCTTACTTTCTGAGAGAAGAGCAAAAAGGGGATAGAAGAGTTGGCACTTAAGGATCTGTCTTTACTCCTCAGGAAGGTTTACTTTCAAATAAGATTAATATTATTCCATAAAGAATCTTCAAAGCAGTGAAAGGCTAAAAGTGAGGTCACTAGATAAAGAAAGAGGTTTTGAACTAAAAAACTAAGAAGGTTCTCTTATGAAATTTTGAAATTTCATAAGAGACTCTAAAATTTTCCCCAGATCCTCTAGGATCAACTTAACAAGGCTTCCATAGACCTCCTAGATGTTGCAATGAAAGGTCAGCCTCTCATACATCTCAACTGACACATTGTTATAAGCTTCCTTTTGATTTTGATTCCTCTTTGCTGCCCCAGGATTTCTCAGATGGTTCCCATTTTCACCACAGGCTGCACAAACAGCTGTGCTGAACAATGGATGTGATGGTGTGGAGAAAGGAAGGCAAGGCTGAGAGCAGAAATTGCTTAAACCTGCACTGCCACCAAAGAAACATGGATTTTTGGTTTCAGCTTTATAAATGTTCAGTACTCTCTATGAAAACTATGTTATGAACAAATTAGCAGTAGCAAAAATATCCAATCTCTTAAGGGTTTTAGATAATCTGGAGTTGTCAGGTAGCTGAAAATTATACAACACATGGCATACAGATAATATATCCATATAGCCATATAAAAAGCACTGGTGACACTAAATCATGACTTTATAACAATCACTAAATAACAGCAGTATGGACTGAATTGGAATTCTTAAGTTTCTTTATACAGCCTTTTTCTTCTGTTTTCAGGGATAACTTTTTCTAGCCTTCCATATCTGTCTTTTACCCATTACAGAATCAGCAACCTTCAGGACTCAGCAGTTTGTTGAAGTACCTGGAGCTTGCAGAAGCAACTTAAGAGTATTTATCTCACGCAGGTACAAATGACTTTCAAATTATCTACACTCTTCATTGCCTTTACAGTTTGAATGCAGAGCAGCTGATTCTGTATTGCTGTGCTGGACAGAAAACCTTGTGCCAGCACTGCATAGGTCAGAAGGAGTCTGGTCCAAATCACAGTTACACATGCTGCTTCTCTTTGTATTGTCTGTGTAAAGGACACAGGGATATAATTCTTATTCTCTGAAACACTTCAGACCATTCTTAGATGGAGCACCTGTTGTGGGATGTGCTGAACAAGCAACTGAACAAATCTAGCAATTTGGTGAGGAAGAGGAGGAGGTTGTTTTTTATCTTCCTACTCTTACTCCTCCCCACTTTGGCATTCATCAGACCTTCACAGACAGATCCATTTCATTAACCCAGCAAACTGCTTCACTTTTGATTCCAATTTATCTTTTGTTAAGCTGTGGATCAAAGTGATTGGTCACAAGGATGTAATGAGTGCAAGCACAGATGCAGGAGGAAGGAGGTGCTGTACAGTCAGGAAAGGAATAGACGGAGTGGAATAGGGGATGGACCTCTCTCTTTTAGTACTAATGAAATTATTATATGTGCTCAATCATGTAACATTAGACCAAGTCAGAGATGTATGACTGGATAACCTAAATTTTGGCCTAGTAGGAACAATTGTCAAATCCCCTATATAATAAAAAACCTATCTTATGTGTACATGAACTTTCACACTATGTGTTGAATTGGTAAAACACATTCTTATTAAAGCATGTTAATAGTCTCTGGAACAAATTGTGAGGAATATGTTAGTGCCTTGTCATGTCTTCAAAGTGAATATGATAGTTTGCCACTCCTTTAGTTTTTAACTCTGCTTTCTTGATACTGCTGAACTGACTCAATAAGTTTCCCTGTTTTGAAATGTGATTGAGTGTGCTGTTGACCTTTCAGCATCACAGTCATAATACTGAATAGCTAATTTTATTTAACAGTATAGCATTACTTAGCAGTGGGAAGCCATTTCTTTAAAGACTGAAAATGTGTCTAAAACCAGATCTGAGATTTGACTCCTAACACATTTATAGACATATATGAAGTTTTGAGTGCTGTCCAGGCCAAATACTTTAGCAACTCAGCATGTGGTATAACAGATTTTAAGACTGTGTCTAAAAATGAAGAAAAATGGGGTTTTCTTCAGGCAAGGTACTGACAGACAGTGGTATAGGTAAACCTATTCAGTGGGAGATTCTTACTGTTCCCTCAAGACAGTGTTTTACTGAGCTAGTACAAATGAGTACTCAGCTTTAGTGAGACCTAGATGTAAATCTTTAATATAAATAGAACAAAAGCCAAGGAAACCTCATCTGGTTTCAGAGATTTTGAACAGTCTTACAATTGTCCTTTGTGACAGAAGCAAATTGTGGGGTAGCATCACTCTGTCTGCATCTCCCTAACCCCAGAAGATTTATGACAATTGTTAAAACAGGGAGAAAAATGCAAAAGCAACAAAATGAGTCACTAAATGAGATGCTCAGTTATATTCCTCTCCACTTTCCTTTGTTAACAGACAAAATACAGGAGTAAACCCCTCCAAAACTGAGAAAATAACGCCTCTCTTCAGCTTTTTTATTTATTTGATGTTAAGGAGGTGAGTCAGGTGGTGCATAATAAACCAAATGGATTAACCCCTCGTTTTGTGGGCTGCAAGTTAATCTTAAGAGGAAAATGTGATATTTCATGCTCTATATATACTAAAAAGAGGAAGGTCTTGAAAGTGGGACAGAAGATTTGAACTTTAAACTTCTGTTTACTTTAATGGGTGTCATGCACCTTAACCCTGTGAAAACATGTCCTTATGCAACCATTAAGAATGAAGATTTTGATTTTTAAATCTTTCATGTACGACACATCCTGGCTTGCATGTCACATAATTGTGCCAAACTGTGCAGTGTGTGCCAGTATCTTTTTAATTTTCAGTGCTCTGGCCCCTAATTTGTGTTGACAGTTTAGTCTTGAACTAATATAGCTGCATCATCACTAGCATTAGAAAGAATTCATCTGTGCTGGCAAGTGCTTCCTTTACACATGGAGGAGACAGTTCTACTCACTGATAGGTATCATTAAGACTAAATTATTCTGATTGTAAAAAAAGACAATTTTGCCAAGACAATATCTTACATGCAGGGGCAAGTATACTTGTAAATCACTGTATGTGTGATATTTCCCCACCTTTAACTTTTCATCTCTATCTTTCTATTAAAACAGAAAAAGAAAAAAAGGAATACAAACAGATTTGGGAATTGATTCTAGTGAGGTCAGATTTTTACCAGACCTGTGAAATTGTCATCTTTGTAATGAGTAATGCTTGGTAATATTGTAAAATTCTCTAAATCAACATGACTGAGGATTCTTCTGGTGCAGATAGAACTGTGCAATTTCCATTAGATACCTCTCCTTCCCCTGACCCTGGAAAGGGGCCAGTTGCCAACCTAGAGGAGTCAGGACACTGCCAGCAACTGGGAACGAAGGAATAAGAGCTGTTACTGCTGTTGGAAACAACAGGTAGTGCACAGGGTGTTGCACAACCTACACAGGTCTTCCCTCTTTGCTGAAGTTGAAATGTTTAATCCTATGAAAACACAAGAATAATTTAGATCATTTTAACTCTTTCCCAGAACTGTGAGATCCATGGTACACATTTTCTGTTTTGATTTTTTTCTTATTTTTTAGTTTAAATCTGTACTTTCACAAGGCTCTCATGAAATAAGATGTTTGATCTCCATTTTACAGGGAAGAAAAGGACTAGAAAGACCACAAATGAAGTTTATGAGAAATTTACAAAACGAATATTAGATCATGCTAATTGGAAAGGACAGAAAGAAGCTGACACTTTCCTTATTAAGACAAAAAAAGAAATGTGTCCTTACTTCCAAATGTAATTTTGTGGGATTAGGAGACACTAGATAATTATACAATTTCACATGTCTAGTGCAGGGCTGACTGGTACTATAACCCCTGGAAAATGTGCTTTATTGGTTTTTATAGCAGTTTTTGAACTAACAGAAGGAGCAGGCAGTTACCTACTTTAATTGAGGTGTTTAGCTATCTTTTTTTTTTCCCAGTAATTTCTTTTTTAAGGTGGAAATAAACTAATTGAGCATTTTTATTTTAAAAGTAGAAAATTTAAATGCATGTTGATATTTCCTGATGGTGTGCAGTTAAATATAGCATCTGACTATCCTTTGGGAGAATAAGATTGTGTTGAGAATAAGGTGCTGTACAGACAAGGCACATGTGGAGCTGTGACATTCTGTGCACAAACGTCCAAAGAGCTGAGCACCAAAAATGTCAGGACAGATATAGAATGCAAGCAAGCTTGAAGCCTGTTCCACATATTGAACAAGTATCTACAAACAATTGCTATAAATAGCTGACAGAAGAGAATTTCTTAAGGTCTGAGTACAGAAATATGGAATTATGCATCAGGGAATACCAGTTCTAAACCTAACTTTGACAGAGATTTCTTGTGTGACTTTATTTCATCTATTTTCTATCTGTCATTTTCTGCATAGAGTATGAATATATTACAACACTGATCTTAATATTCCCATAATAATAAATTTTTCACTGATACATTGAAGACAGTGAAAATAGGAGAGTGAATATTCTTTTTCTAGTTTATAAAAGTTTTCTGGTTTTATATAGTTTCTTTCCAAGAAGGCATAAGCAATTCTAGCTGCACTCGAGTGAAGGAAAGTTATATCAGATCAACAGTGATAAAGTGCTGGGTCTCTTGAAGTCAATATTGGACTCAGGCAGCTCCACTGGCAGTAGAAAATCCCTTGACAGGCCTGCAGTTTCCAGGGTCCTCCTTCTTGCCGTTCTTGAAAATCAGGAAAATGTTCACCAGCTTCCAGTCAGCTGAGGACTGCCAAGACCGCTCAAAAACCACTGAGAGAGGTTTTGCGATTACATCACTCATCTCTTTGAGGATTCTGGGATGAATCCCATCAGGCACTGTAGATTTTTAGGGATCCATCTGGAGCAGCATATCCTGCATAATTTCTGTGTTGACTGGGAGTTGATCATTCTTACAGTCATGGTCCTCCACCTCAGGGCACTGAGACCTCCTTGGTCCATCATCTGTGTAGAAGACAGAGGCAAAGAAAGGATTAAACTCCTCTGCCTTGTCTCTGTGAGGTGACTATTCTCATCCTGCAATGGGCCTATGATATTTCTATACTGCCTATTGCCATTTATGTATTTGAAAATACTCTTTTTATTGTCACCCACATTTCTGGCCAGCTTCCACTCCAGTTAAGCTCTAGCCATATGATTTTTCTCCCTACAGTGGCAAGCAGCATCTCTGTATTCTTCCCATGTCACTTGACCTTGCTTCCACTGGGCATAGACCTTCCTTTTTTGCCTTATTTCCAAAATATTTTGTCCCTTAGTTCCTCAAAGTTCTTCTTAGTCAAAGAATAATTCATCGATATCATCCTCCTGTCCAGGAGGTCTATGGCAGATTCCCACAATGATATCTCCATTATTTGTTTGCCTCTTGATTCTTACCCAGAGCCTCTCAACTGTGCCATTGCCAACCGGGAGCTCCATACATTCTACCCCTTCTACTACACACGTGCAATCCCTCTGTCTCTGCTGCCCTGCCTATCCCTCCTGAAGAGCCTGTAACCATCTAACAGGGCACTCCAGTCACAGGACTCATCCCAACAGGTTTCACTTATGTCAGTGATGCCAAATTTCTGGGCCTGGGCCAAAGCTTCCAGCTCCTCTTGTTTGTTCCTCATGCTACGTGCGCTGGGATGGAAACATTTCAGGTGTATTTCAGGTGCACTGTAGCCAACACCTCTTGAGGCAGGCTGAGGGATCCCATGAGTGCTGGTTTTCTCAAGTTTTGGCACACCATCCCTTTGCTTATCACTGACCAGCCTGGTTATGCCCCTTTCCCCCTTCCAAGCCAGTTTAGATCTCTGTCAAAGCCCTGCTAACTCCTGTGCTTAGACTCTTTTTCCCCTCTGAGACAGGTACATCCCATCAAGTGTCAGTAGAGCAGGTGTTGAGTAGATCATCCCATGGTCAAAAAACCCAAAATTTTTCTGATTACACCAACCTTGGAGCCACTCATTTACCTGGTGGATCTGCCTACTCTTATCAATACTATTCCTTATTACCAGAAGGATCAAGGAAATTGCTACCTGTGCTCCTGATCCTCATACCAATTGTCCCAGGGCCCTGAAGTCTCTTTTGATTGCCCTCGGACTTCTCTTTGTTATTTCATCGCTACCAGTTTGAACAACCAATAGCAGGATAGTAATCAGAGTGTGTTCTTAGACTGGAGAGTTTTCCAGTAGTATACCTTACCCAAGCCCCTGGGACACAGTAGACCCTTCCCTGTGAGTTGGGTCTGGTTTGAATATCCAGCCCTCCATTCCCCTAAGAAAGGAATCTCCTATTACAACTGCCCTTCTTTTCCTGTTAACAGAGGAGGTCTTTGTGTGGGGTACAGGTGGTGTTGTTTTAGGACGCCTCACTACCCCAGAAGAACCTTTACTCACCTCATCAGTTGTCTGGTCTTCTAGTTCCAGAGCCTCATACCTGTTGTAGAAGGTGCCAGTCCTACCTGTCAAATTCTGAGAAGGAGGAGGAATTTTCCTCCTGGTATGTGCAGTGTCCTGCTTCCAGCCTTCATCAGGCCTTGAGTAACAGTCCTTTGACTAATTACCCTGCAGGGTTCTGAGTTCACCTGCTTCTCCACTGCAATGGAGCTTCAAGACTCCTGAGAGCCTTGAGACTGTAGCGTTTCAGAAAATAATCAGTCTCTCTCTTGCTCATTCACTCGAATACTACAAAGCCTGTTCACTTCTTCCTGAAGCTCCTTCACCTGGTGACATAGCTCTTCAACCACAGCACACCCTCTGCAAAAGAATTGTTTGTCAGCCCCAGCCTCACAAAGAGGCATCAGACACTCCTGGCAACCTGTGACCTGGAGAGGTGCATTTGCCATCAGCAGGTCCGTCTGTCTGGAGGCCTCTGACGGGAATGGTACAGCAACTCTTGCAGCTCAAGGGGGTAAAGTTATGGAGAAGATTATTTTGGGAGATATCGAAAAACATCTGAAAGACAACTCAGTGATTGGTCACAGCCAACATGACTTCATAAGAGGAAAGTCCTGCTTATCCAACTTGATTTCCTTTTATGACAAGGTTAGCCATTTAGATGATCAAGGGAAGCCAATTTATATAATCTTTCTGGATTTAAGTAAAGCTTTTGATACTGTCTCTCACAAGATCCTTCTGGACAAAATGTCCAGCACACAACTGGTTAAACACATCATGGGGTGGGTGAGCAATTGCCTCACGAGTTGAGCACTGAGGGTAATAGTGAATGGTGTAACATCAGACTGGTGACCTGTCACACGTGGCCTCCATCTTGGGCCCTGTGCTCTTCAGCATCATAATAAATGACTTGGACATAGGACTGCAAGGGATACTAAGCAGGTTTGCAGATGACACAAAACTCTGAGGAGCTGTTGACTCCCTCGAAGGCAGGGAGGCCCTGCAGAGAGACCTCGACAAATTAGAGAAATGGGCAATCACCAACCGTATGAAGTTCAACAAGGGAAAGTGCTGGATTCTGCACTCAGGATGGGGCAACCCCTGATGTACGTACAGACTGGGAATGAGATGCTGGAAAGCAGTGCTGCAGAAAGGGACCTGGGGGTCCTGGTTGGTGGCAAGTTGAAGATGAGTCAGCAGTGCCCCGGCAACCAGGAGGGCCAACCATGTCCTGGGGGCATCAGGCAAAGCTCAAGGGAGGGGATTGTCCCTCTCTGCTCTGCACTGGTGTGTCCTCACCTTGAATATTGTGTGCAGTTTTGGGCACCACAATATAAGAAAGATATTAAGCTCTTAGAGAGTGTCCAAAGAAGGGCAATGAAGATGGTGAAGGGTCTTGAGGGGAAGCCATATGAGGAGTGGCTGAGGTCACTTGGTCTGTTCAGCCTGGAGAAGAGGAGACTGAAGGGAGACCTCATTGCAGTCTACAACTTCCTTGTGAGGGGAAGAGGAGCCATAGACACTGATCTCTTCTCTGTGGTGACCTGTGACAGAACACAAGGTAATGGCCTTGAGGAGGTTTAGACTAGATATTAGAAAGAGGTTCTTCAACCCAGAGAGTGGTTGAGCACCAGAACAGGCTCCCCAGGGGAATGGTCACCGCACCAAGCTTTCCAGAGTCCAGGAAGTGTTTGGATAACACTCTCAGGCACATAGCGTGACTCTTGGAGATGGTCCTCTACAAGGTTAAGAGTTGGACTCTATGGTCCTTGTGGGTACCTTCTAACTCAGCATGTTCTGTGATTCTATGGCTTTTGCTCTCCACTAAAAATATTCACCACCATCTTACTTGGCCAAAACATAGATTTTTCATAGCCTAGGATCTAAGATAATGCTCAGATTGCTTATGTCTTAAGTCACATTATGTTGCTGCCAATATAGGCTTGCTCTTTCTCTGAAGGAAACTGGCTTTGTACTTATATTATTAGGTGCATAAGTAATTTCACTTTCTTTTATAATTAGTCTGTGGCTGGTCAGGACAGAAATTGTCTTTGCAAGGGCAGGAGTCATTGATCTACTGCTCAAATTTTCTACCAGTATCACCACACTGGGACTGAAATAGTACACCCACAAAGCTGACCATTGTAATAACAATAAGATTGACCTGATCTGCAGAACAGTAAAATTATGCCCCTCCCTAGGCAGAATGAGAGTTAGGTAAATGAGATTCAGGTAAATGAAATTAATTTTTTAACCTTTCTGTCAACAGTTTGTTCCCAAATACAAAGCAAAATAGTAAAATACAAGCTGAGATTAACAGATCTGTAAACAAATGTAGATTTTCATTCCTTGTGCGTCCGTCATGGTATACTGTTAAAGTGCTTCGGGTCTAAAGATTTGCTGATAAGAGCACAGATTCCAATCTGTGCAACACATCTGGAGAAACACTGCATATCTCTCAGGAAATAGATTAATGAAGACAGAAATATGGATTGGTACAGAGACAGATAGATCAGTGAATCCCCATGAGAACCATTCTTCTCAGTGTCAGAAATGCCTGAGAGTTGCCTGTGACATTGATCTGTTTTCTCCATTATGGTAGTATAAAGCACTATATTCTGGGCAGAGTGTCTACCCATTTCATTTTCAAGTGCAGTCATAAGTGTACCTCCAGCCCATTCAATATAGTGTGGTGCATAATATTTCAGTTTTATGGAAAGAGGCTTGAGGTAGTCAAGTATGAAGTGGGTTAGACAGAATGATGCATAATGCTGTCTCCATACAGAATGCAACTTGAAAAAGCATCCAGCAGGGGCATTAGCTGGAGCTCTTCTCAAGAAGTTTAACACCATAATTTGGCAGTGTAAGTCGAAGTTTGTTCCAGTCACACCACATAGAGGAGAATGTAGGCAAGGCTGCTTTCATTTAAAGAACCGCAGGACAAAAAGAATAATTTATGTGCAGGTTTCAAGGAGAGTTTGGGACTTCGTAATCATTTTGCAAAGTTGACAAGCTGAAGTTGGTAGTTGCTTGGAAATTCTTTGTGGAAGAAAGATGCTAATTTGATACTGAAATTTTCTTGAAAATATGAGAGTTTCCCCTGTTATTTCTGGTAAGAAAAATAAAATACAAAGCAACAGGGTGAGAACATCACATTTTGAAACCTTTTATTAAGGATTGTTTTTATTTTTAATGGAAGTATATGTTCATCTTTTTCTGGAAAAATTGTACCATGTATAGACTGGTACAAGCAGTTCTGGTGGCTTTTGCATTAGGTGAAATACCTCTATAGCTAATGTGCATGCAGATGTTGAGACTTCGTTGGAGTAGCTCTTCCTAGAAATTCAGACCATATGACATCTGGATTTCTTATTAGGACTATTGCATCATGGGGAACGCCTCACAAAATCAAAGTAGTTGTTTTTTTCACAGTGTTGTGGCTAATAGTCATATTTAGACTCTGGCAGGTTATGTAGTCATAAAAATGAGGCTATTTTTGGCAGCGGGGATTTTCTGATGCTTGTGGGAATGAGGTGTTTTGTTGATAGTTTTCTTCAACCCACTGCAAAAAACTGCTGATGATAAATAGGTCAGCCAATTGGAGACATTTGCCAGAGCTGTGAATTTCATGGGGCTAAATTTAATTTCAAAATCTTCCCTGTCCTCATAAAATGTGTTTGTTCTTCAGAATGATTTCATTCTAACAGATAGGCTTGGACTTCAAATAAAAGAATCAGTGTATTTGTAATATCCCTGCAGATAACTTGTGTAAGTTGTCAAGTGACCACCCACGCAAAGTACTAAGAGTAAGAAGTCATGGCTCACATTATCGTGAACCAGAGACAATACTGCAGGTTACCATTTCTACTGTGCGTGCATTTTAATAGTTTCTTTGAATCAGACTTCTGAGCTTTGGAAACATACAATTCATGGACACAAAAAGACACAGTACAGCATAGGCATGTAGCTGCTGAAAATGTACAGTACTGCCAGCCAAGTAAGTTAAGCAGAAGATGAATTACATGTCATGCTGTTGAGTTTCATTATATCTAGTAACAATGGACTAGGGAAACCCCTTAAGATGCAGAAAAAGCCAGTTATCAATAGATCTTCAATTTGCTTTCTCCATATACAGAATATAAATTTAATTTTAAAACATAAAGGGAGACGTTTCTAAAGGCGAACAGCACCCCCACTTTGAGAACTTTGCCCTTGTTTGTTTCAATCCATGAGTATAAGCCAGGAAGAGGTTTCATTCCCTTTGCTACTGTAAAGGAATTCATACTTACATTTTACTATGACCAAACCCCAATTTTCCTAAATCAATCGTGCAATTTTTTTTGCAACATTTCTAGGGCTAGTGGTTTTTTTGTGTGGAGGGAGATGAATGATTTGATATAAAAATGGTCTGTTTGGTTTTCGCACTCGGAAAGTACTTTTTATCCTCCTGTAAAACAGAAACCAAGTAATGAATAACTAGAAGCAAACCAATTCACTGCTTCATATTTTCGTAAAACTGCACAATGAGAACACTGGTGTATCTTTTCAAATTTCACAAGTAGTGATATACTTTCCCCAGTGAGTCACACATAGTCAACATCCAGTAATCAGGGTAAATGCATGTGTAAGAGATTTCTTTTTTTTTTTTTTTTTGGACAGGTAGTGGATAGTGGAAATCAGCAGATATATAATATGAATGCTAAAAGATTTCATGATGATGTAGGATTCTTTTTGATGAATGTGTTTTACAGGGTAAACATTGTCTAGAATCAGGATATAATATTGGAATGTGTCAGTGGCTGCCACTCCACCTACTGCACAAGGAAAACATCAGTTCCACTTGTTAAAAATAATCCCTATATCCTAAGGGATTCAAGGATGGGGATTTGGTGCCAGGTAAGTTAAGACGTAGAACTAGTAGGGTCCACAAGAAAAGGGAGAATCAAGGGATACTTATCATAAAATTATTTCAAACTCTGCCTGTATTTGAATCTACATTGCTGTGGTTTAGCACAATGCTTTTTCCCTGCAGTCAAGGAGAAAATGAAAAAAAAGGTTGAGGTTGCTGCACCCATGCATCTTAGTTTAGTACAGGAAGACATCCTAATCAGTGTCCAGCTCTGCCTCTTCTTAAGAGACCACTCAAAATCCATTTAACAAAGGCTCTAAGAACATTTGAGCTGTCATCCTCAATTGTGAGAAAGGAGAACTGCTCCAGGAAACCTTTGCTCCAGTGTGGAAGTGAAAAATGAGCTGCCTGTGAATGCCATCGAAAAAAAGGAGAGAACAGAGTTTGGCTGGACCAGGTAGACTGCTAATAGCAGGGGGAATAATCAAATCAGAACTGAAAATGGACTTGATACTAACTAACTTGCACTATATGTGACTCCCAAATCTGAACAGCCCTCATATGAACTGGAAAAACTCTAATTTCTATTTGTCAGACTAGGAAGTGCATAGCAGGAGGTTGAAAGAAAGAGTCACTAAAACTTCAGACATTGCTTTTCCACAAGATATGCTGTCCTTAAAAGAAAGGGGAACCATACTGGTCAACTTGGTCTGCTCTGTGACAGACTAGTGATGTGCAGCTCTTGCGTGCGCAGGTGCTATGTAAAAAGTTTGGCCTTCTTTTGGCAGCTTTCCTTGCTATTCCTACTGTGTAAAAGCAATTTTAGAGGGATGTAGAACAAAGCTGTTGGCAATAAAACCTGCATTTAAATTGAAGCATAGTAAGAACCACATGGTAAAGTATGGTACAATGGCAAATTATCATTAATCATTCTTATTTTCTGGAGCAAATCATTATTGTTAATAACAGCATATGGTTACTCTGATGGAATAACTAGATTGGAAAGCAAGAAACCATTTGCATGGTGTCAGACATACCAGTCTATTAAGGTTATTTGCTTAATTGTAAATTTGCTTCAGGTTTAATGGTAGATGCCTTATTTTTGCTGTTTTCTCCTGCTGTAAGCAACTGCATAAAAGTCAGCTTCTTGTTGTCTAAAAGTTCAAGGAGAAACACTTTCCTAATTACTCCAAGCTGGAGACACTTATGAGAAATTTCTTCTGTGGCTCCTCCAAGCATTCTGTAAACACCTCTAAAAATTGGTGAAAGTTTCAGCCTGAAAGGAGGTACGTGGATATCTATAGCCATAACAAATGATCTGCGACTATATATGCAATACGGTTTGTGATAAGCATCTGGCTTCACCCTATTTTAGAACTGTTTCTTCAGTAAATATCACTTGAATTAGGAAAATTGAAACCATCCAAAATCTGGACATGCTAAAATACTAGTGATCTTACTTTTAAACCAGGTTAGTGTAGGGGTAAATATACAGAAATATAAGCATCCTGCACCATGTTATCTTTACTTTCTTTGCCATTTTTACCCATTGACTAAAATGTTACCATTCAGACATGAAATGTACATAATTAAATTTAAATACCACTATAAAAAAGCAACTCTGTCCTATGGAATTGTTGATTTTCTCCCAAATCTTTCTAGTTTGTCTTATAAGGTAACACTTATAGTAAAATGCATTAAAAGATCACTAGTCATGCATTGAATCCACACATTTGGTCTGGATGCAGACCTTTGTGTTTATAAAAATGGTCTATGTTTGCCTTTTTCACCTCTGCAAGTGTCTCACTGCAAATTTGTGCCTAGCTTTCCTTGGTGTTCTTGGCAATTGCTTTTCCAACCTATCACTCACATTTAATATCTCTCAAGAATTAGCACAGATTTCAAGTCTGCAAGGAATCACCTTAGCTTGACCTGCTTGTAGAAGCTGTAGACTTTAAACTGGTAAGTGATTTATCCAGTCTGCAACTTCTGAGCTAGAGATTTTTTAGAAAAATGATCTAGGCTTTATTTAAAGACTGCAGATGATGTAAAATCCAATGCCTCACTAGAAAAGCTATTTCAATGGTTAGATACTCTACGTTAAAAAATGTCTTCCTCAATATTGTCTGAATTTGTCTTACATTAGCCTCCAGCCATTGCATACTGTGAAGTTTCTGCCTGTTAAAGATGCTCATACTTTAAGAAATTTATTCCACACTTAACTACAGAAAGTAACGCAATCACCTTATTTTTCTCTTGAATAAACACCACATGTGGACATCATCATCAAATAATGATTTCACAAATGCTATGCAGAGAAAAGCAGTAGGAAATGACAGTATATACATTTGCACCTTTCAATCCTTATGTTCTGCTTACACATAAGAGATTCACCATGACATTCCCAAAAATTACATTTACCAGAAGGCAATTTCAACTGATTATGATTCACATGGCTGTTTCAGTACCTTTTTCTTAGTCATTGCTTTTTAAAAATCATTCTCCAGTTTGTTTGGCTTATTGACCTTATTTTTATCTGCACAAACTTTGCGCAGAACATGGATATTGATAAGAACTAATCTTTCATTATTCAATACTGCAATGGGTTGACCTCAGCTGACTGTCAGGTGCCCACCCAGGTACTTTCTCTCTTCTGCTCCTCAGCAGAACAAGGGAACAGTATAAGATGAAAAAGCTCATGAGTTGAGTGAGGCAGATCTTTCACCAATAACTGTCACAGGCAAAACATATTCAACTTGAGGAATATTAATTTAGTTTTTTGCCAATTAAAAATAGAGTAGAATAGTGAGAAACAAAGCCAAAACTAAACACATCTTCTCACCACTCCCACTGCTTTCCAGGCTCAAATTCTTCTGACTCCTCTACCTCTGTCTCCCCACTCCAGAGTGGAGCATTGGGATGGGTAATGGGATTGTGATCTGTTCATAATGCTTCAGGTCTGCTGTTCCTTCCTCTTCATGCTCTTCCCCTGTTCAACATGGGGTCCTTCCCTCGGGTTGCAGCTCTTCTTGAACTGCTGCAGTGGGGGTCCCCTGCAGGCTGCAGGGGACAGGTACATCTATTCTGCTGCAGCATCAAGTCCTTCGTGGGATGCAGAATCGATATCTGCTCCAATGTGGTCTTTTATGGGTTGCAGGGGGACAGCCTGTCCCACTATGATCTCCTCCATGTATTACAGGGAAATCTCAGCTCTAACATCTGAAGCACTTCCTCCCCCCCTCCTTCTTCCCTGACCTTGGTGCTTGCATGTCTGTTTCTCTCACTTTTCTTTCACTCCGCTCTCTCAGCTGCCATGTAGCATCTTTTACTCTTCCTTAAATCTGTTTTGCCAGAAGTGCCACCACCTCAGCCAGAGCCTCAGCTGTGCCCTGCAGGACAGTCTGACATCTGGAACTGGCCACTGTACCCTGCAGGACAGTCTGACATCTGGAACTGGCCACTGTGCCCTGCAGGACAGTCTGACATCTGGAACTGGCCATGACCGGCCCAGGGCAGCCCTGGCCTCTCCTCAAGGAGCCTCTGCAACCCCCACTGCCAGCACCAGGTCATCTGCAACCCAGACATCCACCCCTCATCTTTGTGAAACACATATTTAAGATTTATCATAAAGTATACATTCGTCACATAGTCTGCATAAACTTCACTCACGTCAATAAACAGAATTGCCCACAGCAAGGTTGAACAGATATCATGACTGCACCAGCTACAGTGGACAACACGTGCACATCACAAACCTCATTCCTATACCAAATTACAACAACAAAACATTCCCCACAAATATTCTGCTTTCTAGCAGTGTCCAGATCAAGATTTGCCTATTACCTGCTGTCCTTTTCTTGAATTCCTCCAGAGCCCACGTGTGGCACCAGAAAAGTTTGTGGTGTGTTAACCTGCTCTGACCTCACAGCAGCTACCCCAGCAGCTCCCCTGCTGCCAAACTCTGCCACATTAATTAAATACAAATACCCTTTCTCTTTTTGTGTCATCTGCAAGTTTAATGAAGAACAATTTTGTGTTTTCTCTCAATAACTATACTGAAAATCATTAGCTACATATATATTAAATAGATTCCTTTGTATTCTTTATTCTCATTCTTTATTTTTAACTGTCCTCTCAGCTTAATGACAAATGCATGCTGTATTCATATCTGCTCATTTTCCTTAGATAACTGATAAATGTATTTAAAACTTCCAAATCATGCACCAGGTTTGTGGCAAGCAGCAATTAATCATCTTTCTAGAATTTCAATACCTTTTTTTCATAAACCTTTGATAATGTTCCTTTAGACAGTTTTCATACGACATAATAACATTTGATACAGTAGTGTGTTTTCTTATCCACAGTAAATTACCCTGAAACATAGGGCCATATTTTAACTGAGAGACTTATTAATAATTTGAAACTCTGCTAAACTCCCCTCTGGCGCAGTAAGTATGGACAAAAGAGCAAAGAGTGTTTTTTTTTTTTTTTCCCTCCCTTTCTCTGGTTAGGAAAAGTTCGTTTTCACAAATATTTTTCAGAAACTGTGCTCGAGGCAGTGGAAGCTGCATAGTGTCTATAGCAAAGACTCCCTTCCTTTTTCAATGAAGGGTCTAACTTAGGGACACAGAATCCTTGTCTGAATAGGTCAAAACCCAGCAGCATTGGCACTGCTGAAATAGTGGGAGTATGGCAAATGGAAACCAAGAATACGTTTAATGATCCTGACACCTAGTCTTATGTCCTGTGGAATATAGTCTGTAGGACTTTATCCAGGAATGTGCAGAAGTGTAGCCTTTGGCTGCACTAACAGATGTTCATCCTTCCATTCCCTCATTGTAAGAATCATCTTCTCCTAGTCTATTACTGTGTCAATGCTTTTATTGCTGTGACAACTCTATGATCCTGTATGTCAGCCTATGAATCATGAAGGATTTGGAGTCCTGATGTAGGATCTCCTTGAAGTTGATCTCTTCCAATGAAATGAGAGAATACCTTTTTTCTCTATCATGAGTCCTTGTGCCAACTAACTTGGAGAGAATAGAAAAATGATGTCTCTTAGTACGAAAACATTAGCCAAATCATCAGGCAACGGAAACACATGTTCACTGTTATTGTCATCAATACGAGTTTTAAAACGATCTTTAAACCTTTGGGGTTGCTACTATAATCGCAACCAAAGGTAATACTTTGAAATAAAATACTCTTTTTAAAAAGAGAATGGCGTATTATTATTCCAATAGTAGGAAATACAATACTCATTAGTAAGATTTTATGTCTTGAAAGTCTCTTTCTCACATGCTTACTTACTGTAAATGTGGATCAGAATAACTTTATACTGCATTCCTAAAGTTTTTTTTAAGAAAACAAAGGTGGCATGGTATTTCAATTTCAGAAATGTTGTTTTTCCTTAGTGCTGATCCACATATCATAACCTGAAAATGACTCTGAAACAAGAAATAGAACTATTTATTGTAGTGATACTTCAAATAAGCAGATTCAAGGAAATACTATGAATAAAATCTTATTAGCAAATTTAAAACTTTAAAAACAGAAAAAGTAAAAATACCTGAAACACATCCTGGCAGCCTCATTTCACTGAACTCACACTGCAGTTTCTTATTTTTCACTGATTACCAGTTGAAATTAATGAACAGTTGAAATAGAAAAGGTATTTACGTCCAGATACATACCTTTAAGCCTCTGACGAGTTAAAAGTCTAGTCTTCCTCTGTAGGAACCTTCAGAAAGGTATGCCATCTTCAGAGCTCACCTTGAGTTACTGAGTACAGAAAAAGAACAGGTTCCTACCTCATGTAGCCTATAATAGTACATAAAATAAAGATGAAGTTGATCCTACCTTTTTGGTCAGTTAAGGAACTTCAATAGCAACTTTCATGGGACTTGCTAGAACTTCATGGGAGTTGCTAGAAATTTGATTTTTCTCACTTATCCTGCCACTTATTGAACAAAATATTAATTTTGTCCTTTGGCATAAATATATATGCAAAGAAAACAGCTTTTGTATGAACAAACTTCTGTGCCTTGTTGTAGCCACATGTCAGTCAAGAGAGACTCAATCAGGGAATAAAGAGTATTGTCTTGGCTTGTTTCAGGGTATGTACTTGCCAATGTAATGTCAATAACAATAAAAAAAGAGATCTGTGTTTTCAGTGTGAGTTTCAACTTCTGTATTGAGAAATTGTAAGAAAAAACCCAAAACTGTGCTGCAAAGTAAAAATGACAGCTCTCGTTTTTGCCTATGGAAAAGAATGGTTTCCCATTTTAATTTGTATATTTAAATGAAGATCAGATCTCTTCCATTAGGTTAGGTTTTCGAAATGAACAAGTTCAATTCTTACAGCTTTTCATGCTATTATTTTTGCACTCTGAATCAAATTCTATTTTATTTGCTTGGAGTTTTATATTTCAGTTCCCAGTATTAATTTTTATTCTTTAGTTATTTTCAATTTTTAAGTCTTCAGATTTTGTTCATAATAATATATCCAACTACTTTACTTTTAATTATGTTTCCAGTTTTAACTGCACATCATTTCACTTAGGTCAACTTTCTTACACATTTCTGATTCCTTTGAAGGGCCTTTGTTTCTGAAATAAATCTGCCTCTTTTTATTTCTTTCTTCCCTTGTAAATTCTGCTCAATTTATTCTAGCCAGTCTGGTTCTGATTTATGTTTCATTTATTTACATTTCATTATTTTCACCTTTTAAACTTTTTTCACTGTGATTTCTCATTTTCCAATTCTTTTCAACTGCTTGCAAGTACCTCCCCCACATCTATTAAAAAACCTTGGTTTTTATTGTATTAGCTTTTTTCCTCCTTGCTGAAAGAAGTCTTCCTTCAATCATTTTTCTTTTTTTATTTTTTGAACATTCTTTTATTTTCACCTTCCTTGCCTAGTCCTTGTAAAACCAGTTGAAAATTGATGCTTTTTAAAATATGGCTTGCGATTTTCCTATTATGTTTAGCACCTAAGATAGCTCACTTTTCTCTACCTAACACTTTGAAATGATTTAAGGTTTTATTGACATCTCATTTTACAAAATAAAAAGAGAGGGCGGGAGCATATCAGTCTCAGATGGTATGTTTCTACTCACTATTTGACTGTGCTAAAGATGAAAAAGGAAATAAAGATCTGTTTTGCTTTGTAGCAAGATTGGCCCCAACATGGAAAGAGAAAAAAGGACTTGTTATAAAGGGAGATGACTGATAAAAATCATGATGGAATATTGAAAATAACATTAAAGGCAACATTGTGGCTCTAGTACTCTTTTTTCCAAGTTGTTAAAAATGATATAAAAATGTAACCCTGTTCTCTGTTACATTTCACACTTTTTGGAAGTCCTCTTGATTGAGACAAAAGTCTTATCTCACATTTCTGTTTTGTAAATCTATTTTCTATTTCAAGACTACATTTTATTAACTATTTCTGAAGTCTAATAAAATTTTCTTCTACATATACTACAATTCTGCATTTCCTTTTAGATTTCAATTTCATATCATTTGAAATGAGTACGGCTTTTAAAATTGAACCAATGCAATGGTGAATACACACCGTGCAGTATGGGACAGGTACATTGTTCAAAGGAAAGGTTACCATTTATTTTACAGGACACTAAACTGGTTGGGTTGTTGGGTTTTTTTCAGATTAGAATCATACAATGACATCTGGAATATTCAATGACTTTCACAGGAATTTCTTGTTGTCCTCTATATTCTGTTTATTTTAGCTAGCTTTGTAGTGTCAGCACCTGTTTCCCTCTGCTGTAAAACAGGTAAATGATTTAAGCATTTTGATCTTTAATCTTTATTGGCATGACGAAGTTGGTGCACAGATGTTCCCACAGCTACAGTATACATTACAGTTGTATTGGTTGGGTGTGGAAACGTGGCTTATCCAACCTTCATTCCATGAGGCAGAATGGGTGAATGTGTGTCAATAGCAATTCATTACATGAATTTGTGTCTATTGCAGCATCCTGTAATAAAGTACATTGCTTTATGCAATGTTTGTTTCCACATTAATTGCATTCCCTATTCACAGCACAAAGTAGAGAGGAAATATGCCTCATTATTGTAATTTGACCAGAAGTACCTGTACAGACCACACAGTGAAATGTTTCTCAAAGTCAAAACAGGAAAGTGTTTTTTTTTTTAATGTGGGATTTAATATTTGTGCTTTCATAAACTGAGTTACTGTTACGTAATAAATGTTTCTTTAAGAAAAAATTAAATCATTACTTCTTTTATAGCTGCAAAACACAAGTTTCAAGCAACTCAGGCTTCTTCTGTGGACTTTAGATAATTACGTAACCTAAAAACTCAGAAATCTCTTTGCTTCCTAAAGTCATAGTATTCCCTTTAAAACAGAATAAAACACCAAACTGATGTTTGTGTGCAACCAAAAATTTCATTATAATGACTTTCTTTTTTTTTCTCCCTTTTTGAGCCCATATTTTCCCTGAAGTATTTCAACTGCATAGAAATAAGGAAAATTATTCAAAGGTTCTTTAAAAATTCTGAATAGAATTGTAGAACATGAAAACTTATTATCCTGGTGACCACTGTCATTAAATACTTTCAAAACTATGTTTGAAGGAAGAAAAATGAATAAGTGGTTGCTCCTTTGGGTGGGCAACCTAAATCACACAGTATTTGGCTTATTATTTGTGCTAAGAAATATATTCTATCAATATTTTTTCAATAGTTAAATTAATTTTCAATTAAATGAAAAGAGTGCATAATTTCCTCAAACGTTATTTTGACCAACATGTAATTTTGGCAAGAATGCTGAATCTTTAGCCAACACACATACAAATCTCTGAATTTTATGAACAAAAATGTCTAGGTTTCTGTTTTCTGAAGAAGAAAAATTAGTGTTTAGGTTTTTAGATTTGACAAAAAAATGTAGATTTCCCATTAAAAATTGTAGAGGAAAGGGTAAAATATGCTTATAAGGAATGTTCTCCATCTTTACTTTCCAATTAACTTTACTATTTTGCAAGAGATTGAGTTTATAAAAGTCTGGAAGTAATAAAATGATACCCTGTAGACTGACATTTGAACTTGTTCAATTTCTCAGTTGTTTTAGCTGAAATCCTGAGACTTGCACATTTTTATAACTGATTCACATTATTAGGGCTAATAAACATTTGCATTTTATTGACTTGCCTAAATTTGGTTCCTATACTATTATTAACAATTATGTAAAATTGGCATTATTCTGTTGATATACGAGTTCTATATTAAGAGAATAAATCATCAGATGTGCCATTCTTTTCCTTTAGTATTATCAGACTTACAACAATTTCATAAGGACAAGTCTACTTCAAGAATGAGGACTTGCACAGGTCTGAGCTCACATGCCAACAGAGGCTAAATAAATAAATCAGTATATGTTTTCACACTAAAAAATATAGTTCAAAAAGTTATTTAATAGCCAATCTTTGTAATACATGCAATATAATAAAAAATACCAGTTAATCACTTTGCTCCTATGTGTCATCTGATGGAATGTGTGCAATTACATGGATAACACAGAGGAATTATATTTTTACTCCTGGGGGTATCTATGTGAAGTTACAATGTAAAAGCTCACTTTTTCTGGGCTTTGCTTAGTTCTTGTACTTTTCAGAAGTAGCTGTGTACTGAACAGAAAATAAAATCATAACAGGTACATAAACAGCTGTCCTCACTGTCAACATCTTCAAATATAAAGGTATCCAAAAATTTCTTCAAGATGATGAAGGGACAAAAGATGCTTAAGAAAATGTAATAGTTAAAAAATGAAATGTCTGTAGTTGATCAGACAAAAAATTCTCCCTTTAACCCCTTGTTTCCTTCATGCTAGCTTAAGGTAATAAAAGCCACATAACAAAATGTGTGAATTCAATATATTACGTAAGACCTCAATATGAAAACTCCCTGGTTTATGTTTCTATATATTGCTTAGCCACAAATGTATAACTAGATGGACAGATAAGTAAATAAAAGCATAAGGCAGAGACTCTCAGTGGGGGGGTAATCTACCATCTCAGCAAGAGAGAGTTCAATGGAAAATGCAGTAAAAATATTAAATAAAAAAAATCTGGATAACATGAAAACTGGAGTTCAAAGTTTAGTACAGAGTTCCAACAGAGGTGGGAAACTAACTATATTACATTACTGCAGGACAGTATTGCCTGTTCTTTTTGCTGGTTGCTCTGGATTTCATTTACACTAAAAATTTGGAAAAAATAAGTTTTTCCTGAAGGGCAGATTTCTGAGTGACAAAGTGATATGGGAAGTACCATTAATTTTCCTCTTTGAACAGCATCCCATTGTGCCAGAAATGCAATATTACAGTTTCAAATAAAAAAGGAAAAATATTATTTTTTTTCAGAGGGACTTTTTTTTTGCTGCTCACTGGTGATGTAACATTTATTAAAGAGGGCATAAATATCTGTTCTGTTCTGAGGAAAGCATAGCTGGTTTATTTGTATTATTTATTAAATGAATTTACTAATTCAGAGTCAGATTCTTAAACACTTCAAGATGTAGGTCACCATCGAAGAAATTCAGCAGGGTTTTAAGTTCACTGATTTCAAGGGGGTAAAACATCAGTACTATGAGAACATTGAACAGCTGTCTAAAAGCTGATTGCAAATCACTGTACCTGACCTTTCCTCACACGGTGTACGAGGGACACACTGACAGGATACACGTGCCAGCCCTGTTTTTAAACTGGTTGAAACTTTGTGTCAGGACTACCCAATGGGTCACCCTTACCAGCCTACTTTCTAGCTAGGTAAGTCATTCCCCAGTATCAAACCATCTGTGCTTGATGTGCTACAACAAGAACAACATCAAAGAAAAAAGGGGCTCTTAAAACTACTATTTTGTAGAAGTTGGTTTAGTATGAATGTGAGTTGAAAAGGTGCTCAGCTGTATGATTAGGAGAGCAATGTATTAATGTGTTTGTGGATAGAAGATGGATGCCATCACAGCTCTAGTATCAGATGCCTTGGCAAGTTTATGACAAGAGATTGTGCAACATCTGGATTTGATAAGAAACACTTACACATAGGAATAATACCATGAATGGATTACAAAAGTGAGACACAAGAATGCTGTTGCTGAGGGTGCAAGAGTACACTATAATAAATGCTTTGTGGACTGGATTTTTACAATATGCTCCTTGAATCCAAGCAGATGAAACATCTTACACAGCATCCATCCATGACTTTTTTGTAGCGTCAACAAAAAGAAATAGAAACAGAAAGATGTTAGTTCTGCTGAGTCAATCAGTTCTAGGGGATTCTTATGCCCATTTCCCTCTTAGGCCTAGACACAGCGTATCCAGAAAAACATCTGTGGGAACTATCTGAAACTACCTTGGGATCCCTCAAAAATCAGGCTAAAAGACTGTTGTTTATGAGTAATGATCTATTGGAAGCTTAGTAGAGAGGAAACACAGGAGTATCACAGCTGGGCTTCACCCCTAGTAAGTGTTCACCTGGCAGAGTCAGAAGGTATCATCTGTACCAGTCACAGCAAACAGGTCTATAATAGTCCTTGTGTCTGCATTTGACCCTACTTTTGCCTCTTGTCAGTCTGTTCCCAGCATTTGAAACAAGCTGATTTAAGTAAATGTTAACTGTTTTTTCAACCATATAAAAACAGTTTTATGTACAAGAGAAAAACATGGTATTCAGACTTTCTGCAAAGCAGCCTCACCTCAACTGCTATGTTCAAGTTAGCACCACTAGCATCTCACAGTGTTTCTATCGTGATCAGCCTTGATTTTAAACTGTTTGGCCTTTCAGCTGGGAGAGGTTTACATCAAAACTAATGTAAATGCTCTTTTCTACTTTGAAAAAAGACTAGATGTTTTTACTATTCCCCATACCTCATAGAAGGTTAAAAGCAGACCCAGAGCCTCAGAGGTAACTGGTTCTTACGAGAAGGGCACTAGCTTTGGACATATAAGAAGATTCATATACAAACTTGACATTTTACAAGCCAACACGCCTTACTCTCAGCTTCACCTACTTGTTTTTCCTACTTAGTTATCCAGTCATAACATGCCACTTCACATAGATGTCAAAGGCATTCATACAGACCACTGAAGTTCACATTATTCTGATTCATCCTGGGCTGTCCTCCCTCCCAAGTTGAATAAATAAAAAAAAACAAACACAAAAAACCAACCAACTACGCACCTCAGCAAGGAGGCAAACAGCTAAAACCCCTTAACAGAGCAGGTAAAACCAAAAAATCCTACAAATTTATTAAGCTTTATTACCTAGTTAATAGTCATCTGCCTCCTACATCTTTATATATGCTCTAGAGTGTCCCTGAAACAACCTATCAAGCTGGCTTCTCTGATAACAATTTCCAGTAGCTCTACAAGGCATAGTCTCTAAATCACCTGGTGCTGACTTACAGTGTTTCTTCACATCAGACAAACTTGATAGTAAAACAAAAAAGATTTATTTAGGAAGAGAGACAAAAGACTACAAGTAAAACAAATATGAAATGCAGGTCTTGCTTAAATGCAACAACCAGATGTCTCCGCAGTATTTTTGAGCTAGCCTCCCCGAGATACTTCAGGAAATGCCACCTGCCTAAAGATCTCCATCAATTCTGAAGACAAAACTTGCTAGAAACTGCAAGGTTTTGGGACTGATGACTAGGCATCCTCTTCCTCTTCTGACTTATTCATAATATTTTTTCTTCCTTAACCTGGTTTCATGTCTAATACATATATGCCTTAAGATGTACATCTTTATCTCTTAATTACTTCCTAGATTTTAGACTGTGGATATAAATTCATATTTCTTTGATGGCTCAATTCAGTTGAAAAAATGGTTATAGTTTAACCAGCTGTAGAATCTGTATAACTGCAGGTATTTATTTCATTTTTCTAAGAGAGGGTTACTTTTTCTTTTTTTGAACTGCTAGTTGACTCTTTTTGCCAGGCCTGAGCAGTTTAAGTATATCTTTAAGCCTTGTTAGAGCTGCTATTAATATATATTTAATATTTTATGTAAATAATTTACATACACAAGCATTTAACCAAAGTTCTGATTATCTGGTTTTGACTTTTTTTCCGTAAAACTTTTACTACAGAAGATTTAAATATTATTAATAGATGTGGTAACCAAGCACTTTGTCCGGGCTGCCTCACTGAACTTGCATCTCTTCGCTTTTCTATTTGACCTCATGACATTCAGTAAGGCCAAGTGCAAGGTCCTCCCCCTGGACTAAGGGTAATCCCCAATACCATTAGAGTCTGGGGAATTGAGAGTCTGATTGAGAGAAGCCCTGTAGAGAAGGACTTGGAGATGCTAGTGTACAAAAAATTGAATATGATGTTGTAATCATTGGATACTATTGGCTTTCTGCAGTCCAGAAAGCCAATAGTATCCTGGGCTCCATTTAAAGAAGCATGGCTAACAGATTGATGGAGGTGATTCTGCCCCTCTACTCCACTCTTGTGTGACTCTACCTGGAGTACTGCATCCAGTTTTGGGGCCCCCAACATAAGAAGGACACAGCCCTGGTAGAGAAGGTCAGAGGACTGGAACGCCTCTCCTACGAAGAGAGGCTGAGAGGGTGGAGGTTTTTCAGCCTGGAGAAGAGGAGGCTCTGGGGAGATCTTATTTTGGCCTTTCACTATATAAAATGGGCTCATAAGAAAGATGGAGAAAGATTTTTTACCAAGGCACGTAGTGATAGGCAAGAGGTAATTGTTCAAACTGAAGGAATCACAGAATATTCTGAGCTGGATGGGACCCACAGGGATCATCAAGTCCAACTCTTAAGTGAATGGCCCATAAGGGGATCAAACCCGCAACCTCAATGTTATTAACACCATACTCCAACCAACTGAGCTAATCTCAGGGGGTAAGAAGGGTAGGTTTACATTAGATATAAAGAAGAAATTCTTCACGAAGAAGTTAGTGAGGCACTGGAACATGTTGCCCAGTGATACTGTGGAATGCCCTCCCTGGAAATGTTCAATTACAATTCACTACTAGAATAAATTAACTATTTCTAACAGGGTTACAAAAAAGGCCCTTTCTAGTTTCTACCCCTTTTCTCTGGTGCTTTTCTTACCTGTCCAATGCTCCTCTGGATCTGAAGCCAGAATTCCCTCCTCCTGTAGCAGAAATGGGTGGGACAGTGCAATGAATGAGTGTCTATAGCCTAAGATCCTTGCACAGGAGGAGTAGGCTGTGG
This sequence comes from Chiroxiphia lanceolata, assembly GCF_009829145.1. NCBI lineage: Eukaryota > Metazoa > Chordata > Aves > Passeriformes > Pipridae > Chiroxiphia > Chiroxiphia lanceolata. Next base: position 42,103,052 of record NC_045641.1, on the reverse strand, counting down.
AGGTTTCTTGTGGTTTTGTTTGTTTTCTTACTTGCTTTAGTTTTTCTAGTTTATAGTTTTAAACACAGAAACACAGAATCAACTAGGGTGGAAAAAACCTCTGAGATCATCAAGTCCAACCTTTGACCTGACACCACCTTGTCAACTAGACCATGGCAGAAAGTGCCACATCCTGCCTCTTCTTAAATACCTTCAGGTTTACCACCACAAACACATTTTGATACTTCCTCATTGGTTTACAGATAAAGTTTGAAAAGGGTACAATTGCTTTCCCCAGTCTCATTTGACAAAGGGCGTGGTATACAGGGACTGTCAATGATTGCTTAAAACAGGCTAGGGAATGGCAGCTCAACAGTTGTTAAAATGAGATAAAATCAGGTCAGGACATGGCAAGTGTGGGTAAGTTCTGAGACACTGCACTGTCCAGCTGGATATCAGTCTTTTATTAGTAGGAACAAAATCATATTTACTGGCCTGCATATACACTACCCTCCACTTTTAGTCTTGGTTTCTCAGTTCCTACAAATACTATATCTACTTTTTTTCCTAATTTTCAATACCGGACGTTGTTACTAAGAGAAGCCCTCTTCTATATGGCAATCATTTGTCTAGCAGCTACATTAAATACCTGTTGCAACAAAAAAATCAAAGATTTTTTCACTCTTTCACAATGACTCTCATTAGGGTGGTTTATAAAATATCTTGTTTCTTGTTGGAGTTAAACCTATGTTTGTTAGTTTGCATCTCTTCCTTTCTGAAGACCTGTTGTTTCTCACAGAGCAAACAGGTTTCTGGAGGTGTGTATGACTGATTTGCATAGACCTTGTCCGGGAAAAGTGAATAGCAAAGGCAGTCAGTGATGCACCCAGGCTGTGTAGTGTGAGCTGTTGAGCATCTGTATTATGTATCTATAGCCAAATATATGTTGAGAATTTTTTCTCCCTTTGACAAATGAAGTCAGTGAGGAGGCTGGGGGTTCACAAGAGCCTGAGAGGAAACACAACCAGGACAGCTGACCCCTACTGGTCAAAGGGATATTCCATACTATATCTATGTATAGTATACATAGATACTACATAGATACATAGATACTACTATCATAGTATACTAACAGCATACTCAGTATATAAACTAGGGGGAAAGCTCGCCAGGGACTACTGCTGCTGAGGAACTGGCTGGGCATTAGTCAGTAGGTGGTGAGCAATTACATTGGCAATTGTCAATTTTTTTCTGTCCTATTAAATCTCTTTATCTCAACCCATGAATTTTAACTTTTCATGCTCCGAATTCTCTCCCTATCCCAAGAGTGTGCACTGAGCTAATGGCTGTTGTGATTAGCTGCCTGCTGGGTTAAACCATGAAAACTAATTGAGGGAGAAATTATATTTTCTTGGATACAACCTTTTTGAAAAAAAGACTACAACAAAGAGAAGATCAAAATTCTATGTGCTTATTAGAAAGAAAAAGAGAGATTTAACAAAACGAGCAATTTCTTATGTCCTGAAAATGAAATTGGTCCTTCCAACAAACAAACCTTTAAAAAAAAGATGTAAGCCACAGTGTTATACTGAGGTACAATTTATGATCTACTGCCAGTCATCCATCCATCTCTCTCTCTCTCTCTATCCAACCCATTGACTACTGCTGTGTGATAACTGTCTGGGTGTAAGAGCCTGATTGGGTACTATTTAAACTTGAATTTCATTTCAATAAATTGTAGACTTCTTGGTAGAAATTTAGTCAGTTAATGCACTAAATGACTCAGTAAATTCTGCTCTTGGAATTAAAAAAAACAAAGAATGGTGGAATGAAGACAGACCTTGCTGTTGTCTATCACATATTTTATGGGAAGATTGCAGTAAATAATGTTCCTAGTTCTGAGTTTCCACATTTTTGGAAGATGATGTTTTTAGCACCATAGGAGTCTGCAGTTTCTTTTTTATTTTTGCTGCTGATCTAAGGAATGGAAGTAGTTAAGTCCTGTTTTCCTTACAATTGTGTCTGGCAATGTCTTAATGCATCTTTTGTTTTCTACAAACAAGTGATGATAATGCCCTCAAGAGTAGTAAAAAACATTTTTTGAGAACAAAAGTGGGTGGTTGTGCAATGAGATGGGATTTATTAGCATTCTGTATATAGTAAGCAACTGTTCTGTGTGAATGAAAGGACTAAGGAAAAAAGTAACATGGTCCTCAGCGGTGATTTAGTGTGGGTGAAAATAAAATATTTATTAGAGGATTTTTGTGGTGATTGTGGGTGGGATAGAGAAAGACACTGATATGACTGAGGAAGCACTAAAGGTACTCTGTATACTCATAGAGTACTATTGCTCTATTCTCTGTATTTAAAAAATTTCAGGATGTGGTCTTACCCTATATTGGGATAAGAGACATTTTTGAACACACTAAAAAATAAAAATTTTGTAAGGTCAAATTTTCTAAAATCAAAAAGTGTTTGAAATGATCTAAAAAAACCACAGATGTGTCAATGGATGTATGTTAAATGTTATGGGCCCATAGAATTCAAAATCTGGAGTTTTAGTTCCTGTTTTCTGTGAACTAGTATATCTTCTCACACTGTATTTTCCCTACTACGTAATGTGAAGTAATCTCAGTCAGAGTTAACCATCAGAGAATAAAAAAGTAAAAACCCAGACACCATAAGGTAAAAAGCAAATATAAACTATTAGAATTAAATATTTTTTGTGTATTAAGCAAAAAGTCAGACCAATACAGATAAGAAATTACTAAATGAACATCAGCAAAATATTAATTATAGTTATTATGACATAATTTTTTTCTTTTACAAAACCAAAATGTTTACACATTAAAGATTTTCAATTTAGGTTAAACACATTTCAGTTAGAAGAATGGTTCAACAAGTTTCCAGCTAATTTCAAGCACAGTAACAGCTTCCCTTGCACCAGAGAAATCTTTGTTTCTGGAGTCAGCTCACGTCTGGGAGCAGCACACAGCTACTGCTCCACACAGTCCAGTACGTTTGCTGACTGTCCCATGTTTGAGGTGGCTCACTTAAGGGCTGTTTGCTGTCTGTGTGTAGGTGTTTCACTATACTGTGCAGGCGTGCCATTGCCCAGTAAATCTTTGTAATTAATTTAATTCCTTTTTCTTTGGGACCAGCATGAAAACATGCTATGTTCCAAGATCCTTCCGATTAGTTTTCCATATAAGAGCTTATGAAAAAATTAGCCTGGCAAAATTCAAACCTTCAAAATATTTCTCTTTTTGGAACATATTTTAATCAAAGCACGTTCTACTTTTGCTTGACTGCTATGCAGAAGTATTTCTGATCAAAGCACAAGAATCCTACTATAGCTTTCTGTATTTATTGCAAGGCAGCTACTGGTAGCAGATAATTGAGCCAAAAATGTACATAAGCTTGAAAATCCAACCTGTGATGTCATATGCCCAGGTCTTGACCCAAACTAGAAAATCAGTACATAGACTCCTATTGACTTTTTGAGCTTGGAAGTCCAGATGCATTCCAGGATAATTGTTTTAATTTTAGAAAATAGAGACATGGATATGCATTTGATAGACATAACTTTAGACACCTAGCTTTAATTTAAGTAAAAGACGGATTATAGAATACCACTCCAACATTTGAAATAAATGTATTTGACATATTCTATTGCCAATTGACTAAGTCTGTATCAGTTTCTGAATATTCAGTGACAAACACAGCATTAAGGAGAAGGTACTACTGATAGTATTTTTTAATATTCCAATTTATAAACAGATTCATGCCTATGAAATGATTCCCACTGTGTGTCCTAATTTTGGCACAGAAAAAACTTTCAGGTTTTAATGTGTGGCATCTGGATGAAAGAATACATTCAACTGATGCTGAGTTTTACAATTTAGTGTAAATGCAAAAATCCCTTACATTCATAAGGAAATTCAATTTTATTGGGAAAGAAAAATCAAGAATGGCCACTTGAAGCAAAACTTTAACAGCCCTACCTGTCTTAAAAACAAATATCCCCTCTCCCCTTGTAGGCATATCTGTTCTAGATAATTATATTTCAATAACATTTGTACTAAAATATCAAATTCATATTATGGGTGATGCCTAAAAGAAAATTCAGAGAGAAAGAAAACTCTGAGGCAAATTAATTTTGAAGGCGAGATAAGGAAAGGGGTTTAATTTGTGCCTCTGAGGTATAAGACGTGCACGCATCCTCCTGTACAGATGTTACAATTTATAATATTGTCTGTCCAATCTCAGGTGTTTCCACCCTCTGGCTTTGCCCTCGACCACCTTCAGCCCGCCCCTGGGGAATTCAGGCTTGGGTCTTTTCTGGACCCTCTCTTCATCATTCTTCATCTTCTTCGGGGTGCAGCGGACACATAGTTACCTAGAGTTTGACTGTACTCCGTGGTTTAGGCCAAGATACAAGCATTCTCTAAACAGAACAGGCCTATTTTAGAGTGAGACTAAACATGTTCTAATGGAATCCAGGGGTAGAATTGGTATAGGGAACATAGAATGGGGTTAGAGGGTTGGTAATCTATGTAGCTTCTGCATTAAGGGTAAAGGAATGAACTGCTGCTGCTTCTAAATCTACTTCTGCTATATAACTACTTATAAAACTCATAAAAATTAGAAAAATAAAAAAATTAAAAGGACTTTAAGGCATCATGAGGCATAAGGTCATCTAGGATAAAGTAACAGGATAAAATGTCACAAAAATTAAGCATTGGTGCAGGAAGCCCTGTTGTCACAATACACCCTGTGTATTGCAGGGTGTGGAGACGATGGAACCAGATTCTTTTCAAAATGCATTCATTAGATAGAAAGAAAACCTTATTCTATGTGAGGGTGGAGTCTCTATCCTTGGAAATACTCAAAACTCACCTGGAAAAAGGTTGCATTACCTTATCTAAGTGGATCTGCTTTGAGCTGATGATCTCCCTTTTTCAATGTAAGTTATTTTATCTTTCTAAAAAGCAAGAATGCTGTTCCTTTGTCCTTCCCTTCATTTCCCTTTTTAATGTAGGCAGCATCTAACATTGTGGGATCCTCATTCAAGATCTGAGCATTCTAGCTGTTCAGTAACATAAATAAACTGAATTCTTGTAACTAATTCTATCCAAAAGAAGCAATGTATAACACACACAAACTGCAACTTCTGCCAGCTTCTTGGATTGTCACAGCATCTAAGTGGTCAAACCAAATGCACTAATAACAAACAAATGGTATTTATGGCAGAAAGAAGATTTTAAAACAGATTTGTGTAATTAATGTCTTACTGCATTGCTTAGTTTCATGAACACTGATGAGAAGAATGCATCAGCTCAGAGCACTTGTGGTCAGATTTCAAAGTCCCTTATACATGTACTGAACCCTATAATCAGCATTGAAGTAATGGTGTTTCAACTGCAATACAACATGAATTGCATTTTGAAATTGTAGACAGTTCTCTAATTATGTTCTCTGCAGTTATTACAACGAACACGGATTTTGTTTTCAAAAGAGAGAGAGGTGTTTTGTTAGTAGCAGCTACAAAGCTATCTGAAAACCAACAGAAAACTAAAGTGATTTTTTTTAACATTACTAAAAAGTTAAAAATATCTATACATGCCAAATTTTTTTCAAGAAATCTTAGTACTGATCTCATCAGCTTGAAATCATTTGATAGTGCCAATGTATCTGATGGTAAGAGAATAACCCATCTCTCCATATAGTCAGAGAAGTTATAATTGGTTATATCATGAGGATATTTATAGGAGAACAAATGCTTGTGGTTGCATCAAGTTTTGTCTCATCAGCATTCAATGCCATAGAAAAAAATATATGCTGCTTTTTGTGGTTTCTTGCAGAAGACTCGCAGAATGTAACCAAAGTATAGCCAATGCACATCACTTCATTCATCATACCCTTCCTTCTTAGATAAAGTAGATGGAACGAAGAGTTGAAAAATGAGAATTCCTATTTTCCTTCAAAGGAAATAAGTAATCCTTCACAATGATTTCCAACACATTCTGTCTCACTTGCATTCTGAACAGCTCTCCAAAAGTACAAAGAATGCTGAAGTGTCTTGCTCTCTGAATAAAATATGTGCCTTTGACCGGAACTGAGGCAGAAGTTCTTCAGATTTTTACTTCTATCCACAGTTTCCACACAGAGATCTGTTTGGTCAACCCCCTACCCTCCTCATATTATTGAATAGGTTTCCAACTATTTACACACCACTAATGGTCTTAAAGAAAAATAGTGTAAAGCTGTCTTAAGTTCCAAATCACAGCATCTCTAATGAACAGGAATCATCTACTTTAGGAGTCTTACGAAACAGTGCTCTTTTTCTACTAAGTTTGAAGGTTAGGGGAAAGAGTATCCTGAGAATACCCAAGGAGGATAATTTTAGAATAGAAAGTGTAACTTTTCAAGGATAGGATGCATTAATTTCTAACTTTGAGTTGCAGCTTATAGTTATGATAATAAGATTTCCTGACTTCCTATATAATTCCTGCACTCATTCTCATACTTCATTCTTAGCTACATTTTCTATCCATTTTCAGATAGAAAGCCTTAGCCCTGCAGGTTAAAATATGTTTTCTGTGTTATTCAGATGATATAATTCCTCTAGCCTTAACAATTGTAACAATATGATTAGAAGAATAAAATGAGATGAACTTTATAGTCCTTCACCACAGTTATATTCTTCAAAATATATTTTGTCTCCTGGGGAAGCATACCTGAAAACCTGTTTCCTATGAAAATTAACTCAGCAGCAAAATAGACATAAAAATGACATTTCAAATTCATCATTATTTCCTTCCTTACAAAGGAAGCTGTTGTTTTGTGCAATGGGACTTAAATGGCTGCATCAGATTGATGACACACTTCTGTTGGGAAATGTTGACAGTGATTACATGTTTATCTTGTAGCACTTACCATTAAAATCCCTTGTGTCAAGGAATAGATAGAATAAAATTTGCTTAGTAGCTTAAATAGTGGTAAAAATTGTATTGAAAATGGAAGAATTTAACCATTAAGTCCTGGGTGACCCAAAAAGACTAAAATGGGAGTCGTTCAACTATGCCCTGGATTTGTTGGACAGGTTGACTGCTGATAGTGATTCAGACTATTAGAAAGTTAAACACATTCTTCTGAGTAGCAAATCCTGGCTCTGACATATATTGATGGGTACTGATGTGTGTTCCCATTTCTTGGTGCTAAGAAGTTAGGTAAGAAGAAAACAGGGTTTGAAATGCTGACTATCTCTGCAAGCTGTTCTGCCTTTTGTGTTGCTTTAGTCTTGACAAAGTGGTGACTGAAAATGCCTTTGTATTCAGCTTGAGTAAAACTAAAGACAAAATTAAATTCCTGTAAGTGTCTGCTTGTGACTTTTAGAGAAGGTTATTTTCTTACACCCACAGACACATTTGTGTGAAAGTCTCTACGTAAAAATCAGAGACTCAGACTGTGTATTCACATTTTAGGACAGATTCTGACATGCCTTGTCTCCCAGAACATTTCAACAGAATACCACCGGATGCAAGACTGTATATAAAGGAAAGAATTCACTTATTTTATAATGAGACATTGCCATACAACTAATTTTTTGTGCATTTAGTAATAAAATTTAGTTACAAAAATATTTACCCACATAAATAACTATGAGAATCTCAAGAATAGTATTTTCTGGTAATGAAAAAAATAAGGAAAAAAGTATAAGAAACCTTATGTAAGATTTGAAATTATTTTAACTACTGTGAAGCTTTCCATCTTAGAACACACAGCAGCAGCAGTGAGAATGTTCATACATCAGAAATGTTATTTACCCATGAGCAGTCAGGTGTGCAACTTACGTGAAGACCGCACCATACATTTTCTCAGAAATTTAACTGTTTGTGATTAAAAGAGTTTATATGATAAAGGCAGTAAAAAGCTCAATTCTTATATGGCTGTCATGATTAAAATGGTGCAGCAAAAACTTGATCTTTACCAGGACTAATCTGCAGGAAAAGCATAATACTGAAGAAACATAAATTGCTGCAATGCTTGCTTTTCTTCATCCAGTGGTAACATTCCCCCCTCCACATGTCACCTACTTCCCACCACTCACATACATTTGTGTACAGTTAGAGCTCTGTAAATTTGTGTGCAGTTAGAGCTGCAAGATTTCAGATGATATGGGGATATGGGTACAGTCTAAAAACTTGCAGAAACAATGTAGCTCAAAAAACAAGTGCCAAAAAAAGTGGGTGACAGATAAGAAGAGAGGACTCGCCAATAAAAATAGTTCACGCAGATTTTTGTAAGAAGTTAAATTACTTCAAAGAAACTATCAGAAGAAGAACATCTTGTTAAAAGAAGGATCAAATTCTCATCTAGATGAAACAATTTTCCCCACAGAGGTCAGTAGGTGCCTGCCAAATTGCAACACTGATGCTTAGATTCACACGCTTTGTGTGTTCGTTGCCAGGAGATCACGGTAGTTAGAGGCAAAGCTCGATAGATACCAGTAAGATGAGCATATTGCTTTTCCCACTATAGTATGACACTTAACAGGGAGGTGGAGACAATGGCCAAAAAATGAGTTATGAGCAGTGAAATTAACAGGAAAATCATGTAGTTATTCAGAAAAAGAAAAAAAAGAAAAAAGTGTACTCATCAGACTGTAAAGAAAAGCAATTCAATTTTCAAGAAGAAAAATGTTCTTTGTGAATAAGTAGCAAAAATTGTCTCCTCACAGATTTTCTAATTAGCACCTAGGGCAACATCTTCCCAAGGAAAGTATATATCTAAGCCCACAAGAAGTAAACTAAATGCCTGGCATTGGAAAATTATGAAAATAAAGGTGCTGACTAATCCAACTTCGCACACACAGTCAAACAAGTAATGCTGCTAGGCAGGTGCTGCCTTAAAGCCCTGAATTTTGGGTTCCTGTGAGGAAGGGAAATCCTGCACCTGATTTTAATCTACCTCATTGCGTATGGAATCAATAGATATAATTTTCACATGATTTAAAATCTTGTCCTGGCAAGACATATTCACTGCTGCTGGTGACCCTTTGGAAGTTTCCAGCAGTTTTAGCCAAGCTCAACAGGCAATTAAAGTTTTCAAAAATTCAAATTTTTCTTCACTCTTTTAACCCTGAATCAAGTAAACACCAGGAGTAACTTACAGAACTCGTGTGTCATAGGAGGTTGCAGTTAAAACCTTATATCCCTAAAAATTCAGAAGAACATATAAAGATAATAATAAAAAAATGGAGATGGGCTACATTTTAAATGAGTGTGTATGAAAACAATTGAAAACATAAATGTTCTAACAAAATGTACACAGCCAAGTGCATGATAGTAAAAGCTTATTGCTAGTTCTGCTGGATGTCCCTGCCTCTCTTTGGAGACAAAAAAAAACCCCAACAACAACAAAAAAAGTCCTGGATACCTCTGTATGAAAGGTAATCTTTAAACCTAACCCCTGACTTTTGCAGGGTGACATACTGCACAAAATATTTACCTTGAACTAGATGCGATCTGACAGAGCACATCCATTTTATATGCCCTATTGCCATATTCTGTCTTTCTTCCATGTTGCTAACCTTCAGCACAACCTGATGGATTTAACTGTGAGAAGGGATAGGATTTATCCTCGACTTGGCTAGCAAAATATATCTCAAAACTCACAAATCCATTTTTGTCCATTTCTCCAAATCCTGTGGTTAAAAAAATGCTTTCTCATAAAACTATTTTTAAAGTACATCTCTTCATATTGAGCATGAAATTAGCTGCAGTTTAAACCAGCTGCTGGGTGACTGGAATAAAGATTCTCTCCCTTATGTCTTCCATTTCTGGCTGTTGCACCCCTTGCTGTGGTGACTTCTCAGACAAATTTACTCCAAGAAGGAATTGTACTTTTATGTAAAATTATTCCCCATCAGTCAATTAACTATTTCTTTTCTTTGCTTGAGGCATGGTGCATTATCTGAAGAAATAACATGTATGTATCTAATATAATGTATAGACATAAATTCATACAGGTTGGTAGGAACCTCTGGAAGTTGTCTGGTCCTACCTCTTGCTCAAAGCAGAGGTAATTTATTTTAGGTTGCTCAAGGTTTGGACTAGCCAGAAATGAATTATATGTATTTTTCTTATAGTTTTGGGAGATACCTCCACATTAGTTCTTGAAAAAGAACAACTCTTGAGTTGCAGCAGCCTTTGTCTATTCTCCAGAGATCATGATGGAATCAAGGAAAAATAATTAATCAGAAGAGATTGTATGAAAAGTATTTCAATAGTTGTGATAAATTCAGACTGTATTAACACCATCTCCACTAATCACATTCAGGGTTACCTTGGACAGGTAAAAGGTGACACTTTCTGTTTTGTATAAAAGCTTAAACTTCAATTGTTAAGAGATAAAGTCTGAAAAAGTGGAGTATGATATCAGTTTATGAAGCATTAAAGAATGAATGTCCAGAATGCTACATGCAAAAGCACTTAAAAAGTTACACTCCTGTCTCACTGCTGAGTGCAATTGACTGTTGACATCCAAGCATTCACACACAGCCCCTGTGACCTGCTCCATTAATATATTCCCTGAGTTGAAAGAAAATCTCATGAAGGAGCCCTTCCTCAAGAATACTTCTCAAAACTACTGTCTGCTTGAAATATTGACTGGTGGTGGGTCAGGGGAGGATGAAGGGTGGACAGTGAGAGAGGGGACATTGGGCAAAGACTGGGATAAATGAAGGAACAGAGGAACACTGCAGTGATTGCCATCAGGAATATGTTCTTTCAGGTGTGAAGAGATAGGGGATCCGTAGTATCATACATACTGTTTTTGCTACTTAGGCTTTAAAGGTATTTCTAAAGTTACTTTTCAGTCACAGAACAGTTTTACATGAAATACCATAGAAGGAATGCTCCAGTTTCTGTCTAGTTGTATAGTCTAACTTTCTTTTTTAGCTGCTGAAAGGTTCTTAAGTGTTAAATATTAATAAAAGTGCTATCTCTGCATCTGTTAAGAGCCTGTTAAAGTAAATTATTAAAAGCAGATGCTTTTTCTAATAACTGACTATTTTTGCTAAATATTCTATTAAAATATTAAAATTAATTTTTTTCACTATTAATGAACACTGCATTATTAACAAAAAAACCCCAAACTCTTAGTAAACGGATAAAATTTAACTGTATTTTTTAGATATCTTTTGCTCTTTAGCATGTTAAAGTTTTATTGAAACATTTGGTTTTTATTCACTGTGAAGTTCAATACTTCCCAAACTACATTGTAGGATAAAACATTTTTCATTAGAAAATGTTTTTTTCACATCCTGTGTAATATTCTATATTAAGTATTAAGGCAAGTTGATATTTGTCTAGTCTCTTTTGGTACTGAACACAGTTTTCTGACAGATGTTTCCAAAAGTCATTGAACTTGCTTACTTTTGAACTACCATGTGATAAACTATTGCAGGCAGTTTTGTAAATTTTTATGAGTAGCCAAAGGAAAAAAATAGAATATTTTCATAGACAATCACAACTAAAGAAACTTATTAAAGAAATTTTTTATTTGTGTGTAGTACCTGACATCATCATGACTCTATCACTTGCAATTGGATTTGGTCAATTGCCTTGCAATATTTTGAAACTTTTTACCCAATATGAGAGCATCTGAGAAAAGCTTTCTGTTTTTTTTCCTTTTTTATCCTTTTTTTCTATAACTTTATAACAGGCATTTTTCATAACTCAGCCAAAACTGTGCCTTTGTTCTTCTTCACACTCTGTAAATTATATGAAGTAACACTGGATTACACTATTCCCCAAACATTCCATGGTGAGATGACACAGGAACAGTGAAGTAAAAGTACAGATCATAAAGGAACAGGAAAGTCTGCAAACTTTGTGAAATCTAAATGTCTATGTTTTAAGAGAGCAGCATTATGTGAGGCAGTCATGGGAAGGCTGAGCTGAGGAAACACCAACTAGAAAAAGAAACAGGAATTAAAAAAGAAAAAAGTAGATAGGCAAGTCAGGAATCAGGCATAACGTGAAAATTCATAATGATTGGTGTGAACAAACTGGAAAGGAAATATTAAAGCAATAAATCATATAATAAACAGAATATATAAACAGAAAAGCTAATCTGCTTTAATTTTTATTATTTCCTTTTGAAAATACATTCATGATGTCATAAGATATAATTGATTTTTTTTACGCATCTGGTATGTAAAAACATTGATTAAACTCTGAGGGACTGATTAGAAAAGAGAGGCTATGTTGCAAATCAGCTAGCTTAATAAATAATAAACAAAGCCACATCTATAAGTTAAAATGGATTAAATGACTATAACTCTAGAAACATTCCTAAGCAATTACATATCCATTGAACCCAAGCAATCCAACTTCCTTAACTATAATAATAAAAATATTGACTGCTTTTGGAGGTTTTTTCCAAATCCATTGTATTCTAAAATCTTTACGGCCATCATGAACACTACAGAGCACAACATATTGAAATCTTTACACACTGCCAGGCAGCTCCTTGCATTTTTCTAGCCTTCTGAAAAGTTAGCTTTTTATTCTTGGGTTTTCTTTAATTTGTAAATTCTTTCTCACTCTGTGGGTTTCTGTTCCTGGAAGAGATGGGTTGCTCTCAACCTCCTTCTAAGTGATGTATGTGTCTTTCTATTTTCTGTGATATAGCATCTACATTTGCTTCAGGCAGCTCTAAGATCACCTATCGGAAAAGTAAGATTTCAATTCCCTGTAGAGGGTCTAGAATGCGTGCTGTGGTCTACTAGATCTATTAAAAAAAATGAAGATTGATGAGGGTACCAGAGGGTGTTATATGTGTACTGTCATGAAGTATCTGGTATCTAACCAAAAAGACCTCAAAAATTTGCCTTATCATCTGAACATATTCTGCATTATGCAATTTATGTAATAGAGAATGCATAAAAAATTAGCTTTGATTTTCATGCATTGAACTTTGTCCTTTTGTTACTGTTCTTCACCTAAGCACAAAAATACACTTCTAAACACATAATTCACTAAAAATAATATGGAGATTTGGAAAAGCAAAGCCTAAAGAAGACTACAAAGCCACAGTAACCTTTGGTTGGAATTGTATTGATAGTAATCTCCAAATAAAAGGAAATACTATAAAATTGGGCTTTCTTTAATATATTGCAAATTCAATAGTGGAATAAATATTAAAAAAACCCCAAACATATTTTGAGCAAACCCTCAGGACATTATGTTCTTCAGAAATGTAAGGGGCAGTTCCAAGGAACGTAGTTAAACATAAGTAAATAAACACAAGTGTAACTCATATTGCCTGTCAGTGTAGGTGTTTACAAGGACAAATTCTGCTTTGTATGTGAAAGGGATCATGCCAAATATCTCCTGCATTTTGCCCTTCAAAATTCTATTTGGTTTGTCTAATGCCTTCCTGATATCTTCTAAAATGCCTGCTGTTAGCATTGATGTTTGGATTGTTCTGTAAGCACCTCTTTAATTTGATTTAGATTTCCTTGTAAAAGTGACTGTTCAAAGGATTTTCTACATTTTCAAAGTACTTTTTTTGTAACTTAATTGTTTTCTGGAGAAAATAAAAATTCGGTGAGTTATGAAGACATTCAAGTTTATAAAGGTTTAGAAAAAAATTTACTTAGAGAACTGAAAACCAGAAAAAAATCCCCAGTTAAATAAGTTATTTTCTACAAGTTACTTACCACTTCTATACAGTCCATGCTTTCATGCACAGTCATGAAAGCCTTCTTGTAACTTCAACACAGTTCAGTCTGTAAATGGTGAGACTACAGTATGTGGTAAACCTCAGATACAAACTGTACACAAGAACATTATGAAATCTTTCCTTGGCTAATAATAGCTGGTTAGGACTGGCGCCACTGAATTGATGGGCACACAGTAGAAAATCCATCAGGTCCAACTACTGCTTTTCCTTGCCATAGTAAACACTGAAAATTATTTCATCCATTTCTCATTCAATAGACAGAAAAACCTACCTAATATAAACAACGCAAGCAAACCCACATTTTTAACAACGTGCTGCAGCACTAACTTTGGAGCTTTCTATTATCCTACAAAAGTGTCTAAACCATGAAGAGAAAAACGCCCAAACTTTATTTTCTACATATTTGTTAGTAGGTTTACTAATGTCAGTATGTTTTGATCTGTTATAAAAAAAACAAATAATACTAAATACTACTTGGGGATTTGTTTCCGTGATGGAAAGACTATACACTAAAAAGTAGTATGATAGAACAGAACTTTTTCAACTACACAGATTTCAAAGTTATATTAAAATACATTATATTTTACATAAGATATTTTTTCAGAAACATGAAGTCTCCTAATATCTGTTGAATCTTTCACTTCAGCAAATTAATGATCTGTTGGTATTTCCACTCTTCTAGAAACCTCTGTGGTCAAGACGTTCAGTTTATTTGTAAACAGAAACCATAGGATTCAACATGACACAGCATTTTTCCTAAATAAAGAAAAACAAATTATGAGTAGACTTTCAAGCCAGAGTTTAAAGGTCCTGGTTTCTTTTTGTTCATATTAATAAGACATTCTCATAAATAACTCAAATAATGCCTTCCAGTCTTCTTGGCTACAATTTTTTTTTATATATGTGTGTACTCTTGGTTTTCAGCCAGGACAGATTTAATTTTTTCTCAGCATCCATGAGGGGGCAGAGCCTGTAGACATGTGTGTCTCTGTGTGTGTGTGTGTGTGTGTTGTTATTCTGTACCACCTTATGCCATGGTTGGGGGATGAAAGGGATTCTCACTTCCCAGAAGGAGGGGGGTGTGGCTTATGGTTAGGAAGAAAAAGGTGGCGTGTGGAAGGTCCAACACAATTTTGTTCTTTGTCTCGGGGGTCACATGAGGCTGGATGGGTCAGTGAGCGTTTTTTGCACGTAAATCACCCTCTTTTTGTATACTTTTGTTATTAATATTGTTCCTGTTACTGTTAATTTTCTTATTGCTATTTCCAGTAAATTTTTATCTCAACTTGGGACCTTTACCTTTTATCTCTCACTGGAGGGAATGAGGGGTGAGAAGCGGCTTGTCGTTTCCGTTTTAGAGGGAGCACTAAATTTGGGAATACCATTTCTAAACCATGACAACTATAGATAGTATTATGACCTTAAAACATGAAATTTTCAGTGATAGCTGCATTAGCATAAGCCTTTACTCTCCTACACTGTCTTCTTCCTCCATTTTCCTTCCTTTACTCCCATGAAATATTTTATCTTTACCTCTTCCAAAACATCATTGTGATTCTGTGACAGGTAGGGAAATAAAGTGAGATAGTTATCTTTTCTTTTGCCTCATCAGTGAGAGAGAAAGCGCTTTCAGTAGTTGAGACTGTATAAAAAGTGGGTGGAAGTTAAATTGCCTCTTATTCTGCTTTTTCTTTTGCCAAGAACTGCAACCCAATCTGGCAAACAGAGACAGCTCCACTTGTATGACTTTTGAAGAGGCTGAAAGCCTCAATAAAACCCAAAGCTAGGTCTGGATGGCTGTGGCAGAGATCAAGAATATTCTGAAGAAAAATATGAAGTCATTGAACACACTTATGGGACAAAGAAACTTAATTAACTTGCACTTTGAAAAACAACAGGATTTAAATGAGCAGGAATTGGAATAGACTGGTCAAGATCAAGATTTTCTATTTCACAAAATTTTCCATGGTTTTTATATCTTCCCTTGTTCCAAATCAAATCAGAAACCTTTTAAAAGTCCTTCAAAACAAGTTATAACCCAAATAGGTGGAGGCTTACCAAATCAACACATTTTGGTCATACTGAAGATTTTAATTCCATTTTTATGATTTTTAAACTCAATTTTAGACCTACAGATAGAGAATTCAATTTTTGAAATATATATAACTGAAAAAAATCCTAAACCATATCCTATTTTTACAATGGGGAATAATGAAAATTGTATTATTTGTGCAAGAAAAATTTGAAATATTTCTGATCATTTCTATCCTGATATATTATAAACAGCTACTTGTGTCAGTAGAACTGAAGAGATCTTTAGCTGATTATTTTGTAATTCAGCATATGAAGACAGTATTTTTCCCACTTGGATTGAATCACACATGAAAACATTTTGGACATAGTAATGTTGGTACATGGTTTTAATAATAAATTGCTGCACCTTTCCTTGAGTATATGCAAGTAGAAGTGGATGATATATGATAGACTAGGAGCTACTGGGGCAAACAGAAGACTTCCTTTAAACACCTCCACCACTACACATATTTCTTTTCCCTGCCACATCTGACTTGCAAGGGTATCTGATTTCCTTAACATAGGAATAACTGTATGTGTCAAACCATATGTTCCATTTTTCAAATGGCCAAGATTAATAGCAAAAAATCCATTGTGGTTTAACTACGTAAATTTAGAAATTGAATGTTAGGAAGAGTAATAACATTTCAGTTTCTGCCATTTCTTAGGGTTTTTTTGATTGTTTTTAACTGTGTTGCAAACTGTGACATCAAAATGCTTGCATCCTTGAAGTATATGTTTATGGAAAAAGCTGAAATAAAAACATAAAAATGTGTGTGAAGAAATAAATCTGATCAATCTGTCAACCAATTTACCTAGTCTTTGTTAGTCCTATGCACTGTGGGACCCCAGATGTGCCTCCCAGTTCCTGAAATGGGTATATGGCTTATCTGTGACCTGATTGTATTAGAAGTTAAGATTGAGGTGCATACTCCTTCCCTTCATTATTAGATCTGAGTTTCTATGGGAGTAAAATCAAACTGTGCAGGCTAGAAGCCAGATGAGCCCAACTCAATAATTTCTCCGATTTCAATAATCTGAGGCACAGGATTGACAAGCATGACTGACCAAACCTGCTGCACAGCACATATTCATTGATTGTTTTGGCTTAAATATGGTTAGTATGATCTACAAAACTGACTATCAAACTATATACAAGATTCAAAAAGGAAGAGAACATTGTGACTTTTTTGCATCATAAATATCTGCATTATGCTGGTTAGGCGTAGTTCATAGTAAGGGTATCTTGCTATTATTACTGAATAACTTTCAGGTTTTATTTTGAGAGTAAAATGACATTTGAAGAGTACAGGAGAGCTGCTTCACTCAAAAGGTTACAAATATATTTTTCTATCTGCCCCACATGCCCTCTTCCAAAGCATCTAATCCACTTTGTCCTAATCTTGTATAATGACTTCAGAAACACTTTGACATTGGTAAGAATTAGAAGTCTTCATGCCCTTGCACAGTACTGTGAGTGAAAGACATACCTAATCAAGACAGTTGATTAGACATGGGACAGGGAGGTCAGAAATTCTGTAAGTAAAAAACTACCTTCTTTAGGACAAAACAATTAACAATTTTTGAAGTATCCTTTGCTGCCTCACTGATTTTCTCTGGTAACAGAAACAAATTAGAACCTAGATCTTCCGATACAAGCTGGGATTCTGAAAAACAAAACCACGTTGAAGATTTTTTTATTTCCTTTGTTATCTTTACTTTTTCTTTTTGGAAATATTGGACATCTACTTTGCTACATATTTTGTTGCTTCTATTGAGTTTTTTTCAAGTATCATCAGTAAAACTGATGTTAATCTGGTTTGATTCTGTCAGTACTCACTCTTCTAAAATGTACTCATAAATTGAGATCCTGCATGCCAAATTTCAAGCCACGAGAAACCCTCTGTTGAATTCTAACATCAGATTTCAGTGATGCAGTTAAGCTTGTAACAGTACTATGAATGTTGACACCATACTGTACTTGGAGTTAATTTGAGCCTAAAGTCTTTCATGTATGATGGTGCAAGTTTCTGCATGCAAATGTCCCAAGGAAGCCTATGGGAAGAGATTACAGGACTGAGATTATGGCATGTTATGGGAAGATTCCTCAGGGATGAACAAAATGTAATTTTTACAATGATCACATTGTATTACATTACCCCATATGGAAGAAAACCTTCAGTATTGAATTATTTATTATTTTCAGGGTGGAGAAAGGAGGAGGGAGACAGTTGGGCAGGGGACTAGGCAAGGAGAAATACACAGTTACCAACACATATGGAATCACAACATCGTTGGCAACACGAAACATCATGTACACTGCAGTATGAGTTTCATTTAGCATTTTTATATGGCATCCCACAAATTGTAAAACAGAAAAGAACCAAAGTAAAGCCCTTGTCTTATTTTTCAAAAGTAATTTCTACCTTTACTTCTTTTGTAACACAGGCATATTTTTACTTGTAACTGACTCACAATAATATCCTTAATTCTGTTCATTCATATTCTTGTAAAATTTTCTGGATGTTATTCAGTGTTCATTTTTATTAAACCAATAACTCTTTGGCTGTTCTCAAACCATGATACCTTCAGTGCCACCTGTTCCAGTCATACTTTTCAGCCTTTGATTTTCATACATGATAATTTAGTTTGGGCTTAACCCCAGGTTTTTTTTAAGTAAATCAACTGGTGCAATTAAAGAGGAGTTAAACTACTAAGGGATGGCTGAAATAGTCAACCTGCTTAATTTTCTGCTTCCTAAGCAGGGAGGAAGAACATTTGCAGATTTGCCACGACAGTTTCTTAAATAGAGCAGGAAACAAACAACATTTTTACAAATGTTCATGCCTCTTTCAAAGCATTCTCCTAAACTCTAAGTGATGTAATATTGACTAAACAAAACATAAATCATCTTAGTAATTATTAGGGCAGTTGGTGTGCCATGATCCCATCCTGTCACACTGACTTTCTCTGGAAGTCCTTGTTCCACTTCTGGATCGCTCTTCTGCAGCTGCATTGAAGACTCTGTTCAGAAGGGCTGTACACCTCTGGAGACTAGATTACTTCTCTTTCCCTAGTGAGATACATCCGATAGCCCAAAGAAGTCTGGGTCACACTGAAAGGAGATATAACTAGGCATATAATTTTAAATTAATAGAAGTTTATATTATTGACTACATATTTTTGACAATGCAAATAGGTTTCTCAGCCACAAAAGCCAAGGCTTCTGGCCCACACCTCTTCCACAGTCAGGGGAAAAAAAAGATTTTTTTTTTCCCCAAACCTGTCAAGTTGTCTGTTTTGAACTTTTACATCAAGGTGGTCTAAACTCTTCCATAAGTGTTAAGGTTCTGAATGGCTTGGGGAAGGAGAAGGAAACACTGTAACCCTTTCTACTCTATAGAGCTGTTTAGCGGGTGGGTAAACGATCCCTCCTGTGGTGTGTTGCAGTGTACATTGCTAACGTATTCCCAAGGGAATAGGAATAAAAGTACCACTTCTTAAAAATTTAGACTAACAAAACAGCCCAAATTTGACGAAAGCAAGGTTTAACTGCCAAAGCTCTATAGTGGGAGGCTTTGGAGCTTCACAACATAGCTCAGCTTGTCAGCAGTCATTGTCAGTCTGGGTCCAGGTAATAGCATCTCAGTTAATTTCCTAGAACACTCCTAGTACTCCACACATTTCCTAAAATGTGCTTCAGACTCTCACAAGTAATGGATATCTAGCTTAATAATGTCCAGGGTATTATCAGAAAACATCTTGAAATGGTACATAGCATCTCCATTCCCAAGCTGCTGGCTTTTCTTGCCTCTGCCAGACATGTCATTAAGACAAATGCTGGCTAACCAAGCTGGAGAAGAAGAGAGAGCTGTTTACCCTTGTTCTGACCTGACACCACTTTCAGTCTCATTGTGTTCCAACTTGAAGAATGACAAGACTGGGAAAGACTGCTGCAGAAAAGGAGGGAAGGCTTGAGCACCAAGGTGTCTCCTGCTTTCATATTGTCCCTATATTTGAGAAGTGGAGTGAAATTCTTGTTTGGGTATCTGCCTCTGTGGTTCACGAGGTTACAGATTGATGCACCTTGTAAGCCCCCAGGCCAACTGCTGTGTTACTTAAAATACTGAGTTAGATGCATTGCAACACATTATGGCTTATTAATATAATATAATAAGACATGTCCGAGCACCTAGGATTGCAAGCAGCCAAATCTTTTATTTGAAGGAAAAAGTATCTCTTACATACCCTCGGGGGGCATGTGATTCGCCTGGACCAATGACAGTAGTGTACACGCTGCTCATGTGCTCAGTGTACCTCTGGAGACTACAAGACACAGAATGTCTCACCCTGCATCCCTGGGGTACACCTCCCACAACACATTGTAAGGGGAGGGGCCTCAACCCTCATTTTTCGGATGAGTCTGTAAGGACCAAACTGTTACTTAGAAAGGTATTCAAATTCACCACTGCTAATAGAGAACTTCCAGAAATTGTAGGATCTTTCTGAAGTAAGGTACTACCCCAAAAGCCTGGATTTATGGTTCACCACTCTCTTCATCTTCTCCATACTATTTAACTCTGTGCTGTTTATAGTAGAACCCTTTTTCAGTTTTATGGGTATTTGAGATTCATCCTGAGATACCTTCTTCTTCTTGCACATGATAGAGGAAATTTATATGCACAGCAGGGACTTCTATGAATTGACTCTCTCAAGTGGACTGATTGCTTTGCAGAAATGATATGGGAGATGTGACATTGCTGTCATTCTATCAATAGCCAAATTTTTATATTTTTGTCCTCAATTTATGATATTCTACATTACTGCCTTTTACATCTGAACTGGGAAAATGACCCACAACTCTTTTTGCATTTACTGACCTTCCTCAAATGTACATTTTCATTCTGTCCTGAGTTTACTTCTATGTTATCATTAGTGCTACACTGAGAAAGAGAACTGCTCTCCTTATAACTCAATCCCAGTGAGTCCTTCATCAAGCCCACATACTTTTTTATGTTAGCTTAGCTTCTAGATAATTTATAAAATTTGTAAGATGAATCACACCACTAAGTATAACTTTCTGGTTATAAATCCATATGATTGTTATTTTTCTTGTTTGCAGAAAATTAAGTCCTATCTTAACTTTTACCCACATCACCCAAAGTATGGAATTATTTATCTAGATCAATGTTTACAGGACCAGCACCTAAACCAATATTAATACCTGATAAATATATTCTAAAATTATAGACTCCACCAGGAGAGTTCATAAGTAAAATGATTTCAGGTTGCTTTATATACATCCCAACTGCTTTTGCTCTCTGAATAAATAGGTAATTCAAACTTGTCTTTTTGTTTCCTATTACACAGAGAGAAAAAATCTAATAGCTTTTAAAACTAATTAAGGAGATAATTACAGATTGCTCAATATAACAAACCGTGATGAATTCAAAATAATTTTGCCACTATAAGCAGAAGTTTTGTCTCTAATGACAAAGATTTCTTCTGCAAGATAAAATTACAATGTTCTTTTGGATTGGAAAAATATGATACATTATATATTTGAAGTTTAAATTAAATAAGTGTTTTGTAAGGTAGCAGTGATAAATATGCAAGCACAACATGTACAGATATTCATGACAACATGAAAGATATTTCTGTGTATTAAGGAAATAGTCTGATTTGCAATAAAGCCCTATATTTAGCTTTTTTAATTGAATTCACTTCATCTTGAATCTAAGTAAATATATTGAATGAAATATGTGAACGGTTATGGAGGATCTTTAAGAGCTTCCAAAGCCCTTTACATTTATAAAGGGAAAAAAATTAAGATGAGATTTAAGGTTTCCTATAACAGGGCTTGGTTTTTGGTGTTTTGGTTTTGTTGTTTGTTTTTTTTTTCTCTGGAATGTGAAGTAAGAAGTCGGAATCTGAAAGCTTGACATTTGGTTGTTTTGTTTCAAGCCTTTCCATTGCTCCATCTTCCATAGGGAGAGGAAAAAAACATTCCTTCTGTCTCCTTACAGCTTTTCTGTAATCACAGAAATCTTTCTTAGATTTTTTTCAAACTCCCTGTTGTAATCTGAAAATTTATATTTTAAGTCAAATGAGTTATAGACCCAATCAGCTTACTGAACCAAAAGGTAAAATTGTTTCTTATGTATGGATGTATAATTTTTATCTCCCTGAGCAATGAAAAAAAGAAAGTTTTCAAGATTTTCTTCACAACACTTTTATGCTTCTCAACTAGCTGTCTATCAGCTTGAAACATTCTGTCAAGTACAAATAAATTAGAGTACATTTACTTAGGATGACATTGTAAATGACTATGTGGGGAACTTCAAACAGAGTCAACTTCAAACAGAGGTTGACTGTACCATTATGTGAAACAAGTTTCCTTTTCCATCAAGTTAAAGGTAGAAAATTAAATGAATATAAGGAGGGGGAAAAAAAAGAAGTAATCAGTGTGGAGTACAGGTTTAGATTAAATTTGAATTAATAAAGACTTTTATTTTTTATATTTAGAAGTAAAAAAAAAAAAAAAAAAAAGACCAGGTTAGGATTTTTATAAAAAAGCTATTCAGATTGTTTTGCACAAATTCTGGGAGCCTGATCACTGTTTTTGTTGTTGTTGTTTTCAAGGATTTTTTTTTCAGAAGGAAACAAATTGAAACTTGAGTTTAAAGTTAAAACACAAAAGGTCAAAGGTCAATTTGAATTTTCTACAATGAGTTATGAAATTTCAATCCAAGCAAACTTTGAATTTTAGACATAGACATATTTATTATAATTCATAATAAAAGCCACATTTCCATGTTAAGTTAGTAATTTTGAAGGCCTTATTTTTCCACTTTTCCAATTTACAAGCGGGTAAAATACTGATTCTATGAAAAATCCATGTGAGTATTTACAGCAGCCACTATTATGCCTTGTGGTACATGTTTGTAGGAGTGAACCTTTCTCTTGGATTTCTCAGTGAAGTTATAGAATTTTTTTCTTGAATGTTTATTATGTGTTGCTGTCACACTGGAAAATGGAGGAAGAGTTACTGATATGATTCATCTGTGGGTATTTTTAGGTAGAAATGAGACAAAAACTGAGTTAAGGAGGAAAGTATCAGGAACTAATTTCTGTGGTAAAGAACATGAGAAGGAACTGTTTCATTTGGCAATCTAAACATGTCAGTTTGATAAACTTGCGTTATTTTAGTTTCTGAGAGACTTTTGGCCATTTTGTGGCCACTTGAGTGCTTTAGATTAACCATATAAAATCAGTGAATCACTAAATTACAGAATGGTTGAGGTTAGAAGGGATCTCTGGAGATTAACTAGTCTGGCCATCCCCACCTCTCCCCCCGCTTCATAGAAGCAGATTTTTCTGGAGCAGGTTGCACAGTGTTGTGTCCAGTTGGGGTTTTAATATCCCCAGAGAAGGAGACTCCCCACAAACTGTGGGAAACCTGTCCCAGTGCTCTCTCACCTTCAGAGTAAAAAAATCTTTTCTTCATGTTCAGAAGGAACATCCTGTGTTTAAGTTTGTGTCCACTGCCTCTTGTCCTGTTGCTGGGGACCACCGAAGAGTTTGACCCCATACTCTTGTCACCTGCTTGTAAGATATTTATATGCATTTATAAGATCTCCCTTCAGTAATCTCTTCTTCAGACTAGATAGGCCCAGCTATCTCATCCTTTCCTCGTATGAAATCAAAAATTCTTACCAGATTTCAAGTTTTCACTTTCATATTTTAGTGAAGGAATAGATAAGTAGAAATCTCTGATTTATTGTTTTTGTGTGTTCACAATTTTTATTAACTGTTATCCTATTTACCATGTCTTAATTATTTCTATTCTGAATTAATAAATTTGTTCTTTCAATTGTCAATTATTATTGTTGTCTCTTGCCTCAGACTCTCTGTTTCTAGCCGCTCCAAAGACACAAGGTTAATAAAGGTTTAACCTAATAAAGGTTTAACTAAGTACCACACAACCATGTGCTTGCTCCCCCCACCCTGGTGGGATGAGATGGAGAACTTGAAAAAGGTAAAACCCATGGGTTGTGATAAAAACAGTTTAATAATTGAAATAAAATACAACATAATTGTAATGAAAAAGGAGATTTTAAAAAATAGAAAGAGAAGTAAAATGCAAGGAAAGAAAATAAACAGTGATGCACAATATCACTGCTCAGCACCTGCTGACCCGTGCATCCCTAAGCAGCGATCAGCCCCTTGTGGCCAACTCCCCCCATTTTGTATACTTGACACCATATTCTATGATATGGAATATCCCATTGGCTGGTTCAGGCCAGCTGTCCTGTTCATGCTCCCTCCTGGCTTCTTGTATATGTCCTCAGTGGCAGAGCACAAAAAGCTGAAAAGTCTTTGACTTAGGGTAAGCACTACTGAACAACAACTAAAATATGCAACAATGGTTGGACTTGATGATCTTAAAGGTCTTTTTCAACCTAAACAATTCTATGATCAGTGAGTTATCAACATTATTCCCGTATGAAATCTGAAACACAGCATTGTACCAGCTATTAGTAAAAAACAAAACTCTATCCCAACCAAGACCAGGACAAAATTGTAATTAATTTAATTTCACATGGCATAAAATAAATCCAATAGAAATAGGTATACATAATTGCAGCATTATACAAGGATGCATTTATTGACTGCTCAGAGACTGAGCTAGAATAAGATACTGAAGATAAAAGAGCAACAAGCAAAATGTGATGTAAATTGAGTAGACGTGTTGTGGTTTAACCCCAGGCAATAACCAACTACCATGCAGCCACTCACCCACTCGCCCATCAGTGAGATCAGAGAGAGAACTGGAAGGGTAAAAGACTAGAAAACTCATGGATTGAGGAAAATACAGTTTAATAGAAAAGGTACACAAATGAAGCAAAATAAGGAATTCATTCACTGCTTTCCATGGGCAGGTAGTTGTTCAGCAATCTCCAGGAGAGCAGGGCTCCATCACACGTAACTATGACTTGGGAAGACAAACACCATCACTCCAAATCTCCCTCGCTTCTTCCTTGTTCCTGCATATTTATATACTTTGCTTGATATCATACGGTATGCAATATCCCTTTGATCAGTTGGAGTCACCTGTCCCAGCTGTGTCTTCTCCCATTTCTTATACACTCTCAACTTCCTTGCCACTCTGGCATTATAAAAAGCAGAAAAGGCCTTGGGTCTGTGTAAGCACTGCTCAGCAATAACAAAATAATCTCTACATTAAGAACACTGTGTTCAGCATAAATTCAAAACACAGCCCCTTACTAGGCACTGTGAAGAACATTAACTTTACCCCAGCCAAAACCAGTACAACATGAAAGGTATAAGTCTAGTAATAAAGAACAAAAGATGGCCAGAGTAGGTCTACATTAGAGTGTCTGAGTGCAGCAATGGAAGCCGTCCAGCTGTGGCAGTACTGAGACAAACAGATATTTTGATACTTCCATTTCCTATTTGATCAGTAGATCAAGCTTGGAAACTGAAGGAAAAGATAGGACGATGTCTCTGTCTTTCCTTCACCAATTCCCCAGCAAACCTCTCTACCCCTCCTGCTAAATCAACACAGTGTTCCTGCCACTGTTCTCTGCCACATGGATTGTTGCCTTGCATGGGTATTTCTGCATTCAGCGGAGTAACAGATATTATTGAAGCTTTCCTCTCTCCTAAGCATAGAAAGAAATTGGTTCTACACATATGAAGATTTGATATTAGAGCTGTCTTACTAAGAGAAGCACGATAATCTACCTCAATTTAAAGGCAAGATCAACTCTGCCCATTGAGCACCAAACAAAATCACTTTGGTAGGAAATATCAGAGTTTTCAACTCTAGTTTTTTCTGTTTCTGTCTTTTGTCATTAGCAACAGCGATAAGAACTCTTTTATGGTTTTTTTTGTGTTACAAAGCTACCGTATTCAAGACATGACCATTTCTTACCATGATTGTCAGTATGCTACTTTAAGCGAACCATTATTCTTCTATCAAGTCTAGATGAGAGGAATTTCTCACATGCTCTTATCTTTGAAATTCTGCCTTTGTAAATGAGATTCACTGCACATGCTGTACTGTATATATTCCACTGTCCCATGATTCCCATGCAAATTGCATTTGTACATTTATACAGTTCAGAAGCTCTCAGCAGCCTTATGATGTAATTAATTACACTCCAGATCCAGACTCCCTAATATACTACAGGTTTTGAAAGGATCAATATGCATAAGGAAAAGCTTGCATCTCTCACTTTTATCCCATCTTGATTGTTTTTAATATTATCAGGCATCTGCTTGCATGCAATGACTTTTTATGTTCAGACTCTGCAACAGTTTCTGGTAGTTTTTACCTTCAGTGAAAAAGACTGCCACCACTGATTGCATGTTTAGCCACTGCGACAAAAAAAGAGAAGTTTTAATGCTTGGTAATTTTGTTAGTCAAGGATAATGTCCCATATATTCACCCTGCATTAATAGAATTAATTACATTAAATTGAAAAAATAACTAAATAAATTAATTAGATTAATTAAATTAAAATAATTTAATTCAAATTAAATTAGAGCAATATGTGAGTATTACTGGTCTTTATCAGACAAGATTCCAGTCTCTGTTCATAACACAGACATTGATAGATCAGAAGATACTAAGTCAGCTCAAGCTGTCCACTGTGAGAGACTAAAATGTTATGGTTAATGACTTAAACATTGTTAAAGTAACCAAAGGACTTTTGTCCACTGTAGCAAACTGTGCAAAGAAGCAACTGCTCATCTGCAACCACCAATACCCACCCCCAACCTCGAATATGCCTCCTGATGGGAACTTGAGATAAAATAAAGGTGGAATTATTGTTCGCAAGCCTGGGGGACGAAAACAATGTATCCACAAGGAAAAACGTTCTCAGCAGCCAGTTGAAAATCAGCTCTGGCTGGGTTCAGCAAGGGGAGGTCATAGTCCACCGACTCATTTGCTGAGGTCAGATTTTCATCCTTCCTCCACCACCTCCCGCCCTGGGGAGGAGGGTCAGATCCTGCAAGATGGGATGGTGTTCTTTATCATGGTAATGTCCTCCCTTACAGAACTTACAGTCTTTTATCATTCCAGTGATGGTCTATTGTCCTGTCCCTTGCCCTGACCCTTCTCCTAAGGACAGTCATCTTGAAGACTGGACACTTAGATCTACTGCAACTCAGCACCAACCAATTTCTAGTGAAATGAGATTGTCCTGCTGATCAGAGATAAGTTCACAGTCTGCCCTTTGGTATTGTCAGTTCTCAGAAGAGTCTGAGGGGCAAAATTGCTCAAAAGGAGCAGAAAAAAGGCTAGGGAAGTTCCTGAGTAAGCAGGTCTGTAAGAAGAGACAAGAAAAATTTTAAGATTTCCTTTTTTTTTTTCCAGCTCTGCTTAGAAAGCCTGTTCTGACTGTCAGCTGTTTAGAATAAGGGAAGAACAGTGAAGAATTAAAGTCTGAAAGCCATCATTATTTAAGAAAGATACTTGGGAGGAGATTCTCAAAAAACCTCATACAATTAGTTCTTTGGAATTTCTTCCATCTGTTTGTCCAGACACAATGGCATTTGTGGCCTATTTTGAATTTATTTTCAAAAAAGCATACACACACCCAGTGCTTTTGGGGAAGATTTTGCAGACCTTGTGTTTTTAACTTCTGTTACAAAAAGTCATAGATGACTATTATTATACAAACTTTACCCTCAATGCCTCTCACTCATTATTTTTACTGTGTTTGGCTAGATGACATAAAAGCTCTTCCATTTCTCCACAGGATATGTTATTATTGCAACATAGTTTCTCAGCAAGTCTGCCTCCTTGTTTTCCTTGGACAACCTATATTTCGAGATTTTTTTCACCGCCCAGAGATTGCAGGATACATGCTGTTACTTTAAATTTTAGAACTGCCTTATTCTCTTATTTTCACTTGTTTTCCACAGGTGTAATGCAGTGCATGAACTCCTGCTGTTTTTCACACACATAAGTAGGAAAGACAACCAGAATATGTATACTATAACCTACCTGAGCAGCATAATATTTCTGCATATGTGCCAGACAGACCATAGAAATTGGACAGTAATATAGAAGTTACATAAGAAGTCAAGGCACCTCTTCTACAAGGTGCCTCAGTTTGGGAAAATAAGCTACTGATGTTTCCTGTGCATTACCATATGCCTGTCTCTTATTGGCCTTTTTAGCCACCAGCACACTTGTAACAAACGTGGGTAGAGCCCTCCTCAAATCTCTGTTCACGAAGCCCAGCCAGGATGATGATGAACATATGAGGTTCCTTTAAGAAAGTTTCTTTTAAAAAATGAGTACTTAATGTGTTCAGGCACTCAAGAAGTCAATTGTCATAGGATTAGTCAGTCCATGATTTATTAATATTATCTAAATTTACAGCCCTACTCTGGATTCATTTACGTAAGTAAATCTAGAAAGATTAACCTTAAAAAATGACAAATGTTCTGGTTTTTGACCTGCTATGTGCCCTGTCAGGCTAGACATTTGAAATCAGAAAAAGGTTCCACTTCAAAACTTAAAAGGTTGAACTGGAATAATGAAGTCTGCTTTCCACCAGCTTCTTCTCATATATATTCATTGGTACTGTATGCAACACCTAAATCAACTGCATAGAAGCACAGCATTGAGTAAAGTGATTATCCATCATGTTTGTTTATCAGTTTGAAATATTTTCTTATGACAAATTCCAGCAGAAGCTTTGACTCCTGTTTGTGAAGTCCACATCACAGAATTGCCTTTGACAGACCTGGTGTGGAAATGGAATCTGTTGCTGGTTCTCATACACAAAAAAATGGTCCTTCTGTGCCACTTCTTTAAAAAGGACTTCTTTTAGCTATGAATCTTGATTCCCATATTTTAAGAATTACATGTTTATTTGTTTGGAGTTTGTTTGTTTGTTTTTATGAGGCAGTCTGCATAATTACAGAATTACTGTATAATAAGTAAGGTTGGAAGGTACTACAGTGGATCATCTAGTCCAACTTCTCTGCTCAAAGGTGGCCATCCTGGAGCACATTACAAAGGATTGCTTCCAGATGATCAGAATAGGATATGAAGGCTTAGGTAGACATGGATTTGTTACTTTAATAAGCTTTTTAAATCTGATTGAACCACTAACTATTTTGTTTTTCTGATTCATTCCAGCTAAGCATATTAATAATACAATATCTGAAACTACCATCTTTGATTTGGGAATTAGGAATGTCGGAATGTTTTTATTACTTTTGAAGTTCAAGACAGAATATTGAAGAACTACATTTTAGAAGTTAAATATGAAAACAGTATTTCTAGATGTTATCTAGAGCATATAGACCACAAAATCATGCTGGTATAGGGTGAATAGAACACTCAAAGTGATTTATTTCTAAAAGAGTAATCTCTAGTATACATGAGTTGTGTCTGGTGTATAAGAAGAACTAAACCAAACTCAGCATGTCATCTTTACAGTCTACCAACATTGACTGTATGAAAAATTGTGGCAGCACTAAAACTCTTTTGAACATCATGGAAGTCATTTAGCATGACTAGAATGTGCAGAATAGGAAAATAATATTATAATATAGTTTAAGAAGCCTGTGGCAAGGTGGCGTTTCATTTCACTAAAGAGAATCAAAGTCCTCTAAGAATTTTAGCAACTTTCGGAACTATTCTCTGTACCTACTGTTTCATTTGAAACAAAGGACAAAGTAGATCAGCAAGGCTCTATTTCAGAACTGCCAGCGCTTGTCTGGTTGTCTGTAAAGAAGTCAAACTTGTCCAAAGCTGTAGAAGAAGACTGACCATCAGTTGGAGTTGGAGCCAAAGGGGACGTCTCCAGAGCATGCACTAGAACTTGGATCAGCCTCATGGTATAGTCACATCATGCACCAGGAGATCATTCTATTCCTGGTCAGAACTTGGTGAAGAAATTCCCATTCTGCACAGTTCTGTCTTGAACAAACGGAGAGAATACTAGCTCAGAGTTGCAGCAACGGTTACATCCAAGGCTTGCATGAACAAGGATGTCAAGATTCCTTTTTCAAGGTGTATTCTGCATCTGAATGTTTTGCAAAAATTGTGAGTATGTGAGGATTTTATACATGAGACTTAATGAATGCTTCATTCTTATGAAAAGCAGTAGGAAAAGGGGATGACAAGTAGATTACATCTACTGCTAAAAAGTAGATGTAATGCTCTGTTCTTAGAAGATCTTACACTCTTTTTAAAAATACATATATCTAGAGCTGTTAACTATGACACTGGAAATATCTGAATTATGACAGTTAAGATAGATCAAATAATTGATGGGGTTTATTTTTTGTGAAATATTTTCAGTACAAAGGAGTTTGTCTTGTGAACATATATGGCTAGCACTTCTATGGTTCTGTGCGAAGAAAATATAATGTTTGAATGACTCAGTCAGTCCCATGGAATTGTGGTATATATATCAGCAAAATATAGAATCTAAGTTCTTGTCCAAGTTCCTACCTAACCCAATGCAACTCAAAGCAATACTTAACAGTTTAAGCAATAATATTTTAGTTTACCACAAGCAAAATACTTACAATTAAATAGATTGAATTAACAAGACAGAGAAAGGGTTCATGTTTGAAAAACAACTGGAATGATGACGTAGTCAGGGAAAAAATATTTAAGCTAGTCAAAACTAATTAAAAAAAGAAAATAATCACACACTTCTTGCATATGCCTGATTAATTATTGAAAAATGTTTCATGTTTTTATTATTCTAACCATCATGAAAGTAATAACTTGGCACAAGTTGATCTCCATTGGATGGGATATTTGCACTACCATAGAAAAATATGTCTTGGAGGGGAGGATGTCAGGTATGATTAGGGAAAAAACAATGGGCATATGTTTTCTTAAGAAAGTATACACTTTTCCTAAATGAACTTAGCAGGGTAGAGTTGCCAAATGTCAGAACTTGTTTATCCGAAGTTTTGTTTTCTGTGTTTAGAGCATTATATCTGTAATACATATTTTTTTTGTAGCTAATTTAATTCATCTTTCTAAATGTATTCTGGAAGCATCAGAAATTCCTTAATTATCAATATTTTTAAAAAGTAGATAAATGTCTTGAATGTGTCTTGTCACCTTAAGGAGCATTGTAGATGTGATTTTGTAATTTCTTTTGTTATGTCTTCAATGTTGCCTTTTTTGTTTGTTTGTTTGTTTTGTTTGTTTGTTTGTTTGTTTGTTTGTTTGTTTGTTTTTATTTCCCTGGGTGTAGAGCCCATTACTAGAACCACCACAATATTTAAGATATTTCTTAAACTACCTTGGAAGTGTCTATGTTTGTTTTGTCTCAGCTTTGTAAGATCCTGGTTCCCACAGTGCGGTTCCCTCCTTTCATAGCTGTAATCCTACTCCCATCTTAACCTACAGGCAGGCTGCAGCCAGGACCATAGGCATTGCAGAAGTCAGCTGTCCTGAAGTCCAGGCCAGAGCCAGTCCTAAGAGAAGACCAACAAAACACTAAGGTGATCTTCAAAAAATAAAAATTTTGACTGAAACTATATCAGAGGTATGAAAAAATTCTGAATTTTTCAGGAAGTAAAATTATATTTTAATTATCTAGGTGCCTACTTGAAAGAAAGGAGCAATCAGGCCTTGATCGCTAAGCCATCCATCTCACTGGCAATCCTTCATTTAACAGTCCTTTACAATCACTTATTGACTGTGATTTGCCTTAAGAGAGCCCTAGGTGAAGACATAGAATGCCATAGAGGCCAATTATCTGCTTTTACTAAGATTTCAATGTGAGCAAACACCTTTGTTAGGGCTTCAGTTTAAAAAGGTAAAATGGATCAGCAGCTGGTGGAAACAGTAACAAGTGTACTGCAGCAAATCTTTCATACAAACAACAGAGCATGAAAACAAAGAGGTTTTGCAGAAACATTACAATTTATTTCCTAATAAGTTGTGTTAAAACAAAAAGCCTCACACCTGTGCAGGTGAAAATGAAATACCAAACATACCATAGCCATTGAATATATGAGTCTGATACTGACACAATAACAAAGACTATCAGAATTTTTCACTAGAAAAGTAGTAAGGAAATAATAGACTAAACCTAGGAAAGGAGCATATACAACTAATACAATATGCATAGTAAAAATACAGTGAAAGGCATATGAGCTCTGGGATGATGGATAGAGTTAAACCTAGAGGGGATTCAGAATTTTAGGGTAAAGAGTAGTTGCAACTCCCTAGACAGATGGAGGTCGACATGCTGCCCAGTACAACGATAAACGTCTGCTCAGAGAAACAGAATGGAATGTGGAACAAAGTGTAGACTAAGTGGCCTCCCTCCATTCTCATCCCAGCAGAACGGGAGAATGTTGTGATACTATGACCCTGTCCGATAAGGGAGAATCAAGATGTTCTGCTACTGAAGCCAACAGCCATGTCGAACCCCCTCCTCATGTGCCAAATCATGACTACCACCCCCCTCCCATCAGGTACACCAATCAGAAATAAAACATATTTATGACTAGAACCATTCAAACTCCACCCAAACATAAAGAAAATGGTATAAAAGTAAGTTGAGGATAGGGGGAAAGTGGGAGAAGACCTTCACCAAAACTGCTGGGATTAGTCAACGGGTTGAGTCCATCTTCTCTCCCCTCAGAGGGATGCCTTGGGTGAGAAATATGCTCTAAGTGCATTAAATGCTGCTTTTAGGACTAGACCTTTTGCTTGTGCTTACCCCATAGTATATTAATTAGATTGCTTTGTATCAGAGCTTGTCCTTGCTTAATGTAGGAGTAGATTGCTTTAAAATATATTTTTGCAATAGACACTATCACAGACAACCTTCGAACCCTATTAACCTGTCACAATTTGCATTAATGAAAAGCGTTATTCCATAAACTGTTTAAGTGAGTCCTTGCAGCTGCTGGCAGTGGATAACACCTTGGCAGAACCCACTGAGTGGTTCTGGCTCTGTTGAGAAGTTCCCCCTAACAAGGGAGGTCAAGGTACCCTCCAATCTTGTGAATCTATTGGTGAAGGGTCTCCTTACGAGATGCTGACTGTCAGACACCAGGTTTTCGACTTTCCTAGGGGACCAAAGAGCAAAAATCTGAACTCCCACGTTTCACGTGACACAAGCAAGCATTCTTCAACTTAACTTCATCATGAATGAATTTGAAATTCTCATGAGTAAGAGCTTCTATTTCGCTAACACATGATGAAGTCAAGTCTGGGACTTCAGTGCAGATCTGGATTTATCACAGAGGTATCATACTGAGGTATCCTAAAAAATGCCTGTATTTGGCAGAATGCTCTCTGGTAAAGGTATTTATTTTCATAATATAGCTAAATTACTCTTATCTGTTTAGAAACTTGGTAAGTGGAGACTTAAATGGATAGGTACATCATGAACACTATTATTATATCTTCAATTACACTTGGATTTATTTAGAATTTTTCCTCAGCAGGTTTGTGACTTGTAAACTGCTCTTGTCCTTATTTATCGTAACCTACAGTTTGTGCAGGAGACTTCTCTGATGTGCTGCTTCTTTTTTTTAGCAGTTTCGTAAGACTTCCCATATTACATTGAGAAGACCTATGAAATTCAGTCTAAAATTTAAAATATTTTTTTTTGTACAGTAATATTTATGCATGATAGAGGTAATATGCTGACTCCTAAAGTGGGTACAGAATGACATTGAATCACTCTTAGTTGATCTTCTTCTCAGCCTGAACCCATATAAAAACATAGAGGCCTAAAGACTAGAATGAGCCTAAAACTGTCATCTCTGATTTGGCCTCTGTTATCAACTACTTTACCTGTCTTAACTATGCTTAAGTATCTAAATTGCTGGCCAAGTGCCAAGTTACCCAGTATATTAGTTTACATCAGAGTGCAAGAACATAATACACTGAGGTGCTATATTACACCAGGAAAGCTCTCTCTACATTTCTTTTAAAGACTTCTTGGGACCTGATAAATACAATTAAGATATGTTTCAGAGAAGTAGAATCAAAGAATTTAGAAGTCTATACAAATGCAAAATATACATGTGTGTGTGTGTGTATTTGTATTTGTGCTTTAACCCTTGTGTTCAAGGCAACGGGTGTCTGCTCTGCAAAGAAAAGCAAGTCAGGAGCCAAAGATAACAGCAAGGCAGGCCGAACAGTGTCCACACTGACAGAGGACACAGTCCCCAGTACCCATATGCAAAAAGCAGATCAGGTCTGGGGAAGATGACCATGATCAGCTACCACAGTCCCTCTGGCCAGGTAGGTCTACAGGGGTAAGAGAAATCCCAGGTCAAGTCATGAAAGCAAAGTAAATAGCCAGGCACAAACATTCCTACAACACTCTGACTCTTCTCTCTGACTGCTGTATAACTTTAAATCAATAAAACAAAAAGGAATAAAATGAATAAATGAATAAAAAAAATTATTTTTTGTTCTGGAATTGGTTTTGCAATCATCGTGATTCGGCTTAACTGCAATGAAGCTGGTGGATACAACTGCTTTTTACTCAGGATAAGTATAAAAAATGGTTGAACTCTTTAAAGAATAACTAGAATATCAAGAGCTGCTACTCCAAATAGTAAAATCTAGAGAAGAAGTAAAATTGTACAAAGGCATTCTAGAATTTCTCATAACAAGCAAAATGTAGGGACAGTGGTTACTTTTGAATCTTCTTAGGCAGAATCTATGTGTGAAAGAAAACATTCACGAAAAGATTCCGAAGTTCAGGAATATCCAGAGAAGAAATCTTTAGCTTGCTCCTAAAAGGGAAGCCATAATAAAGAGATTGGGGTCAAGTACTAGTCAATGAGAGGCTCTAAAAGAAAAGAATTTTGAAGTGCTAAATTATAGAAAAAACAAGGTAATTAATGGGTTTGATTATCATATGACTACAGGCAAACCTAGAACAGTAGAATTTTTCTTTGCATGTAAGATCATGGAATCATAGAATAGTTGGGATTGGAAGGCACCTATAAAGGTCATCTAGTCATCAAAGTCATCCTCTAGGTCATCAGGGCCATCTTCAGCTGCCTGTCTCAGGAGGGTGCATTCAAGAATATTTTAAAAAAGAAGCTTCTGAAATCATTCAGCCAATATTCTCTGCCATATCTGGAAATATCAACACCTGGCTGCTAATTGTAACAGCCTATAGGATCCAAATGGAGAATATCCAAATACATAAATGTGTAGCAAGATGGAAGTGAAAAAACAAAATTAAGGACAGGAGCCACCACCTAATGGGGAGCTAAAGGATATTAAGAACAACGAGAACAACAATATGAAAGGGCTGATTCTGGACCAGCTTAGAAATGGTTAAATTAAGACTCAGATTTTATCTTTATCTCTCTTAAAAGTCAGCTTTGTGTAAAAACAACGATAGAACTCTTTAATAACTATCATACTTACCCTTATTTTATTTTACCATAAAATTTACTTTTGCATTTAGATTTCAAATATGGAGCAAATGGAACAGTAGTTTGTTAATCAGAATATTTTTCTCTTTCAGGAAAACATAATGGAAGAGTTTCACTGTATGTTAAGATGATGTAACAGTTCATAGAGTCAATACTAACATATGGAGGTCACAGCTTTCACAGTACTGAAAGCTATCCCCAGAATATTTTTTGTATAGTAATGCTATGCATTGTTAATTTTATTTTCAGCAGTAGAAAATTCATCTGATTCAATTATATATCGTACAACCTGATTTCGCTAGATTATAATAAATATTTTAAAGCATCTTTTCCACAGAATATTTTGGAGCCCTTGCATTTTTCTCTCTCTCCCTCTTTTTTTTTTTCCTCTCTGAATTTTAAAGGGGGAAAAGTACATTGTTGAAATTCTCAATTTTCCTGATATTGAGGACTGGAAGATTCTTAAACATCTCTGTCACATCATTGAATATTTATTTTGAATTGTCAGCATGCAAATAGTTGGATTTTTCTCTCAGAAATTCGAAGATTTATCATCTATGTTTTCATTCTCATTTTCATCAAGGAAAGCAATGGAAAAGATCAATGAACTTGCTTTTCTGAGTACCAATCAATCTTGGGAACTACAAGAAATAAATTTACTTACCCTGAAAGTGATATTATCAGTCACAAAATCAAAAGACAGGGTTCAAATAACACACACCTGAATCAGTATACACGCTACATATGTCTGACACTTACTGAATGATTGATTATTTTTAGATCTTCCTTACTTAGAAAATGAGGTAAGGTTCAAGTGAATCTTCAACAGAAAACTTATTACTAATGCCAAAGAAAAGGAGGAATGAAGTCTGTGTCAAGATTTGATGGATAAAATAAACAACATTTATGACCAAGCATTTCAAGCCTGACTGATAAAAAGGCTGATTGAGTTAGTAGAAACTTAGATGTCAGAAATATAAAGGGCAAACCCCTTTGAAACTATGGAAAAGACAGTGAAAAAATACACAATGGGAGTATGATCCAAGGAACTCTAAATTCAGTTGCAAAATCCCACTGAATCTAAGGAATTAAGTTGCTAGCACATGGATTTAAGAACTGAATCCACTTGTAAAACTTCAAGGCCTGCACATCTAAATGAACCTCTTTCTTCCTCCTCTCTGGAAAATTCTCCTGTGCCATTTGATGCTGTGGTCCTGTATGAGAAGCTGCCTTATTTCAGGAATTCACTTGGTTCAGTTTCTTTTCTGTCTCTTGCTTTGTTATAAATAATACATGTATAGAGACTAAGAATTCATTTTCCATTTGTCCTTTAAAATGAGCTAATTATTCAATCTCTCTTGCCATAATTTAACACTATCAACTGGCAGAATGAGTAATTGTTAATTGAGAGTCCATTTAATGAGCTCAGAGATTCATGTTATGAGGACAGAAAGTTGATAAGTTTGTGAGGGTAATTGTTAACGAAATCAGCTATGTTCTTCATGTTGCAATTTCTTGCTAATGGCTTATAAACAAGCTGTGCTGACAGTACAGTTTAAAATCAATTTCTCCCCACAGCTTTTTCTTTTTTTTTTCCCTTTTTTTCCCAATTCTGATTAATAAGGCGTAGTAAATGGTGTATGTTGCAGAATCAAAGAATCACAGAGTATTCTGAATTGGAGGGGACCCACAAGGACCATCAAGTCTAGCTCTTAAGTGAATGACCCATACAGGGGATTAAATCCATGACCTTGGTGTAATTAGCACTAAGTTTTAACCAACTCAGCTAATCTCAAATACCTAAATTTTCCTTTTTGTCAAGGGTAGCAATTTGTAGCTCCTATTTCAGATGCTTTAGAAGCTTTGAGTTTGTTGAAATTTGTAAGGGTATTTGCTCTTGGAAAATATTGAAATCAATGAGGAGTCATCATCTAAAGTTACACTTCAAGATTCAGGAGCAGGGAACTTTGACAATACATAAGAGTATTGGCCTAGAACACCCATTAACACTTGTATCAGCTGCATTCTTGTGGCAGAGGAACCATTCTGTACAGCTTTAATGCAGGATTAGGCCTGGAGTCCCTCTACAATCCCCTTTTTGTGTCTATTTCTTATAAACAGTAAGTCTAAGATGAACATGGTCTATGCCATGTCCAAGACAAACAGGAGAAGTCTTCCACTGTCTTCATGAGTAATATGTAGACTCTTCATGCTTCTCAGAATCACAGGATCCTCTACAGGAATGGGACCGACAATCATTCCTTTTGCAGAAGGTATGCTGTTGTTGATGAATTATGTCAGCAAATGAAGGAACTACATGAGGAAGTGAATAGGCTGCACAGTATCTCTGAGAATGAGTGAGAGATTGACAGGTTATTCTCAGAGATCCTAAAGTCTCAGGAGTCTCAAACATCCACTGAAATAGGGATACAGGTGGACTTGGAAACGTGTCAAGTAGTTAGTGAAAAGTCTGTTGAACACGAAGCCTTGGAGGCTGGTCATTGCCCATACTAGGAGTAAGTGTCCTCCTCCTCCTGAAAACTTGAAGGTAAAAAATAAGACTGGCACCTTTTATAAGATATGGAACTAGAAAGACAGTCAACAGATGAAATGGATAAAGGTTCCCTCTGGGATAGAGGGGCCACCTAGAGATTACAGTCTACCCTCTGCAACACAACCTCCTCTGGCACTAAATGTAATAGAAGGTCTGGAATATTAGGAGCTTGCAGTTGGAAAAAGCATAGTTGAGAGCCTCTGGGTAAGGATAAAGGGACAAACAAATAATACACATATCATTGTGGGAGTCCACTATAGATCACCTAAGCAGGATGATGATGCCGATTAATTTTTCTTTGAGGAACTAAAGAACACTCCGAAATCAACTACCCTTGTCCTTATGGGGGACTTCAACTCGTCAGATGATAACTGGGAACACCACATATCTGGGCAAACAGATCCAGAAGATTCCTAAAGCACTTGGATGATAACTTCATGGTACAGGTACTAAGGGAGTTGATTGTATTAACCTTAGAATGTATGAGCACAGGAGCTCTTTAATGGCTCTGTCTTTCCTATGGAAATCAAGTGGTGATGCGGTGATCTCTAAAACTAATAGTTCAAGTTATGTGTCTTCTGTGATGCCTATGAAATGCTAATAAACCAGCAAGTAGCAGAAACGACTGCATTACAACTGAAAGATTTGCAAGATATTAGAGTGTACGTTTATAATTGCAATTTAATTTACTTTCTAAACAAAAATGTGGAGACATTCCAATCTGTTCACCAATGATAGTTCAAAGGGTTCTGTGATCAGATTGATACTCTATTAGCATGCCATGAACTACCAAGCAATTAAACTCTGTACAGTACAGAGAAGTGGTGTAAGCTGCCAAAGAAATAGGACAGTGCTTGGCATACCTTTAAAAGTTCACTTGGTCTTTAAAACTAATATTTGAAGCACTTGCCCTCCTCATCAGTAGGGGAAATTAGCTGCGAGATGAAGTCCAAAGGGCAGCAATTCAGAAGCATAATGCTGTTGATTTAACGTATTTTATGGAGAAATGCCTTAGATAAATATTAGGTGAGCTTAGGGGGATATATATGATGAATGTGAATTTCTTTATTTCCTTGGTCTGGGGAGTAATAATTTCTGAAAAACAATTGTGTGCAGAAGAAACTTCCTACAAATTAAGAATATTAGGAGTTGAATTTTCTTATGAAAAAACCACCTCTAACTCAAATGAGGGGCTGTCAGTCTCAAGTTCAAGACTGAAAAGAGAAACCAATTCAGTCACATTTTGACTGAGGCAAAGAGAGTCGGTGGAAAGCCATATTGCAACTAGAAAATCCCATGATGACTTTTCTCACGTATGCCAGGTTTAATCTATTTGCATCCAAAAAGTTTTTCCTTCTGATGTTGTAACACCAAAGAACACACAGAATAATCAATCCTGGATGAATTTATCCAGTTTCTTGTAATGCTCTATGAAGTAATTTATGGTCAGCTTTGAGAAATACCCTTTTAAATAGGGTATTTCTGTTTTGGTCAGAAAAGAGTCTGCTATAATTTTCAGTGGGATTAAGGCACTGCAAACAAAGCAATTCTAGTGACAAATGGATATAAACTGCAATAGGGTAAATTAATTTTGAAATATTTTCACTGAGGTACTTTCTAATGATATTGAGTTTCTACAAGAACTAAGTAAGAGAAAAACCCATCGCCAAGTGCTTGTTCAAATTACACTTTATATCTTTCTACCTACTGTCACAAATACAAGTAGCAAAAATCAGAAAAAGGTATTAAGTTAAAGGCAGCATCAATGGGAATTTAAATACTATGAAACTATTTAGTTGAAAGCCAAAAGAGGGCTTTTCCCAGTAACCTGAATCTTACTGACCTCTTGGATCTAGATAACATGCACTGAAGTAGCTTTGAATTTTATTATTCTGGAAACACAGAGGTTGACTTTTGCCAGTAACAATTGGAAAAGTCTTCACTTGCTTTTGGAAACAATCTTGGTTGTCTTTTTTTTTCATTGCAAAAATGGGCCTCTGAGCTCTACTACAGTGCAAATAATAAAAGAATGGTCTATGTGGTACTTATTTTTCTTCATCTAAAGGGATCACTGTATTAGTGTACAGTGTATCCCACTCCTCTTCTCTCTTCCTTCCCCCAAGAAGAAGTTATTCAAGCTAAGCAAAACAGTTTTTAAATGCAAGGAAAAAATTCAGTACTTTCATAAAAGATATATCACACCAGGGAATTCCATCAGCTCCTCTTCTCACCTCATTTGCATTGGACATACTGGGAAAGGCAGACATTCAAGTTCATGAATTTTTCCTTAAGTGAAACATATCAGATTTTTGCCAAGGGGGTTAAAGAAAAAAGGTTAAAAATTTATCTGCTACTTATTGGGATGTATTTAACTATCTTCATTTCAAATGTCAGTCAAGTCAGTCTTTTTCTAATGTTATAAGGTTTCCAGATAAATTTATCT
The DNA here is from genome assembly GCF_009829145.1 of Chiroxiphia lanceolata. Lineage (NCBI taxonomy): Eukaryota > Metazoa > Chordata > Aves > Passeriformes > Pipridae > Chiroxiphia > Chiroxiphia lanceolata. The sequence goes on along the minus strand of NC_045641.1, from coordinate 42,062,805 downwards.
AAATTTGAGACTATCAAAAACATTCTCCTGCTCTGCCTTTGGTACATGACCAAAAGGTAAAAAAGAAAGAAAGAAAGAAAGAAAGAAAGAAAGAAAGAAAGAACAAAAGAAAGAAAGAAAGAAAGAAAGAAACAAAGAAAGAAAGAAAGAAAGAAAGAAAGAAAGAAAGAAAGAAAGAGAAAGAAAGAAAGAAAGAAAAAAGAAAGAAAGAAAAGAAGGAAAAAAAGAAAGAAAAGAAAGAAGGAAAGAAAAAACTCTCCTCACATCTCAAACTTTCACCAGGTAAAGAAGTATAAATATGTTCCACTATAGGTTAGTAATATTTGTGAAGAGGAGTTCATGTTGGACTCGATGATCTTGGAGGCCTTTTCCAACCTTAATGACTCTATATTTCTGTGATTCTATGTTACCTCATCTAAGAACCAGGAAGGAGATTCCTGAAGTTACATGTTCTTTTGTATAATTTTATGGAAACTCAGTAAGTGTTTATCAAACTAGTCTCTTATACATATAGCTGGTCAATTTGCTAAATGTAAATATTGTTCTCCTTTCTTAGATACCAAACTGTTATTGAAAGAATAGGTTTCCCCACTCATTCAACTCCTTCACTGAAGGACTGTATTTTGTCATTGATTAAGAAGGAAATATGTTGGAAAATGAGGGGGAAATCAATAATGAATTAGCTGATACAGAAGACTTCACTTTAAAATAATTTAATTAAAAGTAAAACTTTTTGAAATGTCCAGATCATATAAAATAATATCTTTTCTCCAATCCCTCATGAAGAATTTAATATCTATGGTGCCTACCTCACTGTGATCTCTTTTGTCCCTTTTGTATTTTACATATATATGTATCTATATCTATCTCATGGTTCTGATTTAAGAATCCCACAGCATGCAAGATTTAATTATAGCAGACATCCTTGCAGAGTTATTGAAGACCTGAGTTTCCACAATATAGCTACTGCTAAAAAAAATTCTGAAATTTTGGTATTCTGAACAAAATATAAATTGGTATATTTTCCTTGCACTTTTAAATTTTATGTCCTTGGTTGAATAAACCTGTCTTTCAGCTCAGGAAGACGTAACAAAAACCAGTTATTTTACGTTCTTTACTCTGCTATAAACATCTCTTTTTGGCATCAGGTGATCAGAAGTATAATCATCTTTAGGTCTTTTCAATGACTGCAGAAACTTTTCTTTCCATTATTCATTTTGCTGCCCTGTTTACTAGGTTACGAGTAGCATTCCGAGAAAACACTTTTCAAATACTCATAAAAATACTTCAAAGACTTCAAAGAAGCATTTTCAATAAAGATTATCAGCATTTCTCAATAATGTAGTATTTATTTGGCCAGCTAGATTTGGAAAACTCGAAACACTGTAGTCATCATTTCCCCAAAGAAATAACACTTAGCACATCTTTGGTACAAATGCCTTGAGGAAAACTAGATGAGGAGCCTGGGGAAAGAAATCCTCATGCTTCTAAGGCATCTCTTCTTTTTAGGAACAGTCTTTGTGGGTTGAGTTAAGATTTGAAACTAGAAGAATAAGATCTAGTTCTCTCTGACATGGGTTCCCTAACAAGTGTCATTCTCTCTGTCATGTACCCTCTCCCTCCAGAAATTCTTATTTGTAGGATCTTTATTTTTAACTCCTTAAATTATACTACAAAATTGTTCAGAATACTGTTTTAAAGAGTATGAATGTTGAACAGGAAAATAATCTATAACTTCAACTGTTATTATAATTATTTTATTTTAATATTTCCATTTTCCTAATGTATTTTGTTAAATATTTCACAGTCCTTTAGTTTTTGATTTATCAGGGCGGTGCACTTTTTTCTCTTTAGTGGAAGAAGTCTGCATACGTTTCTGCAGAGCTGGGTTTGCTCCCATACAGTTGAGAAACTGATTACAAGTGTTCTGTCTACCCAAAAGTTTTGTGAAACCTCCCTGTGTTTGTGATCTGCAACACTTTAGCACAATTATGTCTGTAGCAAATACTATTACCACTGTGTGTCAACTATGTAGGAAATATCCCTGCCTGACATTATAGGAGAGTAAGGTGATTTCATTTAAAATAAAGCCTGAAACAAACCAACTTTACCTCAGTTACCCTCACTTTCTCACAGTCTCATACTGAAAAGCATCAGGATGTGCACAACCCGAGGAGCCTGTCCAGCAGCCAAGTACCTTGAGGCTTGTTCAGATGTGAACTCCAGGATCCATTGTGGTGGCATGGTGGAAAAGGGACATGAACTGTCAAGTCCTCCTCGTGTCTCCTAGCTTTCTCCTGTTTTGGGGACATACAGGTTACCAGTATGTCTATCCTGATGATGGATGGCAGATGGCTGATCTGGTAGCCATTAACAGAGACAGTTCAGAGAGCCCTGTTTCCCTAATGAGCTCTGAGGCCTATCCCATTCCTTCTGATGCCTCTGCATGCTGACATCTTCATTCACTCTTCATTCACACCAATTTGAGCCTTCCTATTACAATTATGTACAGGTTCAGAAAATCACTGAAATACTGAAATAAAAATAAAAAACATGAAAACTGATTTTTTCAGAAAATGTATTCCAGTCTTCCTCATTGCACTATGACACTCTTTTTGGCAAGTATGATTCGATGGTTATGTTTTAAACTACTTAAGGAAAATTATTGGTGAATATACATAAATCATATACCAGAATATAGAAGAGCTACAGATGTGTAGCAGAGTACCTGAATGAGGAGCAGCAAACCTGAGAGACTTAGTTTCCTCTAGGGGCAAACCTGTTCTTTCTAAACAGAATCACTCACATGCAGTTGTATGCAGGCCAATTTAAATTATTTTTGCAAGGAGATTTTATTTCATCTGTCTCTGAACAATTTCTGCCCCTATGTATCTGGTTTTTTTGAAAGTTTTGCTGCTTTTTAAGAAATGGACTTCAATTTATCAGGGAAATGAATGTCATGAAAAAAAGAGGAATGGCTGTGGAATAATATTAACTACCACCCCTGATGACCAACATTTTTATTCTGCAGCGTTTTGTTTGTGCAAAAAACCAAACTTCTCTGGAGTAAACCGACTTAAATATCTGAAAGAAATAAATGCCTTTGGGGAAGTATTCTTTAGAGGATTTAGCTCTTACTTTCAAATCTGTAGTTCCTCAGATGAGATTTGTGTAATTGTAAGAAATATCCATAAAGCTTCCAGGCTTCAGTAGCAGCTGAGTCAACATCTACTTGATTCCTTCTGGCCTACTGATGAAATAGTCTTCTACTGAATAAAATGTTTCCTTAACTCATGTTTTTTGACAGTCTAAGTAATGATTCTTTTTTTTTTCCTGAGATTTTTTTACTCTAAAGAAAAGGAGTAGAAGTTAAATTTGATTTCTCACACACTTCCTCTCTCTTTTTGCTATATATTTTATTTGTTGATTTATTCTGGGGGGAGAGGTGTGGTGGGTTGATCTTGGTTGGATGCCAGGTGCCCTCCATGCTCTTTAGCTGGGAAGGAGGGGAGAAAATAAGTTGGAAAAAGCCCTCATGGGTCAAGATAAAACCAGTTTAATAAAGCAAAAGTAAAGGTCACAAACAGAAGCAAAGGAAAACAAAAGATTTATTCTCTACTTCCCATCAGCAGGCAACATCCAGCCATTTCCTGGGAAGTAGTGCTTCACTACAAGATAAATCTCATAAATACTGAATGCCTCCTCCTCCTTTTTTGTCTTAGATTTACTGCTGAGCAGATGCCATGTGGTATGGAATATGCCTTTGGCCAGTTTGGCTCAGCAGTTCTGGCTCTGTCCCCTTCCGACTTCTTGCCCAGCTGCAGCCTAATGGCCTTTGGAAAGGAGAATGTAGGAGAGACAGTCTTGGTGCTGTGTAAGCACTGCTCAGCAGCGGCCAAAACACTGGTGTGTTATCAGTAGCTCTGTAGCTACCAACACACAGCATAGCATTATGAGGGAATGCTTTGGGGAAAGTTAACTCCATCTCAGGCAGACCCCATATGGTGTGTGTGTCTGTAGTTACTATATTGTGATAATCTATTCACCTTCTTTTATTCTATAACAACAATTCAAGTTCTGCTAATTGTCACCTGAATCAAAGCAAATTTTTTTTTTTAATTAATCCCCTTCCCCAAGTATAGTTACAAAAGGAAGCTCTGTTGTTTTCTTTTAGGTAGCTTTTTTTAATATCGGGTTGAACACTTTCTCACTGACACACTTGAGCTCAATGCCTTTTCTGCCAGAAGGGACTCAAACAACCACTCCTTGGGACAGTCATATGGCCACTAGACTGTGGATAGGAGGAGACCACTTCTCTTTTTGTTGATTCTCTTTCACTATGTGTCAAAAATATATGCTTCACTAGACCGGAGAGAAGGGACAAAAAAGAAGCAAGAGTTCATGTATTAGTGTTTGGGGATTGGCCTTCCAGCTATTGGAGAGCTTTCCAGGCATGATTCAAGGACTGTGGATTTTCCACTAAATGGTAGTTGGAAAAGTCGCATAAACATTACTCTGAACAGGAACCAGGGCTTACAGTGAAGTAGGTGAATGTTCCAAGGAAAGACCTACCAGATCTCCAGTTATTCTAAGCAGAAAGGAACAGTTCCAGTGCATGACTCATACCTTGCTCTACTTTCTGCCCTGCACAGCCTCTATCACAGAGCTGAGGGAAACCTCCTGGGAAACACATGCTCACATTTCTGTAGTCTGGGGTAAGCATTTGCTATGCACTGTACTGCTGGGTAAAACAAAGCACCAGAGTGGGACCAGTAGCTTTTCCTCCTTCAGAGGACTTGTGGAAACCAATAATTCCTTTGAGAGTGCCATCCATTCTGGGCAGGCTGGCTTTCAAAATAGAAGGCAAAAACCTGAAGTACTTGGGGTTTCTCTTGAATTAGGTGGCAACTGAGAAATTTGGATCTTACCATTTGTACCGTAAGTGCAAGATGAGTGAAGTGGGAATTCCCCAGCTCCTCCTGCACATGTATTCTGACTGTTTTAAATGTTAACTCTGATTCTCATGACAACACCTTTAACATTTACAAGGCACTCAAGGCACTTTTTTTCTTCCCACTGCTTTTAGTTAATAGGTTTCAAGGATCAGAAATTGGTAATGAGAAAAGAGCTCATTTTGCAGAAATATGTCACAGAAGTGCAGCCTTCTCAGCTTTAGCCTTCAAGCTGAAATTGTCAGTAAACTTCAGCTGAAAGTGCAGTCTTCTTTCTGGCTGTGGGGATGCTAATTTACATAATAGAGGTTTGTCATCAAGATCACTAATCCTACTTCCAAAATACAGTGCACAGTTGCCAGCTGGTAAACAAGCTGGGCTATTTGAAAGATTTGTTTTATTCCTTGTAAGGCTGTGCCAGTGAAGGTGTTAAGCAAATTTCTCAAAAAATACGGTCATCATATTACACAGACTTTGGACTGAGTAGTTGCCTGCACCTTTGTTCTGTTTGGCTTATTTATCCATGTCATCTGTCAAGCAATACTAAAGTAAATTGGGTAACCATCCTGTCTCATGTATTGAATTTGTTGACTGATCAATAGTTGGAGGGATCCTGAACTTTGTGCATTAAAACAAACCTAACAAAATCAAATCCTAGCTTTGCTCTTTTTAAAAGGGCAGTTAAAACATCCTTTAAGATGGTACAAACTTGAGAACAATAGGATATACTTCTCCATTATGTACTGATTTCTAGCAAAAAAGGTGAGATAAATGAGGGGAAAGTTATAATGCTGAGACACAGGAAGACTCATAGAAATTTTTACCGAAAGAATTTATATTAGTAATTTTCAGTGCCTTTAAAATGTTTTTGTCTGGAATTGAGGGTGGACAGGGTTGAAAATAAAAGTGTGTCTCATATTGATATGTCAGTCAGAGTTAACAAGCACTGTTGGGAGGTAATCTCTTTCAATCAGTTTCTTTTCTCCCAGCAGGCTGGGAGACAGCATTTATTACTGTGCAAATGAACCCACCAACTGCTTTTTGCATTGGTATCAGGAGGACATGAGTTGCAAAGCTGGTTAAATGGGGTCACTAAGGGAGTGTAAGCAGCTCTAAAGGTTAAGATGAATAGTAGGACAATAAAAATATCTTTTCTTGAAAAACAAAAGGAGGAGAGAACCTTTTTTTCTCAAAATCAGTTCGCAGTACCTTGGGTTCTCAGAGATATATGAAAAAATGTGTCTTACTACAAATAAAAATTATATTGGTGATAAATCCTCTCTCTTTCTCCAATCCTCACTCTTTCTTGTTTCCTTTCTTCCATGACTGAATACTCGTACTTTCTCAACAGTACATGAGCATATTCCTAAGTAAATATCCTGCTTCATCTACAGCTGCCTCATGAAGATTCAGACTGTATCACATTATTGTCCCTAAAATCTAACTCACTGAAAGGAATAGTGCCTGCTTTGAAACATTGCCTTTTTCCTTTGAAAAGAAGCTGTTTCCTCACTGTGCTTTATGTGAAGCTAACCTAGAAGCTTGTTCTGGTATATCAGCATAAGAAAGGGCATGCATCTTTATCAGCCTCTTTTCCTGGGAAAACATGAAACAGATACAATTGTCACATCATTTTATGCTTTGGCCAGTATAATTTCTTGTGCTTGCCAAACCATTGCAATCAATATAGTTGACTATAATGACAGCATAATTATACTGGCAAAATATTTAAGTGTTGTATGGTGAAAGACAAGCTCTATTTCTTTGTTTCTTGGTTCTTACTCTTTTGGAAGAGGGGGAAAAGAGAAGACATGATGAGTTTCCCTGTACCTTACGCAAACTGCATAAGGATAAGACACACTGCTGCTCTTAAATTCATGAGAGAAAACAAATACACATTGCACCTTAACTATTTCCGCAGGATTATGATCAACAAACTATGTATAGGGAATATAAAGGCACAGTGACGGTAATATGACAAATTAAAAAAAGCAACTAAGCTTATCTGCTTTCTACCTGTGAAGAAAGGTTACATTTCTCAAACTGTAAACTCTGGCATTAGAACTAGACTCATGCCTCCTTCAGGCTGGTTATCAAAGTCCAGTAATGTATATTAGTTTCCTACTTTCTATCCTCCAGGAAAATTCTGTCTCAGAAAAATGTGATTTTGTGTTTCCATCCACAAGACTGGGCTGGGCTATTGTTGCATGCAAGCAATATGATGTTGCATTTCCAAGTCTGAAAATAGTGAAAGTTTCAGTTAACATATTTCCTGTTATTGCTAGTGGTGTCTTTATTGTATTTCTATGAGAACAGACCTCTTCTCTCTGTAGAGTAGCTGTTTGTTAACTTTCCCATTGAAATATGTAAATGGAATGAGGTATAAATGGACATGCTCCAGAGTTACTTTGGGTGATTGGGATTTTCTTTTTCTGTAAGACATTTACGTTTCTGTTCAAAATGTGCAAAACCATGCAATTTTCCATGAGTTAATTTCAATGCAAAAATCATCTTTGCTGCAAGGGTTTCGGATTCCTACAAGAAATTTGTGATCTTTCTCATGGGAGCATCCTCACTGTATTTGCAAGTGATAATACTGCGAGGCTTAGAAACTAAAAAAAAAAAAAGGCAGTAAAATTGTAAGAGTACTTCATTTTCTAGGTATTTTTATAAGTCAAAAGAATATAGTTAAGGGGTCTTATATGCTGGAGTTAACTCTCTTGTGGTTTTATGTAGCTCTCATTCCAAATTAAAACGTTAAAGTTTTGACCAGAATCAGTTGGGAAGGGGTTTCCCCTCCTTACAAAACTTGCTGGAATTAAAAAAAAAAGTAAGCTATACACAAGAACAAATAGTCTAGTCACTGACATTGTAAGGGATGCAGAAGATTTTTTTAGTTTGAAGATGGGTAATTCAAACATATGGTTCAGTCTTGTAACTAGGTTCCTCCTAGTTGTCTACAATAAATTTGCAGTGGATCTTGACATGTCTACTGTGAATGCCTTGACCATCTGATAATAAGATCAATTTCACTGATCTAATCAATAATGAAGAATGAATTTTCAATGGGAAATATAAAATAACAGCACAAGCAAGCAGATAAATGATTTGACCATTTGTGTACGATACGAGAGCCAGAGTTAAATGTTATATATTTCTTTGGTTAAAAAACAAAAATGAAGTTGTCATTCAGAATACAAATTGCACTAGGTCTGTTCATAATGAACCTCTTGTTTTCCATGAATATTCACTGAAAAAGATATGTTCCAACAGAAGAAAAACCACCAGACTTTGAATAAGTAATGTTCTCTGATTAAAATTTTCAGCCAGTTCAAAGTAAAAAAAAATTTAATGTAGTTCACAATGTAAGAGAAAAAAAATCTGTCTCATAAGTAATCTCCTATTGCTTTCAACTTGCTAATGGCCCTCACTGGAATAAAGTGCATTTAAAAATCTTAGCTGATGCTATACTCTAGCTTCCTTTAAATGACATTTGCTTCCACTGTTAAAAGTTGCTAAACTAGTTTCTAAAACTTTTTGTCAATGTAATTTAGTAGAAAAGTATTTATCAAATGGTCTCACCTTCTTTTTGTTACTGTCCTGAGAAAATATTTTTGTTTTAACCAAGGAAAAAAAAGTCTATTATCCAATCTTTCACTCCTTTGCAGTACATGAAAACTTTTCTCAGAGAAGAATTTTAGTGAATTCGAACTATTAAATGCTAATTAGTCAAAGACCAAATAAAATTCTCGTGTCATTTTGAAAAGTTTTGACAGGATTTTCATGTTAACTGGACATCTGTTCACTTCCAGAGGAAAACTGCTAGTCATTGAAATGAGGAAATATTTCCTACACATCTTTCAGATATAAGGAGACTGATTATCCCACGTCCTGATGCAACGTTCTATATGGTTACAAAAGGATGTGAGCCCCTGATGGGATTTATCTCATCTAGTTTTAGATGTCTACATTTTATTTTAAGGTTACATTTGATTAAGTGTAGGCATCTACTTTCAAAAGATTGCACAGTAGATTCAGTTGAGTACAATGACAACATCTCCATAGACTAAAAAATACTTCAGAGGGCAATTTCAGATGTTTCAATATTCATGTCAGAAACCCACAATAAACCAGATAAATCCCAGTGCTTGTCTGTAAATTTGATTTCAAGGTCAAATACTCAAGACTTGTTCTAGAGTCAATGAAGTGACAAAGGCACTTTGAGTTGTCTGGATTTTTCCGAAACTTGACATCTAAAGTTCATCAGATGAATTGTGCCCTGAAAGTTTTACACTGTAAATCTCTACATTTGATCTTATTTGTTCTTACGCCTGATGTAACTACAATAAGAATTTAATTTATATATAGTAAATAAATACTGTTTAAATTTAATAACGGGATTTAAGTAATGAATTTATATAAAGAATGGATTGAGTGACACATGCATAGTTCTGTGAAGTGGCATTTCAGTGAAACTCCAAAAAAGCCCTTGACTGTCATCCTACTGTCTTTGCTTCAGTGGCTCCTCCCAGGTAGTACACATAACAAAAATAGTGGCTGTCTATTCTTCTTTCTTCTATCCTGATGTATTTTTATGGTAAGTAAAGTTACCACTAAATTATATACACTTGAAAGAGCTGTCTGACTTTCTCACCAGTAGTCTGAATCTCATATATTTCAGATGCATTGTTGCAAAACTGTGGATCAAGGCACATACTACTTAACCTATAAGCTTGAAACCAATGGTTTAATTCATAAAATTAATGTGTCTATGCATGAAACTATGAGAAACTCCTCTAGGCATTAGCTATGCTGCCTAGCATATCCTATGCTGCTGTTATGTTGAAGTCTACCACTAACATAGGCAAAGCATTAGAAGACAAAAAGGTTTTTTTAATCTTCTCATCAGTTATCAGCAATAACAGAAATTATTTTAATAAAACTTCTTTTCTCTTGACATATATTGAGTACATATCATGAATATTGTTGGCATAGATAGTATATTGATGGCATAGATGGTAGATAGGACTTTTTTCAGCAAAATAGAGGGCCACAAAATTTTGCCCACAGTGATTTTTAACATAACCTTGCATTTGTACAAATGTTACACAAAAGGTAGTGCAGCCATTACACAGTCTTGTGAGGGCCAAGTTTTGTCTCATGCATGACAAGAACCATTTTGCTTTTGCGAGGGGCACCTAAAGATGAATGTGAAAGAATAGATGCTTCTGTGCTTCCTAATATACCTTATGTTCAGATTGCTACATCATTCAGCTCACAGCCCTCATATTCTTTCACATTACTGGACAATGGAAATGAAGATACATTAAAAAATGCTGTATAACTACCCCTTTAGTTTCTCATTATTATAAAACCTTCTGGTGAAAGTTCAAGGGATGACCATTTTATCAGAAGCCACATTTAATGTCAAAACTCTGAAATGTTTTGGGCAAGACATATGGAAAATAGACCACACAAAATAAGTTTTTCCACTGAATGTCTCATTATTCAGACATATGTTTATAATCCTAAATAGGCATAGTCCCTACTGTGACAAAAATGGTATGTCCTATGAATTTTGCATCCTGTGAAGATATTCAAGATTTATGTTCCAAAAAAAATGCAAAAGAAAGAAAATACTGGAAAATATGAAGAAAATTAAATGGCATTAATCACTATTTTTTCTGGCAAATGGACTGTGTAATATTGCAATTTTTAATGTAATTTCAAATATCCCTTAGGTATTGATTCTATTGTGGCTCTGTCAGAAAACTAAACAGCAAGAAAAGATTTTAAAGAAGAATTATTATATCTAGTAGAATAACAATAGAGTGAGATTAAAACAGCAAAATGATTGATTATAGAACAATTACAAGTGAAAAAGAATAGGAAAAATTTAACATGTTTAAGTTAACAAAATACAGAAGTCTTTGAAGATGTCATAGAGTTATAGAATCATAGAAATATTTAGCTTGGAAAAAGACCTTTAAGAATATCGAGTTCAACTGTTAACCCAGAACTGCCAAGTCCACCGCTTGACCATGTCCCTAAGTGCCACATCTACATGTCTTCTATATACTTCCAGGGATGGTGACTGCACCACTTCCCTGGGCAGTTTCTTCCAGTGCTTGACAACTCTTCCCATGAGTTGTCAAGATATCAGTTTTCCCTAATATCCAATCTAAACCTCCCCTGGTGCAACTTGAGGCCATTTCCTCTCATGTCATCACTTGTTACTTGGGAGAAGATATCAACACCCACCTGGCTAAGACCTCCTTTCAGGTAGTTGTAGAAGGCAATAAGGTCTCCCCTCTCTTTTCCCAGACTAAACAACCCCAGTTCCCACAGGAATCCTCATGACTTGTGCTCCAGGCCCTTCATTAGCTTTGTTGCTCTTCTCTGGACATGCTCCAGCACCTCAATTTCTTGTAGTGAAGGGGCCCAGAACTGGACACAAGAGTAAAGGTGCAGCCTCATCAGCACCGACTACACAGGGATGATCACTTCCCTGGTCCTGGTGGTCACACTATTTCTGATACAATCCAGGAGACCATTGGTCTTCTTGGCCACCTTGGGCATACAGCTGGCTCATGTTCAACCAGTTGTCAAACAACATCCCCAGGTCCTTTTCCACTGGGGAGCTCTCCAGCTGGTCTTCCCCCAGCCTGTACAACTTCCTGGGGTTGCTGTGACCCAAGTGAAAGACCTGACACTTTGTCTCACTGAGCCTCATACTGTTGGCCTCAGCCCATTCATCCAGCCTGTTCAGATCCCTATACAGAGTTTTTGTGCAGATCAACAGTCCTGCCCAGCTTGGTGTCATCTGTAAAATGATTGAGGTTGCCCTTGATCTCCTCATCCAAATAATTAATAAAGATATTAAGCAAATTTGGTCCCAACAATGAGCCCTGCGAAACACCACCAGTGACCAGCTGCCAGCTGGATGTAGCACCATTCACCACCACTCTCTGGGCCTAGGTCTCCAGCCAGTTTTTTACTAGCAAAGAGTGCTCCTGTCCAAGCCGTGAGCAGCCAGTTTCTCCAGGAATGCTGTGGGAGACAATGTCAAAGGCTTTACTGAAGAGTAAGGTAGACAGCATCAACAGCCTTTACATCATCTGTTTAGTGGGTCACCTTGTCATAGACTGAGATCAGGTTCGTTGGCAGGACATGCCTTTCATAAACCTGTGCTGGCTGGGTCATAAAGAGAAAGAAATTAAACCAAATTTTTTTATAAAATTACCTCTGTCTGAAAGTTTGGCTAGAGTGAAAAGAGAGAAAAGTAGAGGATTAAAATAGTAAATGGGTAGAAAAGGCAAGCACTTTTAAATATAAATAAAAGTTTGGCTAAAGAGTAAAAATCAAAGGGAATCAGCTGCTTTTTCAATTGGTAACCATAATTGTCAAGCTATTGGAAGGTGTATTTTTAACTAAGAGAACAAAATTCAGTTGATTGCTATGGTCTCTTGTAGCATTATTAGCTGGAAGAACAATGGAACTGTGGTCAAACTTTTGCAACTGATATTCTAGCGCAAAAAATCAAAACTGCTTTTAATTTCCAAGAGAAATATTGAAGAGAAAAGGCTACAGAATCAAATTAACTTTTCTTTCTTGTTTCCTATTATCTCTTTTAATCTCATTTTTTTGTTTGTACAGATAAGACAACTATTGTTACTTTTCTCACCACCATAAAGATGCAAGGTATTGTTCCGTATTTTGCAATCAATAATAACAAAGTTAATATATATTCGAGTGTGGGTATGTATAGCACACTGCTGATATTTTACTGTATCAAAAGGAGCATAGGCAAATAAACAAGGATATTGAAGAAGAAAAAATATCAATAATCTAGATTCTTAAGACAGTTAACTCTATAGTTTATCTTACTTGTGGAACCTGAACTTGAAACTCTTAAGTCATATTTCTTTGTGACTTAGTGCAACTCTTTCCCTACATTCAGTGCTCATATTTTCTGTTTCTGAAACCATAATAGCCATTTGAAAATAAGAGGAAGAATTTTATATTTGTACCTGTTTGTTGTCTTATGATCTGGAACAGACCTTAAAAAAAGTGCAAAATCTGTGTTTGGGAATTCAACAGTCAAAGTCTACCTGTTTATTTTAAAAATCTGAGAAAATCCTCAGTTTTCAGAGATGCAAAATTGATTCAAATTTTAGTTTATTTTCATTAGAAGAGGGCTGGAATTCCAGTTCATGCTCTGAAACAGAGAGGTTGTACAATATCTTCACAAACAATTGCATCGATGTTTTCAGTAAGGGGAAAACAAAGATTTTTGTTCTCTGATCTTGTCCTCAGAAGCCTCTGAATTGTTTTAAGTGGCATTTTCAAAGACATTTCAACCTGAGGTAGAGTCATTCTGCATGGATTTATCAACTTGAGTGGTCCAAGTTCAGCAAAGTAAATTAAAACAATGTTTTAGGGAAGCGTTGGTTAATAATAGCCATAAATGATGTTAGTCATGACTCTGACCTCATGTGAAAAAAGAAAGTCATATAATTCTAATATTTTAATTCCTTCAGTGTTTATCTCCTCTTCCAAAGGATAGTTTAGAGTTATCTTGAAACTGAATGAAGCTTACCTAATAGTGCATTTACACTACCAATGTAACATTCCTCTTCCTTTTGTATTAACCCTGAATTTTGACAACAGCTAAACGATTAATATTAATGTCAGATAGACTTATAGGAATCAGAAATTAAGCTGTATGTTGCCTACACTACTCAGTAATTATCTTGATGAGTCTTGTCAGTCTTGTTAAGCAAGATGACAGCTTACTTAAGTCCTCTTTATTGTCTAAATTCTGAAAATATTCAACACAAAATTCAAACAACTAAAAAGAGAAGATGGAAGCAGTGTCACAACAATTTTAAATGCTCAGAAATTATCCCCTCTATGAAAGACTAAATCATAGTTAAATCTAGGACAAACTCAGTTAGAATATAATTCTGTAAAGTAAAGAGATGGAAATAGTTAACAGTTGAGAACCTTGTTTTCACCCAGCATATTATCTGGGCCCAGTTGCATTTATATACCCACATAAGTCACACTGGAGGATGCAACACAGCTCTGATATTTTTCTCACTCTTCTATGCTTTATAAACTGTTGTTTGATTTATTCAGCCTAGAGAAGAGAAGGCTCTAGTGGAAGGTGTCCCTGCCCATAGCAGGAGGAGGGAAGGAACTGGACGGGACATCATTTAATGGTAGACTTGGCAGCGTTAGTTTAACAGTTGGACTCAATGATCTTAGAGGTATTTTCCAACTTAAATCATTCTATGACTCTGTGATCTTTAAGGACCCTTCCAACACTAACGATTCTATGATTTGATTCTATAATTCTATGATTCCCTTCATTCTATTCTGAAAAATTTTCACAAGCAGGAAGTACTGTTGCAACAGCAAAATTTGACAGCAAAGGTCCCACAGATACCTACCAGGTTGACTGTGGAGGTTCCATGTCTCCACATTATGCCAATCTACTGTGATGTTCTTCCCTGGCACAAGAATAGCCATAAATTTGCCTCATATACTGATGCTAACCCTGTTGTTACATTTTGAACAGAGGTAAAAATGTTAGATATAGTAATAGGCAGCAATTGAGTTGTCATTTATTTTAAGAATTACTTGATAAATCAGCTTATAAGATGTCTTCTGATGCAAAGTGATCTTTTGTCTAGGTGAAGCATGTGTATGTTATGATTATGTAACTGAGGAAGAACAAAGAAGTTTTATGATGGAAATGAAGACTTGTTTAAAAAAGATATGTTTAATAAAAATGCCTCTTATTTATTCAAAACTGTAACAACAAAAGCCTACTTCTCAGACAACTTGATAAGAAAGTTTTACTCTTGTTTCTCATGAGAGCTATAGTTGTCCCCGTCCACCTTTCTCTGTATGCTGGCTTTTACTGGTAACCAACATTTCTGCTAAAGCACCATGTCTGGAGATGTCTGCGACGGTGTTCAGGGGTTCAGCAAACACAGCAACTATGTGGTGGGAGGTGTAGTACTATCAGGAATCATAATTTATAGAGAGAAATGGTGGAAGCTGACAGAAGTATACTTCTCATATGCTACAACAATAGCACATTGTGGAAACTGCCCATGGAGAATATTTAGCTGGAAATCTGCAGGGCTTTTTTTCCCCAGAAGTCAAATGCTATTATTCAATATGCCCTGGACTTGAAGTCACATTCTGGTTTTAATAAACATCCTTCATCTGAACCGGTTGCTTCCAGTGGCCGGTTTGGGCTGTTGCTAGGATATCTCAGTGAAATCTCAAACAAATTTCTTGGGTTTTCTCTCTAGGTCATGCTCTTTCTCAGGCCCTGAGTACAGCAGGGTCTAGATGTCCTGAAATATTTTTCTTTGTACTCAGCCTTTGCAACCTCCTAACAGCCCTCTCAGGGATTTAGCTGACGCTGTGCAAAGTTTGCTCTGATGTGGTGCAGGCAAGTAACCTTGGATCAGATCTCTGGAAAACAAAGAGGCCTTGAGAAGAGATGAAATGAGCATCCCCTGGCCTGGATGATGATTTATGCCTTTGGTCCCTGCCCCAGCTATGTAGCAGCTTTGCCTTTGTCTTCCCCTTCCCTGGCCCTGATCTGTCCTTGCTGAATTGTCTCCCTGACTTGGCCTGAGACCTGCATTCTCTCTACAGACCTGCCTGGCTGGCTGGACTGTGGTCAGCCTTGTTCTTCATCACCAGACCAGACCTGCTCTGTTTGTTCTGCTAGAGCAGCATTGTGTCCCTTTCTGGGGAAGCCTTGCTGTCACCCTTAGCTCCCCTTCTTTTATGGAGGCTCTTCTTCCCCTACTTTATGGGTATAAAAGATATTATTTGCAATAAAAGTTATTTCATAAAAGAAGTGTACTATGTGAAAATCAATATCCCATTCTACTAGTTGTTTTCTGTTTCATTGATGAAAAAGATGCATATCTTTTTAATTTAGTATAATCAACTCTGCCCAGAATTTTAAATTTAATTAATTTCAGAATAAAGAAAAAAAATTCATTTTTTTAAGTATAAAAGAAATCAGATATGAATAATGACATAAACTTTTACTGGGTGTAGGTACATCTTCAAATTTCTTGTCAAAATATTCCTGAACTTGGTAAGATTTTGGGAGGTCATGATTTGAGGTTTTTGCATGTAAGTGTGGATGCTTTCCACCAGGAAATGTATAAACACATCAATTTTGCTTAGTTGAGAAAAATTCTTTGATCCTTATATGTACTCAATGATGTAAAGACATAGGAAAACTGATACCTCTATAACATCATCATTATTTAATTATGCTCATCATATATTATTTCACAGCTATGTGATTCATCCAGGATTACTTTCTGTAAGAATTCCTACCTTTGACTTGAACTAAACACCAATGATGTCTTGAAATGAAATCTTGCAACGATGTGCTATTTCACAATCTTAGATTAAAAATATGCAACACAGTTGCTTTGAAATCTTATTCTCCCTAAAATTGACATAGCAGACAGTATGTTCTTCTCTTTTGTAAGTGAAGATTTCCCCAGAAATCTTAAAAGAAAGGTAAATTAAAAGACAACACTACAGCATTAAATGTGTCTTTTATAAAATATCCTGCACTATTTTTGTAGTAAGGACATCCAGCCTAAGGCAAGATAGGAAGAAATATAAACTACAAATGTGTTAATAAATTAACAACATTTCCTGAAGGTTTGCCATATTTTTTTATTGATTGGTCACACATTCAGAAATGGGAGTAATTGGACACGTATTTCCCATTTGGACAATGGGAAAAAATTTTTGCTCTTTTGATGTCAATAGACAGGTTCTGGTTCTGTACGGAGCTGACAAAGTTGCAATCTGCATTACATCATGAAAATATGGAAATACATTGAACAGGAAGAGCTTACATCTCATATTTGCAGTGTTTGTGCACAAACAAGTATTTATGGCTTCATATTGAATAAATTCCACCACCACAGAGATAAATGGGTATATATGTCCATTTGACTTCCTTACATGAAGACACAGATATGTTTTCAACACTGAGGCAACTGAACTGCAAATCTCTAAGTGGAAATTCTTAATTCCCATGTCTTTAGTCTTTTCACTATTCTGTTCTGGGCTGTTCCATCTGATTGGGCAAAAGTCAACAAAATATGAGGCATTTTATGGCTCTCCATCTTTGTTTATGTGAAGGTGAAAGGATATTGCAAAGTAGATTTTCTTCCCATATTATCTTCGCATCCTTTTGCTACTGAAAGTTTTTGACAGTTGGAGTCTGACATGGTATTTACAAAGAAAAACTAATAAAAACACCGCAAGTTAGTAAAATATATTATTCCCCTGTGGATTTTCTATGATGTAGCTGATAATTTCCAAAGGGAGTTTGCTGCACAGCCCATTGCAAGAGACTTATTAGTGTTATCGTAGCTGTTATATTGCATGCATATATTCATTTGATACATTTGTACATTTCATAAAAATATCCATTGATTTTAGAGCTTCTGTGAGCGATGAAAAATAGCTACTAGAGCCAATTAAAGAGCAATGTTGTTCAATCATTCCCATGAAATCCAATATGCATTCTCTCATCACCTGTGGTGATTTTATAGTGTTTTATCATCAAGACATGTATGTTGTTATTCTGTTTGTACTGAGGAGGAAAAGAATGCAGAAAGATTGCAGGTGCCTAAGAGTCAAAAGACAATCAGGTACCCAAGCCCGAGAGATCCAGCTGACACATAGCAACATAAATGTTTTAACTATGGAATAGAAAATGCATTAGATACAGTAGGGAAAAGGAGTTCCATATTTTTAAATAATTCTAATTTTATTACTCACTATATTCTCAGTGATTATATATGGATTTTTGTTATTACCCTAAAAGATCACTAGTGCCCTCTGGCAGATTCTAGCTGAATGGTAGCACATCAGGAGAAAAATCTCTTAAAATGTGATACTAAAGAACAGATTAAGGCAGACTGCTGCTGAAGAAGCTAATATAGACCCAAAAAAAAGTAAAAAGAAAAAGGCAATTTTTTAAAATTTATTTTAGTGTGTACATTACTAATAGGGATCAACAAATTTGCCCTCTAAATAAAAGCAGATGACACATTGTGTATTGTGCACTGCAGGTTAGTAGTGGGGAGGACTACTCACCTAACTGTGGGTACTTATTATGCCATTAATTCCTGCCTCCATTAGGTGTTGGCATAAAGGAGAACCAGCCGGTGATTAACTTAAATCAAAATAACTTAATAGTTTTGTGATGGCGTGTACAACAGAGAAAATATTTACTGAATATGGAAACTTGTGTTGCATGATATTGGAATTAATGGGAGGTAGCTATATAAAATTTCTCCTATTGGGAAACATTTCTTTTGTGATTCAAAACTCTGGTAACTGTCCTAATTCATCTCTCTGCAGATATACAGGACCTAAAAGGGGACTTTCTTTTAGAGAATAATGATATTTGTCACCTATTCCTCACAATCTATAGTGATGAACAGCTCTCTTGAAAATCATCTCAGTTTTTCAGGGAAACATCTTTTATTCTTTATTTCTTTAAGGCTTTCGGTTTCTGAGACTTACTTAGCAGGGTAGCTGATATCTTCTAACCATAAAGGCTTTTTCAGTAATTTCCCTTAATTATTCAGGAGTTTTGGTACGCTTACTATTGACAATCTACATGGTGGGTGTTCATTTTCCCCTGAAAACTGTATATATGGAACAATGTAGTGACTAAGATTGTGATTGCATCTGAACTAGAAATTCATGCCAGTGTGGCAATACTGGTTAGGGACCCGACTCTTACAAAATTTTTTCCTGGAAGCAACTGCGTATTTATTAGGATATTTATATAACATAAATGCCATCTGCTACTATAGCTTTCTTTGTTTAAGCAGCTAGAATAAATAATACCAGCAAATTCAATATTCTCCCAGTATAAATTGCATCTACCTAGAAAGACAGGCTTGAATACGCTCAAATCTTGTCATAGTTATTCAAAATCTATAGGCTTTGATTATTGATATCTTCATATGCAGTCAGCAATGTAAAGGAATAAATCTATTGAGAACAATGGATGAAATAGATGACAAATTATCTATGCTTTGGTAGTATATGAAGTAAAACTTCATTTATGTCTACTAGGATGATTATATAACTCTGTAGTTCTTTATATAGCAAATGTCTAATTACATAAAAGCCAGATACTCTTTAATACTCCCCACTGGTTTATTATTACATGCATATATCAACAACTTGCACTGAAGATGAATCGGAATAATCAGAACAGACATCCCACTGGGCTGACTACTTGGAACGTTGTTGCATTTGACTGAGGCCTTGCGAGGATTTATATCTCAAAGGTAACAAGGAGGCAGCCAGAGATTGTATTTAGCTAAAGAACAAATGCCATGTTTGTGCCTGATTGACCTCAGAGTGTACTTTGTTTCTGAGCCTCTCACTTACTGGAAATAATGATAAAAGGTTGAAAGTCATTATAAGGAATCTACTTTGTTTAAAATACCTATTATTCTGCTGTTTAGTTTTGCCGTAACAGTACTAATTTCTCAGTATAAATTTTTTGTAAACTGTGTTGCTTGTGCTAAAAAAGGACAGCAGAAAATATACTACAGTTTCAGTTATTTAAACTGCTATGCTAATAGCTAGTAGTCACCTTGTGAATTCAGACTTTCTCAACAAGTACAGTTTAATTATTTTTTTAAACCTATACCAACTTTCATTTAACATGCCTTTTAGTATATTACTTTCCTTATGTTTCATTATTACAGGCATTTATGCATATGCTAATCTTCATTTTTAGAACAGGGTCCTATGGAACTAAAGTAAAAGGCCTAGAGCGGTTTCTGCTCATGCTCTTGACCTGACAGGTCAATTTGCATTCTGCTACATCCTCCTTCACTCCAACAGGGGAGACGTTCCTTTTTCTTCGCATGCCACAGCAATACCATAGAAAAAAAAAAAGGCTTAGTCAGAGTGTGACCATTCCAGAGCAATTTTCCAACTTCTTCACACAGTCTCATGGATAGCAAAGAACTTTGGAACTTTTTTCTAAGGTTGTGCCTACACCAGCAGGTGCAGAGTGATCTGAGACTGTTCTGCCTGGACGACCCAAGGAAATGTAAAAATGAGTATGTGTGTACCTCCCTTGTGTCTGGAAAGAGTCAGGTGTGGCTGAATGAATTAGCTAGATGAGTAGCACATGGCTGCCCTGAAAGGCAGGATGTTTTAGCTCAGATGCATTTTCTTCAGATGAAGTTACTTGTTTCTAGATTTGAGTTTAGTCCTACAAGGAGCTGATCTTTGCCACAGTGGCTTGTCAGCCATACCTCTTCTAGCTTGGGCACTGATCTTTAATTACTTTCAAAAAAATCGAGAATATTTCCTACTTTTCTCACTCACAAGCCAAGCTTAAACTTCTGTAAATATATTTATTTCTTTAGAAATGCTGATCTTTTCCACGCACTGGCATATACTCAGGTACTTACTTACACACTTGCCTCCTTGGAGTAAAGACATGTTTGGTTCAATTTTGAAGAGCAGTAGACATTTCCTATTTCACCAACCTAGTTTAAGTTTCCTCCATGTGTCATACATGAGAGGTACTGAGATCACGACAGGCACAGAAGAGTAAGAATTATATAGAATAACCTTTGTAACAATATCTCTGTTGCTCTCATAGTTATATAGGCTATCTATTTTTACGTAATGACTGTGCCACTGCTGTGTCACAGAATAGCATTTAAAAATCCATAGCTTTCTTATTTTATTAGTTCTTTTTATCAAGAAGAATATGGAGAATACGAATAAAATTTCATTCTGAAAATCTCTTTACAAGGGATTATTAAAATTGATTATAATTTTATAGTTTCCCTGAAGAAATCACTCCTGATAAGATAGTAAGTATTTAGAAGTTAAAGAGTAAGATTAAGACAGGAAAAAAAGAGTTAAATTGTTGCTAGCAATAAGCATCTGTTTGTAAAGTTCTGTGAAAGCACGATTCCTCCCAGAGAGAAATAGAGGTTTTAATTTTATTCTCTATCTAGTGATTTCAATAGCTTCTTTTAAAAATAAGTCAGTACTTTTTCGTATACATTCCTTTTTTTTTTACAATAAATCCTTCAATGACATAAAAATTGGCAAATAAGGTGTAAGTGTAATCCCTGACAGAAGTATTGGAAACTTACAGAAGCTCAGCAGAATGGTGAAAACAAAAGTAAACAGAAAACTAGAAAACTAGTACTTCAAACAGCCAGGAGCTGAAAATGAGGATTAAGGGCTGTAAAACAAAAGGACATCATTAAAATTTTTTGGACCTTCTTCATTTAAAAAAAAAAAAAAAAAGAAAAAGAAACCAAACTTCTTGTTTTCCATTAAATTTTGATTCTTACTCCGTCTTTTCCAAGCAGCAGAAAGTTTCTACCCTTTGTAAATTAAATTCACTCTTAAGTAATGTCAGTCACGAGGTTGGACCAGCCAAGGAAAACACTCAGGCTATTATGTCCTGAAATACACATTTCCTCTTTCAGACTACCTGTTCCCTGCTTTGTCACCTTTGATGAAATGGCATAAATCCAAAATGTGGAAGAATCTTCCTTTCTGTGAGCCTAATTATATGCCAGAGTAGTGAAAGGCAGTTTTTTTCCAAAATTATCTAATTCCTTTTTGAGTGTTCTAGAAAAAGTTTTTTAATAAAGGACCATCTTTGTGAGCTTCCTTCCTGAGCACTGTAAATGAAGCCTCAAAAATATCCTGCACTTGGAAGGTTAGTCCTTAAATGTGTGTTCTGTTCTTCAACAGACATTCACAAACAGATGCTCCCAAGTGGGGTATGAGTTTTCTCTGTTCAAGAAATCTGAAACTTTGTAAAATGTCCATTGCAACCATCAGTTTTCTTTCTGTATCAAAATAACATTAGAAAAAAATCCAGCTGATGATGATAGTTTTTGATCTCACCATGTCTTCTCTTATCTGGTAAGTATTTGTCATTTGTTGGTGTATGTCTTTGGCAAGTATATCAACAGTTTAAAGGACAACAAAGACTACTTTTATTTCCCCTCTTCCTATCTTGGTGTCTTACAGGAACCACAGTGGACAACACAAAAATATTCCAAGTCATGAGGAAAATTAGAAATTTATGGGTTCAAAGATTTAAGCAGAGCGTTTACATGTAATTTCTTTTAATCATTAGATAAAGAAAGGTATAGGACACCTAAGTAAAAAAAAGCTGTAGATTTTTTTGTCTGTTCTTACTTGGTGAGGCAGGAAGAAAAGTTTTTTACAGAATAACATTGTGTGTGCAACAAGTATATAAGCACTGCTGCCCAGTGTGCAAGCATATCACTAGGCATTCATCTTTTTTTCTTTTGTTTTCAATTCCGTATTTTGTTGGTTTTTTTTTCTTTTTTTTCTTTTTTTTTTTTTTTAATTTTGTTGTTGTTGTTGTGGGTCTTTTTTTCTCCTCAGTTTAATCTTTTATCTGATTTTAAACCAGGTCCAATTAGGAACTTCACGGTATTTATGATACCATCAAATAACTTTTTATAGAATATAAAATTCCAGTGATTTTGGTTTGCTCTAGTAACTACTACAATAATGCCTTTAAAAATTGTAGATGACTGTTAATGTTTTTATGCATTACCTGTCCTCAATTTTTATGTAAATTGGCTTCATGTCAGGATGATTAGCTATTTAGGTGTTCTTTTTCTCCCAGTGAGAGTTAGTGTGTAATTTATAAGAAATTATATTCAGCTTTATTTTATTATTAAATATTTGTAGTCATGGTTTTTTTAATTTAAAAGAAGACTAGGTTACCTATGGTTATTCCTTTCCTGACTACCTTTACATCAAGTAATTCTTACACCATCTTTGCCCTATTTTTAGATCACGTGCTTGACAGACTATTACTTTTTGTGGATGTAGTAATGACAGCAAGGGCAAGTGGAGTGATTTGTCCAAGGTGACTAAGCAACCTAGAGCAGCAGAGTCATGAAGGAAACAACAGTCTTCTGAGACACGATACTTCATCTGTCGATGTGCTCAGCCTTCTTGCTAGAGCAAATTGCTGTTACTTTTGCCTTTTGCTGCACTGCAGAACCAATGCAGCTCTCAGGGAATGAACAAGGCTTGGTTCCAGCTGGCATCTCATCAGACAAATTCCTAACAGTCAGATTTCAGGGTCTTTATAGGAGATGTGTGAGCCAGAGCTTCACTTTCAGAGTCTAGGATGAGTTTAAGAATGGAACAATTAGAGGGAAATACCACAGCTTTTTTGCGTTTAAACTGAGAACTGAGTAGAGGTAATATGGAAATAACTGAGAGACAATAAAGAAGAAACTCCCAGTGCTTTTTTATTTATTTGAATTTTTATTTTTGGACCAGTTAACAGGGCAAACCCCCACTTTAAGGATTGTAACTGCCTTGGTCTGACTACATCTGTTTGTCTTTCCAGCCTACTAACTCCACACATGAGAAATGAAATCCTCAAGAAATTAAGGGATACTTGCCAAAAACCTCTAATATTCTTTAACTATATTTCTAATATTATTTCAGTAAAACAAAGAAAAAAACAAAAGTACAGTCTACTTTTTATAATATCTGTTGTTTGCTTAGAGCTAAGCAAAATATTTTTAGAAACAGTTTATCTGACAAACTTAGCTCTTATGTATCATTCATAAAAAGACTATACATTTTTAATCATTTGTTCACAATTCATAATTGATTGAACTTTTTATAAGAGTAAATGCAAAACTGTGGATTATGACAGCTGCCAAGACCAAATACTCAATGATCTTTTAAATAATGAGGACTTAAAGTGATGAGAGAGAAGAACAAAACATTTTTGTTCTGGTTCGTCTCCTAGATTGACTTTTCGTGGTTGACTGAAATGATGTCTGTAAACTTTCTCCAAAACTGTAAAGAATAGGTTAAAAAAAATTTTAATATACCTACACTTAGTTATGTGAGATATATGAGCATATATATGAGATATATGCTATTTTATATAAATGCAAACAAAAATATTAGAGTAAAAAATGTAATGAAATATGAGATTGTTTAATCTTTTCTTGTTTTCAAGGTAGAGATTATAAAACAATAAATAGTAGTGAGAAAACCCCCAGATGCTGGCAATTTAAAGACTGTCATAAACACTTGTGTTTATTATTCTCTTATCAGTCATGTTAGTCATTGATCAGCTTAATGCAATCGTGGTTTCTCTATGAGTAACAGCAGTAGAGGGCAGCTGTAAGCAATCCACTGGATTCCAAAAAAGGAAGGAAGGGTTATGCAGATCTCTGTGGTTTTGGTTTGCTATTGTTTCCTCTGTGTCTCCATTACACATCAAGCATCTGTTCAGACACCCCCTTAGGTCATGTGTACCCCATCAGACCTGTGTGCTAGTGGAAGAAATGAAGAACCAGCTTGGTCTAGATGAGCTTGGGCAAACACTTTTATTTTGTCAAATTAACCAGAATACATGATATCAAATTTATACCAACTTTTATGTTTTTTTTTTTATGTTCCACCCAGGAGAACAGACATCTGGCATGAAGCTGCTGATAAAAACTTAATTCATCATGACACTTGGACATATCTGAAACAGCAGAATAGAAGCAATCTGGACTGGCACTCTGCATCGTTTAGCCACACTATTTTTGATCTGTCACCAGAAGCCATGCAGACAGTTTAACATATTGTCACACCACGGCCAGGTACAGTTTTGAATGAGATAACTGGAGGGCTGGAGACAATGCTACCAGGCCTGTGCAGCTGTACCAGCACTGCACTGATAGCCCTATCTTGTTTTGGGGCTCTTAGTAGTTCAGTTTGACACCTCACAATGTGGTGTGGACATGCAGCGTTCTGGGACCGGATTGGACAACTTGATTTTGGCTGCATGCTAACAAAAGAGCATGAGATTTTACTTTGGTCTCTCAGACTGTCTTTTCACATAGCTACAACACACAGATTTTTATAATTTTCAGTTTGGGTTGTGTCTTCTGACAAAATTTTTGAATATTCAAAATAAGATTAGAACCAGATCTGCTTTACAGTTTTCTATTCTTTTTAACCAAAAGGTTTAGACTCTTACAGTGTTAAAATAAAAAAAACCTACCAAACCAGCACATTCTTCTTTATACAGTCAAAAAGAAGTGTACTTGCTTCCTCAAAATGATTAGTGAAATGCTGTCAATGAGTTGCCATAAGCATTAGTTGCATTGATAACAGCTATTGGATATAATTGATTTCATACTTCAAATGATCCTCAGAAACTGCACTATCCCTGTGCATATAAAATTAACAAAGATGAATAGTGATTACACTTGAAAGCTACAGTGATCCAGTGAGGGAGAAGAAACAATACCTGATGTTTCAATGATTTGTCAGAGACCTTAAATATTTCATACTTATTGCCTGAAGTAAACAATCAGTACCCAATTGAAATCACTTTAGGCCATTTATTCCAGGCATCTGTACAGAATACAATGAACATTTCTAATCAGAATCAGCTTGAAAGGAGTTTATGAAGAGAAAAATTCATTTTCATTAGATAATATATTCACCAAAAGTCTTTTCATCTGCTTCTTGTTGTGGTTGGAAGTTTTATTGTATCTGTGAAAAGGGTGTGGGGAATCATGACCTCTATCTTTAACTGCTCATAGTCACACAGAATCTTTGTAAATCTTCATAAGTATTTTGTAACACATACTGGAAAGGATACTGTTATTAAAAAAAAAAAAAAAAAAAAAAAAAAAAAAAAAAAAACCAAAAAATCACCAAATCTGAAAAGTTAGAACCATAAAGAAAAAACAAGGGTCAGCAATGCAATTGTCATTCTTTAAATATTGTCAGGAAACTAGATTTTAGCATTCAGCTGATGTATAAATAAAATTACCAATAATCTTTGTCTCATCCTTTTCACCAATTATGTACTTTCTGAATTTATGTCAGTTTATAAAACGTAATACAGTCGTCAATACCAGCCTTTGTTTTACAGTCAGTCACACTTTCTTTCAACAGTGAGGGAGAATGTACGAAACACTGCAACACTGACATCCCATTGAAACATTTCTGCTTCTGCTAAATTGCAAAATAACTATTTATTTGTGTTAAAAAAGCTTAATATTTTAACTCTCTAGGGTACTAGCAGAACCGTGTCTGAAATATATGCTGCATGTGTCTTACAGAAGTTACCAATTATGACAGGTTCAATACATTTTCCCTTCCTACAATAACTGCTGTGGAAAAAATTAATTGACCGTTATCCAAAAACCTAGCCATCTCTTTTTTTCTTCAATGGCACATGATATGTTCTTCTCTTGGCATAGGATTTGATGAATTTCCAGCACTTGGCTTATATCCTTTCTCTGTGAGATAAAGCACACTGCCAAAATATTGAACTAGAGCGCTCACAGCTATTCAGTAGTCAGAAGAGAGTTCTGTAATATAACTGCAGTTTCTAGAACTTTCTATTTTTCTTGCCTTGTTTAGGGAAAGAATTTGGTCATTTTCTGACTGGGTCTTAACAATACAAATCATAATTTGATTCAGTTGAGTGCTTCTGCTTTCGCTGTAATGAAATGCTTCAAAATACGAAACAGAGATCACTCTGTGCTGGGTTTTGTTTAGATGCTGACACTCTGCCAACATACAGAAGATGGAAACCTGCTTTGTGAAAATAATTGATCTTGAAAAGAGTCAAACTGCTTATTACATTTTGGTATTAGATTGATTTAGTTTGTTAATGCGTTTGTACTTCTTAAATATATGTTTCAAATGAGCAGTTTGGATTCGTACATAAGTGTTTTAATGGAGCTCCCCCATCAGGGGTTACGTGACACAAAATCTTTCATTTACAGTCTCAGCTTAAATACCACATGTCACTGTTTTCTCTGCTGGTTACAGGGTATTATACACATTTTATATAATACTCCAATTTAGAATCATGGCCATGTTATGCTGACTTTTCATATCTGAACCTCAAAGCTTCCCATCTGAATCTGATTGAATCTACTTTAAGCAAATTTTCAAGGCTTGCCTACATATATTCCTAGTGCTACCACCTGTTAAACAGGTTTCAGTTACCTGTATAACATACTAATAGCTCACCATACAGACAAGGACAGAGGTGACACATCTGTTCACATACTGTTATGGCTAAATCACAAGCAGGAAAGGAAATATTTAATGATGTTGCTGCTTAACAGGAGAGAAAAAATGGTTTCTCTGTTGGAGAAGGAAAGTTAACAGCTGTGTAAATCTGCACAACTTTCAACATCTGGCTTGTTATGCAACTCCTGCATGGGTTTCAGCAACAGCCATTGGTGCTTGTGGGGAGGGTCTCTGTTCTGCAATCACAAGGTGATGTGGTAGAGCACAGCCTGGACATTCAGTAAAATACAAAAAGCAGGTTTGTGGCTAATTCTGTAAAAAAAACCATCAACATAAAGCCAAGATTAATATCTGCTTAGCAGAATGCATATCTTTGGTAATGAGGTACTTCTACCTCTATGAGGAGGTTCTGATATGGCTCTAGAAATCTATTTAAATCTCATGGCTTTTTACTAGGATGTGTCCAGCAAGACTTACTTACTTGCCTCATTAGGGTAGCTTGTTATCTACCTGGTGCAGAGTAGGAGGAACATGTTCTGACAGGCTGTATATCTTGTTATGCTAACTCTATAGAAGCACTTAATTTGGTGCTTCTTCCTATAGATTTATTTGCATTGGAAGAAGGGGCAAAAGTAGGAAACTTAGTAACCATGCAGAGAAGCAATCTCAAAGAAAAGTGTTTGCTAAGCCTCCAGTCACTATATGTGCTGTACATAGTTTATGCACTATGTATACCACACATAATACATATAGTTGGAGGCAAGTATCATGGTGTATTAATTTTCAGTAAAGCTGTTAACTGCTTTACTGAAATTCTAAAAGCTATTAGAGATGTTTTTGAGTGTTGTCAATGTAGCTTTGGGACAGAGAAAGAAAAGATAGTTACACACATTCTTTTTCATGATAGAAAATCCAGCATGGCTTCTAGTATTTCAGCCCCATTGGTAACTACAACTACAGAATTGAAAACACAGTCTTATTGTATGAAAGATGCATTGTGTATTTTTTAATTTTTAATTGTAATAACTGTTATTGTATTCCTCCGGGCAATGTGGAGAAGGATGAAATAATTTCAGGTTAATTGGAATGCTTTCATTTGACAATATTTGTCAGGTTCTTAGGATATTGTAGATATGTTTCTGCAGATCTTGCTGAACTCACATCAGCATGTTCTTCATTCATTTTACATTCTGTATTGCACAACTATTGTTAAGTCTTTTGGAAATAAAATAAATTAACTTTTTACATTTTTTTAAGTATAGAATAGTTATGTAAAATGGCCAGTCACTCTGGTCCATTGATTTACTTTAGGACTCAAGGGAGACAATGAATGCTTTTGCCATGCAAAAAGAAGTAATTTTTTTCCCCTACCTGTTCAACAGGGAAGATGCTTTTACTTTATCAGCTCCCTGGCTTAGATATATTATTTGTTTCATTGAGTTATCTTCAATCAGCTAAACATTTAACTGTAGTTTAATTGGGTTTGTTTTGGTGACTGCTTCCCATTTTTCATTAAATATTTATTATTTTCTTATATGAGAAAATAAGGTAAATGCAACCCTTGAATCTTAATTCAGTGTTTTTAATGATTCCTACTTTTATTAAAAAAAGACTATACTTACGATAGTTTCATTTTCATTCAGATGTGATTGACTGATGTACCTAAAATAAAGTTCTATTTGATTCATTGGAATCAAACTTCAATTTATCATAAGTCCTTGGTACAACCTCTACAAGCATACACCTGTGATTAACTGGAACCACGCTGTGAAATTATGGATTAGAATATTCTCCACAAAGGAGTATTTTTATATAAAAGATGTGCATACATGTCTTGATATTTCTTAGAAGAATTGATGCTAATCTTGGTAAAAACCCAACCCAACCCAATCAAAAAAAAAAAAAAAGAGAGAAAATGTCCTCTTAGTATAAATTGTTCTGGAATTCTGCATGTCTAATAAAAATGAAGAAACAGGCATAAAAATTATAATACTTTCCCAAAGGGAAAGAGATAAATGAAAACATCTCCTACATTCATCTGAAATATTTTTAGTGAATTAGTAGATACAATTGATACCACTGTAGCTATTTTTTCCTAACACAACTCTATTTTTAAAATTACTTGTTATTATTTTGCATTAATACTTCTGCTTTTAGTGCATTTCTTAAACAGTATAATCTGTATTAAATTTACACACAAGCGCAAAAAAAGTCTAATCCATTAACTCTCCTTGACAAATGGTTTAATACAGACGAAGTAGCCATTGGAATCTTTCCTGCAGCCACAAGGAACTGCTAGCTTATCAACTGGAAACAAAGAAGCATCATAAAACATTTCTCAGCAAAGCCAAGAAGAATGATTTGATACCTAAACCCTCCAGTAATTGAAAACATATAACCCATACACTTCTGAATTATAGCCATGACTAATCTCTTATGAAATAATTTTTTTACTCCCAAATACTTGCTATAGTGCAGCAGAAGTGCCTATGGGTTAGAAGGGCGCTCTAAGATGCATCTACCATTCAGGATAAGCAAAGTTAGTTCCCTGGATGCCAACTCCCTACCCTTGCACCAACACCCTGCAAAACTTAAAAGGTAAACTAGAAACTGACATAAAATTTTCATTTTGCAATCTTTCTTGAAGTCACGTTGTCATTTTATTTATAATTCTATCCTTCAGGTGATTACATTTATGAATACGATAATACCAAAGGCCACTAGTAGAGTTATGAGCATTCTGTCATCAAACATTTCCTCATTTACATGAGATGGGGAATGTGGTGATACAGGTGGAATATTAAAACTTGCATTTAGATAAATCAGTTAAATTTGATGAGTCATTAACAGCAATCAAGATTAGTCAGAAACCTGTTCTTTGATCTGTATAGGATTAGTGGGTGGCCTACCCAGATCACAGAAAGTACTGTCACAGTTAACAGGATCTGGCAGAAGTGATGGATGAACTTTCAAAGACCCACTGTAAAGTCCAGCTAATTAGAAGCTTCTTGGAGCTTTATGAACATCTTGGTGTGGAAACTAGGGTGAAAACCTCCTAAAAGACAACTTTTATCCACGCTTTTTGTCAGACATTACATTTTATGTAGAAGACTTGGAATGATTTTATTACCATAGGACTAGCAAAGATATCTTGGATCATACTTTTCTGGCCTTGCTACAACAGTCAACAGTATTTATTCATATTCCCTTCGTAGCCTAGAAGTCTATCTCAGATCATCAGTCTCTGTTATGAGTCTTTCAAGACAGTTTCACTGCTTCAGTCGCTCAGTAGGACACCACACTGTAATTTCCAGCTCTATTCCACTGTGTTATGTGTTATGGTGAAACAAGCCTTTACAGTTTTGTGTCAAGTATTGTTACTGATTAAAAATAGTTTTAAAACAGCTAAAAAAGTATACGACATGGTATGTCATTGTTCATAACAGGATTCTTTTAGTGTTTTCTATTAGCACGTTAGCATCAGGAGAGATGTTATAGTGTGGGAATTTCTGCTTTCAAATTCTTTTTGAATTCTTTTGAAAAAAAGACATATGGCAGACACATTTTTAAAACTCTAAAGCTCAGATATCAAAAGAAAAATACAAATATTAACCTAATTAGCAGATTTTTTAAAATCCTTGCTTGCTCTTGGCTTAATTAATTTTTATTGTGATGTATCCAGCTTAGGATTTTATTATGCTTCATACTAATATTTTTCATCTTACAAAAAGAGTTTTCTTCACTAATTTGAAAACAATGATTTAATTTTGTTGAAAAATAAACTTTATATGTAAATTTAATTTAATAATATTTGAATCTTTCAAATAAAGAAGCATAATTATATTGAATTCTGCCCTAAGAGGTTTCTGAAATAACCTATGAAAATGACTGGAAATGAAACAAATTGTAGTTCAATCTCTTCTAACTCTATACCAAAGAGGAATAGTTCACCATCTTCACTTGTGAAGAAGAGATGGAGAAAAATCTCCAAATGCAGTGAAATTACAGGGGGAGAGAGACAATAATTATTTTTTTTTCCTCTGCAGAATCTACTGTGCAGACACCAGTGAGTTTCTTCAAGGCAAATACTGTAGAAAGGGGTAGATTTCTGTATGAGAGATTTTACCACCTGTTAAGAATCAAGTCTGATAAAAATGGCAGCAGAGCTTCCTTCCCCCCACCACACTATAGTAACTGAAGTTTTGTGAATTCTTAGAGAAATAGAAATCAGGCATGGATGGAAGCCATTTTTTTCCACATCTTTTGTGTTTTATATATTTTGTCTTTCCTGGGGCGTGCTTGTATTCTTGAATTAATAAATCCCATTACTATTAGATCCTTTCTGTAAGTGGTGCTGAGATAACTTTAATTTTACTGGTTTTGACAGGATGAGGAAATATTGGTTCCACAGACTTTTGCTTTTGTTCAGCCATTGTAGTTATATTGTATTTTAATTATTAAAAAAAAAAACACAAAACCAACCAACCAAGCAAACAACAACAAAAAAATGCTTAAACAAATAAACAAAAAAAAGATTGAATAGTATTTTCCCCTTCATGTCTCTTTATCCTTGCAGACAGACTTCAAGATACGCTTGCCCAGGAGTTTATAGAAAGCATACTGATAACTTCTATAGAATGCTAATTTTGTGGCCATACTCCAGTTGTGAATTCCTGATGCCTAAAGAATGTGAAAGATCAAATTTTACCAATGGCTCCCTAAATTGGTTGTCATTAGATAAATGCCAACATAAATGTTTAAAAAAACCGCCTGATTTTAAAAAAAATTAAAAAATTACAAAGCAGCTGTTATATTTAACAGATAGTACAGGACAATAGTCACTATATTCTCATATATCTAGTAATATGTTACTTGGCTTTATATTTTTCCTGTGATCTTTTCAGTTTAGAAGGTTGTCAAATTAAACTCTCAAGATGTTTTGCACACCTCCTCGGGGGATGGCATATATTCTTTTGACAACCCCTATCCTTAGGCTTTTTTTTCCCTGAAATGGTTGTAAATTTGGAACATACATCTTCCTTCCTGAACAGAATATCTGTTGAGTGTAAATTCACCCCTGGAGCATCAGACACCTTCTTCCCTGCTCTTCCTCCACATTACCAAATTCAATAACATGGTGATTTATCTCCTAATCCCTGAATACCCTGTTTTGTGTACAAACCCACAAATGATAAGCAACGGTGAAGATGTCTCCAGGTGGCTAGGTTCCAGGAAAGCCTAATAGCTATATAAACAAATTTATTTAATTAGTGATTTTTTCCCCTCCTGTTCATATTTGTATTGTCATTGTTTTGCAGTTCTGTATTCTTAGAGTATCAGGAGAAATCAGTAAGGTTATCTTTAGTATAGATAAATGATTTAAAAATTAATGTAAAAGTTAACTCTTACAAGAATTCTATGAGTCCTTTTTTTTTTTTAGTGAAAACAATATTTTTCAATCATTCAACACTTTCATATTAAAAGGTAACAGAATTTCTATGAGCTTCTTTTACCTGGCTTTAATTTAGGATAAATGCTTAATTCAGGATGAATATTAGTGGCAATAAAAAGGAACAGGGTTCTACTAACATGAAGATTTTAAATGTGAGACTACACAAATAGCAGTGGGAGTTCTGACTGGGTTGATACATCAATGTGTTGGATAATGCTTAATCTTTAAAGAGTGTAAATGAAGAAGCAAATTTTATTTAGAGAATTCTGCACAATTTTGAGTTTAAAAAATCCATTTGTGATGAAACAGTCTTGAGTTTAAAAGATCCACATCACTGTGCTGAACAAACAGAAGGAATCTATCACATACAACTTGCCCTACAAAGGACGGGTTCTTATAGGTGTACGTGTGTTTGTGTGTGTTTGTATGTATTGCAAGCACTTCTGTAGTAAGACATTTAAGAAAGTGTAAAAAATGCCACACAAGAGCATCTGTGCGAGAAGAGTGAGAAAATGTAAGAGGAACAACCCTGCAGACACCAAGGTCAGTGAAGAAGAGGGACAGAAGGTGCTCCAGGTGCCAGACAGAGATTCCCCTGCAATTTGTGAAGATCATGGTGATGCAGGCTGCCTTAGTGCAGCCCATAAAGGTCCCTGGTGTAACAGATATCCACCCACAGCCTGTGGTGAACCACATGTCAGATGGAGTAGGTGGATCTAACCTGAAAGAATTTGCAGCATGAGGAGAGCTCATGCTGGAGCAGGCTTCTGGCAGGACTGTTACCCTCTTGGGAAATCATGCTGGGGCAGTCTGATCCTGAAGGACTGTACCCTATGTGAAGGATCCACATTGGAGAAGTTACTGAAGAACTGTATCCCATGAGAAGGAACCTATGATGGAGCAGGGGAAAAACAAGAGGAAAAAAAGGTAGAGATGAATCCTCATGAACTGACTGTAGCCTTCATTCCCGATCTCCCTGCACTGATGGAGGAGGAGGAGGAGGAGGAGGAGGTAGAAATGCTCATAGTGAAGCTGAGTCTGAGAAAAAGTAGATTTGTTCTTCTTTCCCATGATCCTACTCTGTTACACTTAATTTGGCAATAAATTAAATTAATCTTCCCTAAGTCAAGTCTGTTTTGCCCATGATGTTAGTAGGCAAATGATCTCCCTGTCCATATCACAACTCATGAGCTCTTTTTGTATCTTGTCCCCAGGTCCTGTTGAGGAGGGAGAGTGATAGAGTGGCTTGGTGGGCACCTGGCAGCCAGAAAAAATTAACCACCACAAGTTCTCATCCTTCTTCTCCAAAAACATGTCAAAAGTCACTTACTGAGATCTCTTTAGGCCAATTAATATACAACAAAATCTAGTGTCCTCTCTCTGTTAGGATAATTGAAAAATCATAAAAGCAAAGTTTACCTGAATTTTACCTCTTACAAAGGACAAGGAGAATTATTTAGACCCTCCACATAATACCATTTTCAACTTTGCTTTTCCTTTTTTCTGTCTTTGCCTCTGTGTTAACAGGGAACAGAGTAAGTCAGCACAAAACAAGTTTCCTGACTTCTGAGTCTTCCATTGCTGACCTCTTGTTGTATTGATTGACTTACATCCCCACTAAGTACTATTATGTAGCATTGTAAAAACAAAACATATAGCCAAAATATCGTTCTATTTATATAGTCCAAATGAAAGAGACAATGAAATTAATATTGTGTTTTTCAAAGCTTACCACAGGAGGATGGTAGAAATATCTGGACTGAAAAGTTTGTTTGATTTGGCAGTTCCTATGCCCAGACAAATTTAGGAAACTACCTTTTATTCAAATGTGGGGGTTTTTCACATTGAAATATGAATACTTGCTTGCCCCAAGATTAGAGTGGCAGAAACATATAGATATATATACATTATAGTCAAATTATGCTGTAAGCAGTTTTTGTCTTCAGAATCTCAGATTACTTTTATATTTAATTTCATCAGAAAACAATGTTCCTGTGTTCCTTTCAGACTCAGAGGGCTGCTCTACCCTTTGGGATGATGTGAATAGTTTGAAGGAATGCAGAACCACTACACCCAAGGGAAATGTCTGTCTCATGTTGCCCTGTAAATCAGAGAGTATATTGCAAGGCTCCCCGTACATTCAGCCAGCCCCATTCTGCCTTCAGCCATTCTCAGAACTTAGAGAACAAGTATGGAATAGACATGGTCTTGCGTGGTTTATATCAAGAACCTGATATTTGAATATTGATAGCAGTCATCAAACAGATCACTTATGTCTTATTGTGGCTTTGTGCTCACATGCATATGGTCCTGTGAAAATTCACACCTCTGACTACAAATTATGTATTTCATTAACTTCTTTGGTCAATGACTTACCAAATTTTTACAGAAATTAAGACTAGAAAAATGTCCAATGGTCAAAGTCAAAAATTGAACAAATACGGGGGTGACACGCACACTGATCAGAAAAGCTTTTTACCTCAAATTTGTGGATGGATGAAAAATATTTATAGGTTGGTGAAAGGGTCAACCAAATAATTTAATGTCTGTGGTTTTAATCTTTATGTTTCATATTAACTAGTATGTTTCAGTTGTTTTGCACCAGAATGGGGAATGCAGAACAGCCATTAACAATATTTACTGGTTCATTAGTCTGGCTTGATGAAAAAAATTTTATTCACAGAGTTGCAAAATGCACCACAGTACAAACTACCAATGAATCTACATAGTGCAATTAAAGCAGTATAAATAAAGCTGGAATACTCAGGATTTTGGGCAAACTAGTTTCTCTCTATCCTATTCAACAAGGTATGGTGTCAGTATCTTAGCCACTATGAATCGGCAAAATACTTGACTGTTATGTGTACTTATTCTCATTTTCTCTGTTGCAGAGTATAAAGCAAAATACTTTAAAAGGGTTGCATGAACTTTCTTGTCAAAAAATAGCCTGCATAAAATTATAACTTTAATATAAAATATATTAATATATTAATATTAAATATATGCAGATCTATCCACGTGGGTTTTAGATACTGACTTTTTAGTGGAGTTACTCCGTAAGTACGTTGTTGGACGTCACTAAACCCACAGCATTCAATGCAGAGCTAGTCATTGTCTCCCACAGACTTTGGACTCACAAATTTAAAAACTAGAAGGATGAAGTCCATTATCCTTCCAATCTGTGGAAGACATAAATCAGGAAGAAGATTCTCAACACCTGTGCTGCTCAGGAGGACTGTATACATATTCTCCAACTAAAAGTATCTTCTTAAAAAGATAGTGCTGTGCTATGGACAATCTTTTCATGTACATAAAAGAAGGGGGAGAAAAAGAAAACCAAACCAGCATAATTTTGTGACTAAGAGGAACTGTAGCCCATGGGAATGAATTGAGCTCAAAAAGTTTGTGGAGAACTGTCTCCTATGGGAAGGACCCAATGCTGGAGTAAGGGAAGGACTCCTCTCCCGGTGCAGCAACAGAAACAACATGCAATGAACTGACCATAACCCCCATTCCCCATCTCCCTGAGCCACTGGGGGGAGGATGCAGAGCCTGAGAAGAAGGGAGAGGTGAGGGGAAGGTGTTTTTTTAAGATTTTTTTTTACTTCTCATTATCTTGCTCTGATTTTCATTGGTAATAAATTCAATTAATTTCCACAAATCGAGTCTGTTATGTCGGTGATAAGAAAAAGTACTATATTATCTATATAGTTATCTATATATGTTATATGTATTATCTTATATGTTATCTATATATCTTTCAAATAGTTAAAAAGTTGTGGAGTTTTCATAGTAGTGGGGTCTTTTTGTCTTGTTATTTGGTTCTTTGACTTGTTTGTTCTTGTTTTGTAAGAATAGAACATTTTTTATATTTGTCAGCCTGTTGGGGAATCACTTATGCCCTATAGTACACATTTACCAATGGAAAATTTCCTTTGTGATAGTAGATACTCTCGAAGTTTTTTTGCAAGATTCATGATCTCTTTCAAAGTAGTGTACCTACACAACTGCACAAGACCACAAAGTTCTTCAAAACATTATAATACATTCAAAAGACTGTAAAAATCAGAGTTATAGGGAAACTAACATTTTAAAAAGTAAGTTTGTTTTTCTCTTTTCCCAGTGGTAGTGGCAAATTCAAGCAAAGGTTGTTGTATTTATAATTGCATTTATTTATTTGTGTTTATTTTTGCAGCCCATTTTAGAACACTTACTCTAGATTTTCACATGAAAATCTCTCAGTATCAAAATGTCACAGTACTAAAATATATTTTCCAAAAATTGCAATCTGGAATAGTTTTCCTTGCCTTACTTGTCATATTCTTTTAAATGCAGTGCTTCTCAAAAGTAATATTTGCAGCCTCCAAAACTCAATTTCCATCACAAATCCAACCCATTCTCTTTCTAGTTTTCCAGCAGGGGAGGGAGAGAGGGAAAGAAAAAAGAAAAGACCCCAACTAGTCTTTGGTCCCAGAATAATATTACCCAACTGTGCTGATTCCTTCAAGATTTTCTGAGAACTGTCTGAAGCATTTAGAGCAAAATGAGTGTTGAATTCCCCTTGTGGAGCTCTTGCAAGCAGCCATACAGGGAGGCAAAAAGTGCAGTTGCAAATGCAGGTTCATAAAGCCTTTCATATATTGAATAATTAAGTACTTGATCTAAGAATTGTTTTTATGCTATGGGGTAAAATTTGCCTGGCATTATAGGCACCTTCCAGGTTCTGTAGGAGCTCAAGTATTTTGCTACTTTAGCAGCATGTAAATGCAGCATTGGTTAGGCAAATTACAGTGTGCTATTATCATTGCTGCCACATGGAAGCTGTGTTGCTGCTTTAGTACATGGTATGGTATTTCCTGGTAATACCACAAATGGTTCCTGTCACCCCAGGGTTATTAAGAGCTTTTGTGACATTTAGATATTTTGTTGCTGATTTTTTGTTCTTTTTTTTTTAAATTATTTTATTACACTTTCTGTTTTCACTTTGATAGCTTTTCTAAAGCAAATAATAAACAGAGATGTCTTTTACACTACGTACATGAAAGGAAAGGGATTGCCTGCTGTATGTTCTAGACTCCCAGGACTCAGATCAGAGAGTTGGCCTAATTCACTGTCATTTAAAACCAGATGTTTTTTCTGGCACACTGTCTTGCAAAACCAGCAATGAAATAGATCAGATGGTACTCAGAGAAGCTTTAGTGCATTAAACTGGATACAACAAATAAGTAGGAACAATGAAGCACTGAAAATAAATCTTAAAAAGGAACCCAGATAAACAAGAGACATTTTCCTCAACCGTCTACTGAGTGATGACTTCAAAGGAGGTCTTTAATACAGCTTTGGCAACAGGATGGAGAGCTGTTGCATGCCTTAAAAATAGGTGCTGATGCCATGTACACTAGTTTACAGAGGTCTAGTTATTGTTACACAAAACAGTTATAATCCTAGCTTCCAGGAAGGGGATAGTGTAAAACTACATTCACTGGTTGGGAAATGTAGGCTTTATGCAGCTAGAAGTTTATGCAGAAAATGAATTTAGCATTGGTCCTGCATGACTGCTGAGCTAATGATCGTAAAGCAGTTTGCTCCAGATCAGTCCCTGACCCTTCATATTCACTACAGATAAAACAGGACAAAGTGAAGTCTCCTGCAGAGACTACTGCTTCCTAGGCATTGCATGCAGTTGTGTGAGCTTAAACGTGCCAAGGCCTCTGTCATCCAAAAGTCATACATGGGAAAGTGCCTCTTAAATTCATAAGCACTCACGTGGTTTTGAATAACTACACTACATGATTACCACTGTACCCCCTGTGCTTCCTGGATATTAAGATCCCTGGGTATTAATGAATTTTGTTTATCTTGTACTTATTTAGAACTAGTGGGAAAAGCAAAACAAAAACCCTGTAGCACTCTAGAGGGCACTAAAAGCTCCAAGATAATATTGGGAAAAGTTTTCCTTTATAGGCAACTTAAAAATATATTATAGAACCTTCTATTAATTTTACTACATTTACACAGTCTAGAGAAGTGGTTTAGGAGTGACCATTCATAATTTGCAAAAATGAAACTCATTTTTCTTTCCTTTTTATGTGAAGATTCATATATGACTAACCAAATCCATGGTAGTGGTCACTTGAAAAACACTTGAGACCTTTTAAATGTGAAGAGATATCTTGTAAGAAGAGATGGAAAGTGAATAAGGAAAATAAAAAGCAAAAGAAATGTAGCTGAGGAGAGCACAGTAGAAAAATTGGGTTTAGTGTGGTATTCCCAAGAAGTAATTTTGACTGAGACTGTGACTAGAATCAGGGGTATGATTCTGCTTGCTTTCTGACATAGCTGTAACTGGAGCTTTCCCATGTCAGTCTCGAATTATTGTAACAAAGGTGGTCTCAAAATTGTTTACTAGCATAGAATATGAGATAAAGAAATAGTGTAATCCGGCAAATCATCTTGCAAGGAAGCAGAAATACTGTAAGAAGCAGAAGAGCTAACCGAGAGACAAAAAGAAAAGCAAGAATCAGACCAGACTTCCAAACTGAATTTTAAGGTGGGACTGTGGAACAAAAAAACCTTGAATTAAATTGGTTAATATTAGACTGATAACAACATGTAGTTCTCCATGGTATTCATCCTACTCAGAATCCACTCTAAAGTGAAAAGTGTTCACCCAGAGCGTTTTGGGCAGCATCTGGTTTGGATGCTCCCATTCAACTCTCTGGAGCAATCTTTCTTCACTGATTACAGATAGAGCCTAAGGAAACTACCAAACACTTAATGACAGCCATTAGTTGGAAAATAGTGGAAAGAAATATAACGTATCTTCTGAGATGAAGTTGTGAGGCAAAGAAAAAATAAGTAGGTGTTGCATAGTGAGAAATTTAGCTTCACTGTGACTGAATAGGTCTGCAGGTGGTATTGGAGGGAAATACATCTTCCCCTGTTAGTAGGAAATGCCCAAGCATATTCAGAGATTTTATTAGCTGTATCAGAGCTAAATGATTAGGATTGCATAGCTTACTGTATAATTTCTGGTTAACAGAACCAGAAGCATCAGAAGCCAGTGTGGTCTGCAGAAACTGTAATCTTCCACAGAAAGAAGAAACTATGAAATCAATTACTAAAAAGGACTAAAGCTGTTCATGAAATTTCAAATTTTTACTGAACACTGAACATCTTCAACTCCTGACAAATATCTAGCCAAAAATGGCAAAAAATTTTCCAACTTTTCTCCATTTACAGTGCTCTTTCTCCACTGATGGGGATGTGGGTTCTCAATTGACCTTTTTCTGAATCAGAAAAAAAATTTCCAGCATATTTCCCAAGTTTTTTTTAAAACCACATATTTTTTTGTCAGTACAAATTCTAGCTAAACTTGTCAATAGAGGATGCACTTTAAACTCTTCGCAGTTCTGTATTATGGGAAAAACAGTTCGGCTAAAGTCCTGAGAATAAAGAAAACAGGAAGAAGGCCTACAGCTTTCACAAAACTTGTCCAGAATTTAGTTTTTAGCTAGAATATTTCATTTCTCAGCTCATTAATGAAAAATGCTTTCCTCTAACACATACATACCCCCATACTCTTTCTTAAAAATCTGCAATGAAAAGCTTTCAACCCACATAACTGTGTTATTTTCAGCTCGGGTAGATTACATCTTGTTTATTAACAAGTTTAATATA
This sequence comes from Chiroxiphia lanceolata, assembly GCF_009829145.1. Lineage (NCBI taxonomy): Eukaryota > Metazoa > Chordata > Aves > Passeriformes > Pipridae > Chiroxiphia > Chiroxiphia lanceolata. Next base: position 42,022,572 of record NC_045641.1, on the reverse strand, counting down.
CATTGTATTTGGAATGGGATGAGCATGAAGAATGGTCAGATGTTTGCCATGTCCTGGCAGCTTCAACTGCTAAGGGCAAGGGTCTGAAGGAGGGGAGATTGGCACTTCTTTGAGCAAATTTGGTCCCTGGACAGATGGGTAGGCATGATGAGAATGACAACTTAGGAGGGATGTTGTAACCATGGTGGATATAAAGTTTCCTGAAAAGGTAGCAAAGTTAACTCTTACAAGCAAATTTTTTGCAAAGCTACCTTGAAACGGATCATCTTTCATCTCTACCTGTAGCAGAGATTGCTTAATGTACTTTAAGAAAGCATCAAACATTTCCTAAGGAAAATGTTAGTACAGAGCAAATGTAAATACTTTATAAAAACGTGATCATGATTGATCTTTCTGATGTTTGGCAACAAAATAATTTAATTCATTATTTATTCACTTTCTTGCAAATTTTCTCTGCAATAAAATCTAAAAAATATTGGCTTCCTTTTCTTATTCCAAATCCTAGTACCTATGTGAAAATTGTTTGATTTGGGTGTATTTTCAGTAAGAATAGTTTTCATGCTTCCTGTTCTTCAAGTTTAAGCACTTCTAATACAGCACTGAGTTTTCTTTTCTGTAAGGTTTTGCAGTGTTCAGACATTTAGTGCCAAGAAATCAAATATCAATAATATTTAAACTATTTCTTTTTAATATCCTAAAGTCATTCCTGATATTTATCATTGTGTTATCATACTGCCGTTTTAAAAAAATCATAATAGTTACCAAATTTTAAATTCATTACACAGTCTCAAAGTTCTTTTCTTTCTCACTTTAGCATGTCCTTCAGTCTTGACTCTTTCTCCCCCACCTTCTTACATGTCATTCCCTGGACTAAACTTCAAAGAGTTTCCAGCTGGAAAGTAATACTTTAATAGTTTCTTTTTTTTCTTTCTTCTCTCTCACTATGTTGAAGTTCTTGTTTTGTTTTGGTTTGAAGGGTTTTTTTTTCCCAGTAAGGGACATGGGGACTTCTTAAAGGCAATTTATCCCATGCTCTGGAAGCTTCTGGCAAAGCTTCTTAAGAAGTTTGTATTTATAATTGACATATAGCAAATAAAGAATTGATAACCTCTCTGGTTGTGGTGTGTTAAACTTGGCTGGCTGTCAGGTATCCACCAAGCTGCATTTTCACTCTTTCTCATCAGGAGATGGGGAGCAAGTACAATGAGAAGTTCATGGGTTGAGATAAGGACAGGGCGATCACTTACCTTTCACTATCATGGGAAAGACAAACTGCACTTGGGGAAATTAATTGAATTTATTACCAATTAGCTGTAACACAGTAGGATGAAGAGAAATAATTAAAAAGAAATCTACACAAATCTCTCCCCTATCCGTCCCTTCTTCTCAAGCTCAACTTCACACCCAACTCTTCTGGGTCTTTCCCAGAGTAGTGTACAGGAATAGGGAATAGAGGTTGCAGTTACTTCATAACAATTCTTCTGTATCACTCCTTCTTCCTCCCGCTCTTTCTCTGCTCTAGCACAGGGGCCCTCCGACAAGGTACAGTACTTCAGTTATTTCTCCAATATGGGTCTTTCCCATGGGCTTCTGTTCTCCAAGGATTGCTCCAGTCTGGATCTTTTCCATGGGATGCAGTACTTCAGGAACAGAGTGCTAACCCTGTGGGGACCCATAGGGATCAGAGGTCCTACCAGAAAACCTGCTTCTTCATGGGTTCCTCTCCACAGGCTGTAGTTCCTGCCAGGAACTTGCTCCAGCATAGTCTTTCCACATGCTGCAATTTCCTTCAAGGCATATCCACCTGCTCTAACATAGTGTTCTCCACGGGCTACAGGTGGACACCTGCTTGAACCCGAACCTCCACGGGTTGCAGAGGGACAACCTGTATCACTACCATCTTCTTCATGGAACATACGGAAATCTCTGTTCCAGCGTCTGGAGTGCTACCTCCCTCTTCCTTTTCAGACTATGATATCTGCAGTGTTGTTTCTCTTGCATTTTCTCGCTACTTTTTTTCCAGAATCTGTCCTGAAATGTTTTTTACCCTTTTTATATATGCTACTACAGAGGCATTACCAACACCACTGACAGGGTCACCTTTGGCCTATGACTGGTCCATATTGAAGCTAGCTGGAAATGGCTCTGGTTGATATGGGAGCAACTTCTTGTGTTTTCCCATAGAAGCCACCCCTGCAGTCCCCTCCATTACCAAAACCTTGCCATGTAAACCCAATATACCAGTACACAAATTATGCACAGAACTGTACCTTTTATACTTAGTCTTATGTTTTTCACCTGTATTCTAAATTTTCTTAAAAAGAAATTCTAGATTTTGGAATACACAGCTGGGATTTGAGTCCCAGTTGTGTTAAGCACTAAATCTAAATAAATAAAAGTCAGACCTCAGACCTTTGTTCCAAAGAACAATTAGAAATTCCAATCCATCAAATACAGTTTACTACATTCCTCAGAAATTTCAGGGCTTATCATCTTCAGCAGCTGTTTTGAAGATGGAAGTTTTTGTTTGTTTGTTTGTTTGTTTGTTTTGGGTTTTTTTACTTTTACAGTTTTCTATAAAACAAAAGACAATCAGGGAAAAAATTACCTCTGAGCTAAAAGGCACACCATTTTTCAACACAACTATACAGCTCAAGATATAAATAACTCCTCAGGAACAAGGAGCTCATAACATAGGTTTAGCTATAACACTCCTTTAAAACATACAAAAACAATAGAAAATAATTTGGCATTTTAAGGCTGATAAACAAATGTGTAGTATCAGAGCCCAGAGGACTAATGATGGGTTTCATAAAAGCACACATTCAGTATCATCTAGGATGCTTTCAGCTGTCTGCAGAGAAATGGTATTACGTCTGATATCTACGGATTTTTTTGATTTTTAGCTTTTTGCAGATTTTAGAAGCAGCTGTAGTTAGCTCACACTTTAGCACATTTGTTTACACATAAACAAACCCTTTTCCCCGTTTCATATCTAACTTTCTAAATTCCTTAAGTTTGTTTAGATTTCCCTCAAGGTAGGCCTTCTTTCTGTTTGAGAACATCGCACTCTAGGCCTCTACAAGAAGATACAGACAAAGCATCCTTTGAAACCCAGAACTTCAGATTTGCTTCAAGGACTGGACCTGCTGTGACAAAGAGGAAAATGAGGAAGAGGGGGTCCCAGAGACCCCTGACTCAACTTCCAGAAGGGTATGGTGGGGGGAGGATCAAGGGGGTGGATAGATCTGGAATTGGTTGGATAATACCTTAAATTGTGGAACCCCTGGACATGTGGCACACGTGTCTCTGCACCCCTGTGGTTGAAGGCCTTCTATTAAAGCTACTTGATACCTTACCTCTACTAATAGTTGCCTGGTGAGTCTATTTTTGACTGCCTTGATCCTTTAAGACAATACCTCTCTCAGAAAATATGCATCTGCAAGTATGAGAGACAACTTTGCACATAATAATAGCTTTCCTGGACTTTAAGGGGAGAACTCATTCTCTTTTTTCTATTTTTCTCTCTACTCCTCCCAGAACAGTTGAATCATATTATTTTATTTCCTTGCATTCTTATTTTGGAAAAAAACAAACCAAACCACCACAACAAAAAAAAAAAAAAAACAAAACAACAGACCAAACCCAAAACAACAGTAAATTAAATACAGTGAATTAAACACTAACTGAGCTTTGAATATTTGAGGTTTTCAACCTAAAAGCTTACAGTCAGAAATTATTCTGATTTACATTCAACTTAACTGTATTTGATCAAGTCTTCTCTGGGATGTTCAGCAGTTCTGAACCAGCTAGTGAACACAAGCACATTCCAGAAGTCATGATTCAATGTTTGCTTGATAGTCCTTTGCAGAAATTGAAACAATAAAGACTCTTTTTCGTCATATTGTTGCGAGAAAGGAGGTAAAGAAGACAGGAAACAAGGAGTAATGAGGGAGAAGGAAGGGTAGAAAAGAAAGGGAGAATGAGGGAGGAAATCCTTATGAGATTATTATTTCTGAGGTTATGAGTCAAATAAAACTATATTAATTCTTAATAAAGTTACTATGTTAAGATAGAGTTTAGATTATAATATATGCATACATTATATATATTAATATATATTAATATATATATTATATATATTAATATATATATATTTATTAAAGCTCTCCTGATACCCAAGTGCTTATAGTGTTTGCCATCCCAAAAGCAACACCATGGAGTACTGTAGCCCCATGAAACATCAGCATACTGACACTGTTGACACTATTGGAGTTGGAATATAGCGCTGTCACTTCCCAGAGGCTGCCACATAAAATGATACAGGACCACTATCACAGGAAGAAATGGTACGTTGTGTTCTGCTTTCCTTTCTGTTTTGGTTTTTCCAAATTTTACAGCAGGCCTATATTTAGCTGAACCAAAAAAACCCCAAAAACAAAACCAAAACCAAACAAAACAAAACAAACAAAACAAAACAACAAACAACAAAACAAAACAAACAAACAAACAAACAAAACAAAACAAAACAAAAAAACCCTAAGCTTTTGCTCAGTGCCTGTGGGTTTGCTGCTTCTGCCACTTTTTTTTTCCTTGCCTGAGGATGAAGAACCTGAAGCTGTTTGATCATGGACACGCTCGACTATGCATAACATTTATCAGAAGGTAAGCTAAAGGCAAGAAGAGGGATCAACAGAGGAATGTAAGGCCATAGCCATGGTGGAGTCAACCAGGACAAACCGTACCTCCTAAGGAAGGATTCTGAATGTGCATCCACACATGAAAGCAGTATGGAGAAATAAGAGCCAACTTCCTGAGTAAAACATTTACTCTTGAGAATCCCAAATCTGTTATATGCTCATTATGATATTAAACTTTGACCAGCTCTAATTTAGGCCCATGAACAGAACAACCACTAGGCACAGCAGCACAGATCAATGAGATTCAGAGTACAGAAATGGTTCAGTTACACCTGAGACAAATTGAGTTTGCATGTTTCTACGATATTCAATTATATGAACCAAAGGATACAATGTGGGTACATTTGGGAATGCACTTCTGACTCAAATGAAAATACTGATTTAGACCATGTGAGGTCTTTTTTCTTCAGCTCAAGGCTAAAAGCTGCTCAACTTTAAAGTATTTTCAAAGTAAAGTATTATCTTGACAGTAAGGTCATTTAAATTGCTGTTGATCCTAGTAACTATTCTTTAGGCCTTTTAGTCATGTTTCCCTGCTTTTTCCCTTTCCTTTCTGTTGTGTACGACCTGTTCATAAAAATCTTACATGATGGGGATTGATTTCCTAGTTTACCCAAGCAATATCTTTGTTTACTGTGATGAAAAATAACACTGATGAATTATGTATTAAGTAGTACAGAAAACAGAATTCTGTTAAAAACCCCAGAACTATCAGTCTCAAAAAATATTTAAATGGGAAACTATTCTTGGTTCTCTTTGAGTTGTTACTTGTACCTTTAGGCTGTAAAAGCATAATATTTAAATAATTTCTTTTTATCATGAAACTACAATTTAAGAAGCTACTGAAATAGAGCCTTAATCTCTTTTTACTATTAAAACAGTTAGAAAATAAGGTTAAAAGAAACCTCAGCGGGTCATATATGCAAGTAATTGCCTAGCTAATACTTTAAAAAGCCCAGCAGTGGAGGCAAAATCTTACTGTTCAAGCTATACTAAGAATTAGCTGGTTTTTAACCTTAGAAAAATTCTATTATTTGAAATGGCTTTTTAAATCCCCTACCTAATTCATTATCTCTGCTTAGCAGAGAATGCTGTCTGGGAACAATTATTCCTGCCAGTGGGAGATGATTGACACAAACATTTGAATACAGCTCTTGAACTTCCTTTCGTTTTCTATGAACTGTGAACTGTAAATTTTTCTGTCTTCCCTCATTGATCATATTTCCTACATTATCCTCCAAAGATGCCCACAGTTGATAAACAGGTTTCTGATATTTGTTTCCTGGAGCAGAATATTTTGTGGGACATTTTCACAAGTTCTGAGTAGAAAAGAGAATTACTTAATCAGTTTAGAAAATAATTTACTATAATGTAGGAAAATCTTTAGGCCTTCTTGACCATCTTTAGTCAGATGGGTCTTAACCTTCAGGACTAGCCTGTGGTTGAATGGAATCTGTGTAAGATATACAAACATTTTGGAATATCAATGAACAGATCATTTTATTAGTTTCTGGGTTGCAACTAGAAGAAAGCCCTGAGAGGTAATAGCTCAAAAATTAAGGAATTTTAATTGATGAGAGATATATGAATTCTCAGTGATTTGGGATGTGATGTTGATGGGGGAAAGGTGATATATTACTTGTTTTCAACTAGTATCTGAACAATGTATCAGATACATGTAACAGTATGCAGTTGTTTATGAAGTAATTCTAGTTAAATGTATGCTAACCAGAATATGGTTATCTATAAGATTTAGCTGCCTTAGAGTTTCTGAGACGCTCTGAGCATTTGCTTTCTTTAATTTTTCTCAACAAAATCTTATAAATGGTTTACAAACCACCCCTTTTTTTGTCAACTTGAGTGGCTAGCAAGACAGAAAGTCTGGAGGCTTTTTATGTGACTCATTTACACAAGATTCATGATCTTGTCAATCTAGAAGTGCCCTTCACTCTTTTTACTTTATTAAATAGGTTTTGAGAGAAGTCATAGCTGGATCTCAATCCAGAATAAGAAGTCAGCAAGAAAAATTTTGAAACTACCCTGAAAGCTGTCAAAGGACTGGAGGACTGGACGTTCTTTAGTGTTGCTTTTCTAATACAGTTTCTTGGCCTAACAGAAAGATCTAGTAAAAAATTTATTTTTCTTATATTTTCTAATATATTTAGGATAGCATGATTAAGTATAGAAACTGGATATTTTCTGGGTTAGCCTGTAAATAAAGGGATATGATTTTCTTTATTGGAGTAATGGTAGAAACTAATTTGTATATTTAAATACTTCTTTTTTGTATTGTTTAATATTACACAGATATAATCTCTAAAGATGCCAGATATGTGTAAGCAGAGCAAGGATATTCACCACGTTCCACAAACAGACCAATGACCAGTCAGTCTCCAAGCAACAGCCACTTTGTAAGGCAATTCCCTGTTCCGCCCCCTCCTTCCTGCTCCCCATTCCATCCCAGTTTTATGGCTGTGACATTACATAGCATGGAATACCTCTTTGGCCAGCTTGGGTCAGCTTTCCAGGCTGTGTCTTGCCTGGAAAAGACTCTTCCACTCTCTAGGCAGGAGTAGGGGTCCCTGTGTGCAGAATTAGAAAAAGAAAGCCTAGAGTCCATGCAAGAACTGTTCACTAACACCCAAAGTTTCGTGTGATACCAGCACTATTTTAGCCGTAAGTGCAAAGCACAGCACCATATGGGCTGCTGTGAAGAATGTTAACCCAGCCAAACCCAGTACAATCAGTTCAATGCTATTTAAGTATCAATCAACACTATTAATATGTAAAATATATGAGTATTGCTTGAACATTTAAGGTATTTTCTTCACACCTTAGTGCAGAGGTAGAATAATAGCATATGCCAATGTTCGTGTGTTAGGTGGAATTAATGTTGACAAAAGTGATGATATCAGCTTAAGCAAGATGTCTTAAAATAAAAATAAAAATCAATGTAGTTCCCATGGAGCTTCACAAATCACTTGAAATTAGAAAATGAGTTCAATATAGAACTCTTCTCAAAATCAAAACAAAAAAAAGTTAATCACTATGAAGGACTTAAATTCTGATCACAGATCATTCATTTCCAATTAAACTTTTCCCCTTGATATTGCTGAAGTTAGGTAAACTGTGTCATGCATATTTGGTGTCAGACAACGGATTAGAAATGATAAAAAATCCAAGTGGATGTTTTTCATTCTAATCTTGTCAATATCTGCTCATTATATATGAAAACCCATCTAGCTATAATACGAACAGGACTAATATTGTCTGGAATTTGGAATACCTAGAATTTTACTTTGATGTCAGTGTTTCTGGGGTTTCTTATGAGAATCTCCCTTCTATATTTCCAATTCATTTTGATCTAGTGAGAAATTAAAGATCATCCTTTCAGACATTTAAGAAGAGTGATTATACACACAGAAATACACAAACAAAGCCAAAGCTTTTTAGCAATATTTTTTTCTATGCTTTTTAGATGTTGGTTTCATCTTTGTTTTTAAAGAATAAGAAGAAATGTAACCAGAACTCCTGAAAAGGATCATTAACACTTCGTTGATTCTAAAGTTACACTGTAGCAGAGTACATAGCAACAGAATGGAGAATACGGTCGATAGGGAATTAGCTTTGGCAGCTGTGTAAACAAGATAACTCTTTTTCTCAGTTTAAAAGGGGATAATAGTGAGTTTCTTCATGTAGACTAAATGAAAAAGCCAAAATATTAGTGCAAAGTTTAGCCATGTAGCCACTCAAGCAGAGAAGACTATAAGGCAGAGTTTTCAAGCATTTCAGCAGAACCCAGAGCCTGTGAGGTGTGTTGCGCTGCACTGAGTCAGTGTGCTGTCCCACTGTTGTTAACACGAAGGAACACCTAGGGCAGCCAGGAGATTAACATTATCCTTAGGTTAGGCTTGCAAAATGCATTGGCTCAGCTATCTTCACAAAACTGCATACTGCTTTCCTCGTGCTACGCACAAGTCAGGAGATTATCTGTGTGTAAGACACCTATTAATTTTGAGATAACCTACTGCTGCTTTTGGGGAATGACTTCTACACTATGATGCTCTTCTGATGAAGCCAAAACACCATATTCTAATATACAATTAGGAAGCGGTCAACTGAATACTTATAAAAATCAGAAAAAGAGGAAAATTGGTATAGTGATTTAGGAAAACCATTGCACAAACTTTAAATCCTTAAATTATGAGCTTTCTGGATCCTCTAGCATTTCCACTATATAGTCACTATCCCTTAGGACTGCTTTTAATCCAGATAATTTCAACAGTCTACTCTAAACAGCTACGAAAACAGTCCTGGTGGAATGTAAAGCAGATGTGGAAATTGGTGGCCAGAATTTCATTCTGGGTCCAGAATTTTTCTACTTTTCTCCATTGCTGAAGCCAGCATATTAAGAAACTATAGTATAATTGGTTTCTCTATCCTTTATATTAATTCTGTAAATGAGAAAAAAGGTGAGTGTGCTTGTTTAACCCACAAACCCCAGATGTATATAACCCAGTATCCTGGGGCACAAACAGAGTGGTGTTCATTGGCCCCCGTGCTGAGCCCCACGTGGTCCCCCTGAGTCCAATGTAAAAGGAGAGGGAAAACCTGCTGGGGAGAGTGCTGGTCGCAGTCTGGTCGAGGGTGGTGGTTGCAGTCCGGTCAAGGTTCTGGTCCTCCTCTGGATCTGACAAATGGGTCCAGAAGTCCCAAGACCCCAAGGTTATACACACTCAGGTTCAAGTGGGAATGCCCAGTACCTCCCCCAGTGTGGGGAGTTCCACAATGGGTGATTGTGAGCTGTGAGATATTTTTTGAATCCTTGGTGGCCCATTAGCAGACATGACACCTCAGACTGGGTGTGGAGGTGCTAATGACTCCCTGGAGGGGAGTTATCACACCTGAGTCATTGATGTGAGGATAGGAACATCCTCCTATCTCACAGGCTTTCCAACACCCAGTCTATAGCCTGAGGTGTCAGGTGTGCTCTGGGCAGCTGCTGCAAATGCTCTATTGTTAACAGTTCCTGGGAAATGACATAGAGGGTGTAGAATACACAGTTTGGGTTACATCCACATGGTGTTGAACTGGTCCTGGCTGCTCTAACTAGAACAGTGAGGAATCTTCATACTGGGGTTAAGGGAGTGCAATGTGGAGAATCATTACGATACAAATGGATCTATCTAATGGCAAAGTATTAAAGGAGGTTTCTTGACTCTTCTTCCTTAGGTTCTTCAAAATTTACTCTTTCTACCTGGAGAAATTACTAGCTGACCTTACCAGGAATTAATCCAGTGACTAGCAAAGAGTTACTAGTTTAATAATATATCTTAAGTGATCCTGTAGCATCTTCTGTGCATAAAAATATATATATATATAAAAAATGTGTGCTTATTAAAATTCTATGTCTTCTCAGTTTCTTCCCTGCTGTAGTAATTTGCTGATATTTCTGTTTGATTTGATTTTGACTCTTTTGACTCTTTTGGAAAAATTGTATCTACAAATACCATGTGCACAAATGATAGATATGATTGTCTTGTGGACAAAATCTCTAATATCAATCACAGGGTTTTCGCTCATTTCCTGTTAATTTGCTAGGCACCTTGTCAATGTTTGGCAATATTAATTTTTAACTGTCAGGGTCACCAGAATTTTCTTTGAGTTATAATTTACTGTTTACCATTGAACATTCTGCCACGGATTCTAAAAATATTTTAGACCCTTTATTTCAAAAAGTGGCCTTTTTTCCCTCTGTTTTTTGTTTTGCCTTTTTTTGTTTGTTTGTTTGCTTGTTTGGTTTGGTTTTTTGGGTTTGTGTAACATCTGAAGATTTATCGTGCCTCTGTTTTAATAACTTTTTTTTCTTCACGAAAAGAACAAAATGAATAGTTTACCTTCTTTGAAAGCAACAAAATGGATAAAGCCAAAGAAAGAGAAAATGTGGCCCAAAATCAAGAAGTTTTCATCCCATTAATTATAGTAATAAATGTGAAAAGTGGACATCCAAAAGCAACAAAGATTTCTAGTGATCAAATTTCTAAAAATACAAACCTTAATGACTCAGAGAAACAGGTAAAAAATAAGATAAATAGAAGGTCATAGGAGATCTTGAATAGATCAAAGGTCTATTAAAAGATATATGATGGAAAGGGAAAAGAGTGACCATGTATCATGTTTGTCCTAGGACTATAAAAATAAAGAAAGACATTGCATCTGGCAGTTTCTCAAGCAAATAGAAATGCACAAGGGTAGGGTGACTAGAAAAGGAAGGAAGCAAGATATCGTCAGATCCTTTCATTGAATCGATTGGAAATGAGGTGAAGAATCACAATAGCTTTCCACCTTTGACTATCTCCTAGATCTCAGTCTGCTTAAGACTTTGAACCAGAAACAACATTCATAACTGCAACTGCAGCTGTAGTGCTTAAAGCCAGAAAACTGTATTTCTGTATCTCCATGATGACATCCCACAACTGAAGCAATATTTGGCAATTCACCACTGTCAAAAGAAATCCTTCCTGACCAGATTGCACTTTGCTGACTGCCTTTCTTGCCTCCAGGTACATAATTATGGCACCTCCCTTGTACTGGACCCTGTGTTTGTTGGGCTTTCTGTGAGATGATTCACTTCCCTGAATAGAAAATCAATTCAATCATCATCATTATTTTTATGGTATGCTGAATTGCTGATTTCAGTAAAGAATCACACAGGAGCAAGAGAAGAGAGGGAAAGGAGCTATGTGCTGGAAGTGTAGAGGACACTCTCAATTGCCTTATTATCTGAATAAATACATTCTGTCATTTTCTTAGCTAAATATTGAGAGTGATATTCAAGTTTTGGTGTTCTTTTTTTGTGACAAATGAAGAATTTCTACTGAAGTTTATATACCTGTGATAAGTATTTATCAACAGCAACCATGATAGGAATCAACTATGCAATGTCTCCCCTTTCATTTCTGAACAGGCTTCATAAGAGTGATGGGCAATAGAAACTGCTGATATGATGGGCTGCTTCTTCTGCAGAAATCAGTGCCAACTCCCATTCTGAAAAAAAAGACAGCCCAGGTAAAATTCCGCTATATAGGTTACATTTGCATGGACACAAACATGAAAAAATATACACCAGATCTGTTTCTGTCTGTTATTTGAAGACTTAGAGTAGGTGTGGATCACAAAAAAAAAAGGAAAAGAAGGGAAAAGAATCTGGGAAAAATTTTCAATTCATGAAATATAGGCCTATTCCATATATAATTTAGTGTAACTTCTTATGAAAAGATATCAATGCCACAGTTGATTTACATGTGATGGAAAATGAATATTCTAGGAAGAAGGTTGACATTACTTTGTTCTTTTAAGAAGTTAAGGGAAAATAGATTGTAGTGTAAAATTTTTAAGATGCATATTCCTTCTTGTATTGTAGTCCTCTTACAAACAATACAAAGTTAATTTTGCTGACAGGTGCCCTTCCCCCTCAAGAAAAATTATTTGTATTAAGTTTGTCTTTCTGTCCAAATATCCATAACATTACCAGTTCCTGCATAATGTTGCATAAATTTACTGCATAAATGTGATAATATCCACAGTTACCAGTAAATTCTATCAGTATTACACGAGCTCTTTTCAGTATCAGTTCTCTTATAGTGGTATCTAAAAATGATTCCTTTATCACTTGTTAGTCTCCTATGTTCTGTCAATTTGATATGCCGAATGGATCTAAAATGAAGGCAATAAAGAAGAAATGTTCAAAGCTAGAATTACAATTACAAATGGTTTTATTTTAATAAAGCCATAAGATACTCAGAAACCTCTGAGATTCCATGCTCTTTTAGAAATCATTTATCATCATAGAATGCTTCAAACTCAAAAGAGTGCCAACAGCTTACCTAATTTCAAATGTATTCTAAACATTTCTTAAATAAAAATGGGGTTGTGCATTTTGAGTGGTTTTCATTTTTTTGCCAGTCATTTTGAACTTTCTGATTTTTGCTGGACTTTCAGAGTGGTATGGAAGGATTGCCCTCACTTTATTTGTAGTCGACCCAAAGTAGAACTCATGTCCTGGTTTTCCTGAATCAAAGGATGATCTGGAGTCTTGAATTTCATTATGTATGAAAAGAACCTTCAACATTTTTAAATTCCCACCTTAATAAGGAATGTATATCTCATGTAGATATTTTTAGGAATCATTGTCTTATGTAGTAATTTTATTTATTAGTAAGTGAGTCAAATGAGAAATCACCTCCTGTTATTTTGAACTGTGACTGATTTTTGTGTGCTTTGAGCCAAGAAATTATAGACCTTTTGATACTGTTAGCAGAATAAAATACACTAGATATGTTAATTTATGAATAAAAATCTAGATGTCATGTGAAACAAACTAGAACCCTAGTCTTTATAATTCTCTTGTGCAGTTACAAGATGATTGAAAAAAGACAGAAAAAAGCTCCACAATTTGTTCAGAAAGATTATGGTTGTTAACCAAATATGAGCTCTTGTTTACTTACTCTGAAAACTAAAATGCTCATGGCTGTCTAACGGAAACTTTACCTCTTTGCCTTTTGGAAATGTAGACCTTTAAATGACTCCAACACAGTAAGACTTCAAAGCAGTTAATAATGCTGTAGTAATTATAACCTGGATTACTGAGCAAAAGAATGCAGTTTTACTAGGGTTGACATCTTTGCAACTGGGTTTCTTAGTGCCATCAGAAGAGAGTTTGCTGATTTTGTCCAACACTATTGCTCTACCTTTACGCTGTCTTACTTTGATTTCTAACTTAAAATCCTGAATGACACCAAGATATTTGCTACTACTGTATAACGCATTCATCTGATCATCTCATCTGGATTAAATCTCTTTACTGGAAAAATTTTTAGGAATGTATATAAAAATAAGAAGGTCTGATCTAAAAAAATATTGCAGAGCAAGATAAGGACATAGACCCTGTATTTGACGTAACAGAAAGGAGGAATCAGAAAATATATGAAGTCTGTGGCAAGTAGTGGCAAGGAAGTTTGTTCTCAGTCATCAGGATGAGCAAGGAGAACTAAGTAGCAAAAATACTTTTATCTCAGAATAAAGGTTTCATCTAGTGAGTTTAAAAGGTCTGACTGAACATTCAGCCTTAATCACTTGAAATAAATGAGTTTCCCTTGATTGTTTCAATCTACCACTTTCAAAACTAGTCAAAAAAGATCCATTTTGCATGGACCATTTCACTCTGACATTCTGACATTAAATCTTTGCAATTGAATTTTTGCATTTTTATCCTAAATCATTTAAATCCAAACTGTAAACGAAATGCCAGAACTAGGAATATAATAAGTATCTATTTCTCTAAATTGGATAAAAGTTATTAATCAGTGAATAGAAAAATCTTGTATTTTACCTCCACCATTCTTAGGATGAAATTGTTTTAATGGTTTCCAAAAGAGTTGTTCTATATTTTAGCTCAACTACATCTTATCTATGAATTTCCAGAGGTCTTTTCACCAGATTATCTTGCTTGGGACAAATTTCTGCAAGTAGTGAACACCTCCTGCCAATTAGTGGCTCTCTGGTTAGAATAATATTTCAATCATCTGCTGAAGGTATTATGACTGACATTTGGATACTGTCCCTACCTTGAATGTCAAAAATGTTTTGGAAAACTGATTTCACACAAGTCAATAAAAAAATCTAAAATATAAGAAAGCCTATGGAGGTCCAAAAATAATTGATGCCAGACTGAGTAGAAACGAATATTTATTGAACACACGACATGCAATATAAGGGTCTTGGAGGCAGGACATGTTAATGAAGAGGGTGGGTTATGCTAACTAGGGGACGTATTATACTAACTAGATGACTACACAATTCTTTGCTACAATTACACAAGTGGTTAATATTTTCCCATAGAGAGGACCACACGGGGAGAGAACAAAAGGATTTCTACATCGTCTGACAACATCAACACAAAGTCTTTCCATATCTTGCTGAAGGAGACAGGACAATCAAATATAGCTAAATATTAACGGGTCTTGTGATGAAGCTCCTCAGAGTAAGGATTTTCTTCCAGCTCCTGCTGCCCAAGGCCTGCTGCTTAATCTTATCAGTTCCTTTTCTGCTGGTATCCAAGTTTTAGATTGCAATAAAAGCCCAGCATAGAAGGACTTGAATAGTAGACCAGTGCACTGGCAGACATTCCTTTGTATGATCTGAGATACCGGCCTGGATGCTTATCTCGTTGGTAGATATAGTTTTGACTTAGGGGAGAATGTTTTCCAGCTGAGCAGTATTCAAGTTGCCAGATGCCTGGGGGAAAAAAACCTGCAAAGAACAGGTCAATTTTATAAACACACACAACAGAACATTTTTGCTGCATTCTGTGCAGCCACATAGCTGATGGAGTGTAATGTTCAGATTATTATGGTCAATATCCAGTGTTCAACAACAAACAACATGATCTGCTGTCCTCCCTCTCTCCTAGTGTGATGCTCATCTATCCTTATAGTCTACTTCTCTTACACAAGTCAGCTATAAATACTGTTGGCATCTTCCCTTGCTGATAGTACTCAAATCCTTTTTTTTCCAGGATCACTGGACCCCATAAAATTTGTTTCTTAAAAATTTCTGGGTAATTCTAATGCTAGCTAGATTATAGCTGCTTTAAATATTTCATCAGGTTATGATCTGAAATGTCCAGTCAGATTAGACATCTTTGGATCTGTTGTTCCCCCATACAAAAGACAGGGGAACAGGGTATCTATATATTTTCTGTTGAACACTCCATAATTTGCTTTACTCCTAATCAATGCTAGTTAAAAATTATGTAAAAGACTCAGCCTACCCAGTATCAATTAGAAAAGCACGTTTGCTAGGCTTAGTTAATTGAAAGTTTCCCAGTAGTATTACTCTGAGACACTGATATATTTTCACTCTCAGTTCTTGTCAATTAGTTGGTCACAAAACAGTTCTTACTCACCATAAACTCTTTGAAGTTCAATTTACTAGGACAAGTTTCATTCAGCCCATTGCTTGTTCAAGTTTTAATCAGAAGTGCTGCTTATTATTTTTCTTGCCACAATGCATGATTATTTAGAATGCATATTCATATTAGTTTACATATCAGAAAGATCTTTGACTGATGCTTTGTCATCCTTTTACAAATATTTTACTTCTGTTAACAGCCAGTAAATTACATTAAACTATGTACATTTTCTGGTACAATTATTTTGCAACAAAAAAAAATGAAGCGTCCTCCCAGTGGTGCATGTTGCTGAAGTATTGGTGTATGGAGAAAAATTAAGTGTATAAAGCAACTGTGGCAAAGAGAGAAGTGGAAATAGTATGGAACTAACCTATTAGCCAGGTGATTGATAACTTGACCAGGTGCCATATGAAGCACAGGTGGAGGTAGTAGTACCATACTGGAGATTCAAATACTTTACAATTTTATCCAGTACTAGATTTTTTCCACTACAGACAATAGCCCTGCTTTTTTAATTGTAAATATCACAAAAAGTCTTACCTATGCTTCATCCATGCACTTCGTTACCTATGTCTCTGAAAGGTGGACAGACTCTAGAACACTTGTTAAGATAATTGAGTAAATTAACTAGTCTTTCTCCAGGGCATAATTTAGGGTTGTTGAATTTTTGTCATTCAGCAAGATTACTTTAGCAGAGAATTTAGCCCAGTCTTCAGTTTGTTGTTTCAGGAAGAGTGACAATATTGACACCTGCTCAGCCAGGAAATAATAGGTTAGTTAGTAATACACTGTAATCTCCACTGATACCCTTACAGTCTCTGCGTCCCTTCTCCGGTAACCTCTCTGTGGCTAGGATTTCCATTAACTTGTTGAAATTAGGATAAACAATTTCTTTGGGTACAGATGGTATGTAAGTGTGTTGAGAAAAGAATAAGAATGGCAACAAGGACTCTCAGGTTTCTTTGCTTAAGGCTTCACTTTAGAACCTTCACAGACCTCCATTTTGTTTTCTCACCCTTCCCACTTTATTTTCCTCATTTACTTACCACTGATGCAGACATTGGGTTTCATGAAACATATGCTAGGAACATTCCACATGTCCTTTTAACTGGAATATCTCTATTTCCAGGCCTCTCACATCTGTCATAAGCTGAACCATCATCCTTTAGGCTGCACTTGCTATGAAGGTACCTTTTATATTATGTCAATAAAACTTTGCAATGGGATTCTAATAGCCCTCCCAGAAAAGTGGCACTACTTTGCCTGAGCTGCTAAGAAATCCATTAATTTCTTAGCCACATTTTGCTGAGGTCTACAGACTGCAGCTTAGGAAGGGATGTGTAAGACAGCCTTTGTGCCCTTCTGATCTCAATCCACCTGGCTCCAGACTGTTTCCTCATGTAACCTGAATGTCATTATCAGTTGAACCAGTTGGCAGTGACCTCAAAGAGATGATATTTTTTCCCTTTGCATTAGATATGCAGAAATTCCTTGCCAAATAGGCCTCTATCCAAAGCCGTGGAAATGGTTTGAAATGTACTGGAAAACCAAGTTTTTACTATCTAGAAAAGACAGAGCTGTGATAGGAGATGCTCCCATCTACAGAGATTTTCAACAGTTATGACCCTGTAAGATATCCATCAAATAGCAAAGGGAGACATTGTAGCATCTTGTGGGATTTTCTTTTAAGGGCATAGAACTCTTAAAACTGTGTTTGTATCAAAGATTTTGGACAGTCCTTTATTTCTTTATGACACACACAGGTTCTGAAAGCAGATGACTGCTGTTTGAGCTGCTGTTTCAGTTGGGTTTTGACTCTTACATAGAGATGTTTTTATATTCTCCATGATTACCATGCACTTGGGTGCTAATAGCAATGAAATTCTATCCAGAGCGATGTAGAAAACTAGGAAAGACCATGGACCAGAGACATGAGATGCGTGTTGAATGAGTGTGATTTCTCTATCAATTACATCCACATAAGGAAAGACATCATTATATCATTTGGTACTACTGCTACTACTGCTGATAATTTTAATCAGTCTTTGTATGCAGGGAATAATTTTCTCATATCAACCTTTAATGTGAATAGAAAATAGAAAAAGTAATATTAGGTTGTAGTCTCCTAGTTGCACAGTAAATTACTATCTATCACAGAACCCACACAAACATACAGAGAAGCACTCTTCTGTCTGTAGATCCGAGCAAATACCTCCACCATGTTCTGACTGCAAGCCAGTGGACTGTCAGTGGTCCCACTCTGGTGTGTAGGAAGCAGCAGTTGCTCAGTATGTTCCAACATGCATTTTTTCATTGCCTACACTTCATTCATTAAAAAGGTTTGTGTGTCTTCTTTATGTCTCTATTTCTTCTGGCTGTATGTTTTGGTTTAATAGGAGATATTATCTCTCCCTGCCTTTATTCTGTATATATTATGACATATACATCATATATGTCATGACAGATTTGGTGCAAAAATGTGTGACTTTTCTGTGAAATACAGTAAAGCCTTTGTTTTTCAGCATGGTGCCTTCTTGAATAGAAAGTTTAACTTTATTTAGATCTTATTAGTTCAGAAAATGTAGAGATGAGCATTCAGATGGTATAATGGTAAGATATATATTAAGTTTTTAATCCTGAAATTTAATGGTTTGACAGCTTTTCTTCAACCAACAGATTCTTTCTATTACCCCAGTGTTTTTTGAGTAGGGCTCATGCTATGTCTCTAACTTTCTCATGGGCCTGTCACATATTCACATTTATCTTCGTGCTGTTTGGTTTTGACTCTGGGATGCACTAAGCAGCAGGAGGAAGTCAGTAGGAAGCAGAGCTGAGCTCATTTCTGCTGCATAGCCTGTTCCAGTGATGGGCTGTTGTTTGCTTGTCATTTGGTAGGGACGGTGTAAACATGCTCACTCCAGTTGGAATCACCAGGCCATCTTGAAACTCATGTAAATGAGTGTTTAAAAAAAAAATGGTGCTGTTCTTTGACAAGATTGCGTATCCAGCTGATAAAGATAAGAACATTTTAGCAATGTTATTCATTTTCTACAAGGTACTTAAATTATTAAAGGATGACAAATATATTAAAGGTATAAACAAGGACTAAACAAAATAAATCTGTGACACATGAAATAGTGTTAGACTAAAAAACCATAACAGCTTATGTGTTTTTCTGAGATAATAATTAATAAAGTAGAAGAAAATCTGAAATCAAAATAAAGTCTGCAGATGGCAGATGGTGGGACTGTAATTAGAGCGGTGAGATGTGAGATAAAAAATATGAAGTCTTTCTTCTCACAGTCTTTCACTAGGTCAGATATGAGCTGGACAGAGCAGAATCATAGCTCATAGGAAGGAGAAAAGAATAAATATTGTTTTGTTTCTTACTATCTGCTCTCTGGAAATATTTAAAATTTGAAAAGCTAATGTTAATTTTTTTTAAGTGGATGAATAGTATCTGTTTAAAAGATTTGTCTGAAGAAAATATTCAAATACTTCTTGTGGATGTCTTCAGCATTAGACATTTTAAAATACATTTTAGAATTAAAAAAAAAGACATGAATTTCAACACTATAAGTGATTTCTGGCAAAAAAAGGTATTCCAAAATATCAAATTATATTTTTATTTTTACAGTGAATTAAACAGATCAGTGAAATATGTTTATACTTTCAAAATACCTTAGTGGTATAAAATCAAAATTTTCCTAGATTTAAAATTAAGGGAATTATATGTCTTTTCACGCTTTAAAAAGAGCATAACATTTATTTTCAGTGAAAAAAATATTCTCTTCAAGAACTACCTGCAATTAATGATACATCAGATATATCTTACAAAGTGAAAGAAAATTGTAAGTAGTAAACACATTAGAAATTTCTTCATGGAAAAAAAGATTGTAATTTTCTTAAAATTAAAATTTTGTAGAAGGATAATTAATTTCTTTGAAGACCTTAATTTTGGATCCTACAGATTAAGCACCTGGTACTTACTCTGGGAAATTTTCTTCATTTTTTTTTATATGCAATGATTTTTTTTTTCTGTATAAAGACTGTCATAATGTGTTAAACACTTTTATAGTTTGACAAAAATTCCAAGATCTTATAAAAAAGAAGATAGCATTTCTGTTATTTACTTAATATTCTGAACTAGTGAATTAACACACTTTAAAATAATGTATATTTGAACATTAGGTCAGAGTGACACTAATCTTATATGTTCTCCTTCAATGTTTTCCATTAAAGGATACATGTTACATCTGCTACATATGGAGCTTTGCCATTTTCTGAGATTTTCAAGGAGAAAAGAGATTTCTATTTAAAAAGAAAACACCATTCGAATTTCAGTTTCCATTGACTAGCAATCCCATTATTTCTTAGCATCCTGTAAACCTCATGTTAACTTTATATTGGCATCACTGTTTAAGTTACCAAGTCAAATTGTCCAGCTTCCAAGTCAGTTATTGTTTAGTTACATAGATGGTACTAGCAAATCACCGGTTCAGTAGGGCACATGACAGTGAAGTAAGTAGGGCTGTTAGGGACCTTAAGGGTCACCTAGAACTTTCTTCTGCTCTCCTGAGTGGGATCAGTTTATGTCAGTCTTAGCAGATGTATATGTGTCTACTATCTTCTTAAACACTCCATAATTTTTGTACAGGAATTTCATGGTTTCAGTTTGGGTGCAGTTAATTTCTTCTCAATAGCTGTTACAGTGCTGTGTTTTGAATTCAGCATGAGAATGATGTCGATAACACAGTGATATTTTGGTTTTTGCTCAGTCATGTTTATCCTAAGTCACCTTTTTTCTTTTCTTGTGCTCTGCCAATGAGGAGGTAGCAAAAGAAACTGGGAGTGAACATAGCTGGGACAGGTGACCTGAACTGACCAAAGTACAACTGCCCGGTATATAACTGGGGGGGGAGTTACCCAGAAGGGGTGTCTGGCATCAGTCAGCAAGTGATGAGGAATTGCATTGTGCATCACTTGTCTTTCCTGTTTTATTATTGTTATTATTATCATTTACTATCATTACTGTATTTTCGTTTATTTTCAATTATTAAACTATTCTTATCTCAACCCACAAGTTTTTACTTTGATTCCCCTCCCCATTCCACCTAGGTGGGGGAGAGAGAGGAAGGAGGGTTGAGCGAGTGGCTGTGTAGGGCTTAAATTCCAGCTGGGCTTAAACCACAACAGTGATCTATAATAGTGTTCATTTTCTTTACTGATAGATTAATTTTCTTACTGCCTAAATTAAATCCTTCTTGCTGTAATTGTTTGAACATTACTTGTTATTGTATTCAACTTAGACACACAAAACAGACAATTCCTTTATTTTCTCCAACAGCCTACCACATATTTGAAGACAATTCTCCCCTTTCTGGAGATGAATGCGTTTTTGAACTGACATCTATGCTATTTGTCTATAGTGCTTTTGAGTACTAGATTTGTTTTCCCCACTTAAATAGACTCCTGTTATAAAACTGATGGTTGACTAAACACTTACATATGTCTTCTAATATTATTCATTACTCTGCACGCTTACAAAACAATTGACATATGAAATTAAATATACAAATTGTACTCATATCAGAACAGTTTAAATAAATGTTGCAGAATAATGCATGCATTTCAAATGTCCATTAGTAACAATATACCATTTTTAATTACACTATTATAATAGTTTACCTTTTTGAAATATAATTTATTACATTAGACAACATGACCTCAAGCTCAGTCAGCTGTGTATCTATAATGAAAATCTCTGCAAGTTGTAACAAACAGGTTTCTGAGCCCTTATATCTTACTGCAGTTATGTAATATTATAAATGTAAAAAAAATTTGGATAATCACATCAACACTTATTCTGCATTATTAAAAAAATATTTATATTTATTATATACAGGTATCATATAGTTTTATTCTCCATCATAGTTTCACTATTGTTATTATTTGAGACATCTCTATCAATGTCTTTAAAGAGCTGCAAGGCTTTTTTAATATTTTTAGTCACTTTAGATCAAAGAAATTCTAAACTTTGGAACAGAAACTAAATAATAGAAAAGGCAGATGATGAATAAACAAGTCTGAGAGGAATTTGAAGATTATGATTAGTCCAAACTTTTAAACTGCAAAACTGGAATGTAAATCTTGGGAGACCAAATATCTTTGTAATTTCTTTCTGCTCTACCTCAGAAACAGCAAAGTAACTAAATATGGGCTGTGCCTATACCTCGTTAAAGTCAACTGGAATCATTCCATTGACATCAATTGGCTTTATATAAGGTGAATTTAAACATCTCTCTCTTGAATTAGAGGAAGGAGATCAAATTGATGAAAGGACAAAAAAAAGCTTATCGACTTTATTTTTTATTTCCAACAGTGCTTGACATACATGAAGGAATAAATGAGTTCTTACAGGTAAATAGATGAAGAAAGAAAGATTTAAACATAATATATTTAGTGAGGAGAAAACTCTACCATGTCCTGATCTGTCAAAGCACTGTCAACAATAATTCAAGAGGGGTCTGTGAGGTATGAAGCAACTTTAGAAGATCTAGATCTGTCAGACAAATCCTTTGTACTGAAAATGAAAATATGCTAAATGTTTCATGAAGCTGACTTGCAGTGTTCTCTATGCAGAGTCAAGTATTTGCCCATTATAATGTTTCTTTCTGTCTCTAGAGAATAGATTTCCTTAAGGATTTATCAAAATATATGTTAAAGTATGTATGATATCAATATACCAAATATGAGATTTGTATTCATATTTATAAATATTCTCTTATATATAACTTTTAAGGATTTTTCTGTCTAGCAAAATAATACTCTAGATTAAGGCAGTACACGAGTACATGTACTCTCCTTTATTTTTCCTTTCTCTCACTCTGTTAGGTACGATGTCTGTAAAAGAACCAGAAATTGCAGGGGATAATGTTATGGGTACTGTAAAAGTAATTTATTAATATAATAATTTTGTTCTGTAATTTAGTAACTGACTGGTAATATACTGTAAAAAGAATAGGACTTTATTGCTCTTATTAAGTCAATAAGGAAAACACAGAGGTATTTGAAAACTCACAGAGGTATTCCAAACCGTGTCTTTGCATATAAAAAGATCAAAGTATAAAGTTACAGTAAATAGATGAAAACTGGTTGTTAAATTATCTGATATCTTGTTTTTTACTACTAAACTTCTTTTCTAAATATAGAACCTATCAGAGTTAAAGCTTAACATAAATTCACCAAGCTGTTTTATAAAAAATTGTGTAAATTTTAGGAGTTCTTGAGGAACATCCTCCTTTCCCTTGCAAGGAGGCTGAACAGGATTCTGGAAAGCTCAGAGCTTGAGAAGTTTCAGAAAAACCAGGGGTATATGTAATAAATTTGTGTCTTCAGTGTAAAAGCAACTGAAAGAATAAAGTTCCTGAGTTATGTCTATGGGTGAGTTAATGAGAGCTTACCTCTAAGTCCCTTCACTTTAGGAGTCGTAACAATAATAACATTTGCTTTCTTCAACTAAATATACCCTAGTTTCATATATAATATATTAGATATAACGTACCTCAATAGTGCAAAACACTATTGTACCTAAAGTAATTTAACCTCCCATACCTTCTCTAAAATCCTTGAAAATTCTATGAATAATGCTACTGTATTGACTTTTAGCTAGAGGAAAAACAAGGTGATCTGTAATTCTACCTGAACGAAGAATATCAGTGGTTGAAAGCATCTTCTTTTTTAGTTTATGAGCAGTATGCTACTACAATTCATGGTGGTCAGCAGCTTTAGAACTATGTATTTTTCAGAAAGATGATAGTTGCACAACAGAAAGTTTCAGGCAAAAAATTCAATATTCACATGGGTATATTTTGTTATTTAATATAAAAAACCTCACGTAACTCTGTGAAATAGAACACTGTTCAATATTAAATTTGGACAATGAATCATAATGAGTATTCTATCAAATACTCATTATTTCTTTATTATTGCAGACTGTAGTTTTGAATCAATTTTGATAATGTGAATGACCCACAGATAAGTTCTGTAGCTCAGCCTTTTACCTCTGTTTTTTAATTTGTTAATCTGTTCCAGACTTACAGCATAGAAAACAAAAAGCATCTGTCTGGACAAAAAAAAATCTTCAAATGCTATGTTCTCTTTGAACAAAGGAAGACACAAGTACATTTACTGCCTTTTTGTTAATATCAAGACAGATCCTCCACCATGATAAGGATATTGGATTCAAACTACAACAGGGTAGTAAACATGGATACTTAAATTCAGATTTTGCCTTTTTTTTCCTTTATTTTTTTTCCTATCACTGTGGAGAAAGAGAATCATGAAAATAAGCTCGAAAATAGAAATTTTTCAAGTGGTCACCTCTTATTATCAAATATTTTAAAATATTCCATATTATTAGTATGATTTTTTTCTTTTTTCTTTCTTGAATAAGGGTAGCACCTGTACAAATTCACTTCCCACACAGGAACTATCTTTTGAAATCCACATATTTGGATTATCTGTAATAAACTTCATTATGGTGTTCTTCCCTTCTTCCTACATACCACAGGTGAACTGTGGGAAACATCCTGAGATTTTGAATTAAGAAGCAATAAAATATTTTATCATGTCTTGAAATGAATATGTTCAAAGATGACCCAGTTGGAGCATGAATTAGGAAAGAGTAGAAACTATGAGAGGCCTTTTATTGTGAAAAGAGGAAGATATAAATTATTTTTAAAGAGGAACTGAAGGGGAAATAATGTGAGCACTTTCACCTGCTAAAGATCCTTATTGAATGCATTACTTTGCAGTTTGAATTAATGTATATGGTAATAATTGCCCTTACTGGGATGTCAAGTTACTCTTAAATAGATAAAATGACAGTGCAGTTATGTATAATGCTAGGGGGTTTTAATTTATTAGATAACTCTATAACAAAAAGCAGGCTTGAAATAGCTTAAAGCTCTTTTGCAATATTCTATCATAAATGCAGATATTGGTAGTTAGTGTCTTTTTTTTTTGCCTCTAATAAAAATATAACAGCTGTCAATAAAATGTAAAAAGTGAAGGAAATAAAGGAAATAAAGGAAATTTTAAAAAAAATATAAAGGAATAGTGCAAATAATTCCACATCAAAGAAAATAAAGGAGCTGTAAATGAGTAGAGTTAAGCTTGTATAAAATATTTGGAAAATGTAACCTGCATTTTACAAGAGCAGGTATTCCAATGCATATTTTTCAGTGGCAAATGCTCTGTAGGGTTCTTAATAAGCCTTTAGTGGCACCTCTGCCAGACGAACCCTTTCCTGTTTCACACAAAGTTACAGCAAAGTAATTTGCTTTGTGGAATGAAAAGGAATCTGAAAAGTCCAGACAGCGAAATCCAATTTCATCTCCAGACAACCACAGTGCTATGTGCCTTCCATTTTAATGACTGGCAGACTCTATTTCTATTTTCCTGGCATCACAGAACACACTGACTTTTCTGCCTAGTGAAGAATCAGTTAAAAAAATCAGTGTTGTGTTTTTGGGGGACTATTTTAGTTGAACAATGCTTGTAACGCATGCACGTACATTGCTTCCTTCTTCCATTAATTCAACTAAAATACAGTTGCCAGGTGAATGAACTATAGGTTTATATAAATTCTGTCTCTTGCTCCATCAGCCTTTTCTGATTCTATGCCATTTATCCATCAAGTGTGAGCTGATTGCAGATTTCTAAAAAGTAAAACACCTCTTACTGGAAGACTAAAGCTGTATCTAAGCCTCTGAAACACGCATGAACTTCTCTATCAATCTATAACACATTTTTAAAAATATATTTTTATTTTTCCTTCTGTCAGAAAATCTCATGTTCAGGGATTTTTAGATTGATCAAAGTCCATCCTCAGAGGAATGACTCGTTTTACATGCTAATTCCAATAAAAGAATCAAATTTGGCCCAAAGTTGAAAACAATTTGGAGAAAAATTTACAGGTTTAGGAGGCAAAAATTTAACTTGTTTTCATGTAATGAAGTCTCTTGATCTAATAAGTACCTTAAAATTGAATTATTTAATTGCTAAATATTGGAGAAACTTTTTATACTTGTTAAAGGTATTGCTTTACCAGTAGTAAAGTCTCTATTCTTCTACACACTTCAGAGTTTGCTTGTGTGTTCAGACCAGAAATAATTGAACTCAAAATTTTCATTACAGTTTATCAATTATTTGGTCACTGAATAACATTTCTGCTTTTTTTTCTAAATGCCTCACTTTGAGCTACATCAATATGAGGAAAGACATGATCATCTTTTAACTATCCCTAGCCTATGCAGAAAGTAATTTGATATTAAGTAGTATAAAATACTCTTATCAACTATTTAATTGCTCTACAACGTCAACGTACTTGCAGTGGAGTCCTGGAGTATACCATGAACATTCTGAATGCTATTCATTAACTACTATGCACATGTGAAAGGAAACTCATCCAAATTAGTAGTATCTTAAGAGATATCAGGACATTTGTGTTTGAAATATGTTTACACTCAGCAACCAAAGAAATGTTCGTATTTTAAATTAATCTTGTGATTGTTTCACTCATTGTTTCTTCTTCTGGTTTTCTGTTCTACTTCCTGACTAATAATTTCCTATTTTTTTCTCTATAACAGTAAGAAAAGCACTCTGCAGGTCATTGGTAGTCTTCATTTGATCACTCACCACATGAATTTTTCCCTGCATGTTGGCTTCATAGTATATAATTTTTGAGCATTGTATTTTTTAGCCCGGGAACTGATTGCTAGAACTGTACTTGGAAAATCTCCTATCTGCTCAGTGTTTTTGAAGTCTTAAGAAAACCTTTTTTTTAGTAACATGATCTCTTTTGGCATATTCTTCAACAAATTTTGAACTGTTAATGTTATTGTTTTTATTTATCTTTGTGGTCGTCATCTGGAGAAACGTTTAATCTTATCAGCTTTGTTTTGTTGCCAAACTCCAGTTTCTGTGAAACAAATCAGGGTTTTTTTTTTTACTGTGCTGGGACAGAAAATTAACTTTCAATTGAAAAATCTTGGCAAAAGGAGAGGTATGAGAATAAAATCCCAAGTTGGTGCAAGTTTTCCTAAAACAGGATCTTAGATTCTTAACTCAAAGCTCATCAACAACTAAAGTCACAGTCAGGCTTACTGTGACTTAGTGAGACTGAAACTCCCAGCAAAACCCTCCATTAGCAATTCTAAGCATGACAGTGATCACTAAAACGCGGTCTTATAGGAGTCAAGAAATGGGCTGACCTCATACACCAAAATTGGTCCATGTAGCTGGTGCTGATATTATTCCCCCTTTTCAAACGTTAATATTTTGAAATGGGCACAGTAGTAAGCAGTGTCTGTATGGAGTTAGGGATTACTGTTTAATTAACAGATTGCTTGAATTATTGATTGCCAGCAATTAGTAGACTGTATATAATACTCTTATAATACTGTTAAAATTACTATATAGAACATCTGTGATATTAAATCCCTGATTTGCTTCAATAGGTGACTACTTGAAAAGACTGAAATTATGGACTGGTAATAGCTGAGGGTCTTACCTATCATGTTTTCTAAATTTCAGACTCATGGTCTTTGCTGAGTTTCAGATACCTTAAGGGCCATGATGCATCCAGCTCAGCTTGTTACTTCATAATACCATCACTGTATTTAGTAACCTATGACACCCTTCTAAGTTATCTTAATGTTTACACATTTCAGAAACTGATATTTTCTAATCAGAGTGTTAAATGTGCACTAGAGTAGGGGGAAAAAAACCACAAAGCACCACAAAAAACCAAAACAACCATAAAAAAGCCAACCCAAAAGATAAAACCAAAACAAGAACTCCTCCTACCCTGAATTCATGCACAAAATGTTACTAAGATGTATTAGAAGTATGTTAAATGATTTTCTGCAAACTTTCTCCCAATTTATTCTGTGAGTGGGTGAAATGAATACCTCATTTTGCTTTGAGGTATTATGATCAAGATACAAGACACTATCTTATGGTTTACTACAAGTGTAATAATGACAATTTAAAGTTGGACACATTCTTGTGTTGCTATTTTTGTCAGTTTTGAACATAACAGTTTCTCAAAACATGATTGTTCCTGAGAAGTATTCATCACACAGTTTCCAAAACAAGCTCCAAGTGATCATGGCTATATTATACTAACATTTTAAAGCTATCAGCTTTGCAGTTCCTAAGGAGTAAACTTCATGTTGGCATCACTATGAAAGAGGATTAGAAAGTTCAAGCATGTTTTCTTTTAAAATTATTGCTTCTTTAGTGTGATTTCATAGGGAATTTTATTTATAGAAATGAAAAAATTAGTAAACCTCTACATTATTTTATACCTTGTTAGACACACCTAAATGAAAGATACGAACTGTTGCCTACCTGAGTTTCCTACAACCACTCAAGACTTCAGTGTATGTGCTTTGGTTTCAGGCTCTGGTCTTGATCCAGCTACAACAGTTTGAGTGTTTCTTTCAAGGGAATTCAAAACAATTATGAAAAAAAAATTATTTTTATAATTTCATTGTCCACTATGTTCTGATCTAGAAATACAATAAGCTTTTAAAACTCCAGAGAGCTGAAGGTGACAAGAAACACACTTTAGGTTTCACACTTCCCCTGTAGTTCTTTTTCTTTTGGCCAGCCTGAGCTCACTAACTGAAGTCTCCAGGTGTCTGAGTTTTACAAAAAGCAGAAATTAGTATCTGCTTAGCATGTAACAAATGTAACACTGCTTTTAATAATAGACCTACTAAAAAAGCAAACAAACAAGTTCAAAAAAACCGATACGATAAATGAATACTTTATAAGACTGAATTGGCACAAGTGATATATCTTCTAATAAATCTTTTCTTCATAAAAGTCTTGAGTAATTTCTTTTCATCTTTAGAGAGAGTCTAAAATGTTGGCTCTTAATTACGCAGCCTTATCACTACCTTTATTGTTGGCCCAAAGTACTGAGTAGTTCTGGTCAAATTTCTACAACTGCAAGAAAACATTCAGCAGAATTCAATAATTTGTTTCCTGTTTTTATTATTTTTAAGCTGGAGTGAGTCTAATTACTATAAAATGTTTCTATTGATGTAGCTTCCAGCTGTTAGTTCTGGGGGATAGATTTTTACTGAGTAAATATAGTATAGGAAGTAACTCTGATTATCTTGGATGCTGTGAATTTCATGCTTTAGCAATCGGTTCTATTAATTCCAGTCCCAGACACCTGAAGCTTGAGACTGACTGTATAGTCAAATATCTACGTATACAATGAATTACTCCCCTCAGGAAAAATTTTCAATTGTTCATTTGTTTCTTTTTTCTTTCTTTCTTTTGTTCCTTCTTTTTTTTTTTAAGGAGATGGTTTTCATCTTAGATAAGATGAGGTTGCTGTCGTACTGATAATGCCTTGGCCTTCAAATGAAACTGATGGCAAACAGGACAAGATCAAGCACAATCTTCTGTGAAATGGAAATAAACCCATGTATTATTGATCAACAAAGTTAATTTCTATGGCTTAAAGCATCTCTGATATATGCATATATATTTTTTCTTCCTCTTGAATACTAAATTAATAATCCTGGTGTTTCCAGGCAACAGAGGTGATTTCCTTGTCTTTATTAGAATTCACTGATATTTTTCTACAGGGATGCCACAAATGCATACATCTGACTATATGGATGTAAATCATATTATTTTGAAAGATTTAGTTCTATGAAATGTATTGCAGTCTGGGAACAAATAGAAGGTGCAGTTATTTGAGTTAGAGAACAGACGCATAAAACAAACAAACAAACAAAAAACCAAGACGAGACAAAATTAGTTTTAAGTCTCAAGATAATGGGCTCTGTTTTTGTTATTTCACAATTCTGAGGTTTGCATAAATGAGAACTCTTTGCAAAAGCTGGATAATAAGGATGGCAGTTGGTTAGGATTCATTTTTTAAATAGATTTTTTTGGGGGAAAATGCTGATTTGGCAAAACCAAACTTTTTATGGGCACCTGCCAGTTTCGACGAATATTAGGTTAAAAAACATTTCTCAGATCTGGGAGTAGATTTCTCTTCAAAGTGGGAGAACCAGAAAAACAAATCAGTTGTGGAACTCACCTGACAGTCCCAGGTACATCTCTCTCACTGCCCTTATTCTGGTCCAATTCCTCTCTCTCATCTCCCCATTTTCTGGTTCACAGGTTCTGAGTTCAGAAGGATATTGTAGGAATGCCTCTACTGGAATAACTAAGGAGTTTTCATTAGTGGAACTTTAACACATTGATTTAAAAGAGAAAGCTAACTGCTTTGATTTTTTAAAAAAGAAAAACAAAACAAAGTTATCTTCTACATGAAATTTTGAAATGTTGGAAGGTCCCATGGTTTCATAACTCCAGTTTCCACCCATCTCAAATTATGTGTTCACATGGGAGATTCTGGTTACATACAACTGGGGATGGACAGACTGTGGCAGGCAACTAGTTTGGTTTTGCAAATTCATGACAGTATGGTCAAGAATTATGATAACTCTCCATAACAATGATTAAAATGAAGACCACAGAAAATCAATTCCCCAACAGTTAAATATCATCTATAGGGTGGATGCTGAGCCTGGACATTCTGCAAGTAGTAAAAAAACCTCTGATTCCAGTCAATAGTTTAAAATACTATGCTTAATTTCATGAGCTGGTGTGGCATGCAGCTGCTTTTTTGCTTAAAGACTGTGTTGTAGAAAAAAATTAATGTGATAAATACTTTCCAACAACAGGGAAGGTTTAATATCCATCTGTTTTAATAACTATTTGTTGCAGAAAATCAAAACTTATTTGATAAATAACTACATTAACTACAAAACCAGCAAATATATTAGTCTTTTTTTAAAAAAAATTGAAACTGTTGTAATCCAACATCTGTGCAGGATACAGAATTTAATGACTCAGGAGATGATCTACAGTGAAAGTTACCTTAAGATACCACTAAGCCCCTGCTGCAAAGAAAGCTACATGGAGAAAGAAACAACTCTGGACTGACCTATAAGACCTCTAATCTGTGCAAAAAACCAGAGGAGAATGCTGCAGAGGAGAAGAAAAATATGGTTATACATATAGACCTGGAGATAATACAATAAGATAAACACTCCAATTTACATTTTTCATTTAGTTTAGGAATGAGAAATTGAGTCCATTATTTACAGAATTAAACTACTTTCAGTCAGCAAAATCTTCAAAATTTTTCCTGATAAACTAATTTTAGCTAAAATTGATTAAGAGATTGCCTGAATTTTCTTGTGTGTTGGCATCATGCAAACTGCTATACATATAAATGTTGCTACTTTTACCTCCTAGTAAGTAAGTGGTGTTAGGACCAGAGAAACTATGAAGATCACAGAATAAACTTGTATGCCTCTGCAATAAATAACCTCTTAATGTAATAGAAATAAATGAAAGGTATCTATCTAAACAGATACATAAGATCTAATCAAGAATTCCCAGTCGGGGGGCTGACCTGGAACAGGACGTAAGATTTGTATTCTGTTATGAATAAGTAACTAATTGTGAGGTAAAAATATAGATTTGCTTACTTTCCAAAGATGGAAAGATACTAATATTAATATGATCATTAATAAGTCCACTTATAGAAATATATGATTAAAAACTGTGTTTCAGAAGATTAAATTTGGAGCTTTGAGGCAACCTGTGCTCTTTTCATTCTTGAGGAATCCAGTTTCCCAGTCATTTTGAGTCAAATTTCCCAGTCATTTTGATTTATATTATGAAGGTACTTTCTTGCTAAAATAGTATTCTTGTTTAAACTGTTATAATAGAAAACTACAATACCTTTTGGAAGCAAGATGAAAGTTGAGAGAAATTCATATTAAATGTAGGAGAATAAAAATACATTAAGGCATATTAAGCTGTTAAGAAAATTTTTATGTGGTAAAATGGGGAATCAGCGACAGAAAAAAGTGTGGGTAAAGGTAATTTCTACTGTTTCTTCTGGGCAGATCTACAGAACACATAGCATATTCTAAGAAAGAGTTAAGTAAATGAACTCAGTGTAACAGGTTTTTTCCAGCAGTCTGAACTACTATGATTATTTTTGTACTTTATTACAGTGTACTAAACTCTTATTTCTTAAAACAGGAGTGGCATGAACCTCAAATGAGAGAGAGCACACATGTTCCCAGAAGACTTAACTGTGGTTTGAAGACACATAGGCTTTAGAAGCATGTTAGTCACTGAGTATTTTGCAAAAAAAAATACAAGATTAGAAAAATTATCGTTTAGCTTTCTACATCCTCTGACTTATGTACTCTGTAGTTTATACAGGCACTGAGCTGACATCAGTTAATACTTGAGCAAAGAGTGGTTATGGCACCTTGTCCTACTCTAACTGCATTAAATAAAAAGATAACCCTAGTTTTCCTGGAAATATAAAAATTCCTCAAGAAAAGTCTACAAACAAAATTGTGTAAATAGGTCATTCTGAAGACCACAGTGGTTAGAAAAATGATTTAGCATGGATGCTAAGCATCTCTGAGGCTTTTTTGTAGTTTCACTTGCCACTAACAGTTTGAATTTTCAACTTCCATCATGTAGGTTTCCATTTTTCTGAAGTGATATAGTAGTCCTTTCTTCTTTGAAATGAAAATTTCTTACAGAGAAAATAGGCAGGATGATTAGCCATTACAATTTTGTGAAATTCCACATCTTTTTAAATCTGAATTAAGTAGTCTACTTAAATAATTCCTCCCTATCTTGATACTACTAGTCAGAAATAGATTATTTTTTTCTCTCTTGATGTATTATTTTACCAAATTTCTAGCAGAAAAGTTAATAATGGAAATGCATTTTTGAGTTTAATTTTTTTTCTCCTACCTCTAAATTATGCTGTATTTTCTGATATGGTGTATTCAGTTCTTTAATTTCAAGTGGACAAATATTTGTTACAACATACAGAATTATACTCTATGATAATCCAAAAAATATCTTGGCAGAAATGTCATGGCACTTCCTATAGTAAAATAGGAAATATTAATGATATGGTCTGTATAGCAAGGAAGACACTCTCTTATGTATTTTAGAAATACATCTTTGGTGATTTATTATATCACAAATGGTGTAGCAGAAAATAGAAAGGTACTGTAGATGTTTCATTAATCATATATTTCTAGGCATTGCATAAATAAGTAATGATCGTTTAAGTGAATTTTATTTAGTTATCTAATCATTGCTTAATTTAACATGTATAATGTAACTTCAATAATTTGTTTCAGTGATCCCTTCTTTCGTCTCCTTTTTTTCAAATTTAAATTATTTGAATTACTGTTCATAGCTCTCTCTACCCTGTCTTCTGAAGTCCAGTGGGCGCAGATTGAGTTTTTTGTTTGTTTGATTGGTTGTTGGTTTTTTTTTAAACAAGCTACCTGTCAGTCATTCTTTCTGTTTTCAACATCTTAAAATAGGATATCCTGAACCACTGGATCAAGATATCAAGGTGTTCTTTTCCTTCTCATAAACAACAGTAGAGTTCCTATCCACAACATTACCAGTATCTTCAAGTACTTCTGTGTCTTAGGCTTCATCAGTTAACTTACTCTTCCCAGTATACTTAAAATGACATCATTAACTATTTTTCTGTATTGCTTTTTGTTTTATTTTTTTTTACTGTTTCACCTAAAAGAAGGCATATATGATTGATTAAGTTAAGAAAGTATCAAAGAAAAACATAATGCAAACAGGTTAAAAGAGCTGTCATGTTTAATTTTTGAAATGATGTATAGAACTTTTTAAAACTTCTTGTACATAAGGGCATATCAAAATTATGTGTTTAAACTTTGCATTTAAGCATTTGTTTTTATTCCTTGGGACCGTGGGCACAGTATACAAAAGAACTGGAATATCTGAAGATCTTTTGATTCATGAAGTTTTCTCTTCAGATTTGTTACGTTTTAGACAAAAGTGAAATAGTTAGAATTTAAACATATAATTTTCTAAACACCTTATAAAAATTTTTAAAAGTATACTGACTTTTTTTTCTTGTGCTTAGTCATATTAATCTGTGGATTATATTGTTTCTAATATATTGAAACAGAATTCAGGGTTTAATCTTTCTTAGCCCACAATTCCTTACATTTTCCAATTTTTTCCCTAACAAATAGTGATTAAAAATGCATTACTTTAAAACGGTTATTTAAAAACCCTAAACCTGAGGCGTCTAAGTGCTTACTTGTGAGGCTGGCTGGGTATAGAGCTGTTAACTCGAATGCATTTGCAGATTGTTGAGTTTCGCAAGGTAATACATAGCCTGGTCTAATTCTTTTACTTTAAACACATACATCTGCACTGTGTTTGTATGCAAATAGTTTCATTTATTTTAGTATCTCCATGAGACACACAAGGGGCAGTGAATTGCTTTAAAGAGGCACAGTCTGCCTTTTATTTCTCTTCTCCATTGCACAGCAGCGCATCAGATACCGTATTTTAGTTGCAAATCCACATTTATTTCCAATGGCACTGAAGAAGCAGCTATTCAACTTGCAATGAGATGTTCCAAAGACACAACTGGGAATCAAAGACTGGTAGATTGTGGCCTTTCTTCTTTGCTTGACATAAGGAAGCAATAAGAGCTGTGTTATAAACTGAAGTCTTAACTCTGTAACACTGACAGTTTATAAGTTAACTTTTTGGAATTGTTCAAGGGACCTCCAAAAGGAAAAAAAACCAACCACAAAACAAAGGGAAAAAACCCTTGAACCGTTATAGCTGGAATTTCAGAGCATATAACTGGGGATTATAATAACATATATTCTCTGTTCTCAGCAGTCTAAGACAGAAGCATTAAGTTATGTACATGCTCTGGTGTGAAAAAGAGTTAACAAAATTTAAATTCTTGAGCGCATGTAATTCCAGTCAGAACTCATGAGGTTATTTTTCCACAGGAAGCCTTTGTCATTGTACAAAACAAGACCACTGTAAGATTGTCATCATTTAATTGACAGGAAGGTAAAAAAAGAAAGAAGCTATATTTAATGTGTTGTCTTAGAACAAGATCACTTTCAAAATATGTGATTTCCCATGGACAGGAGCTCACCAGTTTTACCACTGGTAGCTGAGGTTTTCTGATAGATTCATATCTTCTCCTTGCCTACATCTTTTTGGACATTGCAGGAGTCGTGTTTCCCGTGATGAACAAGAAAAAAATTTCAAGGCACAAGAGATTGCTCTGTTTAGATACAATGGTCAGCTTACATCATATTTTCATAAAAGTTTCTGTCCACTTTTTATGACTCATGTAAATGAAAAGTGTGCATTGTACACACCCTTAAGGTATTCATAACAAGATTTTATACATCAGGATGAAAAATTTATGTGTTTAATTCAAAATTCAGTTGTCATTTACTGCGTAGAAAACTTACTGCCAAAGTGCAAAAATGCTTTATTCCGAAGTCAGTTGTCTATTTATAAAAAAAAGGGTGCTTGGAAAAGTTGAAAAGTTTAGCAAAAATATTGATTAGTATAATATGAAAAAGATGTTTGAAAACAAAATTGTTTAAAGAATAACAGAAATAATACATAGAATATTTTTTAACATCCATAGGTATTGCATCACATTGCAATTTTTCATTCACATTAGAGCTTTGTGGGTTCTTCAGGAGCTGAATTTTTTCTAGTGTGGCTAGAAGGTGAAGAGAATTAGGGTAACAATCTAGAATTACACTGTAAGTATGGCAGTAATGTAGTGCAGGGTAAACATGATCAAACACAAAATTAGAAAAAATACCTGAATAATAAATAGCATCATGGTACCTCATGGGATACCTTTAACAGCTTGCAATATGTGAGCTACTGATAACCATACAATGCATTGCTGAGGATTTATTTCACCCTAAGGGGGTGAGCAAGCCAGAAAATTTTGTTTTAGAGGCTTGAAGGACACTACACTGGATATTGCTACTTTAACTATAAAATCTTAAAAGAAAATATTTTTTTTCTGACAATCAAAATAGCGCCCAATCAAAAAGGATTCTTAATAAAGAATACATTTTAAAGTTATGACAGTTATTAATGAATTTGACCTTAGAATACGAAGAATGAAACTACAGTTTCACTGTTGATTTGAAAATCCTCATCCTCATTTAATACATACATTTGCAGTTAAGGCTTTCCACTGTGAAGTGATCACAAGAAGAAAATTAATTTTAAAAAAAATCGTGTTCATTAAGTGATGACCTATTGTAAAACATTAGGTCATAGAAGTATTTTTATATCCCTTAATGACTTTTAAATCCTTGCCTGGTCTGACCCCATTTTCTAACAGAGAAAGCTTTATTTTTTTCCCTTCAATAAAGCAATTGCTTAATGATATAAAACTAATGGTCCACTGGCAGTTTTTTGTGACAGTGTACCTATAGTTAAAAATTTTACTCTATTGTCCTTTTATGTTTTTGGGGTTTTATTTTAAATTTACACAGCTTTAAGGATGAAAGAGTTACATAGCATAGATAGGCTTGGGGATTCATGTAATGAAGTATCAGAACCTGCTTCTCCTGTTCTTATCCTTTTACTCTCTTACCTAGGTAAACCTTGGTCTTTTATCTTATTTTTTGTCAAAATGTAGTAATTTTAGGGAAAATAGGTCTTTTACAAGATGATTACCTATTTTATCTTCTGTTATCTTTCAGAGAGAGGAGTAAATATGCCCTAAGAGGTAGTTTCAAGGTCTCAGAAATAATATTTATCTACTTTACTCCAGGACA
Source organism: Chiroxiphia lanceolata (assembly GCF_009829145.1). Classification (NCBI taxonomy): domain Eukaryota; kingdom Metazoa; phylum Chordata; class Aves; order Passeriformes; family Pipridae; genus Chiroxiphia; species Chiroxiphia lanceolata. The sequence continues at coordinate 41,986,126 of NC_045641.1, read as the reverse complement.
TTTAATTTGCCTGAGACTTGGCAGATATTTAGGGTATATTGTTTAAGCCCTAGGATCTTGCTCAAAGTGACTGTTTATTTGAGGTCAGCGATATAGTAAATCAAACTCTTCTGTTAGATTTTTATTTAAACACTCAGATTTTGTTAATGTACATTCTTACATCTTTTCTGAAACACATTAATTTCTGTGGCCTCTCAGCCTGAGAGGAAGACTGGTAAGTAGAGCTAATATTTAGTTTGAAATGATAGGTTGTTTTTGTCAGATTTATATGTATGTGATCATTTTGTGATTGGCTGTACTGTAGATCTGTCAAATGCTTCAGAGATTGTGTAAACAACCAAACTCCAATTTTTTTCATTTTTTGGTCTGCACTTGAAAAGTGTAATCTCTTCTTCAAGGAGGGTCACTGTTTTTAGGGTTTTTATTGGATGCTGCAGTCCAGCTCAGACAACTGGTTTCTCATAAAAATGGTTTTGGAACTTCATGTTCTAGGAGGGCTACATGTTGGGGATGAAAACCACCAACTTCGAGAGGAATGGGAACGGTTCCAGGCGTGGAGGAGAGTCTATGAATCCTAAAAGACTGCTTGCCTCCAGACGGACACTTTAGCCTGAAAAGGCTATACAGAAACGGACATTTGTAGCCCTTAGAGGCTGCTCCTGAACTGGACTGTTTCCCCTGTTATCCCCGGTTGTTTGCAGTTTCCCCCAGTTCGCTGTTATGTAGTTATCTATATGTCTGTACCCCCAGTTGTTGTTTAAAAATCAAATCCTCCATGTTGTCTCCCTCCTTCCCTTACAGTTTTCCCGCCCAAAGTTGTTTACTCCCTAGCTTTCCCGCTCCTCTGCCTGTGATTGGTTGCAGTTTGCCGCAGTGCAGAGGTAGCTCTTATTGGCCCTTTCCCCTGGATACCCGAAGTCTCCACCCTACCTCATTATACCGACCAATCCCAGTTGCTTCTTACCTGTCAATCCTTCTCTCCTCCCCTTGCCTGAGCCCAACCCCTAACTTACCCTATAAAAGTTCGTGTTGTCCCACAATAAATCGGCATTGCACCCCTCACCTCGACTGTGCCCGAGTCCTTCTTTGCAGTGCCCTTTCCCTTTCCCAACCCACGAGCTGTGGCAGCTACATATCAGAGCACAGTAGGTTGTAGGCAGATTAAATCCTGTGCTCTGTGAAGCTCCAGTACAAAGTTTGTGAAGTCTTAGTAACACACTGCTAATATGCTGTGTAAGCAAACTGTGCATACAATCATCAAAGAAAATTAAGAAACATTTAAATGCAGAATTACATAAGTTTAAACTGAGACATTGAGAAAACTGTAAAAACCCCATGCTAAATAATCAAGCTCCAATTAATTAATTGCACTTCCCCAGCTCTCCCAGCTACAGTAAGGCTTATGCAAAGGAAGTAAAATCACAGTAGACATGAAAGAGGTTTGTTGGTCCTTAGATTATTTGCATACTTCTTTCACAAATGCATTAAAATTCATCAAAAATACATGAATATGAGTTCTTTTTTAGGCTTTGTGCATGGACTAGAGAAACAATGTGAACAGATTAGGAAAGGTATTTTAGGTTCACTTAAGCTTCTTTTTATAATAATACTTTACATCTCATTACACAACCTGAACAAATCACAACATTACTCTTGAAAATCTGTATAGGAAGGAAGGACACAAAACAAATGTTTAATTTTTAACAATGAAAAAGTGTCTTTACAAATGGTACACTCTTTAGAGGATATAGATGCCATAATCATAGTCAACAAGAAAAGAAATCAGATTTAGGTATAGAGAAGTGTGGAAACAATGGCATAAATAAAGTAAAAAATATTTATATACCTTGCATCCTCAGGGGTACCAAGCCCTGCTTCATTTTGCTGCTCACAGTAACAGGAAAAACAAATATACATAAGACATAAGACATATACAAATAGACATAAGATTTGATCTTGTGTCTCATTTGATCTCCCCCTCTACTCCGCTTTCATGAGACCTCACCAGTCCTGGGGCCTCAACTATAAGAAGGACATGGACTTTTTGGAATGAGTAGAGAGGAGGGAAACAAAGGTGATCAGAAGCACCTCTCCTATGAAGACAGGCTGAGATAATTGGGGTTGTTCAGCCCGGGGAAGAGGAGGTTTTGGGGAGACTTAGTAGCATGTTCCAGTACTTAGAGGGACCTACAAGAGAGCCAGACCAGTTCCTTATTGGTATGGGTAGAAAAGTGTATGTCCATAGAAGTTTTGTTAAAATGGAATGGGGAGATAATAAGTTATTACCTTGGGCAAAGCTTTGCTGTACATGAAAAAGCAGAGTTCGTGGAGCCTGGCTTCATCCTCTTTGCATCCTCCCTTCAGCTATTTATACATGTTGTTGAGGTCCCTTCTGAGACTTCTCGTCTCTGGAGTAAACAGTCCTGTGCTTTTCCTCATAGAAGAGATGTTCCACTCTTCAATCATTTTTACAGTCCTTCATTGGACTCTCTCCACTATGTCTTTACCTCTCTTGTAGCATGGACCTCAAAACTGGACATAGCACTCCAGGTGTTGCCTCACCAGAGTGGAAGGGAAGGATCCCCTCCCGCAAATTACTGACCATACTTAGTCCAGGATACCACTGGATCTCTTTGGTGTAAGGTCATACTGCTGGCTAGTGTTCAACTTGGCGTCTATCAGGCCCCCCATGTCTTTTTCTGCAAAGCTGCTTCCCACTTGAGTGGCTCCCAGTATATGCTGGTGCACAGTGTTAGTTGTAACCTGGTGCAGGACTTTGTACTTCTCTTTGCTCAATTTCATGAGGTTCCTGTCAGTCTGCTGAGGTCCCTCTGGACGGCAGCACACCCATCTGGTGTATCAGCCACTCCTTTCACTTCTGTGTCATTAAATCACTAAAGGTACACTCTTCCCCATAATCCAGATGTTGAATAGGATTGTATTCCGTATTCATTGATAATTACTAATCTCCAGCTACGCTTTGCACCACTGATCACCACCTGCTGCACCCAGTTGTTCAGCCAGTTTTCAATATGTTGGGTAGTTTCTGACCTTCTCAACCTGCTCTTACATTCAGTCCCAATACTCTGTAGAGTAGAGACACAGCCTGATATTCAGGTTTGTGTTCTGGATGGAAGATGATTTGGGGTTTGGGTTTACCTCCTGCATGCAGCACAGGCATAACCAAGGAGATCTTAGCTTTGTTTGCCATGAGAATGCTGCTTCAAAATGTTTACCTGTAGTTACTACATCATAGTTCGGTTTGAGTAAGTGAAAAACCCAATTATATTGCTCATTTTTTAAATCTAGGTGTCTACTACTCTCCCCAAACTACAGTGTCTTACGTTTTAGTATGTTACTCATGAAAGAATCGTGCACTAACAAAAGTTCCTGTTTGGTGAAATCTTTTGCAAACAGGGAAAAAAGCTAAGAAAAGTACTCTACACACTGATTCTTAAAGCTTTTGGAGACAGCAATCATCTCTTTTCACCCTTAGTTAAGAATGCTTTCCTTAAATTTCACTGTCGCGATTGGCTGTTGTAAGTCCATATTTCTGCATGAAAGTATTTCACTGACTGCGAAGGTGCTTAGGGTCTTTGGGAGGCTACATCTGCAGTTTTCCATTAACCACTTCTTCTTATTAATCCTTTTAGACTGTGGGATGGAAAGCAAGTCGAGGGCCAATCCCCGGTGTGGCATATAGTGAAAGTTTAATGTTACTTTCCCCATTTTGTAGTGACAAGATCTGCTGAGTACTTCTGTGTCTGCTGCTTTTGGCCCCAAAAAACTTGAGGGATCTCTGGAGCATTTTAAAATCTTCATTCTCATATAAGACATTAGGTAATACACATAGAAAACAGAGAATAGAGTCATGACATAATTATTAATTTTGTAGCATTTCTGCACTTAATGAAAAAAATCATTAGTGTTTTCTAACAGATAATATTTATCATTCACAATCTTTTCTCATCAGAATTATTTGAAGGAAAAGACAAAATTTGTGCTACATTTAGTACTCAAAAAAAAAATGTGATCTGTGGCTTCTGTTTGGCAGGCTATGTGCTACACAATGTTCAACCCTGCTTATTCTGGACAGTTCATGGTGCCTACGGCCAGTAACATAATTACTGTTTTCATTTTTTTCAGTTCCAAGTGCTTAAAATAATAAAAGGTCCTCAAAGGAAAGCAAACAAATAAAGAAGCAAACAAAAAAACACCACGAAACCCAGACACAAAAAACTCAAACCCCAACCAAAACCAGACTGATTTTTTAACAGCATGAAGCTGAGGGGAAGAGTTGTACCTACTGGTTTAAGGCATGAAAACTGGGAATATTTGAGTGAGGAAGATGCAATGGGATAATGATGGAAGCACATAGGGGGTGCAGCGAACAAAACATTCAAATACTACCAGAAAGCAAAATTGGGTAGAAAAAAAATCCCTCAAAAAAAACCCCAAAAAACCAACCAACCAACCAAACCAAGCAAACAAATAAGCAGAAAAACCCCAAACAAACCCAATGGTGTTTCTATACTCTAGACTACTGCTGAATGTATTTTACTACACTTTAAGGTTTATGTGCAGCAAAATATCAATTTTCTCTAAAAGTTTGTTGTCTGGAGTATAAGGTCAGTTCTCTTCCTTAATAAAAGTTAAGTTAACCCAGGTTGGCATACAACATTCTTTCTAGCATTCTAAGAAAAATGTTCAGCACTGACTCATTCTCAATTCTAAAAAAAAGTTTCAGTCATCAAATTTACACCATCTCTTGTAAATCTACCAAAGACTAGATAAAACCTGCAGGTTATGTTCTTACCTAACTTGCAGAACCCACTTTGCTCAGAGTTCAAGGTGATAATTCTACTTATGTTTGATAGAATCATAGAATGGCTTGGGTTGGAAGGGACCTTAAAGATCCTCTGGTTCCACCCACCTGCTGTGGGTAGAGATACCTTCCACTAGACCAGGTTGCTGAGAGCCTCATCCAGCCTGGCCTTAAACATTCCCCGGGATGGGGCGTCTACATTCTCTAGGCAACCTGTTTCAGTGCCTCACTAGCCTCATAGTAAAGAATTTCTTCCTGATACCTAACCTAAACCTACTCTCTTTCAGCTTGAAGCCATTCCCCCTTGTCCTGTCACTATATGCTCTCTCCATCTTTCTTGTAGGCTCCCTTCAGGTACTGGAAGGTCACAGTTAGATCACCCCAAAGCTGCCTCTTCTCTAGACTGAACAATCACAATTTTCTCAGCCTTTCCTCATAGGAGAGTTGCTTCACCCCTCTAATCATCTTGCTGGTCCTCCTCTGGTCTCACTCCAACACATCGATGTCCTTCCTGTACTGGGGAACCCAGAACTGGATGTAGCACTCCAGGTGGGGTCTCACCAGAGCAGAGTAGAGGGACAGAATCCCCTCTCTTGCCCTGCTGACCATGCTGCTTTTGATGCAGCCCAGGATATATTTGGCTTTCTGGGCTGCAAGTGTGCTTCACTGGGTCATGTCCAGCCTCTCATCCACCAGCACCTCCAAGTCCTCCTTGGCAGGACTGTTCTCAATCTGTTCATTCCCCAGGTATTGACTGACCCAGGTGCAACCAGGTGTTCGATATGCTACATTATCTTTAGGAACCATAAGTGTTCCAGGATAACTTTTGAGATGGGACTATAATGTGTTTCTGCTATATGGAAATGCAAGGAGGGAATCAAGATTGCCAGAGAAAAGCATGGACTTCCTACTCTGTCTCACAAGATCTAATTATTTTAGCAGGCAATAAGAGAGAAAGGAAAGAGAAAAATAAAGAAAACTTCAGATATGCAATGAAGTCCTATACATCTGGGGAAACATACAAGCTATTGCTTGAAGGCTTAATTGGTCTTTACCAGAGTTCACAAACAGGACAGGCATTGTGTAGTTGTTCTGCTTTTGGCCTGAGGGACTTGACATTTCTTTTTCCATGGCACCTCTACTGAAGAGCAAAAATAAAAGAGACTTAAAACCAGCTTCTAGAAACCATTTGGTATATCAGAACAGATCCAGGATGACATGTTCTTTCCTTTGATGCACATTTGCCAGTATTGTTATCAAGACCTACCATCGCACAGAGAAATTTCTTTGTTTTTATTTAATTGTTGGAGAATCCTGCCAGGAAAAATAACTATGCCAAAGATTGTCAATTTATACTTCTGAAAGAGTTGTTAACCAGGACACGTTCCAAGAAATCAAAAAATTTGGAAAAAGAAAAGAAGGTCCCAAATCAGCATACGAAAACAAGGCTCTTTGTTTATGTCACAAGAATTTTCAAAATTGATTCATGTATTTTCATTTTAAAAAATGCATGTGTGAGGATTTGCCAGGAGTTTTTCTGGTTTTATCTCTTTATTAATTAGAACATATATTGTAGCTATAGTCATTATAGCTATAGAAAATTACATACAATAATTTTGTTCCATGGAATTTTTTTTTGTCCCACTTCCCAGTCTTTCTGTGACTTCATGCAGACAAATCAATGTTTACTTTTAGCATTTTGTGCCTTTTCCTTTTTGTACAACACACAACATTTCTATGAGGACAAATTACGGCTATCCATAATAAAGTCCAAGATATTTATTTTTCACTAAAAAATTTCCAGTATAGCAATTGGTGTACTAGATTATGCTGCACTGCTCTCAGGAACAAAAAACAAATAAAAAGAAAAACTTTGTTAAGCTGTAATAGAAAATTATGTATTTAATAAAATAAATGATATTTTAATATTTTTAATGACATTTAAATATATTGTTTAAATTTGGATTTTTTTACCTTTTGGCATATTTTACCTTTAGAAAAAAATATCAGTTTTCATTTCCATTCAATATTAATGGAAATGTCTACAGTTAGGAAAGACTACACTAAGTAAAAAATATGCTCACACTCAGTAATGAAAAAAAATGAGTTTCAGTTTCTGAAATTATCTCAAAAAAGAACTTCTGTGGGTTTTTACTTGTTTATTATATTTGAATATTTATTTTTCTACTCAGGTGGAAAAACCTGAATTGGTATAATCTTGCCAGTTATGTCCAATGACTCATAATACAGTTGTTTATCTCTTACAAAGTACTTTTTATCTCTACTTCAAGAGGGTTATACTGACCCTTGATTGTCATCTGTAACAATGAAATTAATTCTGAATCAGTTGTTTAAGGTATTCTAAAAACTCAATATGCATATGTGCTCTGTAATTTTGAGCTTTGACACAAGCTTCAAGCACTAGCACCAGGCTTCTTCAATCAAATCAATACGGACCATATGGGATAACATCTACCTTGGTATGTTTGTTTACTGAAATTTGTGATATGGTGACACAAAAAAAAAAAATAAATCAACAGGTTAATTCTCCCTAGAATGGACATTTTACAGATGGGTAAAAATCCCAGCCTTCCAATAAAATATATACTGTCTTTCACCTATGACAAATGTCTCTACCTAAGCACTTTTGCAATAAGTAATAACTGCAGTGGTTTTTCTTTTTTTAAAAAACAGGCAGTCAGACCCAAAATTTTTTTAATGGCACTATTATAGGCAAAATCTTGAGGGTTTTGAAAAGTCCTAAAAGGTTTCTTTACAAAGTCTTTTTTTCTGGATAAGAGAGCTTGAGAAAACAAGCTGTGTCAGCAGAACTTGAAAGATAATAGTCAGCTATGTCACATGAAAAAACCATCAGTTTAAAATACAAGGAAAGAAGCCTTGTGCAACAAACCCTTTTCATGTGCTCATTTCTGTATGAAAACTTATAGTTCAGGTTCCTCTTTCTTTTTCTTTTTTCTTTTCTCTATGTATGTGGGAAATCTTTGTGACCGGATATATTCTTGAATTAACTCTTATAACTGTAGATTCATTAACTATCATCAGCTTTCTACAAAGAGAAATTAGACATAAGCACAACACGAGATTTCAAATGTAAATATATAACTGTATATAAACATGCCCATACTGCAGTCACACCTTTAAAACTGTCAGTGATGGTACATGGAATGGCTGAACCACATGAAGTACTTTTACTTAATACCAATGCTCATCTAATTGATTGGCTACTCATGTTAAAATCTCTGATGCTGTTTTTATTCTCAGCTCCATCTTTGCTTGTGTTGCCTCTGGGGAAATACCTGCATTTAACAATCTACTATGTTTACTTTTTTTTCCATAAGACCTTCTTTTAAAATTTTAGTTTTCTTAAAGAAGTTTTTGTCTTTAACATTCCAATATTCTACAGTCAGAAGTGTAAGCTTTTCAAAGTTAAGTCTTGCATTTTAACATATGGTTATTTGTTTGTTTTATTTAAGTGAGCTTATCCCTGTAAAGGTACTACAGAGTCTCACCTCAACCCTGTCTTAAGTGACAGTCTGGCAAAAATTCCATTTTATTCTCCACATTGTCTTGATTCTTTACCACTCTCAAATTCTTAGTCTCTTTTTTCATTCTCTTTGGAAATAAACCACCTCTAAGAACAAAAGAAGAGTTAAATGAGAAGCAGAAATTAAATATCACTATCTCCTTAGCGTTTTACTTAACAAAATTATTTTTAAAGAAATTTGGGTTTCCATAGTTTTTTAAATTATAAAAACATTAGTTATGTGTTTTAACTGAAAACAGACTGCTCCTTGGCTAGTATTTGAAGTCATGGAAGTTGTAATGCTCATACCACCAAACATAAGCATATGATAAAAAGTCTTCAGACTCTGAGATTATTTTTTCTGAAAGAAAAAAATAAATTATAGATTGCAGAAAATAAACTGCTTAAATCCAAATAAATGTCTAGGGTTTTTTCCTTTGCTTTTTGAATATTATATCTTGACTTCAGTGGACCTTAATTAGTCAGTTCTCTAAGTTAATGGGAACCCTTCTTAAAATGCTTTTAGGCTGTCTCTCAATTTAACCTAAACTTCCTTTTTTCTTGTATTATTAGAAAGAGCAAAGAAGGCCCCAGATGTGCCTCCTGTATCTTGCCTATTGGCATAGCTATAGTTTCCCCTTTGGTTCCTCCCTCACAGGCCTGCTCCAAAAATCAGATTTGATGAAAGTCATTATATTACTTTAGGGGCCTCTGGCTCAAACCAAGTCTTTCTAGTCCCTCAACACCAATGAGACATAGCTAAAATCACATTTATGTTTCTGTTGAGCTGAATTAGCTGTGTTAGCTGTGTCTTTTTGCTTAGTTCAATCCCATGGGCTTCAAAATCACTTCCTGGAGATAAACTTGAGAGGGTACAGGGAAACTTTCTCTCTGAGCCTTTAATTTGTCGATGATAGATATCCTCTGTCACAATCACATCACATGATAAAAACACTAGGAAATAAAAGGACACAATTTTCATGGAGAATACAGGATGTCCAGCTGCCCTATAAGTTTGCTTTTTTTATTATTTGTTTAGAGTAACTATAAAAATACTGCATGGAGCAAAATTCCTTTTTTAAAAAAAGCATATATTTATAACTTACAAAGCCTGTGGCTGTTTGAGGGCTCTATGTTTTGTGGTTAAATTTTTAGCTTATTTGATGAAGATATTTTAATAATATTCATTGTGTGACACATGAACAAGGCTTTTAAAAAGCCTTTCCATCAGGAAAAGAAAAAAAAAAAGAAAAGACAAAAATCATAGTTAAATTCAACTCCATTAATTTGCCATAGATTGTGTGTTACATGAAAGAACTTGGTGGAAAGCTGCTCCTGCTTCTTATATCTAGTTTTATTCTGAAGAGTTTTTATTCAGGATCTTTAAGAGATACTGAAATTTAAGACAATAAAAATCTTTCACTGAAGTGAGTATAAGATATTATAAATTAATTTTTCTTTAATTAAAACGGGATTACTAGAAGTGCCCAGTTGACTGTTTAAAGACATTATCTCACTCAGAAAAGAGATTTTTTCCAAGCTTTATTCTTCTGAAGGTTATGATACAGTCAGTACACTGAGGTGCACGTGTTAATAGCATTGAACTGATCTGTAAGTATGATATAAGGAAGATTTTCCAGAGATTTCCACATGACTGTCCTCAAGCATCATGCTGTGAGGATGCTGGGTTTGTGTGGACTGGGAGTAAACACTTTCTGCTGCTGGTCGAAGGGTGACCAGTGTAGAGCTAGGAATGAAATGCTGATGAGGATAGGGGAAAGGGGAAAAGGTCTCCCTCATTGCACTCAAATGGAGTTGGGGGATCATCTGATGTTGCAGCTCCTACTCCTTGGAACTACTTCCTCTGCATAAACATTCATTAAAAACCAGAAGCAATTTTGGAAGCAGGAGCTCATACTCTACAATTAGTGGTTTAGCAAGAAGGGTTCCTTCTTCATTTGCTCTTCTGTTTACTCCTGCTCATTTTAGTGCACTGCAGAAGGGGACTGCACTGGTTGCAATCTTATGGGCAAGACAGTCTTGAGTGTCAGAGTCTGAATATGAAATGAGAAAATAGGACTTTCACTTCTTGACCCAATACCTTGATATGTCACTCAGAACAGCAATTTCATGATCACTTAAGAGCAAACTTTTCTTCTTGTTTCTTGATCATGACTAAACAGCTGAGGAACCTAAGCAAGACCTGTCAACAGGAACTCAACCCACTGGCTGTACCTCCAGTCACAGAGACAGGGTATAAATCCTCCATATCTGTTTTTGCCACCAACCTAACAACAGTCATCTTAAAAGTTCTCTATGTAGTTTAGATTAGTAAGCAGCTGCAGTGACTTTATCAAATGAAAATGAGACAGAATTAAATCCTGTGGAACAATTCTCATTGACCTCACTGGGGTTGAGATGTGAGTTCTAAAGGTGAGGCTAGATATTTAGTAACCTGCAAATCCTCTTTAAACTTCTCATTGGCAGCATCAGGGGTGTTATATATGCAGTGCATATGATGCACATGCAAATGGAATGTGGGAACATGTGCTGCCCTTTCTCTTAGTGTTTCTTTCCCTGTAGGGATCTGTCTTTCTCTCAGAAAAAAAGATAATCTGGGCTACAATTAGCAATCTAAGTTAGGAAGTCAAAAACTAAGTGCTGTAGTTATTTGCTGTAATAATAAATAGGCAATTTATTGTTTATGCTGTGTCAAGAAAATAAAAAGGAAAAAGAAAGAGAAGAAAAGGAAAGGGAAAAGGAAATCTACTCCTCTGAGGAAAAGTCTTGCCTGAGGAATGATTCTTGTTTCTGGTGCTAGAAGTTTTCTTAGGTTTGACAGAGATAACTATTGATTTTTGCATTGTTTCTAATTTTTTTTCTTTTTCTCTCTTTTCTCTTTTTTATTTTTCCTTTTCCTTTACCTTTTCCTTTGCCTTTGCTTTTGCCTTCTCCTTTGCCTTTGTCTTTTCTAACAAGCACTATTATTCCAAAAGGCATTATACAGTGTGTCATCACACACAAACTTATGCAGGTGCTGCTTGGGATTGGACTTAAACCAGGCAGGTTGAGAATAGGGAAGTGAACTGCTGCACCATGTAAATACTGTCTGCAAGTGTCTTTATGGTTCCTCCTTGCCTGTTGCCCCTATGATGTGAGGCCCTTAGTGGCATTCTTGCTTTAAAATTATCTACCTGATAGTCTGAGAAGAATATTCTGGAGGTTAATAATCTGTGGATAAAGTAGGCCTAAGTGGCAGTGCACTATTATCATGGTCATTCAAATTATTGTGGGAAAACAGTCACACATTGTTCTTCTGTCTTAAAGGGTACAGAGAAGAAAATCCATGAAACAATCTACTGGGATAGGTTACCAAGGGGTCTATTATAGCTGTCTATCTTTCAGTCTTTGATTCCTCTTCTGTCTATGAGTCCATACCATTTTGAGTCTCAATGAACACTACTGTCTTTGAAATGCTCTAGTTCAAACATAAAATCCTTGGGCTGTTATAGAAATCAGTGGATGAAACTATGTGGCCTCCAGGGCCAACAAGATTATTACAATGGTTTCTCCTGGTCATGGAAATCTGATAAACTCAAAATAGCCTAAAGTATCTTTAGGTATGAAGTGAATCCCAGTATAGGGGACTTTAGCTCTATTCCTGAGCTCTGGGACTCTTGCCTAGAAAACTCAAATAAAGGTTAGAGAAGAACCATCAGTCTGCTCTGTCTCTGATCATACAGACCCCTGGTTCTGGATGAAATTACCAGCCACAGGAACATAACACAGGCATGGGAATACACAAATGAACTTTAAGTTTCCTTCATTCACTTCTTCTTCTGGCTTATGTTGTGTTCATCTTGGCTATAAATTTACAGGATTAATTCACTATGTGGAAACAACCAATATCAGAATTATGAGCTAATACTGGATCCCTTTGCACTTTTTACAGTAATATTTACATAAATTATCAATATCACATTAAAAATAGATTAGATTTTTTCTTTTCTGAAATATTTAATAGACCATTGTTTCAGTTATGAATTCTCTAAAAACAGTCAAGAAATCTGTGTGGTCAAAAATACTACAGAAATATGAGAAACTGAACATGCACTTTGCAAAATGGACTGTTAATGTTATTTCAGTACACTTCAAAATCTTTGTATACTTTCCCCTTCTTTTCACATTCAGAAAACTTACACCCATACCTATGTCTTGCACGGATAAAGTCACTATGAAACCAGTAAGAACTAGATATATGCCAAATGGAGTTTCTTTTTACTTCAATTATTTCCTTACATACCTAATTATCTTTTCTAGGGGTTTTACCCTTCCACAGCAATTCCTAGTAGAACATGATGATTTTCACCCCACCTCAGGAAGTTCTATCCTAGATTTTATTACACTGTCTTATTGAATTTCAGGCTTCATGAGAGTTTTATTTGGCACACATTGTTGTGTCAATATGTGAATGTATTCAAAATGAGGTATCTACTGTTTATTGTATAAGTTCACATGCTTCTATGCTTTCATATGCTAAAGGGTATGTTTTTATACATACTTGATTTTATTATTCCCTGATGGAAATATTAAAAGACTTTATTATTTGTTAAGAATCCAAGTTTTTCATGGTGTCTGGTTTAAAATCAGTGAGGATGAGATAGGAAATATAACTCAACCTATCTGACATCAGGACAGGGTAAGAACATATAGTGTGACAAAAAAATTGCCCTTAATTGTTCAAAAAGATCTGCTCTCAGAATTAGCTCACTTGAGAAGAGTAAATGTAAAACTTTTACCCCTCCCATGTCCCCCTCCAAAAGAAGGAAAGAAAATCACATTGATCCTGGTAAGGGTACCTTCCTTATTCAAGTTCCACTTGTAGTATGCTTGATGAGCTATTATTTGTTCTCTTCGACATGTGAAGTTGGAGTCACCTTTTTTTTATTATGTGGATATTTATATCTCTTAGAAGCAAAAGTGTTCCATTCATACGACAATAGTTTATTGTTATATGTTCAGCACGCAAAGCTGCTTTTCTTAATAATCAGAACCAGCCTGCATAAGCACAACAATGATGGCAATGGGTCATGTATGCCTGAATTAGATGCAGTGCAAGCCAAGAAAGGCGAACTCTAGCTCTGTCTCACTTTTTCATGACTGATGTCTTTTGCAAGGAAAGATTGCAAAATCTTGTACCCTTGAAATTCTGCACTGACATATAACAGATGCTGAAACAAAATATCCCATTGTACACTTTTTAGGAAACTATATTTCATACCATCAGCTATTACAGTGGTGAATAGAAGTTTTTATATTGGTACAGGAGATATAGCACAGGGAAAGAAAAACTGATTTTAACAGATTCCATTAAATGTGTTTGGATAGGAACACATTTTATGCAGCAGAAATCCATACCCTTCCTACTATATAAATGTTTGACAACTATACTACATAAGATAAACAGAAATAATAAACATTTACAGATAGCAAACTGATCTTTCTGAAGCAATTTTTATCGTCTTTGGTGTATCCATCTATAAAATGTAAAAGTATAAAATTTCTAAAAATTAAGAATCTCATCTCATTTAAAGGACTGTATTTTTGAAGGCCTTTATAAATCGCAACTTATATTGCACTTTATTCTTTTTCCATGCTAGTAAATTTTAGTGGATACATTGCCTCAAATTTTATAACATTGGTAAGGAGATTTTTTTCATACCTTTGGATGGATAAGTGATTTGCCAAAAGTCACTGGGAAAAAAGTAATAGCAGAGGCACTCTCAAATCTTTGAGTTCTAATCTGTAATTCTGTACATTTAAATCTAATGGCAGTATCCAGGGGCAATAGTTAAAATTATGGCAATCTTTAGTATCAATTTTACTAAAACTAGTGATTTACTTCCTAAAGAGTAAAGCATTCACCAACACTGTTTATATCCTGTCCATCTAAATTTGGCCTTCTGATTTGCTTAAATTTATTACTTTCACAGGTGTATATGGCCTTCCAAAGCTTACCCCTTCACTGCTATTATATGCAGTACAGTGTATAATGGGTGCTTCTGCTTCTCCTCTGAGTGTAAGTCGATAGCCATTAAGGTGGCAAAGTACATTTGAAATCCCCCAATTTCCCAGCAGGAAATCTTAATTTTGTGAGCTAAGTAATCTGCATTCAAGGCCAAGAACTAGTTCCAAGAGACACATTTATCAACTACTTGACTAGGTCTTGGGCCAAACCACAATGACATACTTGCATAAAATATCTTTTGCTGTTGTAGATAAATGTGATGTCATATGGTGGCTTTACAATTTATAATCAGTATTTGTGTTTATTCCTAAAAACTTGAAATCAAGTATGCTATTCAAAGCTTATGGCCTATTATGAGTGTATGTCAGTCACTTAAAATGTTAAGAAAACACTAAAGCCACTTTGGGTAATAGAGATGGTTAACATTTAGCAAACTTTAACAATGGAAGAGAAGGTCAAAAGAATGCACTAAACACCTCTAATTAGATTAATTTTATTTAATCTTAAATCTTCTAAAGCTTCCTGAATTTAGGTGTATTTCAGAGTGCTGAAAAACACAGAATTTTACAGTATCAGATAGGTCTGGAAAATCCAAGTAACTTGATTGTCAAAGATTTTTAAAAATTAGATATCAACTTCATCACTATAAACAGCAAAGAACTTCAATTCCATGTTTTCTTTCTTCCTAGTAGCAAACTAGAGAGTACATCTCAAATCTGTGCTGGAGCCAAAACAAATCCTATGACATTCTGCCTCAATGGGAGTTATTTTCAGGTTTGAGATTTAGGTAATTTAGAGAGTATCTATTTCACACAATAAACCCTATGTTTATAGCTTCAGATGTAGCCTAAACTAATTCTTCCTCTTTAATTATTGTTAGTTTGTCATTTTTATATGACTTCTTACTTCATGAATAGTCATTTCCTTTAGCTGAGAGTTCACTATGGATATGGCAAAAAATAATAAATCCCCTGGAGTGAAGTAAACTGCGGTCAAACATTGGAAACACAAGAACAGTCTTTTTTTGATGGCAGTTACAGAAGGTACAGGCTTGTCACAAATGGTTAAGTCTTGATAACCCTGTCTTGAATAGGGTGAATGAATCTCTTGAAGTATATTCCACACCTAGCCTATGCATTCTATGAATAAAAATAAAATGAGAAATGATGATTTTGGTTTCATTTTGAATATTTTTATTGTTGTCTATTATGATAGATTATAAAATATAAGTTTAAATGTTGAAATGGCTGTTCCCCTAAGCAGTCAGATTTATTCCTTAAAAATGCTTTTAGAAAAAAGGAACTTTATATTCCACTCTTAATTATACTCAGGTGTAGAAATGCTTCTTTAATGAAAGTTAAGGTCAGGTTTTTAGTAATGCCTTGTGAGTGGAAGACAGATCCTACTAAAGATTTATATATTACATAGGGTATGTTTTATTGCCTGATGGCCAATATGTGAATATGCTGAGGCACTCTGTATTAGTGGAAACTTGCTGTGTGGGTTTTAAATTAATAGTTAAGAGCTCTCCTTTGGCCTGCTTTTCCTTGCTTTCCTTGCATTGAGTTAATATCACACTGGTCTTAATCCCTTTTAAATTACATTTCTGATTATAGAACAGAATTGCACAGAGTTCTCCTACTGTACTATTAATATATAATCTGTGAGCTTATTTCCAAGGCCAGAGCTTGGTAACTATTACTCTTAGCAACTCTATATAATAAAATCAATATTAGAAAGTTTTTTTGTATGTTTATCTTCTGTTCTATTTTCTCTTATTTTAGTCTGTTAGAAGTCTAAAATTATAAACATAGCTTAAAATCAAACACTACCATACTTAACAAAAAAATTCTTTATATCCTATCGTTATCCATTTCTGTGTTGAACCACCATAAGTAACTAATAGAGAATCAAAATAAAATATATATGAAATACATATAGAATTTTGATCAAAAACAAAGTGCAGAGAATGACTGCATGCTATTTTTCCTTCTTTCTGCATTTTGGAAAGAATACAGAACATTCTTTCTTGAAGTGCCACAACTTTCAAAGGTAGTAATTTTAGTAACTAGCTAGGAACCCAAAGGACCTCATCCCAAGAAATACTAAAAAGCTACATTACAGCTACTTTCCTTTTGCTTCTGTTATTGTAGCAGTTGGGCATCCCTGATTGTTAATGGTAATTGACACTCCTCAGAATCTTTAACATTAGTGATTTTATGAGTAATGTCTACTAGTTCTTTGGTATATCTTTTGTTTAACTAATGACTGTAGAAATGCTATGCCAGAGGGTTTATAATCCTTAAAGATAAATCTGAATAGGCAAGGCAAATGTGTAATGTATGCTCTGCTTCCTGTGAACCTCTAGTATATTAGGAATAGAAAAGTGCTGCTTTGTGAGTAAGGAACAATAACCATAATGCCAAGTTTCTGAGAAGTTATCATTTGAAGATGAGATTATGACATGAAAGTCATGTTCCTTTTTGCTTCTGGAACATCCTGCTGTGAATCATCATTATGGTTTAAAATTAACAGTTAAACATCTCCTCATATGGAAATCAGAAGGACTGAAACAATGTCAGGTGTAGGTTTGGATCCAAAGAACACTTCTGGCTTCAGTAGAACAGCAAAGTAGTTTGCAAATAGATTAAACAAAAATTTTCAATTTCATTAACAGTTTTAAAAATAGTATTAAAAAAATAATCAAACAAGCTTTAGAATTTCTGCGCATAACCTTTCTGTATAGAAACAAAAGAACAATTAGGAGAGAAAAAGGCTTACATGAAGACCAAAGAGCATGTGACAGAGATGAAGGAAAGCTGTTCAGAAAGAAACATCTGTTCCAATTTCTTTTTTTAATTAATTCATATTTACCTAGCTCTAGTCCTCTAACAAGCCTTTTTCCACAAATTGGGTCTTTCCAGATGAGAGGACAATTGCCCTACATATTCATAGAACTATATTCCTTGCCCTCCTTCAAGTCATCTTTCTAAGGCTCAAGTCTTCAATAATCCCTGCATACAATAAGGGGGAGGTGGTAAATTTGATTGCCACTCTCTCTTCTGATAAAAAAATTGTCTGAAAGTTACTATATTTATTGTTCTGTACTTCTTACCTCCAGGAAAAATGCTTTCTAGATAAAAGACAATTCACTATAGTCAAATTAAGTCTCTCAAGGAAGCACTACTGGACTATGGGATCTGACCTTGCTGTACCAGCTACTTGATGTTATGGCATAAGCTGTAAAAATAATAATGAAAAAAAATCAACTGCAGAATGGAATGAACCATATGAGATATTGATCTTTGAAATCACAGGAGCAAAAAATTGAAGTATACCACGGAGTTTTATGCCCCAATTGGCTTATTGGTATGCAAAATATTTTTGCAGTCACAAATCACTGTAGAACCGTCTTGAACTTGTTCCATCTTCTGGCATGCAAGTGGGACCTTAATGGCACATAAAGAACTGATATGACAGAAGCACACCCAGAGCTACTGTCATGGAAGAAGTGAATGCCTAGGAAATTGGCTTGAAACTAAGGAAATGAAACAGGGACAAAATGCAGATTTCACGTTAAGTGAAATGTTTCTTGTAGTCTATAATAACTTGTTCTGGTACCAGTTCTTGTAAAATTTCATTTCAACACAATTTACAATTGCAAATGTTAATAATTTCCTTCAACAGATATTAGTTACTAAAAAAAAATCTCTGATTTTTAATTCGAAAATAGTTGGAGGGCACGTCAGGAAAAATATAACAAAAATGAATACCTGTGACATTTACTCCTTGTGCCTTAAGAGTCAGAATTCAAAAATCAAATTTATGATGATCAAAATAGAATAACCTTTTGCATATATATCCATTTAGAGCCAAATGGAATAGACAGTACTGCATTACTATTGTAATTTGTATTAGCTTTTGACACAATGACAACACATAGAGCACGTGGAGGTATTAAGATTAATATATACTACTGGATTCTTTTCACCATGACAATCATTTCAAGATATATTTTAGCTGGTTGAGCTCTGAACTGGAAATGTCAGAACCAGGTTTTTACAATGTAAGACACCAAATGTGGTCCCTATGAAGAGCTACATTCCCTCTTATAACAAAATCTAGATTTGAATTTCAACACTAATGGGGTGTTCCTGATTGCAGCTAGTCCTCATTAATGTCCACCTGTGAACTGATCACTGCTATGAGTAGGCTTTTCTATCTTTTGTTAAAATTACTCCATTACTCCTTTCCATATCTGAGTCATTACTGAAGACTTCTTTTCTCCAATCCTTTTATGTAATCTGGGTGAGCAATATTACACAACTTCTAGTGGGATAAAAAATGTGTCTTCAAGATGATGTAGATACAGAGCAGGAAGGTGACATTTTTTTATGAAGAGTGTGTCTTCCTTTGATGGTTAGAGTGATAGTGAAAGAAATTAAGAAATACAACTGAAGACAATAGAAAGATAAATACATCTGAATGAAAGATATGGAGCTGGGAAACAGCCTACTGGAAATATGTACAGGGATCAAGGTGGACAAAGAAATATTATTTTTTTATAGTGATAAGGTTTAAAGGCAAAAGAATCTTGATACAGAAAAATAGATCCAAAAGTAGGGGACGAGACAGACTTGATTGCAGAAAACCATCTTAGTCTCTGAGAAAGCTGATTTCAAAAGAGAAGACACTGAAAGCTCTAGAGCAATCAGGAATGAACAAAGGTTTCTATGAAGGTCGGAGGAATCACAGCAGGAAGTGAAAGGAGAAAAATAAGGGCTGGAGTTCCAAAATCTTTGTTGTAGTCTGATAAAGAAAAAATGAGGAAGTTATCTTTTTCTGGCATCAAATCTTCCATAATAATTCTGTGGAAGAGAAATCAAATATTTAGTTTCAACTTTTTCTTGCTAATATTATTATCCATTGATTCTGTTGGGACATATCTGAGGAGGAAAACTGTTTATTAACCTGTCATGTGTCATCAAGCATGCATTCATCTATGCTTAGCCTGCCTAGGCTTCTTTTTCAACTCAGTGATACCTTGCATGCCACATGACTCTGGAGCCCCTTAAAAGTGACCTTGATATTTTCCAGCACAAGGAGAAGGGAAGATGCAATCCAAATTCAGGTTGCATTCACTCTCTAGGTAGGTAGCTGAACTACAGCTGTTAGCATGGTTGTGTATAATTGACTGTGTAAAGCAGCCCACCTTATTTTGTCCTACTTTTTTTCTAGCCCAGCCACAGCATGGATTGAATTTTTTTAATAATCTGCAGCTATTTTTTAACTGAGGGGTCTGGTTCTGCAGTTAGACTGAGCTGGGTACTAAAGAGTTTTGATTATTCCACATACACTGACAACTCTCTTGGCTGTGTCTTTGACAGGTTTTGCATATATGAGACACTGGATTATTATATTAACTATTGACTTGGACCAACTCAAGTGTGTGTGTGGGTAGGGGAAGGGACAGGTCAAATTTCATGAAGGTGAAATGGTGTTCCATACCCCAGCCCCTTGAAACCTATTTGGGCAAACTGGATAGGTTGGATTTTGCTAAGTTGTATGGGTTATCATGTGCTAAGTCATTGTTTTGTGAAATGCTTTATTTTGGCTGAATGTTTCCCTTTAAACTTTTACCAAGTTCTCTTATTTTCTAAAGTTTGCCAGTAAAGTGTGTTATTTGACCTCCTATAAAATGTGCAGCATCTTCTCCCGGGCACTCTCTCAAGGTATAAAAGAACTGAAGGTCCTTTTAATAAATTCAGCAGGCAGATTTTTGGAGCCTTGTATATTTTTAACATAAAACCCCTTTGATGAGATCATAGCTCGAACCTGGGGTCTTATAGCATAGCTTACTTACTGCTTAATAGCATTAGATGCTATAAACAAGATCAGAGGAATGACCACCATTGAACACTTCTGAAACAGCTCTGCAGGGGCTTTTACTTTATTAGATGGGGGAAAATAAAAGAAAGACGCAATTGATTTTGTCATTTGCTGAAGAGAAAAGGATGATTAAGAAAGGATTAAGAGACATAATGTACAGGATAATCTTCTGCAAGCCTGAAGACTCAGAGACATCAAAACTCCCTCAGGATTTTACAGAGGAAAAGAATGACCACTGAGTGCAATGTATGCATAGAAGTGGGCTATGACAGAGCTGTGCCCCCATAAACCAACACAAGGATTGACTATAAATACTATAGGTTTCCATTAGCAACGGTGGAGATATTACTTCCAAAAGAACATCAGTTTTGCCTAAAAACATGAAATTCCTTTGGAAAAGAGCTTCCTTTTGGTGGTGCCTGCAATTCTCTCCTTTCCAAAAACCTTTAACCTAAAATGCTTATTTTATCCCTTCTCCACTGTAATCCCAACCCTTACAGACAACCAATCAACGCTGAGCCATTCTGGTTTCTTAACTATTTTCATCTGTCTTACTGTTTTACTAGTGCTGCTGATAGTGGACTAATTTGTTCCTCTTTGCTTAAAAGTTTCCATTTACTTCAATCCATTTCATTCAAGATTTGCAAGCCTGGGCCAGCTCAAAAGATCTTTTTCATTATTGATTTTTTTTAAACAAGTTTGCTCACCAGGGACTCTCTCAGCTCTATTTTAAATAAATACCTCTTTCCTCTCTTTAAAAATAAAATCATAAAAGGTGAATGTCCATTTATCTGTGAATGTTCTGCATGCTCATTAATTCCACCTTCCCCCCAACCTTTTTGTCCCCCTATTTTGATGTAGTTTACATCTGCACATTCTCAAGCAAGTGGGGACAGGAGGGAAATGATTCTATTTCTTATACTCTTGACTAAACTGTACATGTTCTGCTCTTTTTCACATTTAAAGTCTGGAACACTCTCCTCTGCTTTCAAACACATGTATTGGACTGAACTTCCACCAATCCCAATAGTGCAAATGTACTGTTACAATACAGACACAAGAAAGCTGTTAGTTGTCAATGAACACCTTGATATATTCAAGTTTCATAAATAACCCAAACTATTTTGCAAGAAAGAGGATTGAAAGACTCATTTTAAAAGACTCCCTCCTCCACCACCTAATTTCTCTATAAAATAAGGCAGAACTGATTTTTGCCGTGGTTGAATGGATGAAAATAATTTAGGCTAAAAGGCGTTTTTCAAACATACTCCATCATAACTTGTGACAGGGAATAACCACAACTACAAATTACATAATTCCCTTGAACTGAATTACCTGGGGTCAGAAGCAATGAAATCTTGTCCTAAGAACTTTTTATCTCCTGAATTTAAGCTTAAATAATTCAGGTTGCTTTCCATATTTTTTCCTGCATCCTCTCCCATATATTAAGTGTCTTCTGTGCTATTCAGCTCTGATGGTACCAGAAAGATTTAAACTCATCCTACCGGGCAAAGGGAACCACTGAGTTGCTATTTTCTTTTAGGATCAAGGTGTAGGTAGCAGGTCAGAGAGATGGTAAAGGAAAGAATTCCTCATAACTCCATGATTTTAGGTGAGGTTAAGATTTTACATATTCCATTCCTTCATTTATTTGTCAACATTAAAAAACAGTAAATATATTTTGAAGGTCCATCTTTCTTGTCTTTAATCAGATAAAATCTCCCAACAGAATAGAGAAAACTCCGATTGCGTTTTTAGTATCTCTTATCAGCCACGTGGTTCCATATTGACAATCTTTGCTGGAAGTCAGTCTCTGTCCTATCACTTTCTTAGTTATCACATGTAGAATAGTTCCTCAGAAATAGAAAGTACTGAGGCACTAACCTCCATAATGGTTTATCTTCAATAGAATTTTGTTCCCATTAGACCCTCCCTAATACAGTGGTACACTGCTAATGTGACCTACAGACTAACTTAAATCTATTATATAAGCTCTGATGTACAGAAACAGGGTTTTTGCTTTGCTTGTATTGTCTACTTTATTTGCTGCAGCAAAGTCTGTAGATCTAACTTACAGACCGTTGGCTGTTTGTCATATAAGCAAGCTAGAAATTCTCAACCATACTTTTCTTCCCCCCGAACATCATTTCATATTTCATAGATCAGTAAACATATTCTTAAGAGCTGCTAGAATACTGCATTTACTGTTTTTCTACTTGCTGTGGGTTACTTTTTTTGAAAATTACTCCTTAATAAAGTCTGGTTCAGTAATTATATGCTACTACAAACAACGTAAAGTGGTTTAAGAAGTGAAAACTCTTATTTCCGTGCCAAGCAGGGGCATTGACTGAAACTAAAAATATTTTCTAAATTCTAGGGAAAAAAATTCTGGATACTGATGTTTGTTAGTATCATACATACTGAACATCATGTCAATAGACAGGACGCTTTACTACTATTCACTTCATCATTAAGAACAGATGAAATAACTAAACAAAAGGTTTAGCTGTGCTGTAGCTACGTAAAAGAAAAAGAAAAAGAAAAGAATGTTTATCGCTTTGTGATATTTTGTGGGAAAGAAAACTAAAAGAACAAAACCCCAAATCATCCACCTTCAAAATTGTAGTCCACATATACTTCAAGAAGTATTACATACTTGCATGCAGGCAACCTAATAATAAAATAAAAAATAATAAAAATAAAAAAGGGGGAGGGAAAAAAAATCCACAGTGATGGAAGAGAAGTCATGATTCTCCTCCTGTCCATTCTTCACTCAACTTTCTAATTTGTACCTCACCATTGTTCTCTTTGGAAAAAACTACCAAGCAAAATGCATTACACCTTCACCTTATAGTTGTGTTGAATGATCCATACATGTTGCTCAGACAGGTATTGCTATAATTAGTCTACAACAGGCCACTTACAGTTTGTTGACAGAACTCTGCTGCAGAGTGTTCCCTGACTTCAGGTCCTGAACTCTGGGTCAGAGAACATAAGTTTCTCTGTTACAGTCAGCCACTTCTATTTGTTTCTCTAGTTGTTATATCGTTCTCTTTTATGGTTATGTCTGGCAGAAGAGATTAAAATAATTTCCTTTTCCTCCTTGCCCATTCACACAAAAAATTAAATATGCTTTCAACCTCACATTTCACTGCTTGTTAGCATACATAGATGTGGATGTAATCCTGTCTAATGCTGAAGCTACAGAGACTATTCCACCATTTGCAAGACATATTGATTTAAGTATCAATAGAGCTTTTATTTTTTACCAGAATAGAAACTGAAGACCTTGTAAAAATCTAGGTTATTTTTTACTTATTGGTACAACACTGTTTCTTGTTCCATGACGCATGTTCTTATGCCATGTTCCTTGTTTTGGAAGAACTCTGTATTTTTAGGGTGCTAGCTCTCTCTGTGACATTTCAGATTGAATTTTTCCAAAGAAAATCTGAGCAAGGGGGTACCCTTACTCCAACACTTTAAAATTACCCTTGGATTCTACAGGTAGAAGGAACTATCGCTTTTTTTTTTTTTTTTTTTTTTTTTAGAAATCAATCTAAACTCAAACATTGAATATAGGCATAAGCACTTAAACGCCAAAGTTTCTAAGTGTATTATAGAGAAAAAAGAGATGCGCTGATGTGCTATTTTGAAATACCTAAAACTAACAGGCTCAGATTAATGAATCTGGTAGTCTTATCTGAGATTCTGTATAAAAGCATTTGTCTTAGTGACTAGGTAACTTTAGGGTATGGGCAAAGATCTAAATGAATGAGATTTCACTGGGATGAAATTAGCTGAAATTATTCACTAGGATAAAGTTAGAGGGAATATGAAAATTATCTAGAGAGATAGTACAGAAAATTATGACTTCATGTCAAAGTACATGGCTACTTTTCACTATTGAAAAAGGCAAGAATCAAACAAGAAACCACATAAGCAGGAAGCAATACTATAGTTTTAATTTCAGAAAATCTCAGATTTCTTTTTAAAACATTAATAGTTGCAACATCTCAGAATAGTATCTTGGATTTTTCCCTGCTTGAGTATTTCACCTAAAAGGAAGTGATTTCTGGATAATTGAGGACAGGCATTTATTATGTATTATAATTCAATTATGAGAAATATTGCAACTAAAAATGTCGCTTGCTGAAGGAAGTAATAAAGACAAACTAGAAGTTATCATTCAACACTCCAACTTACTATTTTGGAGGAATAGTTTTTTTCCCAGATTAGTTTTCCAGCAAATCAATTAAATAACCTATATATCAGACCACAAAATTTAAATCAAAATAAGTAAGAATCTTATTTCTTTTAAAAGGTTATCTCAGGGATGAAGTTTTTACAGTAACTGATCAAATAAAAGTATGATTTTAAAAGTTTGCATGGATATTCACAGAACTCTGACTTATCTTTATGGGAGTCGTGGCTAAAACTCCTATGTAACACCTAAAGAGCGTGCTCTAAGGTGTCTCAGAAAAGGGACTTTACATACTGTAAGGCTGCTCAACAACACATGTGAGGTTAAATCAATAAGTCATTGTATGAATGCTTTATTACCCATAACAGATAAAAATACATTGCTGAGAGGCTGTTTCCAGTTCTTGTGTGGCAATAATAAATTAATCAGGTCTGGTTTGTTGTTTTAGCTGCATGTGATTAAATGTGCAACAGAATAAAAGGGAAACTTTAAAGGAAATGTAAAGCTCCAAAGGCAGTGAAAACTGCAGATAAGAAATATCTCATTTAATCCATAGGGCTTTGATTGAAAAAAGTAGATGTAACATTCATTAGCTCCTTTGAGTTTTTTGAAGAGGGTATCCAAAGAGCAAAGTGTTGACCAACCGTCACCCCTGCTACTCATTTAAGGTAGGACATCAGAAACATTTGCATTTGTCCCAGTGTCTACACATATCTGACCAACTGCTAGTGAACATGGGGAACAGTTAACTTAGACGAGGTAACATCACTGTAAGAAGAATATATCCTAATTCACTACATTATTCAAGAGTGAGCTACTGTTTATGATAATATTAAGAACCTAAATGAACAGGAAAACCTGAGAGTTTCTTTTTTTCCTCTAGTTACAATGAAGAGAGTTGAAAAGTCATTGACCTTACCCCACACATTTCTTCCACCTCTTCTTTGTACAACTGCAAAGTGGCAGGCTAGCTTTTGATATTTTTCACATTACAGACAATAGCTCATTCATACGTTTCTTTTCATCATTTAAGAAGATGAATTTTCATACAAAAAAAGTCAAGTATTCAAAAGAATTTACATCTAAAACTTTTCAATATTATATGTAAATATTTTTTCATAAAATAGAAATGTAGAAATTAATTTCTCATACAAATTTTGAATAAGCCCATAAATAACGTATATCCTAAAAGATATTTACTCAACCTGCATTGGAATTACTAATACCTCTGTCTGAACACTTTCTGTGTAAAGGATCTATTTTCATATTTTCATACTATATTTTCATACTTATATGATGTATTTTTTTTTAAATTTGCTTGGTTCAAAAACTTACATTGAAAGCAAATGTAAGACATTAAAGTTTGCACCTGATCTAGAAAATGCACTGCTTGCAGATGAGAAAAATTGTTTTCCTGTGATAAAGAAGCTGACACTCATTAAGAAGGTGCTCTAATTGTTATAAAACCAACTGCTCTTCAGATTGTAATTTTCTCAATGAGTGCTACATCCTCTTGCCAGCTACCATTGACAGCACTAGCTGCCTTGTCAAAATGAAAATCTTTCTACCTTCCTAACCATCTGGGTCTTCTGGTCCACATAGCTTTCCACTGTTCTGTGTTTTACTATCTAAATGTAAAATAAGCAAATTGACAATATATCAAAATCCTCTTTCAAGCAAAAATAAATCAGTCCTTAGTTCTATAAAATCAAAAAGTCTATCCAACACAGATTTTCATGGATTTGCCAGTAGTTCAGCAGTAAGATAACGACATTCAAGGAGAATTATCTGTGTTTTTTCATCATTTCTTCCAACTTATAGATGCAAACACCCTAACCCCATTTTTTTTCATCTCTACTTTTTCAGGGAAATCCTAAATTTTCATGTACATAATAAAAATTACAGAAAAGAGATTTTCCTTTCAGATGGGTTTAATTCGAAACCTATTATCTTTTAAACTGCATTGTTAAATTTTGTAGGTAAGTTCTTTTTCATGCATTTTAAACATTTTGGAAGAGTTTATTTAGTTTCAGAACGAATGAAAGTCAAATTTATGTAAGCATTCATTCACTTTTTTCCCCTCTACTTCAATTGGTAATAAAAAAGCACTAGCTGAGGCTTGATTTCCGTAGTTACACTGGCTTTGCCCTGCCATGGTTCCATTTACTTTAGTAAAGTTACATTTAATTTGCACCAGTGTAATGGAATTATTCTTGTGCAGTCCTTTTCCAAATCTGTATATGAGGCAACTAAGCGTTGCCTCATAAAGCTTAGTGTAATAGGAAGTATGCATTCTTTCACTGTGACATTTTAAAAATTTTATTTAAAGCATGGGAAAAAAAGAAATATATCTTTGGCAAAAACAGTCTCCCACTTGCAATTTATGTTCCATTACACAAGTCTGAAGTGTCCGGGAACTGTAACGTATATACTATTTACCCAGCTGGTTTTTGTTTGGGTACTTACACTGGCAGCCTCAGCAGCAGGAACGAGATGAGACTCACCACCTGTAGCAGTCATGGCGGGAAAAGCTGCTGTCATCATCTTCATTAACTTGCAAACCTGTCATGGGACATATGTTATTCTGAAAAAGGTTAGATACTCAAAGTGCTATTCATACCAGTGTATAAGAAACCTTGAGATATACCTTATGTCTGTTTTACAAGTCCATGCAATCTAAAAATAACCTTAACAGATGTAAAAGCCAAATTCAAATCCATTAAAATGCTGCAATTAAAAATATAAAGGTGAATTATTAAAAATCCCTATGTGTTTTCTTTAATTCTGCTACTTTTATAGCAGCTTTTAATAGATTTTTTTCCATGTAAGCAGAATCTGTGATTCAGAAGCGGTTTAGTTCTATATCTACACGTTCAAAGATCCTGCAGATTAGTCAGAATATAAAATGGATCTGGAGTGTTCTCATCTATTATAGGTATGAACTGTTGTGGCATTTTGGGAAGCTATATGGGACTTGAGGAGAAGAGGCAATGGAGCAGGTTTTCCTCCTAAGATCTTCCAGACATTTCCACTTTAAGGTTAAAATACAAAACAAGTTACTTGATCCGCCTTTTGAAAGTGTTGCTCTATTATCTTGGAAAAAATCTGTTTTTCTAGAAGGAAAAAAGAAAAATAAAAGAAGTGTCCAAAATAAGATTCACTTTCTCTTTGTTTTCATATCCCACCTGACTCCAGCTTGTCTGGTCCTTTGAAAGACTGACCAAATTTGACTGCTTGAAACAATGAATGTTTTCTACTAGATTAATGAAAATTAAATCAATATGATGCTTGGTTATAATGCTCAGAAATATAACTTAGGATCTTAGCTCCATAAAGAAGAATGCATTTCAGTTTTAGTTCTATTTATGCTCATCCTTATGTTGTGTGAACTATTTTTTTTGTAATTTCCATGTTTTTCAGTCTTTACACCTTAAAATAAATGATGATGATGATGATAATAATGTCACCAAAAATCATGAAATAAACTCTCCAATTAGTTTATTAGGTTAGAAAGACAACAATACTTTATTACAGGGCTCGTTACATGGCAGATTGCTCAACCTAATATGCACATCCAGCTGCCTAACAGAGCAGGTTATATTCATGAAGCTAATACAGATTCACTATATTTTTGTTACACCTCCATTACAATTCCTAAATACATGCATATATGTTAATTATTCCTATGGACTTGTTTGGATATGGTTTCAGATCTTCTATGGAATCTTTTCTCCTTGAGAGTTTCTCCAGTGTGCGGTCAGATCATAATGCACTTCTCTTATTCTTTGCTCTGATCCTTGTTCTCAAAACTAAGACCTCTGCTAGTACACATTAATTGCTGATATAAGGATGAAGCAGTATTGTGCTAAAGTTAAAAAAATTTTCCAACATATTCCCTCACTGCTGCATACACTCCTTTTTAAAGAAATATAATCCCTTCAGTAACACTACAATAACAATAATAATGAAGATTAGACAGTTGTAATGAGGGACTGATGGTTTTGATTCGATTTCTTTTGTTTTCTGTAAATAAGATCACAGTTCCCGAACTTAAGAAAAGTCTGTATGGAAAGCACATATATTGTCTCCCGTGCAACTGCATGGATCTTAACAGAAAGCTGTGGATTAGTCTGCTTTATGTGAACAAGGGAAAAACTCAATTTCCCGCATTTGGGTCTGTATTTTTGCCACATCATGATTCCATCCTGGGACAAAGCCCTCCTCAGCCTGTAGTTTCCCTGAAGCAAAAGCAAGATGTGCATCAGATGCAAAGCATGCCTTACATTATCTGTTCACCCTGAAAAAGGAACCAGCATCCTAGAATCTCCTATAGCATTCCCCATCCCTCAGACAGACAAAAGTACACTGTCTCCCGTTTTAAACTGAATTTGTCAGCAATGTTGCTGCCCTGGTTTCACTTATACAAGTTTACTGATCTGAATGTCATGTAAATTTAAGAATGAAACATCCTGACATTGAAAGAGGACATGTATTTATAAATAACTTAGCATTTTTGCAGCATAATCATAGTATAATGAATACACTGTATTATATAATATAGAACATATATGGAGGAAGAGAGGTGAGTGAAGTGGAGAGAAAGGGAGAAGAGGGGACAATCTTTCTTCTCTCTCTTCCTCCTGTTCTCTTTCTTAAGGGAGTATAGAAAGGATGTTTGTTTCTATTATGTCTGACTCCTGCAGTGCTCTCACACAGAGACCACTGACAGGGCACTATGAGATCTAGATTTCAGCTTTCACCTGAAGTGCTATGACCTGCATCTCTCTCTGGAGAGAAGTCAGTGACTTAAGTAGCCTTAAGCACTGTGTTCACATCTGTTTCACACCACACAAATAAAACAGTGAAATAGTCTTTTCCTGAAACGGAGAGTTGTCTTAGTTTGCTGGTATGTAAGAATGATGATACCATATGTGTGTCCAAATGCTGACAAACTGAATCCTTAATTCTAATATTAGCTTAACTCCACCCATTTCATATAATTACTTCAACGTTCATTGTGCCAAAAATCACGTATGTGAGAAAGACTGTAGTCTGGTAGTTAGGATATTCATAAAAGAATTGAATCATCTGCTTTTAATCCATGTTTCTGTTAACTGAAACAGAATAAATTGCATCTGAATAAATGCAATATTAAGATCAGAGGGTGAATGGCATGGATTTTGGACTAACTGGAGTGAACTCTTCGGAAGTATGGGACCAAGATTTAAAGAAGTGGAATATGAATGAGTAGTGTTGTGCTGAATGCCAAAGGCACTGGGACATTATGTAAAAGGATGCCTCTCTAGCAGTTCCACAAATCTTGCGAGGAAAGGGGAGAAAATGGTCTCTAAATATTGTAAATTCTTTTATAGTTTAATGATGGCTAAATCAATGTTGAGAGGTAAATTAATTTTTAATGCTTTGTTAAATACGTGCAGGATTCCTGCTTTCCAGTGATCTAAATTTAACTAATTTCCTGGATATTGCTATATTCTTGTCATTCCTAAATACTAATTTAATTATTTAAAGTTAGTGAGCACACTGCTTTTCAGTTCAGCTTCTGGTTCTTTTTCTTCTTTTTTTTGTGAGAAAATTCTTTAAATTTATTCTGGAGGAGTAGTAAAACCAATAAACACAGTAAAATTCGTGGTTACTATTTTCTTCACAAAATTTGTCAATGAAGTCTGGACAGTTGAGAGAGATGTATGATTTGAAGTATATGTAGCCCACTGGTGACTCACAAAGGATGTGCAAGAGCTTTTATTGATTACAGCATCTGAATAATTTGAAGATAGCATGCTGATAATACTGAAAAGAAATATAGTCTATATCAAAAAGCTATCATCTGTCTAGCCACTGCCCTATATAATTTCAAATTAATATCTTCTCAAACAAAGGACTGAAATTCACTTTTACCATTCATCTCCACCAAACTGAAAGAAGTTTTACAATTCTTTTACAGCACTTGTTGCTATCACTGACATCACTTTGTCAGAGAGGATGGTGAGGCTCTCTAAATGGCTGTAGATGTTACTGTTGTGATCTTAACCATCAAGGGGAAAGTACACAGCCCTACGCTTAGATCTTGATGAGATAAAACATTTATAATTCACATTCTATATTTACTTAATAAAAATCAAAGCACAGAGTCCTTAATAATGAACAACCAAACCTTATTTTAAAAATGTAAAGTGTATTTAACTTGTAGCACTTGCTGCTGTGAGGCAGTAAACCCTTTTTTTCTCTATGGCACCCTAATGGAGAAATAGAAAATGGGCTACAAGTTACAAATATGTATTCCTAGACTATGAAGTTGTAGATGGACTTGCATCCTTGAATGAATCATTGTAACATTAGCAGCCCCTGCAAACTGAAAGACTTTTAATACCATTGTTGTTACAATCATAAATTTAATATCATGAAATTAAGTCTAACCCACATTATACATTTGACACATGCTACCAAAAGGAAGGAAACTAGGAGATAGGGCCTGCTTTCCAGCTGTTTCATCTGACAGCATAAAAATTTACCATCTGAGCTTGTTTGCTGACACAGAATATAGAGAAGAATACAATGCTAAAAGTCTGTAAAAAATACTGTTTTCTCCAAATCGGCATTTCTTGGTAATTGCTTTAAAAATATTAGAAAAGCTCTGCAACTAATTCTAACTAGATATATGAAATGGTAGATACCAGTATTTTTAGCCTCATGGTCTCATCAGATCCCTTTCAAATAAGTAATTTTTTTTATCTTCAGTAGTTTAAAGAAATTTGCCAGTAAAAACCCAAGCCAATCCTATCTTATATCAGTATAAATTTCTACAATCAAAACTTTGGTTTTGAGTTTTGGGAAACACTAAAAACTTCTACTGGAGAATAATTATGGAGACCTTGTCAAAATACTTCTGAAGCTAATATAATTTAGTAGACTGCAAAATTCACTGCAGCCTTTTCAACACAGTACACAGACATTGAATTAACATGTTCTTCAAAAGAAGAGACCAAGAATATTTAATAACTTGAAGTAGCAAATCCAGTGCAGAACTACTTGAATTTGTGGTAGGTCATTCTCAAAATTTTTCTTTAAAAGGAAAACATGACCTAGAAGCTTGGTCAAGCAAGAAATTTTAATAAATTATGGTCACACCAGGAGCTGTTAAATGACCTAAAAAATCAAAAAGGTATGATACAGAAGTGGAAATTAGGCAAATTGACCAGGGAATAGGATAAGTGCACAGAGACAAAACCAGAAATCTTGAAATACAATGTAAGCTTCAATTAGTAAAGAGTACAAAATAACCAGGAAAAACTTCTACTTATGTGTTAAAAGGAAGATAAAAGCAAAGCAATATGAAAGTTCATTAATTACTCTGACTGTTAAATAACAACAAATGATAAAAAATGTTTGAAATTTTCAAAATCTTCAGACTTCAATCTTCACAGAAAAGAGAAAGGGACAGTCAAGAAACGAACAAGAAAGAACAGTGAAAGTAACAGACCAGTTGGCATTACTTTCTCTTCTACAATGTTTCTGAAACAAGTTATTAAACAATTTGTAATAAAAAAGCCAATAATGAAGTAGTAATGGTAGAACACAGTCAGTATACGCTTTTCAAGAGTGTACAGTGTGAAACTCCCTACTTCAACCCTACCATTGAGCTGATATAAAGGATAGTCCAGATTTGTACTAAATCTGAAATATAAAAAATACTTTTGTTGTTAACTTTTTTAGAAACACACCAAACAAGTATCATCTAGATGTAGAAATCATCAGCAAGCAGACAAATAGAAGAAAATTGATTTTCAAAGGACTGTTAAATCTGTGGTTCAAAAGCACAGTGGAGGGATAATGTAAAGTGTAGATGTATTTTAGGTTGTACTCAGGTTTCATTTTCGTAAATGACCTAGTTATTGAAGCAGACAGAAAAATTACACCTTTGTGCACCCAACTAGGCTGGTTTCAGAAGGATTGTAAGATATTTGGAGGATAGGATCATAAAATGATCTTTTCAAATTTAGACTTCAAATAAAAAAACAATATACAATATAAAGAAGAATTTAAAGAGCTCTATTTAGGAATATGAACTTGAATCAGCTAAAGCAAAGGAGGGAAAATATCTACCCAAGTACTAATAAAACAAAAACACCGTAGTGTGATACATGAAATCAACTCCATAATGCTACTGGAGAACATGTATGTGCAGACAGAATTCTGCAACTTTCCTCAGGCTTGGTTATCCACATCAGGTATAGCTGGAATGTAGTGTCTAGTTTTGACCATTATAGTTCAAAGATGTTTTAAAAAATGGGAAATATTCGAGAGAAGAGCCAAAAATTTTAAACAGCATGACTCAGTAAAAAATGTTGGAATAAGGACATCAATTTCAATTTAGAGAAGAAAATAGAGAAGACATTTCTTTTAAAAAACTCTCACGTAAGGCTAATGAGAAAGTGTTTTTGTGACCTTTGTGAGATGCAGGGACCAGCTTTAACTTTCTGAGACTTCTTTTATTGAAAGTTATTTTTATTAAATAGTGAGATAAGCACATATTAAGGAACACCTAAATACTTGCTTAGTATTTAGAAACCATATTGATGATACTTAAGCAAACACAGTACACTTAAACTAGATGATAGTTTAATGTCCTTTCCAGTCCTATCATATGAATCCATAGTGTCCTGAGAACTGTAAGTTTAATAGATCAGAATATGAAAAGGAGTTCAAGAAGGAAGAGAAAAGAAAATATTTTACCATTTTTTATTGCATTGAACAGCATTCAGTAAGTGCTGGTAAAGGACTAGATAACAAATAATTTTGTGTGAATACTTGTCTCATTTTAAATGGAAGGGTATAGACAAAATTCAGGGCATAGACAAAATTCACTAATACAGAATCACTGGCAAAATAATGGTGTTTTATTTGTTCCTACATCTGGCTGCTGTGAAAACAGAAAATGCTTTGAGTTGTTAATTAAACTATTACACTAAACACAAAGTTGAATTACTCATACAATGCATCTTTACTTTTTTTTTTGTTTGTTTTGTTTTGGTTTTTTTGGTTTTTTTTTTTTTTTTTGCATTTCGGTCCCTTGAGTGCTGTATTTAAAATCTTTAGGACTAAATATAATTGTCCCTTAAAACTGGTAACTAAAACACTACTAAGACCAACCACAGTTTCCCCAAATTTATGTTATGTAAGAAAAGTATAAGAGAAGAATGACAGAGTAGATTCAACACACTTTTTTTTTTCATGGGAAGTATGAACTAAAACAGGGAAGTTTGTTTAAAACTTAAAACCATGGTGCAGCTGAAAGATTTTATCCTGTTCTCTTTTCTGCCCCCATCTATCTATTCTCAGTTGTCTGTGCATCTTCCGGTAATCTTGGAGACACAGAGTAAGATAGGTCATCTTTCTGATGTGATTGAGAGTATTTTTTCTCTTATAACATTTGAAAAGAATACAATGGGATTAAGGAGCTATACCACCTCTCTCTGGAATCAGGTTGTACTGAGAAAAGGATACAAATAAGGAAACAAGGGTAGAACTGTCACTTTTAGCAGGAGTTGAATTTTATAGCAGCTTAAAACACCATCCCAATTCAAATCTTAATTTTTCTTGCAAAACTACAACAGCTCTTTTGCTTCAAAAGCTCTACATATAATCTCAGTGGAATTAGTCTCTAACGGATCTTCTCAGAGGAGCTTGACTTGTCCTAAAACTTCATCACTAATTTACCAGTCATTACTCCTTCAAACCTGTGGTTATGTTCCTTAGAGGTCAAGATCCTAATAGCTTGTACCTGTGCATCAGAGCCTCTACTTCCCTATGATACAAGATAACATTCCACTAGCTGGAAATGAAATGATACAGTGCAGATAGCCTGCTTAAACACCATTATAATGCCCCTTGACTCAAACATTCAAAACAGTCTATTTATTGCTCTTCACCTGACCTGAAAATCACATTAAGACTTCCTCATTCTGTGCCAGTTTTATAGTCAGAGAGGAAACACTGGCAAGCAAGAATATTTAGCTGATTGTAGACACACACTTCCTGGATATGTTCCACAAGATTTATCTGGAAACTGGCTGGCAGTTCAAGAATGATGTCATCTGTGTTTCATGTATCTTAGTCTATTGCACAGGGAGACTTTCATATTCTTGATGCCAAATTTTGCAAATGTTCAGTCACGCATTTCACTTCAGCATGAAGCAACCAAAAACATCAGATGAAAGTGTCTATTCATCAGAATAGAAATATTCACACCTCAATAATGAGCCAAGAAGAGATCTGGTATTGGAGCAACATATGAGGAAACTGCACGTTATGACAAATATTCACCAGCAGTTTGATCATTTCTTACTGTCTTTTGGCATGTAAGTTTGTGAATGGAACAAGAAATACCCATTATGGAATTGACTCCAGCTAGTTCTACATTTACCATTCCTAAGCAATTTCATAAACTAGGCTTGACTGACGTGTCACAGCCAAATCTCTCATAGGTCATTTTATTAAATCATAACCATGCATGTAGCATTCCAGGAATTTATACAGTCTATATCACTTCCTTTTGGAAACGAATCCTTATGATCAATATCAGATAATATATTTGCATGATGCAAGTGCCCAGTGCATGCCTTCTGTTGTATTATTAAATATTTTTGTTAATACTTTGCACGGAAAACTTGCCCGTGTTAGAATATTTTGAATTATTTTTATGCCTATTTTTCATATTGTACTTCATTATTGCTGGTTAACTTTTATGTAGTGAATCAACAGATGGAGATACTATTGCAAAGGTGTAGTCAAGTCTGTGTATGTCAGGGACACTCAGTTGGGCAAATGACACATCTGAGAACTCAGGTCCACACCACTGTGAGAAATTCACTGAGATTGTACCTTCAGAATGGATATTGCAGAGGGAACGGAAAATCTAGAAGAAAACACAGATGATTCAAAACATGAAATGTCTCTGATACAAAGAGAAACTGAATAAGATTCTTCAAAAGCCTTGGGAAGCACAGACAAGTCTATGCAAGACACTATGAATGGCAGATATAGATAAGATATAGTGTAAGTTAACACTTCTTTTGAACACAAAAAGAAAAACAAGAGCTGTGGAGATGGCTGTTTTTCTTTAAAATGAAGAGAAAGGGTCTAATCTGAGGTAGGGAGACTGATTAGAATTGTTGCAGCAGTAGGAATCCTTTTAATTCTAAGCATCTGGTTTTGATTCTAAGTGTGTTATCTTCTCTCAGGTACACTTATACAATTACTATTGATTTTAACAAACAAAAGAAGTGCATGAAAATATTAATCTTGTCTCAGAAAAGAAAATGTTTAGAACGTGGTTATTTACTGGGTTTGCTGGAGGGGTTGTTTGTTTGTTTGCTTTTGTTGCTTTGTTTTGTTCCTAAAAGAGAACAAAAAGTTCAAGTAAAATCAGAAAGCAACAAAACAAAAATCCCAGAAAGATACTTTTTTTTTTTAATCAGGAAAAAACATAATCAAACTGTATTTTTCCAGTTTTCTACTTACTTACATAGTGGGCTTTTACGAGTTTCATGCTCTGTCTATTGTCAAAGATTATACTATAAAAGACATTTGACAGGCCTTTTGAAAAGTAAAAGCTCTTGCTATAGGAAGGGGAAATTTCTTTTATGTGTGTATCAGATTTTCTGCCCTCTATCCTTCCATCAAATTCAGCGGCTTCTCCCCAGTTAGTTGTTTCAGAGGGATGACACATTTAGTTTCTGCTTGCAAGCAAATAAAACTTGACAAGCTGTAGATATAGTCTTGTGGGAATCTCATTAAATTCAACAATGACAAGTGCAAAGTCCTGAACCTGGGAGCGTATAATGCCATACAATGGTGAAGCTTTGAGGCCACCTACCCAGAAAGCAGCTTTATACCAAACAACCTCTGAACCCAGCTAGAAAACAAGTAGAATAGAGTCAGCAGAGTGCTCTTATGTCAAAAAAGGCCAATGGCCTTCTGGGCTGTGTGGGCAGGAATACACCCAGAAGGTTGAAGGACATGATCCCTCCCCTCTTCAACACTTCTGAGACCATGTCTGCTCATATCATTTTGAATTCCCAAGTGGAAGAAAGGCATTGGCCTCGTGGAGTCCAGAAGAGGAGCAGAATGATGAGGGGGCTCAAGCGCATGACATGCCTTGAGAGACTGAGTGTATTTGTTCAGCCTGAAGAAGGGATGGCTCAAAAGACACCTAATTCTAACAAGAAAAGAGGGGAAAAAACCCTACTTTACAATGAGAATCATCAGGCATTGGCACAGGTTACCCAAAGAGGCTGTGGAGTTTCCCTCCGTGGACACAAACCCAGCTGGTCAACAGCCTATATAACCTGATTTAATTGAACCTGCTTCAAACGGGAGATTCGACAAGGTGACCTCATGAAGTCCCTTCCAATATACATCACTCTGTGATTCTGAGGTTTAATGATATGAAACAGTCAGAGCTTTCTATTTAGACTGTAGTAGTCTGCAATTTCATATTCCTTATGAAAACTGAAAATTTCAACCACAGCTTCAAACCATGAAGAAGCACCTGTATTATTACCTATCTACATATCTAGAACCATATTACATTACACCAGTGGTCCAGGTTGTCAATTCCCTGGATAGTTCCACTTCTGTGGCAAAACATGGTAGGTGGAGACTCTTCACTGGAAAATTACCAAGTTAGAGCACCTAGGTGATCCTACTGCCAATACATATTACACAGTGTAGAGGATAGTAAAAGTTTTCTGAGATTTCACCTATCTTATCTGGAAGTAAATTCGTTAATCTTAATCTAGTTTGATACCAAGTATATGATTAAAACAGTTCAGAGCTCTCCTTACAATCCCAAACATAAGTCTGTATCAGTGTCCCAGCTTCAAGTTAGCCCATTTATGATGACTAATAAAAATGCATGAATTAATAAAAACAA
Organism: Chiroxiphia lanceolata; assembly: GCF_009829145.1. NCBI lineage: Eukaryota > Metazoa > Chordata > Aves > Passeriformes > Pipridae > Chiroxiphia > Chiroxiphia lanceolata. The sequence goes on along the minus strand of NC_045641.1, from coordinate 41,948,687 downwards.
AGATACAATATAACCAAAGCTGTTGGTTGGGGTTATCACCACTTCATTAGAAGCCTTTTTAATGATCAGCAAGTGACAATAACACACCATACCAGAATTTTATTTCCCTTTTAATAACATAAAGAATGTAGAAGTAAGAAAGATGCAATTATAAATATGTTGCCTAAAAGAAAATTCAGGGAGAAAAAAACTCCAAGGCAATTTAGTTTTGAAGGTGAGATAAGGAAAGGGTTTTAATTTGTGCCTCTGAGGCATCAGGTTACAAGACGGGGCCTCTCTGTTACAGATGTTTACAATTTATAATACTGCCTATCCAATCCAAGATTTTTCCGCCTCCTGGCTTTTGCCCTGGACCACCCTCGATCCACCCCTTGGGAACTGGGGCGGGGGTCTTTTGAGACCACCTCTTCAATCTTCGTCTTCTTCAGAGCACAAAAGCTACATGGTCACCCAGTTTCTGACAGTGTTCTGTGGTTTAGGCCAAGATACAAGCATTCTCCAAATAGAACAGGCCTATCTTAGAGTGAGACTAAACATTTTCTAATGGAATCCAGGGGTAGAATTGATATGGGGAGCATAGAATGGGGTTAGAGGGTTGGTAATCTATGTAGCTTCTGTGTTAAGGGTAAAGGAATGAAATGCTGTTGCTTCTAAATCTACTTCTGCTATGTAACTACTTATAAAACTTAGAAAAATTAGAAAAATCAAAAAAACTAAAAGGACCTTAAGGCATCAATATGTTCTTATTCTCAAGGGTAGGGATCTTTTCTCAGTAATAAAAACCATAACAAAAGCTTCCTTATTTACTCATTTTGGGATGTCCATCATGACAATAGGTATCTAGGCAGACTGTAACAGTGAAAGCTCTGATAGAATTTTAATCTAAAGTAAAAACATTCTTCTAACTAAACATACTTTTATAATGTTAATGGATTACCAGAAAGATTTCTAATTTTTTTACCAAATGAATTATATACCCTGTCCTTGGAGTTACATTTTGCTTTTGACATCTTCTTTTTTTTCTTGTGTTTATTAAAAGCATTTTGCATTACGGCTTATAAAGACAATATTATTTGTCTTTTGAAATCCAAAAATACATGTAAATAGATTTTCAGATTCTACTTCAATGTTTCATTTAAAATTCAGATATCTTCCTTGGAATACAAGAGCAGATATCACCCTAGTTCATGTTGGTGGGAAAGAAAATAATATTTCTCAAACAAAGCTCTCAGTTAAACTGATACACACTTTCACTGTAATTCCTAAAGAATTTGGGTTTGAAATCGGCAGGAGTTCATTCTATTCATCAACCCTGTGTAATGGGATATCCAGGCCTTGGTTAAAGAACAGCAAAAATTTAAGACCCAGACCTATCCCTGACTATAATGTTGTCTCCAACCCTGACTCCAACCTTAATCTTGAACCCAGATGACATTGATTGAGAAAGAACTGCAGGTGCTTGAGGAGGCCTTTCCCATCCTTCTTGTCTGAATCATCTCATACACTAGGGGCACTTCTCTTTGCAGCATCAATAAATGAAAGCCCAGGACTCATCTGGGTTTCAAGTTCAAGAATGGGTATCCGTAGATACCTGGGCTATCTACCTGCTCCTCAACATTAACATCAGTAACAAAGGTTGATGAAGATCTTCCTGGAAAGGAACCGTAGTAATGAGAAACATCTCAGACTCCAAGATGAGACAGTGTTGCACAAATATGCGTGGGCAGACATTTAGTTAAGTAATAAAAAATAAATAAAATAAAATAAAAAAAAAAGACACTCTCCCCCACCCCCAAAGACAGTAACAGTCATTTGTTGGGATCTTCTGCACTGAGTAACACTTGTGGGTATTGGAATATAAACAGTATGCCTGGGGTTTTTTTTCAAATAGCAACAAGTATTTTTAATCAACGGATTTTGTGGCCAACCTATTAATCTTTTTTTGATTTTGGGTTGTTATTTCTACTCAAGCAACTGATTCAAGAAACTTTGCATTATCTGAATCCCCTGTAGCATACCTGAAAGTTTGTACATGTTTCTTATATTTATCTGCTGTGGAGACAGAAAAGATAAACTGATTTTTAATCTGAATTAGCTACAGAGTTATCAAAGTAAGCAATGTTTTCACTCAGTTATTGTGAATGTGTGGATTTCCTTTCTGCATAATGGCTGTTCTGAATTTTGAAATACCTTTTGGTAAATTATGTATGAGCTGCTAAGCTTCTGTAGAACATTTAGAAATCTTGATGATATTCATTGTACTGATGACTGCTTCTTATCAAGTGCAAATTCAAGTCAACAGTTACTTAAACATTAGGTAAAATATCAGTTTCATTGCAAAGCACTATAATGTGTTTGACTGATTACAGCTAAAATCGTTGTTTTCTTAAAGACAAAACTAAATCCACTAGATGACAGATAGCTTTTAAAATATGTACTAAAAAGAAATAGTCCATGAATTTAAAATGTGCTATTCTCACAATTTATTAAAATACAGCTTCTGTGGGGCATCTTCTAATACTGGTTTTATAGTGATAGGACACATTAGACAGTAGTAGCATAGCTCTGCAGTAATATTAAGACTTTTTAAAGCAATTAAAAACACTGTAAAACTGAAGAAGAATTTTTATATTGTACAACATAAAATATGTAACATAATTAGATAACTGAATTTGATTCCAGAGCATGTAGGTGAACTGATGCCCATGCAGCTATCTTGCTGTTGGCTAGGCAAGTGTGTACCGAGTAAATCAAAAAGCAAACGCCCTTAATGCGACATGTTTTCACCAGCACTGCTTTCTCATAAGGCAAAAACCCAAAAGTGTTTACAATTATGAATCTGAGTCCCTAATTTACATCGAACTTTGAATCAGTCTTATTTACTTTCAGAGAATTTAAGGTTGTACTGCATGTTCTGTTTGATAAATGTAACAGGCATACTGCATTTAGGTGAGGCAAGCCTTTCCTTCTTTGACTAATTTGTCCTTAGGGTTCCTAAAATCAGACAAAATAACAAAATTTGTGCGCACAGGTTTGGAAAGTTCTGTGAGGTACACAGAACATAGTGGCAAAGTACTAGAAATTAAACACCTAATACTAAGGGAACAAATAGAAAACGCAGCATAAACCAATTAATTTACATTAGGTATCAAAACTTCCTAAGACTATCAAGACAGAATTATTTGATATATTACCAGATATCATTGGATATCAAATATAGTATCAGATATGATATGATATAGTATTTTTTATAAATGTGAAATTTTTTACATTTCAATACTAAACATTTTGCATTAATTGGAAAAGATATAAAAAACAGAGCAGTTCAGCTGTATTAGTATTTTCCTTTTCCCAAAAAACCTGCTTTGCCAAGGTAGACAAATGTAAGTGGTTCAGTGAAACAAAGAATACTTAAGATCTCTTTATATTCCTAAGTCTAGTGTTAAGGGGAAGCACCCAGTGCTTCCTAAAGCTCTCTATTGATCAGGAAGATAATTCAATTTTATTTCATCAAAGAGGAAGAGATTTATGCGGGTGGGATAGGCATATATCTGAATAAGGGAAAAGCAAGAAATGTCTCTCTTAGTTGCTGTTCTTCAAGTAAATTTGTGACTGTACATTCTAATCCTTAACTCTATTTGTAATTTCTTTTCAGTGATTGCATCACAGCAACTCTCCATACACTTTAAAAAAAAAGGTGTTAAAAATATTATATATGTCAGGATGTCATGCATTCCAAAAATTGGTTTACATGTTCCAGATAATGTCAACAAAAAGTGAAGATTGGAGCCTTTTTTTCCCTTGGACTAAAAAAATATGTCTAACTTACAGGCACTAATTTAAGATCTAGCCTTCTATCTAAAAATAGACTGGCTTTTTCCTCACTTCAAGCTGACATATATTGACACTTGAAATGCATATAATGTGAGATTTTTCTTTTGGTTTGATACCTCCATATTTTCTCTTGGAAAAGAAAGAATTTTAAACACATTTAAATATTAGTAAGATCTGTACATAATGTAATCATCTGACATATTTCTAATGCATTAACTTACTTCAGTTTTCTCAGTTCCATTTTGTAAAGGAAATCATGCTCAGGACACAGAATGTGAACTTGATTAGTGTTCTGTAGAAATGTATTCACACAAATGCAGAATAACTGGAGTAGAAATGCATTCATAATTAACATATTTTTTCTTTTAGTCATTTTCAAAGTAAAATAAAACAGAAAAAAGAGGAAAAAAGATACTTGAACCTGCTAATATTCTATCAATTAAATGCTGTTTATCCCATGTATAGCCTGTAACTAAAATAGTAACTGAAGTGTGCGTAGTCAGTGCCTTTTAATATACCAGGCAATCATTAATCTACAAGCAAACAAACAACAGAGTAATATTTTCCTACAATAAATATTAATGTACATGTATCTAATCCAATATGTACATCGATATACACACCCACATGAACACACAGCTGGTGCTACTATATCTTTTTTACTTTTATTGACTTTTTGCTAATATTCAGAGAGATATTATATGTTGTCCTTATGTGGAGGTCTCTTCTTCTTTCATTCTAAGATGAGGAACTTTGTACCTATGATACCTTCTTTTATTTTTACTACTTTTGCAATATATTGTGATTTAAGTAGATTACAGTTTAGTAAAGAATAGGGAAAAACATGATATTTCTTATTAATTGATTTTGGAAGATTTTCTGGCCTGCATCTGGTATTAAGTGAGCTGTAACCTTTATGGAGGTTTATTATGAAGAAGAAAAATATGAAAAGAAAGAAACTTACAGTTCAAATCATTGGCCTTTCACGTTATATTTATTTTTGTAAAAGCAAATAAGTTCCAGTGACAGACCAGTGTATTAGGAAAACAAATTTCAACATTAGAAGATCTCTGTTGCTTGTCTGTCTATACAGTACACAACACATTTCTAAAAATAGCGGATGTTTTACTATGATACTTCACATTCAAAGAGTGGAGTCATAATTTATATCATCCATTGTAGAAATGGCACTAGTAGGACCAGGACCAGATCCTTCACATCTGTTCATAATAAACAGATATCAGCACATCTTTGTTGCATCTTCTTCCAACACAGGCATTCATGTGGGGAAAATGTTAAGACATTATGTTACAAGTAGTAAGTTTGTGTACTACTTCTGGTGTTTTCATGCTCATTTAAAAAATATGTATATATATACTTCAAGCTGAATTAAAAAAACCAGTTTCATTTTTGCATAATAATGATGCTCAGTTTTTAAAGAAAACAGCTGGATACTGAAAATCAGAGGAGTGCTCTTGGGAACTTAACAAGCTACTGGGAAGATAATTCCCGATATGATTATTTTTGCAGACTTTTCACAAAGTAATACTCATCATACTGAAGTACTGACAGAATGGTTTAAAATAAAGAAAAATTAAACGAGTTTGAAGAACCTTTTGGAAGTTAAAACATTTGTATAATCCTGATGCAGGGGTTGAAGTTTTTAATTTCTTAGTTGTGCATACTGTAAAAGCAGAAAATGAAAATTAACTCCCCTTCTTTGCAAGGTAAAATGTAAAATCAGCATTATTTGTCATGAAAGAAATATAATTTCTTAGGCTTAATATTGAGCAGACTTGACTCTGTTAGATTAACTGTTGGTATTCTGAAAATTTATGTAAATAAAATGCTATTACAGAACTGCAATCAACATGAGTTTTGCTTTGGTAAAGGCACTGGAACTGGAATTTTTATGAGATGTGTCTCTATATTTTTTTTCAATGTATATGCCATGTCATTGCCAAAACTTGAAATGCATGTTTCAAACACATTCTAAATTACATTTTAATAAGTCTTATTTTACTTCAAAAGACTATTACTTTCCTTTCTTTGTTAGTGTAATTTTACAAAATGCTCGATGATTTTAAAGGAAAACATGAATTTAGAGTTCTGTTTATTATAAAAGAGTCTGGACACTTTCAAACATATACATAAACTACCCATGTGGTAGCTATAAAAGCTATCTTTATTGTTACTGACTGGGTGATTATAGACAGTCATGTCAGTGGTCATCATAATGTTTCACTAAATAACTTTGCCAACTGTCAGCTATAGTATTAAAGAGACAATGGTGATTAAAAAAAAAAAAAAGGGTTAAGTGATTTCAACACACTGACAGGGTCTATCTTGCCACCAAACTAAAAAGGCAGCATTAATGGAAAAGTAGCAAGTACAGTTTTGATCAAATCATTAGTGTCAAAGCCTCCAGAAAGAGAGTAAAGTATGTCCATGTTGATAAAAAAACCTTTCATGCCAGTCAGATTCAATAAGATTTCCTGTGTGGATTCACATTTATACTAAATGGTGTGTAGCTTTTTAACTAGACTTAAACACAAGTGACACCAGACTCTTTATACCAGAGTAAGAATGTTTATAAGAGGAATAATAGTTTAAAATCACATCTCACCAGAATAATTTAACTGACGTAAGTCAGTATCAATTTCCCCTATATACGAAAACTTAAGTAATTTTCCCGGTTTCCAGATTCCAAAAGCTTTAGTATGCTTGACAAAAATCTTTAATAGCACCAAGAAAGAAAAAAAGAAAAAAACCACATAAAATAAATAATGAATGAAGTTCGGTATGTCATGCACCCTAAATGCAAAGATGCCTGATAGTTCAACTCTGTTCAGATTAGTAAAATGTCAAATTGACAAGATGTGATCTACTGTGTTAATGATTTACCATGTCTTTGGTCTTCTCACATACTTACCCTTATCTTCCATGCCACAAATCAAAATAACCCATGTACTTCCCAAATCTGAAAAAAAGTTGGTAAATTTTCATTTTACAGGGAACACAGGACAATGAGCAAGAATCTGTCTAAATGATTGGTTTCTCCAATCTGGATGAAACTACTGTTGACCCTAGATTAACAGTCCCACTGATGAAGTGCCCTTTTAAATGAAAGGTGAATATGATTGATTTGATTAGATAACTCCAAAGCAATGATATGTCAGCAAAGACTGATATGTCAGCAAATAGTACAATGATTATGATAACCTTGACCTGAATCTTCAATAAAAAAAAATTAAGAACACTTTTTGGTGTCACTTTAAGTATAGAAAACGTATGTTCTTGATACTACAGGGACAGATAAAGACAAAACTATAGGAAGATGACAAGAGATGTGTGTGGTAATAAGAAACAGATATCAGAAATTGAATGCAACTTAAATCTTTTTTAAAAGGTAAATCTTTTTAATGTCTTTACCAGAGCCACAATGGGAGCATTTAAATTACATTTTTCTTATGCATAGATCTCCACATGCATATATACATACACACATATGTAACATCACTCATTTTGTTTGACTGCTTCAGTAGTGCAATTGCCAGAATAAGGATAAATAGGGTTTCATAACTTATTCCTAGGTCTTTATTAAGTCTTCTAAGTTACTTCCCTTGCAACATCTATTCATGATGTTTGGAAATAGATAGTTGTTGTCATAGAATTCCAACATGAAAATTACTATTTAAAGGGCAGAAAGAAATGAGCTAGCAGAAAAACAAACGAATAATTTGCTCAAAGTAGCAAACTTAGATCTCAGAATACTATTAGATAAAGTTTGTATGTAGATTTAAGCTGTGTTTTGGATTTTAAAAAGTAATAAAATATAGATAAAATAGCATAGGACTGAGTAGGATAATTTTTAAGAACAGTATGGATATAAGTATTGAAATGAATTTAAGTTAAGAAATTTAAATTTAACAAATGAAATTTAAATTTAAAATGCAAATTTATGAAACATTACATGTAGATCCTTACTGTTCATATCACTCTCAAGGCTCAGATGATTTTGTATATCATTACATTACAGTTTTGTTGGAGGTTTTTCCACTATTGGATATTTCTTGAGCTATTCTAATGACCCAAACTTTGATTCTCATGTTCTTGCACTCAGGATAGTGTCCACAACTCTCTTAACTTTTGAAAAGTTTGGAAGGTTTTTAGAACTTTGTTTGAGAGACAGGTCTCTGAAGTAGCTGCTCAGAGACTCTGAATGTACCTTTGGATTTCTCTAATTTCAGCATGGATATTGCACAGGAGACAAAAGCTGAAACACAGACTACAGAACCTGCCTCCAACTGTAAAGAAGACAGAGGAAGAATATGATGTTTGGATGCAAAATAATATAATAGACCTGAATTTCCTGCTTTCCATTGGAAGAAAACCATGTCTGGTACTTAAAAATAATATAAAAATTTTTTTAGCAACTGTTGCTTGTTTAAAGACCGAGATCACTATTCTAAGTGTTTTGATGGAATGGATGGAGAAATATTTCCCATTTAACAGACTTTATAGGTCCCTTAGTGCTGCTCTGTTTTGTAGCACGTGACCTGAACCATCTCCTGCAAGCCCAAGTATGAGGAAGATGTAGCCATGCACCTTTCTCCACATCACACACAGAAGTTAGCCGAAGATGAAGAATAGGGCAGCAAATATCCTACCCTGTACATTAGTTTCATTTTTTTGCTGTTTATGACTATTGTTGCTTACTCAGTCAATTAATTAAATATTCTACTTTTGCTTCTAAATTAAATTTAGAAAAACTAAGGGGGGGGGGGTGAAGGAGGCTGAAGGTAAGTAGGGACTGCTGATAGATTTTTGTAAATGAGTTGTATTCGGAAAACCATGTCATTCATATCCAAGAAAACTTCTGTAGTAGCAGTTGAAATAGAGTTAAATTATGTTTAGTTTCATGTATAATACATTTCTGGCAACTTTGTTATCAATAGATCACTTTTCTAGTGATGGAAGCGCTACCAAGTGTTAACAACACAGCTTAGGTATCTGCATGCTTGCTAATGTTATGATTCCCATATTAAAAAATTTACCTGAAAAAAGAGCACTGACTGTTTATCATCTCCTCTTTGTTATAAATTTAGTCAGCAGCAGTCACAGTACAATCCTGAGAAATTCTTAAACTTTCAGGACTTCTACTGGGGCTGAATTTAGGTGCATCATTTTGAAATTATAATAAACAGTAAAAGAGTATTAATATCTGTATCTTCTGCAGGAAAAGAGAAAAAACTTTGGAAACTCAAATTCAACCCCAATGTATTTGCAATCTATGTCATCTTAATCTATTCCAATGTATAAAATGACAACATAATTTATGTGAAGACACTTTCATCTGTAATGGGCTTTTCATTGTCCTACTTCTAGGGCTCCATCATCAGTTATCATCAATTATCAGTGAGATTATCTACTCTTAAAATCTGAAACAATCAAATAGCTCAGGTAATGGCCTTTCCTGGGACTGAAAACACACATCTTGCATGATAACTGAACTGACAACTCTTCCTCCAACAAAGGGGAAAGCCGTGCCATTTTAATTATTGCATGGTGATGACAGCCTAGCTCAGGACAAAAAGAAATATTGGCTATTTGACTATTTGACAGGACTTTGAAATGCTACCCCTTTGGTTTTGAAAGTGTCTCAAGGTATATGTGAGGAGATCAAAATGTCTGCTGAACTCATTAGCCCTAAAGGGCATATTTTGAAGGACATATAGGAGTGACAGTTCAAAGGCTGACTCACTTGTCTTCTTTCCTAAAACAATTATGTTTGTCAAATCATGTAGGAAGTCTGCAGACTTATCTCCTAAAGTGTATTTATGTTAGCTCTTGGGTTTTTTTCTATAAGACTTATTTATATTCATAGATCTACAAGAGGTACTTTGTGTTATAATTTTGGTCAATTATAAAAATTCTCTGTCTAAACTAAGGTGAAGCCTTTTGGTAGGCTACCAGTCTCAACTCCCAGTACTACACTTTTTCCATATTTTTTCTATTATTTATTCAATCACCATAGCTCTATGCTTTTGCACCTACAAATGACAAAAAATCAACTAATTTTTTGGCATCTGTATCTTCAATAAAAGCCTAGGCCAAAATCTGCTATTGACCCTAATCTCTATATTGTTTAAGTCAAGAGACCAGATGTTTATTCTCTAGTTAAATCCAGTTTTGATTTTTTTGAAGTTTCTTGATACGGCAAAACACAAGGAAGCCAAATATTTGTGTATGCTTGTTTGTATGTGTTTGTATATGTCTGTGTTTATATATAATTTTATAGTATGTCAAGACATTTCACTTTTTAATGCTGCTAAATATTTTGAAACTCGTTGCAGAAATCCTAAGCAGCTAGTTAGCCGAGATACATATTATCTCACTTCAGATGTTAAGAGAAATACTATATAAATCATGATAGCTGACACTGTAGGACTTCCTTCCAGCTAATGTACCACACATCAAGATTTAACTATTGTTTTAATATCTCACACATGAAGACCAAGTTCATCACAGAGACTTTACTGAAGAATATTTCAAGACTATTAATGTATGCTAAACATTTTATCTACTGAACTATCACGTATTTTCTTTCTGTTCTGTCACACAGTTTTTTTCTACCCACTGCCCCTATTTTTTCCATATTTTTTCATAAAAATATGGAACATAACAAGAAAAGAGAAATTAAATAAGCATTTTAAGAGAGATTTGAAAAAAACCCAAGCAACAAACCAAAAACAAACCCAAAACACATCAATAAACAAAAAAAAAAAAAAAAAAAAAAAAAAAAAACAAAACAAAAAAAAAAAACAAAACAAAACAAAAAAAAAATTAAAAATCTTTTCAGCTATTTTAGAACTGTTTTTCCAAACAAGAAAGTGTGGAAAGTCTGGATATTATATTTTCTTCTTGTTGATCTACAAGATTGCTCTGGTTTTGTTCTTTTTTTGTTTGTTTGTTTTGGTCTGGCTTTTTTGAAGGAAAGGTTTTCCCAAAATTCCCAGTGTTCAAAACTCTCCTAGACCAAGATTTTGGATTAGAGTACCCTGGGGAATACAGAACACTAAAAAAGAACTTGCTAGAAATGCTGCTTGGTTTTAAGGCATCTGTTTTACTAACTGTATAACAGGATGAGGTAAAAATGGACAAAAATGTTTGATTCCCATCAGACTAGATTTCACAAAGCTTGGTCTGGTATATTTACTATGTCTGACCACTTGGATGACCTTCTCCAAGCGGCCTAGAGAGTATTTTTTAACCGCCTGTAAAAGACATAGCATAGGGAAAGACAGAAAGGAGAACCTCTAGGGGCTCAATCAAACCTGCTAACTGTAACTAAGTTTTTTCCTGAAGTGAAAAGATTTTCTTACAGTGAATAAGAGATTCTTTTGTAAGATAGAGGACTTGTAAAATCTGGGAAGGGGAACACATTAGCAATGAAAAAAGCCACTCTTTCTGAGAGTACTTTCCAGTTAATAATTTGCAGTCTTAGGCTGTTCAGGAGGGCACCTCAGAGCACCTCACTGAAAAAAATAGCTCTGCAAAAGTAAGAAAGATGTACAATAGTATGCAGACTGTTAGTGGGCAATGCATTAAATTAAATGCACCACCAAAACCGCACTTGTGACTAAATCTTATTAAAATAAAAATGACTGACTGGAAAATGTGTGTAATGCTATTGTTTTGCTATTCATTGCAAACATTCTGTAGCACCTAGTGCTCTAGCTTCTGTTGTTGGTCATTCTCAAGGTGTTCCACATGTTAGAAGAGAGCAGTTCAGAGGTGTGACTAATCAAATTCATGCTATGAGAAGGTCATATTGGAGCTTACATTAGGAAAAAACTCATTGGAAAGACACGCATCCTTATCCATTTCTATTAGTGTACAATGTATTCAGTGTTAGTTGCTACTGCCATAAGATGATAACCAGTTGCCTACTCGGCAAGAAAAAATATTGAAGCTGTTCCCTGGAGGAACAAAATAACAGGTTTATTTAAAAGAAATAGTTTATTTCTTTTGGACTAAATTTGCTTCTACTTTTGTCTTGAATGGTAACTGTTGCTTCTCTCAATTATTTCAGGTCAGCAAAATAAATATCATTAGGGAGAGTTTCCTCCTGACCAAGAGAATAAATATGTTCACAGCAGATATGAGGGCTGTGCCTTCCTTCTTGCTTGTTTTTTTCTTGGGATACAAAACATAATATTAGGAAATAAATTGTCCAACCTTTTATGATGCAGTAGTATACAAGCCAAAACCCAAGAAATGAAAATAATACAAATATAATGGGATTTCCTAATCCCATCTCTCTTTTTTTTTTTTTTCTTTAGATCTGGTGATTGCCTCTCCTTTCTCAATTTCTTTTGGTTTCTGTTGAGAAAAGTCAGCTGGCAAAAATCCCAGAAGAGAGGGTAATTGTTTCACTTACTAATGGATGCCCAGCTGAAGAGATGTAGATCAGTGGCTTCACAGAAGGGGACTGATAAAAGCAACATTAAAAGACTTTGAAAGTGTGTCCTGGAAGAAATAGGAAAACTTCTCTCCTTTCAATACTATGTGTTTGAAAACAAGAATACTGATCTGAAGAGTCAGAGCCAGCACTTGGCATTTTGAGACAATCAGTATACTTTCCCTGTACTTTTGCACTATATGGGTGAAAAAACTTCTTCTCTTGTGTTGGGCTTATGTTGTCTGATATCAGATTGTGTTGATTACAGCAAGAAATCTGTATTTTTCTGTGCAGAACTTAACACATTCTAGACCTTTTTGTGATAGTTCTGTACTCCTTGCAGAAAGAAATATACAGTATGAGTAAATGTAATATTAACATTATTTAGGCAAATATATTGAATCCTTTTACAGTGTTTTGTGGTTTTGAGCATGTCTTTAAAAATAAATTTTGTCCTTCACCCATCTTTGATATTTCTTCTTCCACATGAAAAAAAATAACCTAGAAATTCTAGTTGGGTGACTTATTTTTGTTTTGGTTTCCTTTGTTTTATTCACAAAATCATCTATTTGGATGAGAATAAAATTCACTTTACTGTTAGAAGATTTTAGATTTTATAAGCTAGTGAGTTTTATGGATGTTATTACAAAAGTTTCCTTCCCCAGCATTTAGACATACCCCAATGGAAATCCCTTCTATGTAATTAGCTTCCCTGACTGCACTGATGCACTTTATTATCTGTTTATTTTACATCATTTTGCTAAGGAACAAATTTTGCCCTTGGATGCCTGAATGTGGCTTCCATTAACATAATGAAAGTTGCATGTGTGCATCCAAGGGTCAAATCTTTCCTTAAAAGTGAGATTTATCTTCAAATTAGCTACTCTAACAGCCCTGGCTAGGACTTCAACTACATGAATCAATTTTATTAAGAAAAGATGAACTGTACTGGAATGATTTTTAAATCATACTTATTCAAATGTGCAGAGATGAGATTTAGATATTAGTAGAAGTTTAACTTTGTAAACATTTTCTATGGTGTAAATCTGGGTCATTTCTGATGATTCTTTCTGACACTTTGGCTCCAATGATATTTGGGTTGACAGTCCTAGAAAAAACCATCTTGTGACTTTGCAAAATCCCTTTGAAGTTGATGAGAATTCATATGCATTAACTTCCCTTTACAAGATTAGATCCTGAATAACCAAGGAATTTGAGTGGGTACCAAGGACAGTATGAGAAAAGGAGATTTAAAATTTTTCTCTAGATGTTTCATTTTCCTTTATATTTCTTGGAGAAGACACATAATTCTTCATTTTTGAGATATGACATATGACTGCTTGGTGGGTTTGGGTAGATATATGAACACATTTAAATAAATGTTACGTATACTTATAATAGTCAATTCTGCCTGCCGAACTAGTAAACATCACTGAATTATAGTATTTTAGTTAAAAGAATAATGATTACTTCAGGAATGGAGCATATTTTCCAAACTATGTGCAGCAGGATCCACTATTATCAATAATGACCAGAACAGTTAATTCTGAGCTTACTATGCTAAAATAAAAATTACATCCAAATTGTCAAAGTAACCAGATGGTTCACATTTAGAAAATCCTTTCATAAGCATTACTGTATCTTTTAAATGAAGACCTTTCTTAAAGTCTTTTCCTCTTATGCAGAAAGCTTAAGCTATTTTTTATTCTTTCCTGGAATAGTAACACATCATTATATACAAGCAGACAGAAATTACAAGGAATTGAGATGTGGGTCACTTTTTATAGGTATCTCACTCAGAAAATTAAATAGTCATCTTCTGTTTCTGTCCTTCAGCACATAATTTACTTCTAGCTTGTTCAAAGCAACTTGCACATTCATGTTTATCTTTTCCTCCATAAAAATACAACTGACAACTAAATTTTAAAGTGTGTATACTATTCACCCTTTCAGTATAAGTTTACTTCATTTCCCAGTTTCAGTACGTTAAACCAATGGTCAGAACTCAAGTTTACTTACTGCTGAGCACTCAAGAAAGACAGGCAGATTCAGTCTTTATCCCACCTTGTATGCTAAGCTGCATGTGAAGACGTGCAAATAGAAGCACTGGATATATTCATGACAAAAGTATAGATTAATAAAGAAGGAAAATTAAAGACTTGCCCTTCTTATAATTTTGACCATTATTAGATCTTTGTCATCCTTTTAAATTATGAACTATAAGTGAAATGCCTGGACACATGAATAAAGTATACATATCTTTTGTTCCATTTAAATAATATATATAAGGAGGAGGCTTTATTCCTTTGTTGAACATATTCTCGGTTCAGAAAAAAAAAATTTGAAATATTTATCCTGAAAGCTCAATTTTTAATCACATAGTTTCAGTGGATATAAATACATATGCCTAGTTACTGAAGCATATACTTCTTGGGATCATAATCTGTTAGCACAAAGGTTCAACTCCTACAGCCATCACACTAACAGAATACTGAATATTAGGGTCAATGGTTGTGCAGCAGAAATGCAGTTTTCAGAAAATTAACAATTTCCAAAGCGGATACGGGAGGGAAAACTCTGCTGCTTTATTAGGTTTATTAGGGTTTTTTCCCTTCTACCTTTAGTTTTAAATTAGGTGGACCTGAAATCAAAATATTTTTGGAATTCTATGGCATCAAAAACATTGGTTCAAAAATTAATTTCATTTCCCTCTTGTGTCTGTTACAACATAATAATTGTAGACTGAGCTCTCATTTTCTCCTGAAGAATAGACTCCTTGATTAGACTATATATTATGTGACACAGAAGCCTTTCTTTCTGATAGAATGGCCTGCAGTATTTCAGAAATAACATGGCTGTAAATATAGGAGGGAAATATAATCCAGTCAGGAAGTAAATTTTATAAATGAAGAAGAAAACTCTTAATAATAAAAACTTCAGTTCCCATGCAGAAATCTACCCTAGCAGAGAGACCAAGTTTAATAAGAATGGCTTAAAAGACAGACCAGTCATCATGTTCTTTCTATATTTCTTATATTCTCTCATCAGAGTATTGTTTACTGGAAACAATGGAAAAATATTGCTTTAGTATGAACTTTCACTCCCTTACAAAACCATTTTGGTACATGCTGATGTACTCAATGTCAAATTTGTTAATTCACACTTTTTGATTATCTCTGACAACTGAGAACATGATGAAAAAAATCTTCTATTTTACAGACTTGTTACAGAGCTCCTATATCTGAGGGAAGACTATGCATGTCAGATGGTGGAGTATCAGTGAACCTGAAATTATGACAGCTAAAAGTGGAGGTCTACATAGATGTGTCTATGATTGAGCCAGATTCTGGAGCTCTCAATGTTCACTTATCTCAGCAGTGTTTGATGCTATTTCAGATGCTCACAGGGTCAGTTAATTCTCCACGTGGGATTATACCTGACAGAGGACCCACATGAGACCAGAGTGGGCCGGAGCAGCAGGAGAAGGTCATATTTTAGGGCACCTCAAGTGACCCTAGAGCCTGAATGGTAGCAGCGGAATTGCACTGTTTATATCAGGGTGACTTTTTCACCTATTGACTTCCGTTGGGTAACTTCGACGACATGTCCAACAGAAGATACGAAAATATTAGGCAAGCATGTACCCTCTGATAACCATAACACAAAACTGGAGGATTGCAGATTCAGCCAAGGACAGGGTTAATTTTTCACAGTAGCTGCGAAAGGGGGGAACCTGGAGCTGAATGGGGATGTCTAGGTTGTTATTCTTTACTACCCACAGCATCGCTGAGGGGTGGAAGTAAGGGATTCTCGCTTCCCAGAAGAAGGGGCATGGTTTACAGTCAGGAAAAAAAGGTGGCACAAGAGGGTCCGTTCACACTTTTACTCGTTTTCTCAGGGTCACGCCAGTCACACCAGTTTTGCATGTAAATCACCCTCTTTTTGTATACTTTTGTTATTAATATTGTTGCTGTTACTGTTTGTTTTCTTATCTTGTTGTTTACAGTAAATTGTTTCTATCTCAGCCTGTGATCTCTGCCTTTTGTAACTCCCATGGAGGAGGGAGGGGAGTGAGTGGGGGGGATGAGGAGGGCACTAAATAAGGAAATGCCACTCCTAAACCACAACAAACGGGCATAGGAGAGCAACGGACTTCAAAAAAAAGCAGCCAGACTCCTGTGCTACAGACTGTGTCACACTCCCTTATTAACCTGCACTAATGCTACCATCAAAGCCAGAGCACTGGGTTAAGTGGGTCATTGGTAAGCCTGTAGGAAGTTTCCTTGTCAGTGGAGTTATTCTGCACTAACTAAATCTTTCTTGAATATATGACAAAGATACTTAGTTCACATATAGTTCATGTTCACATATGAACAAATGGGTTTAGATATTTTAATCTGAAAGTGAATACCACAGTCCATGGCAATCAGTGGCTTGGAAGAATAGAAATAGAACTGCCACTCTCCCCCCCTGCTTTTCCTAGATGGGATTTCTCCATTTGCAGACAATTTCAAAGATTTCATTAAAGACATTCATTGGACAGTAACTAGTAGCATCCTTCCTACACGTCAGACTAACTGAGAAGTAGTACATAAGATGTTTCAGCTGAGGGAAACAATGTTCTTTGAGGTTTATGTGTGTCAGAATGGATTTTCTTTTTTTTTCCCCTCCATCTCTCTCTCTTTACAATAACCAAATAATTCCATGATTTCTTCTTTTATTCAAAAATGTTATTGTCTAAGCATGTCATGGTTTTTAATGCTCTATAATAATACAAGCAGAAATTGCTTTTGCCCATTCAGAGATGTTTTTGAGGAAATTAAACCTGAGACATATCTTCCACAGCTATGCAATTCTAACCCTAAATTCCCAGTGATAATGCTTACAGAAAATTTCCTGGCACATTTGTGATTCATTGGTCTCAGAACTAATTTTTATTTAATTTTGACCTGTAGTTTTTATTCCATAAAGTCATGTAGTCAAAGACATTAATTCTACTTTCTCTTCTGAATTCTCTCTGGTATATTAATAATTTTAGCCTTGTTATGATGCAATTAACATGCATATTTTATTGGACAGGGACTTGAAATCTAGATTCCTGCATTAATTTACTTTTAGAGAAAAATGAGACGTTAGATATTTAGTAAAAGAAAAAAAAGATACTGTATAGAAGGACTAGTATTATATAACCAATATCCAAGATAAATAAGAAATTGATTAAAAAAAGAAAAAACACAGAAGCAGAAAGCCTATTAAAAATGTTCCAAAATCCTGAGTTCAATTTTGGGTCTGAATGTTGATGAGTATAAATCACTGCTCCGGAATTTGAGGATTTATAAATAATTGGAATATTGCAAAAAATTAGGCATCCCTTGTTAGCTACAGAATTTATGAAAAGATAGCAGTATGGATGCAACAAATTTAATGCAGAAAATATCTCCAGGCCAGTTTCAGCAAATCTCATTTCTGCATTATAGAAGCTCATGCTAAGTTTAAAATGTTGATGGGGTTTGGAGGTGGAGTGAGTTTGTTCAACCTGGTGCCAGCTTCTACAATATGAGAGTCAGAGTTTTATTTAATCTGTCTGGTAACTATCACAAATCAGGATAAATTGAGGGACAAGCACAAAATCCATTTGTCATCTTTTCTCCATGCTTTAATTATTTAAAGTCTAGTTAAAGTTTAAAAAGCAAAATGAAAGTGTCTCTTTGTCTTGGTTTGAAGCAATTTGAAGGGGTAGAGACCTCCGACAAAAGTCTTCTCTCTCAGATTCAATACCCTTGATTTCTCAAACACAGAGAGAGAGATTTATGTGGATTTATGCCACAATCTCGAGAACGCTTAATCCTGTATCAATCTTTGTCCATGTGAACATTTCTAATCAACCATGGGAAGTGCATGCATATATCATACCAGATACTTGCTTAACTATTGCAGGATCAAGGTTTTAAGGAAAGATACTAAAAAATTTCAGACAGGTTTCAGTGCATAAGATGACACTTTTAATTTAAATTTTCTATTTCTATTTAATTTCTTCCTTTCCCCCTTTTAGCCGCTTTTGTCACCCAAAATTTCTGCTGAACAGTAAAAAGTTCATGGCAAAAAATAATGATGAAATTTGTTGACCAAGAGGCTCATTATGCGTCATATTTACCAAAATGTATGTAGTATTCTTGTTAAATATTGTAATTTTTCATGTGCATACATCATTCATAATAAAAGATCTAGGAAGAATATACCAATGCTGAGTAAGTATGGAAGGATACAAGACCTAAGATGGTTTGTGAGAAAAGTAGTCACCTTCACAATGTTCTCAGTGGAGATCCTGATATTTTGGGTACCTGCAGCAGCTTCCTACAAGAGGTGCAGAAAAATGGCATGGAGGGTCTTGTAGTGCTGCCTCTCTACTGTATTTTGAGCCAAAGCCTGTTGGCACTAATGGAAAGAAATTCATCATGATGCTAATGGTTTGGCATTGGTGCCTATGGAATTTTTTGATTTTTTGCTTTTTGTAGATTTTAGAAGCAGCTATAGTTAGCTCACACTTTAGCACAGTAATTTCAACTTATCCAAACCCTTTTCCCCATTTCATATCAAACCTTCTAAATTCCTTTAGTTTATTTAGACTTGTCTCAAGGTAGGCCTTCATTCTGTTTAAGAGCATTTGCACCCTGGCTTGAACAACAAGACACACCAATAGTCAAAGCAATCTTCAAAACCCAGAACTTTGTAGGAGCTCCAAGGACTGGACATGCTGTGATAAAGAGGAAGATGAGGAATGAGGGAATGTCAGAGCACCCGACTCAATTTCCAGAGGGGCGTGCCGGGGGAGGATCTGGTGGGCAGATAGATCTGGGATTGGATGGACAATACCTTAAATTGTGAAACCCCCAGACACGTGGTATGCGTCTGTACTCCTTTGGTTGAAGGCCTTCTATTAAAACTGCTCTCTACCTTATCTCTACTAATGATTGTCTGGTGAGTCTATTTTTGGCTCTTGATCTGAGGCAACAGCATAGAACTTATATTATCATTGATCTCAAGCCAGACATCTGGTGATTGGAAAAATCCACTGCAAATAATAGTTTGGAGACACTATGGAAAAAAAATTTCTACCTGTCCTTTGTCTACAATTCATAAATATCAAGATCAAGCTTTCCAGTTCAAGATTCTAAGATCTAAAGGTTCCTGGTTCAATCCCGGGTTTCGGCACCAAAATTTGTATCTGTTTACTTTGGCTGAACATCAGGTGTCCACCGAGGCTGCGCAGATTCCACACACATTCCCCCCCTTGCAAAGGGGAGATGAAAGAAAAAAAAACATGAAAACCATGGAGAAAAAAGGAAGAGACTAATAATGCTACAAACACAGGCAAAGGAAAATAACAGTAAAAAATTCTACTTCCTCCACGGAAGGGTATCTTGGACAGATGTAGCTGCCTACAGGGCCATCCGGAAAGAAGAAGAAGGGCCGAGCTAATTTTCCCTTCCCTCTGACAGCCAGACTGATGTAACACGGTATGGAATATCCTGTTCCTCCTGGGAAAAGGAAGTGTTATTTAACTAAACAAACCCACTACACAGTCCAAAGCAAGAACTTGTCTGGTTTTGTCTTTTCTTTATCCAGTTGAGAGGGAATTTCAAGATTGCTTCTTCAGAGAAGATGACATTCCTTGTATCTCTTTAGTATTTAAACACAGTTTGAAATTAGAGACTGATGAAATTTCTTTAATATTGCTACCTGTCAGAGATATGGAGGTATAACTATAGCCTTCATTACTGTGATTTATGTTCCCTAAATTCTATGCCATTAAAGTAAAAATGTGAACCAAACACATAAGCGTATGTTTATAGATATGTATGTGTATGTCTACACGTATTAATATCAAATATATACACATGTATATACAATAAAAATTTTGAAGTAGATTGTTAATAGTAAATGGTGCAAATATGGAGAATTATCTTGTAAAAACCATACATGCCAATGATGTATCATTTATACTAGCTGACAGTACTACCCTTGCTGATTAATAAAAATTGGCCTTATAGCCAGAGTAATTTCAAATTTGTAGTCATTCCAACATTTTTGTTCTTTTTAATTTTCAGAGGCTGCTGAGGTTGAACAGATTTCCTCCTCAGCTGTTTTAGGAAAAAGCAGGAGGGAGGATGGAGCTAATGATTTGATATCTTCTTAAACAAAGACAAAAATCTGTAATGCATGTATTACACAAAATTAAAACGGTTCTTGTTTTCAGTTCATTAAAC
Organism: Chiroxiphia lanceolata; assembly: GCF_009829145.1. Lineage (NCBI taxonomy): Eukaryota > Metazoa > Chordata > Aves > Passeriformes > Pipridae > Chiroxiphia > Chiroxiphia lanceolata. The sequence continues at coordinate 41,928,122 of NC_045641.1, read as the reverse complement.
TAGCTGGCATACATTTAACAAAATTTAAACTGCAAGCTGCAGTTGAATAATCTTATGGCAAATCACAAGATGAGTTGTTTACTTCTGTTGGGCTTATTACCACCACTTGACCTAATTATTTTGACACTTCTAAAGTAGTACTTAGGCATAAAAAGAAATTGACAAAAGTTGTAATATTTTTCCCCCTCAGGGATAAAAGTAGGAGGTAATGCTTTTCTAAAAAGGAATTGAAATAAGCTATCTCTAAAGACTGTAATGTAAATATTTTAATTAAAATTTCTTACCACAGATCGAGCGAAAGATCTTTTGTTAAAGAGAAGAAAAATGGAAGGCTTTCTGAACAAAAAAAAAGAAAGAGCTTAAACTCTGCACTTTGATTATTTTTATGACAGATCAATGTTGTGTAGATACGATGAATCCTACATGCAGAGTGTGGACTATAAAAGAAAAGGGAGAATAAGGATTCAGAAAATGATCATAATAATATTGTTACAAGAAAAAATAATCATACCATTTATTAAAATTACGGACACTACAAAGAGTGACTGAGTGAGAGAAAAAGCCTTTTATTCTACCAGCAACATGCTGTCAGTTTCTCAAAACATGCTAGAGGTTTGGAATAGTCCAACTCCAATTTTGAAACTCATTTACACATATGAACAACTGGGCTGCTGTGGTAAAGCCTAGAAGATTAACAAGCTATCAAAATTTTTCATTTAAGAACATACGTACATCTACATACATATATAGACACCAAATTATTCTGGTTTTACAAGGAAAAATGCCTTTATGGAATTGTCCTGCTTACTTTGCTGCGAAGGAAGAAAATTAACTGTTTAAAATTAACTGGAAAAATTTAGGGGAAATGGGGTTTTAAAGTTATAGATATTTTCTTCAGGAAAAGACAGACTTAGGAATAGTTTTCTATTCAGAAAACAAGTTAAAAGTATCTCCTCTTTTTAATCTATTTAATATGTGTCACCCTGATATCATTGTCCTATTTATTTTTTCAAGATTTAAGTTTTGAGGATTGTTCTTCATTTCCTAATACAGTCCCTCTCATGTAACATAGGACTCCCAATCACACACCTTATCACCTTCACCATAAACAGAGACCAAATAGAAATTCCTTGACTGCAAGCTTGAAACAAATCAAAACCAGGAAAATAATGCTGATCCTTATATGAATATTGCACTGCTAGATTCAGAATGAATGAGACATGAGAAATAATATCATTTAACTTTTAAGACCTGTCCTTGCCTCTAGCTATCCAGTGTAAGGAACAGCTTAAACAGCAGCAGCAGATCAAAACCACTGAAACTGGCAAAGCCACAAAGATTAGGGCCATCAAGGAGTTTTATACTCTTTTAACTTCACTAGATTACTTCCAGAAGCAACATACAAAGTCTTTCAGATACTTTTGTCCCAATATATCTATCTCTGAGGACACAGTCCCTTTCTTTTTCACTTGTTTTGTTGCATGAAAGAGCAGCACCATCAGGGAATGGCCTTGGCAAACAACAGTGTGCAAAACCCTGCCAAAACCTCTAACCCAAGCATCTAGGATCTCAGTGATTTACCTGTTCTCAAAACCAGTGGGGCAGAACCCCAGCCCTTTAACAGGCTGTGCTTCCTCCATGGCTGCAAGGAACCATGCTTTTTCCTCCCATGTAACTGCTACCATTCATGGTCGAAACTTTAGAAACAGGAGTCAGGCGTTGAATTAGATCACTGCTATCAAGGTCAGAAATCTCCCAACAGTCAGAAAAACTGAGTAATTAAGCTTTATTAACTTCAAAAGCAAATATTCACATCTTGTTCCACGGGCAGCAGAGGGTGATGATGTTTTGTCATAAACTCATTGTCCCTCTTTTGGGCTTAAGATACTCATTTATTTTGACAAGCTCAACTTTCTCTCCACAGTTGTTTCAAGGCAGTGATAAAATATTTGCTTAATTAATTTTCACAATTTTTTCATGGAGTGGGATTTTTATAATTGGATCTCATTTTAAGTCTCATGAAACAAAAAAAAAACCCTGACAAAAACACCTGAACAAAACAACATCAACAACATCAACAAAAATGTATTAAAAGACATGTGTATTGAGCTTCAGCTAGATAAATTTCTTGGGTAAAGTTCAGAGGGGACTCATACAGTTTATTCATTGGATATCAATAAAGATAGATTATTGCATTTTCGTGTAGATAATTTTAAGTGTCTACGAATGCCGAGTTTCTAACTTACTATGAACATAGAAATCAATATAAGAGACAGAAAAAAAGACTTCTACTAGGATGAATGGTTTGTTTTTTATCATTGGTCTGCAAATGCATGATTTTAGAGAAGCCATATTTAATTTGCACCAATAATACACTCAATAGTAATTAATGTTCTTTAATCCTATAATGGAAGAATTAAGAGAAAAGTTCTTATTATAGTCAGTAAAACTTTATTGTCTTGGACACGATATTTACATTGTGTATTATCTCAGATTTAGTCCAATGTATATCTCAAATATTTTCTGCAAGATATTCTGCTTTTTAAGCTCTTCTTATTGCTATATGTTCAAGAAATTATTCTTTACTAAATTACTAGGTGAATCAAAAAAGGAGGCACTAGAGCAGCCATGCATGTTTGATGGACTGAATGCTGAGCACAGAATTTTCATAAGTCCTGTAAAATCAGATAAGAAAAGCACTCTTTTTTCTCTTTAATTACAAGAAGCTAGACAATAGAGCACCAGCACTACTCAGATCTTACATTATTTCCCAATTACTATCACACTGAATTATCATAACAGAAAAATATATGTATATCTAAATAGTAAAAGATTAAGTGCTGAAGGATTACATCAGATAAGGTGCTATCACATTATTTCATCCACTCTACAGAGGAAGAAGGAAAAAGACAGCAGCAACTTTTCATGTTAGCAAAGCTACTGAATTCTATTTGCAAGTATTTCTCTAAAGCATATTGGAAGGATTGAGTAATAAAAACATTTTAATATAGCTACTGATGATGTTTCTGCTTCTTCAGTAGAAAGGGCACTTTCTAGAAACAAGAGCTGTAAAGATGATCCTTTACTTTTTTCTTTTTTTTTTCTTTCAACCATAACTCTCTAACTTAGTTATTCCAGCAGAATTCTGTGAAGTGTATTTGACCTAAAGTAAATATTTGTTAAAATTTGTAAGAAAAAAAAGAAGCACAATGAAATATTACCATGGGGAACATAGACAATAGGATTTATTGCCTAATGTGGACTGTCATCAACTTTCCCCTAGCCTGAGTAATATGAAGCTGGGTTAATGACTAAACCTAGAAAACATGCAACATCTATAGTAGTACATTAAGCAGCAGTGGGTAATATTGTCATGCACCAGAATTGCACCACTGAAGCCATTAAACTGTTCAAATGGCTCCTGGCATGGCTTTGTCCATATCAAATGGCAGTCTGCTAAGCAATCCCTAGAATAGCTAGGCAGTAACTGTGGGCCAGAGACCATTAGCAATAGAAAATTTTATATGGCTACTGGAAAGAGCTATATGGAGAGCTCCTGTTCTCCACGTGTCTGCAAAGAACCCATTTTGGTGAGGCAGGCTTATGAACTTTATGTCAGCAATAGCCATGCCAGACTTAATTTGGCTCCTGCAGAGTCACTGCTTTACTTAATCCACGTTTGGATGAAGTGACCCATTAAAGCGAGATTGTGGCCTTGCCAGTACAGAGTCTCAGCTGATATCTAGCACTGTGCCAGAGTGCCATCTGGGAACTGCCATGACACTACTTCTGCCCTAATGGGTACAAAAGATTCAGTGCGAAAGAGTGATTCCATGAGAGCTGACCTGACTAGACAACTCAGAGAGTCCATTTGGGCTGAGTCCGTGTTGGAACATATTGCCTCAGCAGGCTTAGATCCAGGACCTTGAGGTTTTCAAGGGACTCTCTTTATGTGATGCCAGTTTCCTCCCACCTTCACTTTCTTACTGAAGATCTGTGTGGTCTGAAAACTTTAGAAGTAGAACAGATGCCCACACATGGTTCTTCACCTCCATTAACCTGGGGGAGGGCCTGAGCTCTTTCTGGGCAAATGACTGCATCATTAATATTTCAGATATATGAATATATGGGAAAAAACCCTGAAACAAACCCTTACTCTTTGAACCCCTGCTTCCTGAGTTTAAGTTTGAAGTAATGTGATGAAAATGTGATAGTATTCTAGCTATCATATAGTTGCATAATCAAAGAGATCATGAGCAGTGGTGAGTGACTTTTTTTCTCTTCACCTCACCCAATAAGTCCAAAGCAGATTCAGAAAGAGTTGGAGAAATAACTGATATTATAATACATAGTATTTGTAATTTCCATAGGGTAACCTTTCATGAAAACATTCATGAGTTATTCTACAGGTTCATCAGAGAAAGTCATGGCTGTCTTAGAATCCCTTTTATGGAACAAATGCAATTTCTTTCTTTAGTGTTAAGAAGAAATTAAATTAATGGATGTTATGATCTCATTCAGATCACCAGCAGATATCATAGGTACTAAAATGTCTGAAAAAGTACATTTTTCTAGATAGAGAATTACAGAGCCTTAATTTAGTTAGGAATTTAAGAGACGGTTGTAGTTAATGGAGAAATCTATATGCATTGAATATATATTCAGAGGTCCTAAATGTAGTGCCTGCCTGTTTATATGGTGATTTGATCACAAAAATGCAAAGGAAAAGGAGTGGTTATGTGGATGTGGGAATTAAATGAAAAATTGTCCCTTATCAACATATACAAAATTCCAGACCTAGGAATGCCCTAATGTTAACCTAATTCTATTTTATTTGGTAGGTACTGTCTGCACTTTTTCATAGTTATTTGTTACTAAAATAGCCAACTATAATTTGTAATTGTTCATAAATCTGATCTGGCAACTTGTACAAGTTGCCACTTTTCTCAAAATCATAATAAAATTGGCTCTAGCAGGAGGTCTGTCTGGTCTGCATGGAGTTTTTCAACAAACAAAGCCAAGGGAATTGCCTTTAGGTAGAGATTTCTTTTTTTTTCTTTCACTCCCTGCCATATTACTGTAACATTTTGCGGAAAAAAAAATTACTGTAAAGACAGTACTGTTGCTAGTTTTATATATGCACAGCAAGACATTTTTGCATATTTATGCATTTTTTAATTTAAAATTAGGCTCAGTATAGTTGCCTTGCTGGCCACATGAAACTAGGATGCCATTAAAGTGCGGTAGATTGTTCAGATGATCTGCGCACCCGTTTCTCTGCCCTCAAAAAGGATTTACGTAGGAGAGTTTCCAAACCAATGATGTAGAACGTTGAGTGTTTGATGTATCTCTTTACTGGAATTAGGGTGATGAACATGAAGTTTCCAGCTGTAGAAGATGGAAGAAGACACATGGAGAAACTAAGAAATGTTAGCAACTATTAGAGGAAGGAAAAGAGTATATACAGACTCATTAATCATATCCACTCAACTGCTTTGCCAACATTCCCTCTGTACATAGAAAAACAACTCTGAGTTGTGCTATCACTCTGGATTAAGTACTATTATTTGGAATTTGTTGTTATTGAGTGTCTGTAATAGTAAAAAGAAAGCAGACAAAAATAAATTTTAAAAAATTCTTATTGATTGAAGAAAAAAAATTCCTTTTCCAGTCCTATAATATGCTAGAGCCAATATTATTAATCTCAATTTCACAACTCCTTTCATATCTTTACCAGAGGTTTTCTGAACTTCTTGTCTATATTTTGAATGTCTAAGTGAAAGGAAATATTTTTAGTCATAAGTCTATTTGGCCATAAGAATTGTATTTGAAAGACTTTGCCAACCTGAGTTCATCAGGTTATTTCATTTAACAATTCCAGCTCTTTGTGATGTTGTTTTTTGGTGTTTGTTTTGTGGAGGCTTTTTTACATCTCAGATGAAAATATCTTAATGTAAATCAGTTATCTCACACAAGCTTTATTTTGGAATGAAAGTTTGACATAACAGAGAAATGCAGTTTTCTGTGGCATATTCTGCAGTATATGGATTGTGAAAGAGCTAGCCAAAGAGGTGGGTCCTTAAAAGTTCCTTATACTTCAACTCAATTAATTTGGACAAGATCCTTTGTACCATAATGGGGCTTTACATGTGGAAGAGATCATGAGAAATTTGAACAAGATTTTATTCTTAGGTATATAAACTTGAACAAATTCTTGACAATGACAGGCCTATCAAAGGACTACAGCCTCCAGCTGGGCAGTATATCCCAGCCAGCCCCACAGCAGACTGATCCTTGGACGCCAACACAAGCAATATTAGAGCCAGTGCTTTCCATGGTGCAGCCAGCCAAGCATCCAGATGTTGTTGCTAGAAAAACATATATCATAACAGAGCACCTGGATTTTGCAGCTGTAATGTTCGATGTTTAAGTTGCAGTTAAACCTTCTTAAACATCTGAGAATAAGAAAGACAAAAGAGGTTCATTTGGAGCAGTAGCAGAAAGTAAATGTATGAATGTAAGTACCAAGCATATGCCTTGTGGCAAAACCTTTATACTGTGACCTTTCTGTCTCCATCCCCCATTTCTTTGCATATTCCATCCACCCAAGAATTAGCTTCTCTTTTGTTACTGATGAGTCATACCTAATTGAGGGGAATTAGTTCCTTGGAGTACCTATCAACAGAATAGAAACCGCAAAGCTGTAGTGACAAAAGTGTATTTTCCACATAAGGATTTCACAACAAGTAAAGAGTTCAATGCTGCAGGTTGAAAAGCACCATGTGTATGTGTGCCTGCTGGAAAATTGAACTGAAATTCCTTAGTATAGCAATGTAACTTGTTAGAATTTCAACTGTGGCAAAGCATAGATCCTTACAAGTTTAATATTAAAAAAAATATACTAGTCTTTTTAAGATCTTCTGCGATTGGACATTCTTTTTTTTCTCCATAAAATATTATGCATTTCCTGCAAATGTAGCTTCTTATCATAAGGTTTCAGTGCAAAAGTTTTTTATGGGTTTAGATCTTATTAAAATAATTTTAAAATCGTCTTGTGAATCCAATGGTGAAACTATTAGAAGATGTCATCTTTCCTCTCATCCTTCCAGTCCTGAAATATAAATATTGTGAAAGAAAAGTACAATTATGTAATATGCTATTGAACTTTCTCAGCAACAGCTCCGAGAAAAATTACATCAGAGTAATGTGAGCTGGAAGATGGATTAGTGAATGTTCTCTGAATAATATCCTGCCACATTCTAACCTACATTTTCCCTTATTTTCACAGTCCCAGGATATTGAACAGATATTAGAGACAGAAGAATTTGTGGCGACGTGACTCGGAATATTGAAATTCACTTTCACATTTGTGATCTGATGCAACTGAAATTTATTCTTTGAAGATGTCAGGCGCATAGGAAGTGCCTGGATTTTCTGATAAATGCCTTATGCCATAGATGTATCAATTGATTTATCCTGTTAAATCAAGACTCTTCAATGACGTGTGCAATAAACGTATGTACATACTCTTCAATGTATTGTGCAATAAAATGGCATTCAGAAACATTTAAGTCTATTACTTGCTTAATGTGTTTTTGTATAAACAGAAATAGAAAATTTAAAATATCCCTCTGAAATTATGGAAATTTTTGTCCTCCCACTTCAGGATAAAAACTAAAAATACAAATTTTACGAGCAAAGGGATTCCCATGAAAATTTGGTTTTGGAATAGCATAAAGAGAAATTTTTGGCTTGTTTCTTGCCCAAAATTCCTGCCAATTTTAATGATGGCATGTGAAATTGCTGAAAGCCTCACTGGCCCAAAAAAAGTACCTCTGCTCCTTAATAGCTCACTACTTCTTTGTAATTAATTTTTACTTTTATGACCAAAAAATGGGAGCAAAAGAAGCCAATACTTCAAAATTGGAGGCAAACCCCATCAATTTTGTTAACATTTCCCATTGAAAAGTGTTCACTAGACAAACATAATTTCCATTTTACACATGTGGAAAGAAATTCGTGTGGGTTGCTCAACTCAGCAAGATCACGCAAAAATTCTGTAGAAGGTGATCCATTAGCTTAAGCTTTCCTCATCTTTGGTCTCCCATGTTATCTAGCACAAAGTTCTCCCTCTTTGTTTTGGTATGGTTTAGATTGTTTATAATAAACTTCTTGTAGGATAAGTAATATAAGGGTGCAACTGCGGGCAACATGACAGAGTCGCTATAGTCATCCCATAAAAGCTATATAATTTAATAAATTAATGTTATGAGCAATTGTGTCTTCTACGTAATTCAACATCTATTTTTTATTAGGTTTGGGCACATTTATTCCTAATAAGTTGTTCTGTATTATCTAATGCTCCTACTTAGACGTTAATTATGTATACCTATGTAGATTTTTTTCCCCAGTAATTTAGTATTTAAATATAATTTATCATTCTGGAAAACTGGTTGTTTGATACAGACACATGGATTTGACTGGAGAACCCTGGAAGCTGTGAATGCTGAAAACTAACATTGCCTCAGAATGTTTAATTTCTTTCAATTTAATTCTGATCAAAAAATTCATCACTTTCTTGATTTAATTTATTTCATATTAACTTACTACACTGTAGAGCTTTGTTTCCAAGACAAAGCAAAATTAAAGTTACAAAACTGTTTGCAGATATTTTCTTAACTGTAAGAGCAAGGAGACATAGCACTTCAGAAGAGCAGGCAGGGGTTAAGAATCTGAAAAGCCAATCAAGAAGCAGACAAAAAATACGGTTTTCAAGTGACTTCCTCCCTCTCAAGATCACTAGCCTTTTCATCGGCTCATGTGGAAAACAAGGCGATAATGATTGCCAGCTACAAGCTGAGGGTTTTTGTTTCTTTTTGCCACTTTTTGCTCACACTGGCTAGTTAGTTATTGGCTGCTTAGTGCTCTGGGATTACCATTGCAGAGATCCTCCAGACAGCAGTAGAGTTCAGCAGGAACCTACAAATGTGAAAGAAGAACAACTTTTTTTTTTTTTCTTTCCTCTTTTCTCTTTTTTCTTTTCCCTTTTTACTTTTTTTTCCCCAAAGTGAAAAATGTAAATTGTTTTGCTTTGAAGGCATTTCAGTAATGTTCTTCCACAGCAATAGAGCAGGAAATACAAAAGAAAAAAAAAGTTGCAAAATTAGATCAAAGAAATTTCTTGTCTGGTTTCATCACTGTGTGTACTGTGTTGCATTTGGGCAATATTGACAATTCTTTTTATTTTTTTTTGCTTAAAGATTTTACAGCTTATAGCAGACTGTATGTATGATGCCTGAGGCAGGGGGTTTTTAGCTGCTGCAGTGATTCTACAAGTCATAGAACTATGTTCTGCACTCATATTTTTCAAAAATTCCTTACAATTGATAGTCTTCTTTCTCAAGATAGATGTCTTTCATCTATGTTTTGTAGCATGAAGCAAAATTGGGTCCTGTATGCTGCTGAAAGCTCAGCAAGGATGCTTACCACTATGACTGATGTTGCTTACTTCACAAACTCAGTTGTTTAAACACAGTGGGCCGACTGGATAGGGATTTTACTTTGCAGCTGCATCATCAACCAACATTACAACTTTGTCATTGCAGTTTTTCACACTCCTAGTTTAGAGCAAAGAGCAACCTGTGTTTAAATATAAATTTTTAAACTCTCAGGAAGCCATAAGATTATTAATCACCACAGCAACTAGTATCTGTTCTGCTCCTATGAGCTTTGTAAATGTTACAGCACAAATAGAGCACAGTTAAAGATGATGCTTTTGAAAATCCATTACTAAGAGCATTTAGGCACTCTTCTAGCAAGACACATTCACTGAATAAGCAGACTTACACCTGCCAAAGCTACACAATCTTCAGGACCTTCATGTGTTACAAGCAAGGTAATTCTTGCTTATTGCATATTACCATTGCTTATCCATTTTTTATCTACTATTTTTTATCTAGGCTATACCCAACTGGTTGGGTGAAAGCTACTACTTTGCTCAAGAATTAGGGCAATCTTGTGACTGGACTGAAGGTTAACTGTGATATCCATCAGTAAATGATGGCTTCATGTGGGATCTTTGCAAAGCTCAAAGTATTGGCTTGCTCTTCTAGGGACGGGGAAACCATACCTTTACACCTAAATTTAGCCAGCACACTTGGAGCTTTGTCTTTCCTGTTAGGGTATGTTGTGATGCCATAAAACTAAGTAGATTAATGGTAAAGATTCATCTCCTAATCAACTAAAACAGCAAATGACTTTTGTTGTCAGGCCAAATTTAGGTTGTATACAAGGAAAATCAGAGAAAAAATATATTAGATCCTCAACACCATATCATGTGGAACATTGAGATAAAAAAGCTAATCTGAGAGTAATTCTCTAATCCCAGCTATTCAAAAGTGAATATTTAGTGGCATGCAATTAGGGGTATTAGGGGTATTCAAATATTATGTTTTGCTGTGAACAATCCTGTGTGACTTTAGCTGGTAATTTCCCTGATGTCTCTCAAATACTTATCTTGAAATATCAGTGTCATTTAGAAGTATCCTTATTGTATTAATTATGAGATAGAATTATACATAGATACTATATCCAGAATAGAATTGCAAAGCAGCCATTCTACACTAAGTATCTTTAGAAAATTTTCAGTTGGTTAATAGAATGACATAAATGTAAAAAGCTTATAGTATTTGCTCTCAAAAAAATATACCAGATGGGATAAGTAGTGAAAAAACAAATTGAAGGCAAGAAAAACTAGTGTTAAAATTAATAAGTTAAATGAAAAGTATATAAGCTTTAAGGATAATTTCTTTGTGTTGAAGGAATAATTTTCTGGAATATGGTTCCAATAGGAGAAATAAGAATAGTCATGATTGGTTTATTGTTTGATCAGTTCAGATAAAGCGCTATATAGTATAAAGTCTGACATTGATCCAGAAAAGACAGTGTAAAAAAAACCTTAATTAAAAGCTTATCTACTGATTTTTATTTTTTCGGCAAGGAATTTTTATACTAGAACACCTCAAAGAATGAGGTAGGTACTATCATACCAAGATGACTGTAAAGTAGAAAATGTGGAGAAAGTGGTAGAAATTACAATACATATAGAAAGAGGATATATTTGTTTCTTTATGAAAATGTGAATGAAGATAAATTTATGTGTATTTATTTGTTATTCATGCTTTCCTTTTTATTTCCTTTCTTTCTTTCCTCCACCTTCATTATTCATCTATTTACATTAATGTGTTCCCCCAATTAAAGCTGCTAAAACTGCCACAGTATATAATTTGTGTGCTGCAGAGAGATTATAATTTTCAGCCAAAGAACTGATACTAAAAAAGTTGTAAGTTCGAGAGGAAAATATGCACTAAAAATAAACTTCCTGGTAAAAACATATGAAGACCAATTTTATATGAAATTATGGTTATTACATGCCTCTGCATTTGACTGAACAATGATTGTTAGGGCACTGGTCTGATTGCAGTCATGTTGCCCTCAGCAGAATCACCCAGAACAAATAAGGCAGTTTTCTTTTTTCACCTAACAAGAGATCCAAATTTTATTTCAAATCAAACTCTTCATGCTTATCAAAAGATCTTTCTCTTGTAAGCTGTAATATATGGAATTGATCCAGTCTGGAAATAAACTTCAAAGAAAACTGCACCTACATTTGCTATGCAAAGGAATTAGTCTGAAAAATATGATAGTCCCATAGGACTATCTTTACTCAAAGAGATTCTAGGCACAAAAATAATAATACTTCATTCCTTGAATTGCCTATTTTATCTGAATTTTGCAAGGAGCTTTTGACATAGAAATTCTGAGAGAATAAAGAATCACAAAAAAAATTAGGTACTTTGCGTTACTAGTATTTCTCTTTATTATCAGATAAATATTTTTTATTCCAGATATTACAGTCAGAGTTTCAGAGTTTTTACCAAGATTAACAGTATTTAGAAAAAAGCTATCAGGCAGGAGAAAACAGAACTTGGTAATTCCTGAATGACATGGTACTATGCGTATAATCCTGAGACAGACAAATAGACAAGGGTGATCTCTCAGACATTTAGAATAAACCCCATTTAGTGTAATGGAAGTGATGTAAAGTCACAGAACCACAAAAAAAAGAACTGGGGCGGGGGGGTCCCTGAAAAGTTAAGTGTTCAAAGGTGGGATTGGCAAGATCTAAACCATTCTTGACAGGGTTGACAACCTTGTCCAGCTTGTTCTTCAAACTTCCAATGATTTAGACTCTAAATTTTGCTAGACAACATATTCTGGGGCTCTTCAGTCCTTTAATGACATTATTATTATTATTATTATTATTATTATTATTATTGTTATTATTATTTTGTAATTCCAACCTGAAACTCCCTCAAACACACCTTAAATACATTGCATTTAATTTCTAATGTTTGAATTGTCTTATTCCAAGGATTAGTATCAAGAATATCTGACAACCACTAATTTATTGCATATGTTATATGGTCTGGAATTTTTCTATCACAGTCAACACATACGAAACTACTACAATAACAAAGTCCTGGCTTTATTATCCTTCTCTTATGGAACCACAATTCTTCCAGCCCAATTGCAGTTAATCCAGTGTTGTTGCATCAGATTTCCTGACAAAAGAAAAGGAGGTCCTTTGTATATTTGAGAAAATCAGTTTATTAGAACTAATATTCTTGAAGATTTTGGATCATTATTTAAACTGCTTGAAATAGTCAACAGACAGAATACTACAGCCTATACTATTGTTTTTGCTTGGCTTCAGACAGAACCCTGATGTGGTCAAATAGGACTTACAGCACTGTCCCAGACTACTGACCTGTACCTTGACTGTACTCCAAGAATCGCTTTGCAGTCAACCTTTGCTAGACAAGTAATTTCTAGAAATGCTCAAAGTTTGTACACCATAAGAACAGCTACAATTTGTCACTACCCAAAGCTTGGGCTATGCATCCTCTAACTTGCTATCTGTAGAAGATGAAGATGTTCAGTTTCTCAACTCTTCTCCATAGTTTGTACAGACAAAGTTTGAGACTCTAATAGACTAACACAGTAAAGCTTCTGAGATATTTGGAAATGGTGCATGATGGGAATAGTCAATTGGTACAATAAATTTTGAGGGACAGAGTTTCCCAAAAACTGTCTCTCAAATCTTTAGAAATAGCCACAGTATCTGTCATTTCCCTAAGGATATGATTTATGGGCCTGTCATGCAAATTTACAGTTTATAATTAGAGCTTATTTGTCTCATTATAGAAGGAATTGAGATTTTTTTTTGTACAAAGTGCATTTCCACCAGAAAACATTAATTTGTTCAAAATAATAATAAGCAAAAAGTAAGAAATGTTTACACTTTAATGAAATTTTTATTGTCTAAATATCCTAATAGCCAGAGATTTAGGAGACAGATTTATGACCACTCTTCACAACATAGGATTCTTCCTAGTTTAGAAAACTATGAGTTTACCACTTGACAATAGAAAATGTTACCTGCAATATGGGATGGTCAAGGCTCAAGTTCTAGCTTTAAATAAAGTATCTTCAGGTAAAGACTTTATTGCACAGGATTTCTTACAGGTTTTTTGAGTTGATTTCTAAAAGAAGTTGTCTTCTTTCCACATTGGAATTAAAGCACATGGTGAAAATATAGATCTTGCATGTGCTCCTTTGTAAAACCACTTATCACTTTTCAGTCAGACATTTTCATTTAATTACTATGCTGTAACTTGAAAAGCTACATAAATGCAAGTTGAAATGTTTGATTTGAAGGAAAGAAAGCACCAAGAGTGGAAAAGTTAATTCCTTTTTTGGTTGATTCTGTCTTCTTTGTAGGACCAAGCAGGGAAAATAAAGACTTGCTAAATGGTTCTGTGCTTTATAACTACATTTTCTTTAGCCTGCCTTTCTGGACAACTTCTACCTGTATTCCTTTTTTTAAAAAAAAACTTTTATTTTTCTTCTCTAAGTGAGCTTTCCATAGGAATAGAAGACACTGTTTTACTCCTCTTCACAAGGTGAACCAAACCCCCTATGTGCTCCACTATCTTATGAAGGTAGAAGGAAGAAGATAAAGTCAGAGAAGCCAAAATCTAATTGTGACTGAATAATTCAGAAATCTGTAAAGAGATTTCCTTAGAAGGTTTCACCCTCTTTTTTGTCTTTGTTTCTGATGAACATGAGGAATAGTTAATGTAATGTGTAATGTATTGCTCATGAAATGTTAAGTAAAGTTTAATTCACATCTTTGAGATAACCTGGAGATTCTAAGAGGACAGTTGCCCGCTGATTCCAAAAATTCTGAATAATGTTTTAAAGGTGTATCAAGTGGAACAGGATGAATGTTCACATCAGGGGTGAAAAGATTAATATTTAAAATGTGTACATAAAAGATGCTTTTTTCAATCTACTTCATGGGCTAAGCAATATGAAATAAAAGCTATTAATAGAACTTCAGATTTCCAGAGCTTTCCCTGAATAAATCTCTAGCTAAAATGAAAACTACTCTCAGTAAGTACCTGCTGTGCAAATAATGTTTAACAGGATTAAGGAATAGAGGTAGAAAAGTGTGTAGAAAGTACCTAATCACAGAAATCTGTGTTCCCATGTTGTTCTTTCTTATACTTTTCAAGCTTTTCAGAACAGAAATGAGAACAAAATATGAAAATGTCAGACGTTTTCTTCTTAGATTCCTTACTTCAATGAGGTTTCTTTATACATTGTGTATAAAGAAACATTTCCCAGGAGGTGTCCAAGATCATTTGTACAAAACAAAATGGTTTTACAATATTGAAATATTTTTGGTGATTATGAAAATGAAATGAGTTCAGGAAAACGCACATCCTGCACAAAGTGCTTCAGGCCCACAAAAACACTATTATTCAATTTTGCTGAAGATGTTCCCCACAAAGACACTTTTACAGAAGGCAGTCCCTTCTGGTAATTTGAAATCACTGTGAATAAGAGACCAATCTTCCCCTCACAGCTTGTGCTATTGTGCTATTACTGCTTCATTCCTTAACACAGAAAGCTCTTTTTCATCTCTTCTATGAGAAGATGGCAAGATATAGCAATGCTGACAAAAATCTCCTTTTATTGTGCAAATGTGAGTAGCTAGGTTTAATAGTGACACAAATTAAACTTTTGAGTTGCCTCTTGTTATATCTATAAATATTATGTCACCCATATTTAGTAATCTGTGTTAATGTGTGAGATTCTCAACCCTTGTGCTATAACTACATTGCAAATTAACTCCAAATAATATTGCTTGGGAAAAAAATGTCTTTTCAAATATAGCTCAAAGGTGGGATTTTTATTTCTTCATATCAACCATAAGCACACTTCATAACTGATTCCTGAATCTACCTAGGGTTAACCTAAACACTAAAAGTCATTTTTCTTATCAATAAGTCAACTCTCATTAACTAAGAGTGGGTTTGCTTCAGGGTCCATGCAAATAAAATATAACTAATTGGATATCTGAGCGGAAATTAAAGTCATACAAAGGGCAATTTTCCAGCTCTTTTAATTTGATGTGACAGAAGTCTATGTACAGCATAGCAACAGGGAATTGCAAGTAAAACCATGAGAACACAGAAATTATACAAATTTGAATATTTTATATGAGACAATTAGTCACGGAGAATTTTGAGATGAAAATGCCAATGGAAATCAAACAGTAAAATTATTTTTTTATTATTTTGTTGTTGTAATGTAGTTGCACAGTGAGACAATTTATCATGTAATGCTATTCACAGTATTGGTGAAGTTTGTTAAAGACTTTTAACAATATATATTCAAATTTTACTTTCTCCTAGAATATATCCAGCTTTAAACTTGCAACAATTTCCTTCTTTGCATCCATACCATCTGAGAATTCTGACTTTACAATCATATACTTTAGTAAGTTAAAAAAGAGTAGGCAGATTTTCATAACATAATAAGCAATTATTAATGACATCACTACAGGGTGGTCAAGAGTTATAAAAAGAGATTGGAAATATATGAATGAAATGTAAGTTGAATTGTCTGAAGGATGCACCTAAGAAAGACATCTTTATCTTGATAGTGTGAAATACTTTTGCAATAACTTTTGCCATTTCAGCCTCAGAGAAAACTACAACTGAGAAGATTCTTTCTGATCAAAATATGCAGGTTTCAGAGGAGCAAGAATTTAGTATCACAATTTGAATCATAAATCACATTGATTAAACAAAGACTAGCTAACATTTAAATATGTTCATTTTTGGTCATGCATGTAAAACACAATCATGAAAGTATTTGATATAATTCAGGAGCAGAAATCTTAAAAATAGAAAGGAAAGACCTAAACAACCACTGGTAGTAACGGTATAAGAACACCTAAAGCAGAAATTGAAAAGTGAGGTAATGTTGTCTGAGAAAATTCTATTGATGAAATTTTGCTACACAACATTTCCTTTATTTTTGCTCAGCCATTGTCTTTTTATAAAGCATATACATAAAAAACGAACAAACAAAAAACCTCCACAAAACAACAAAAAAACCATGAACAAACCCCCAAAACCAAAAAACAGATTAGAATTTTCTTTTTGAAGTTCCTGAACACTTCTAGATTCTGTGGACAGGTAGCAATTTCAGGATATGCTCAGCTCCTGACATAATCCATTAAAAGTGTTAAATTATAGAATGCAGTAGAACACAGTCTAATGTCTTTGGAGTCATAAATAGGTTTACTACAGCAGGAGCCAAGGTAAGTGCCTCTGGTGCTGGCACAATTGGCAGCAGTCTCTAGCATGGTGCACAGAGGGGTCTCCTGAACTGAGGAAACCTCAGGAGGAGCCAAGGGAGCTGCTGTGGGCCACCAGTTCACATGAGAGAAGCAGATGAGACTCGGTTGAGTCCAGAAGCAGCAGCTGGCAAGTCCCTCCCCCCCCCTCAAAGAAAAAAGGCCTTAGGGAGCACTAAGGACCAGGAGCACCACTCACAGGGTGGGCAAACAGGGCATGGCATGACAGTTTGCACCACAGGGCAGAAGTTGAAGTCCACTGAGCAATGGTATTCACATGGCACAAAGTCATGGCTCTCTCAGCTCTGCACCCACCACCACTGTTGCAGCTGCCCAGACAGAGCTCCCGTGGGAACATGCTACCACTCCAGAGCCAGCTGCAGGGTGTGCCTGTCATGCCAGTACCTGCTGGCAGCAGAGAGCACTGGGGGTTGTGCCTATGTAAAGGAATTGCTCCACCGCAGGAGGTGGTGAGTAGATTGAGGAGTTTTGGGGAGAGTGAAAGGCAGATCTTGTTCCCTGGTGCTAAGTATTGGGGCCAGTTTAGTTTAGTATCTATCAATGATCTGGATGAGGGAGTTGAGTGCACCCTCAGTCAGTTCACAGATGACACCAAGTTGGGCAGGACTGTTGATCTACTGAAGGACAAGAAGGCACTAAGAGGGGGATCTGGACAGGCTGGAACAATGGACCAAGGCAAACTGTATGAGGTTATGAATATGGTTCTGTATTAATATTGAGTTTTGTTCTATACTCTCACTACAAGACATTGAGGTGTTGAAGCATGTCCAGAGAAGGGCAACGAAGGTGGGAGAAGGTCTGGAGCACAAGTCTAGTGAGGAGCAACTGAGGGAGCTGGGGTTGTTCAGCCTGGAGGAAAGGACTCTGAAGGGAGAACTTATCGCTTGATAGGAGGTTGTAGCCAGGTGGGGGTCAGTCTCTTCTCCTAAGTAACAAGTGATAGAAGAGGAAACTGTCTCAAGTTGCACCAGAGAAGATTTAGTTTGAATATTAGAAAGAATTTCTTCACCAAAAGGACGGTCAAGTATTGACTGCTTGTCGAAGTTTGTTCACTGTAGTAAGCAAAATTTATATATGCTTTGACTGTACCGAAGTCATTAGAGGTCTCTCAGAATTTGTAGAGATGTATATCTAATATCTACTATCTATCTACTCTAGGGTTGTTTCTTCCACCATTCTGTAGAAATCCAAATTCTTCAAAGAGAAAACAGTCCTCACACTTCTTCACACATCATGGAAAATACAGATTTCTCCTCTCAGCAATGCAGAGAGAAAAAATAATTTATAACAGTCAAATGGGAAAATGAGTATGGAAAGTTTACTTTAAAATATGTAGTTATTAAAGATAAGGCACCTATTTTAATAACAGATTTAAATAGTGTAAAATTTTTCATGGTCTATAATGAAGAGTCTGAAATCTGAAGACTGATTGCTACAGAAGATCCAGTAACACCAACACAAAATAGTTTGCAAGACAAAGGCCAAGAATTCTATTTTATGATGCTTTATTATTCAGTCATGTATCTTAGTTTTCAGCAAGGGCTTAGTTTTTACAATTATTTCCTAAAAATTTAGATAAACTTTGGGAATATTGTTATTCAAATTGCAATGTTGCAGCCAATTTTTTACTATTAAGAATGCTAAATGAGAAAAGCTAGATTAAGCCCTGCAGATACATTCTATAGTGTTCCTTGAACAGTTTAGATTTACTATATGAGTTAGTAATAGATACATCACAGCACACGGGGGACGTTTTAAAGAATTGTTATTATTGCTGTTTATTAGTGTGGTTTGTCTGCAGTATAAAGTACTGCACGGTAGAGTAATTGCTTTCAATAAGTATCAACCCCTAGTGAAGTCATTTTATAGAAAAATATGTTGTCTACAAGTAACAGGAAATGATACATTTTTCCTCTATGTTCACTTAGCTATTTTAGTTTTATCACATTTTATCCTTTTTATGCTTGAAGAAATCTTTTGTATTAACTTCGCTACTTGAACAGGGCCAAGTCATAAACTGAGGTAAATTTATTACTCCTTTCACAATTACATTTATCTGGCTTTTGTTATGGAGAAGAGCAGATATACATAAATATCTTATTACCATACTTCCAAGAGGTGCAAGTACATAAAATGGAACTCTTATCATATAATGAAATAAATATGGTGCAATTTAAAAATCATTTGAGTCTTTCAGCAGGAAAAGCTGGTTTAAGATAGACTGCTCCAACCACTGTGTAAATGGCTTATGGGGAGCTTAAACAAAACTAATTCCTCATAACCAGTAGTATACAGGAGAAAAAGGATGACTTGCATCATAATCTGCTGATTTTAACTTCCCAACCCAAAATACCATGTGCCAGCTGCATCAGTTGGAAACCAGGTGAAGGTTTGTCGTCCACAAAAGTTCGTCTTTAACTGCTTTGTTAAGAGAACCTCAGAGTATGGTTAAGGCCTAAAACTATTTATTGACTAACTTTGCAACATGAACAAAAGTAAAAAGTTTGATGTCATAACATAAAATAAAATAAATTTTTAACAATACAAAATTACATTAATAGTACTATCAACACTGTTGACAAAAATTGTATTGTTATTTCTCAGAAAGATGATACACCAAATTGTTTTGAATGCTGTTTAATATTATCCTAAAATGCCTACTATTATTATGATGCATATTACCTAATGGAACTTTACATGGTATTGCTTACATAATGGTCTTTTACCACTATAAATTCAGTACCTAAATTCCTTCCTATCTGTCAGAGGATGTATCCTACATAAAGACTCAGCAATCTATGGAAGAGTTTAAACTTTGATTTCTTAGCAGGCCACATTAGGCTGTTCACAGAGTATATTTAATTTGAAGACTTGGTATCTGGCAACTAGACTGTGGAATAATAAAACAAACAGTTTAAAAAAACCCTAAAACTTTTATAATTATCTACCTATCTAGTGAAAAACAAAAAAGAGAAAATGGCTTGTCAACACAATAATTACGTGTGGTCACTTCAAGAATAATTGCAATAGAAGTTTGATACTGAAGATATGGAAACATCTTCAGAGACAAAAAAATTATATACCTAAATATAGAACATTAGACAATTTAATGGATCTAAGAATTTTAGCACCCATTTGATCTTACTATCTGGTATATTTACTTATTATCTGTAAATATTTTATCCTGAAATGTAGGAGCTTTTATGTGTAGATATTCCTATTTTTATTTTCAAGACTCATAAGATTTGTACATTTTTAAGGAAAATCAAATGCGTTCAAATTTAAAACATAATAAATGTTAAATTATGGAAGAACAATCCGTCTCTTTGACAGTAAACAAACCACAGCAGCAGCAGGAAAATTAGAAGAAGGATTGATATAGAAAAGGCAGAGATCATGTCTGTTAGTAAGATTTTTCTCTTCTAGTGAATATTATTAAATCAGAAGACAATTGAAAAACTAAATAGAATTTTAAAATAACCAGTTCCACTCTAGAAAGAAAATATAAAGACACCGAAAGAAAATAAAAATAAACAGATAGGAAAAGCTAGTTCAGTATCCTGTATCCCAGTTTCAGTATCCTCCATGTGCTCAGCTGTCTGGTAGCTCTTGAGAGAATAATAAGGCCAAAGCAAGAAAAGCTGAAAGTCAAAAAGTGAAGACCAAAAAAATAGATCCTACAAGTACTTCACCTACTAATACTTTCTATTAAAATGATTCTCAACAGCTTTAAAATGCATAAAGAGCTAGGAGAAAATGAAAACATTCTTTTTCAGATCATCAGTCATCTTAATGTAACACAAAAGTTTACTGTGGGAAGGCAAACTTGCCTCTTCACATACTGAGGACATCTTTGGAAATTGTATGGAAGCAACAGACACATTTCTTTTTATTTTTCCTTAACTGACAGCTACCTGAAGAGGGTGATGCTCACCATCACATTTTTACAAACACATTAAGACTTCATCTACTAAAATATATGCTTCAGTAGATAATGAGTCTAACATATTATTTATGAAAATCCCCCGAAGTTTAAAAGTTTCAGTTGCTTAGGTTGCCTTAAAAAGTAAATTCAGCAAAGTTGGATCCAACATATAATAATAAAACAATAGTTTGGGATGCATAAAAGAAAAAAAATATAGTTAATGTACTCTAAGATGGAAGAGTTATAAACTTTTGCTCACAAATGTTGTGGCAGAATTTAAGTTTAAAGCTGAAACTATGAAGTGGGTTCTTGTTTGCTTTTCCAGAGTTTTTCATAACCATTTTTAAATATTATTTTGTCCTGAATGGTTTTATAAAGTAATTTAAAACACTATGACAACTACAGTGAAAAGTGTAAGCATCCATTAGATTGATTGATTCATTAACTATTGTGGTTGAGATCATCGGTATAGAAGCAGAACTATGAAGCAGCAAAACAGTCACAGCTTCGACTGGTCCCTGATCCGAAACTCACCTGGGACCAACCAATTCCAGCCCCCCCCCAGCTGGGGGGCCGCTTCAAACCACCACAGTTATTTCTTTCTTTAAAGCATGTTATTTGGAGATATTACACTCAAAATCTTGTTATGGGCAAAAGACAACACATGGTGTTAATAATTATTAACCTGATATTATTAGGTCAATTATTGCATTAACATATCTAATTATCTGATATAATATGTATGAGTCCCATACAGCTAAAAAGGTTGTATAAGACCTTACAGGTATGTGTCCCCTTTTTCCAATGTTACAATCACCCTCTCAAAAATTCTCTGGTCCTAATTCTGTCACTTCAGTCTTGCTCAAAAAGGAGAAAGAAGTTGCTAAAAACAGTATGCCAAGATGAGAAGCGTGGTGTAGAAGCTTCCTTCCACATCACCTGGCCCCTGCCTGGGTTTCCCTCCTTCCCTGTTTGTCCTGAGGGATAAGCTGCTCAAGAGCATGCTCTAACTTATATGTACTACATGCTAGCTCATCTGAAAACTACTTGCTCCTCAGATTCAAACAACTAAACTCTACTGAACAGTGTTAAATTGCAGCAATTTAAAAATATTTAGCCCATGTGTTAGGCTTCATAAAAAATATAGTGACCTCAAAGAGGGAAGATATTTTTCTAGGTTACAGATATCAATAAACAGGAAAGCCTATACTGCATGAAGTGTAGTTTTATGTAGCATGAAAAGCTGTATGAGCACACTCTATATGATACCGTGCTCTGTAGGTCGTGCTGTATGGTTTCTCACTACTTGAGTAAAATTCTTCAAAGCAATTAGGTTGTTCTAGGACGACATGAAGGAACCTTAAACCAATCTCTTCCCCATAAAAAAGTCATACCCAGGAGAAGTCAGTAATGTTAGTAGAAAGAACTGCACAGGATATTAAAGATTCATGGAAATCTTCTGCTGAGCAATGATAAATAAAATGTATTCTCTGAAGCATAAATCTAAACCGTATATCAGCTGTGTATAGGAATCCTACGTGCTCTATTACTTACTAATATTTAACCACCAAGACAACTGAAGAAATATTTAGTATTAGAAAACATAACTAATAAAAAGGAAAATAATTAAGTTTAATGGTAGAACACATTTACAGCCAGTGAGATTCACTTATGTGTAGAACCTTTTATTA
Organism: Chiroxiphia lanceolata; assembly: GCF_009829145.1. Classification (NCBI taxonomy): domain Eukaryota; kingdom Metazoa; phylum Chordata; class Aves; order Passeriformes; family Pipridae; genus Chiroxiphia; species Chiroxiphia lanceolata. The sequence continues at coordinate 41,905,711 of NC_045641.1, read as the reverse complement.
ATCCTGCAGGAACACTCATGTCCTTGGGTACTTAAAACTGGAAAGGGTAAAGCATTGCAAATTGTGTTTAGGGAACAATTCTTTATTAGTAATAAGGTGAACTTGTGTAATAATTTGATAGAACCTTCTTGAATCTGTGATTCAAATGTATCAAGTAGATATAAAATATCACTAAATCTTGAAGTGCATTTGTATATACCATGCAGAATCTTAGTTTCTCTTGGTTTGCATTTTATTCTATTTTACATAAACAGACTTCTTATTTTACAGTCTATCTATGAAGTCAAAACTGCAGGGTTTTTTCCAAATTCAGTCCAGTAAATACTGTTTTCCTTGTCAGATCATTAATTTTTATTTCAAATTCTCCGTTAACTTTGTTCTTACTTAGAAAATAGAATCTAAGTTTATGAGTAAGGTAAGTTTATAATTCAAGATAACAAGTCCCACTTTTCCAGTAGAGTATACTATCAATGTTTTTATTAGCTTTTCCATGTTTGGCAACAGACCAGGGAGCACTTCTATTTAAATGATTGTTTCTGGCATTCAGACAGTTTTTCTCATTGTCTTTTAGGTAATGATTATAAGCAGAGTGCAAGATGAAAAGAAAGTAATTTAGGTGATAGAAATATCTATCGCCTTACATTTGCAAATCAAGATTATATTTTTTTTTGTTCTGAACCGCAACAGTGATCCAGAGCATAACAGAGTTTTAAAAGTTGATTTATTAATCTGAAATGTGGATTTAGTTGTCTCAATCTATCTGTAAAGCACTTTACAAAGGCTCTTTCACTCAAAAATCTCAAAGTAATATTATCAGTAGCAGAGACAGCAGCAACGTACACATGAGGTTAACATAATAAACTAAGTTGACTTTATCGGAGGAAAGAAATATTACTTGAGCACTGGTCAGTGAAACACGTACTCCTACACATTATGACATAATTGCATTTATCCAGTTGTAGAGGTTTTCTTATCATTACTGCTTGTGTACAATTGTAATAAATTTTCCTTCTGTCAGCTAAATCTTGCAGCACATGGAAAGACTATAGGTATTGATTGCTTACAACCTGAGTGGAAAAAAAATTACTGTAGAACAAGAAAAATCTTATCAATTAATAAATTAATTTTAAAGGGGATATCTTTTTGACAGCTTGATCTGATATTCTATGATTCAGAAGTAGCTTATTGCAATAAATAAAATAAATTATAACCTTTCTTAATGGAGGTGAATTTCAGAAATTCTGAAGACCGCTTTCTCAACTAAAGGATTTTGAACCCAAATACAACTCCTTCTAGATGAAAAAAAGAAAAAATCGTGAAAAAAAACGGGCCATAGTGCAGAGTGAAGTGAGAACCCTTTTCAGCTTCTTTAACTCTTCTTTACTGTGTTGCATGGGACCTAAAGAAGGAGGAATGCTCACACAGATGAAAGACAGGAGAATAGAGTTCTATAGCTTGTGTATCACTAGGGTTACTTTCCTACTAGAAGATCTGTTGCTTATGTATGTCAGGAGCTGAAAGTTGCTTCTCCTCCTGCACTCTGCCATCATTGGATAGGCAGCAGATCCATTCCTCCTTCTTACAGAGGTTGCTATTCTCCCAGATAATCGCTTACTTCATCTCTGCATTGTCTGCCCTTCTTTTCTACTTTGCAGCCTTGTATCTTTCCTGGCAAGCAACTCTCTGTGTCCACGCTATCAGCATCCGTAACAGACAACAAGTTGTATTGAGCTGAATGGTGCCAGAAAAAAGTCTCCCGATCAGCCTTAAGGTCAACTCAACCTTATCAGTCCTAAGGCCAACTCAGCCTTCTCATCTCATTGTGGGCTGCCAGAGAGATTCCCAAACACCCTCCCAAACAATCTTGAATCTTTTCTGTTCAGCCTTTGTGGCAAACAAACACGTTTCCTAGAAACGTCAGCTTAAAAGATGCCCTTCTCAGTTAATTCTTCATAGCCTAGTTTTTCATGTATGGCCTTGTATGGCTTGCATGGCAAGGGTAGTGGAGGGTCTACAGGGCAGCTACAGGGGTGGCTTGTGTGAGAAGCTGCTGTAAATTTCGCCCATGTCTGACAGAGTCAATGCTGTCCGGCTTCAGGATGGACCTGCTGCTGGCCAAGGCCAAGCCCATCAGTGACAGTGGCAGCACATCTGGGATAATGTGTTTAAGAAGAGCAAAGATGTTACTGAAGCAACTGCAGCCAGAGAGGAGACGAGTAGGTAATAGCAGCAGCCCAGCTGACGTCAAGGTTAGTGAAGAAGTAGAGGAAGGAAGTGCTCCAGGCACCAGAACAGAGATTCCCCTGCAGCCTGTGGTACAGAACACGTGAAGCAGGTTGTCCCCCTGCACCCCACGGAGGTTCACAGGGAAGCAAATGTAGCCTGTGAAAGACTCCATGCCAGAGCTGGTGGAAGCCCGAAGGAGACTGTGACCCTATGGGAAGCCAGCACTGGAGCAGGTTTGCTGGTGGGACTTGTGAACCTGTGGGGGAACCACACTGGGTCACTGAAGATATTTTCAAGATTCGGTTTTACATCTCTTTATCCTACTCTGATTTGATTGCTAGTAAATTCAGTTAATTTCTCTACTTTGAATTTGTTTTGACCACTACAGTAATTGGTGGGTCAATTATCTTGTCGTAGGAGCCTTTTCTTACATTTTCCCTCCTCTGCCTGGCTTAGGAGGGGAGGGATAGAGTGGCTTTGGTGGCCATTTGGATCCCAGCTGGGTTCAACCCACCACAGGTCTCTTGGTAGCCCCAGTTCCTTGAATTTATATACTCATCTACTGTGTCTGTATAGCTTTTAGCATTAAATATGAATCAGATTATACTTTTTTGACACAGTATTTATATTCAATAAGGCTGCAGAATTTTTCCACAGCTAAACAGTATTCTTTTTGTAGCTCTTTCCAGAATATATTTCATGTTGGACATTCAGTCTGGGGCAATAGATTCCCCTGTTTGTTTTTATTTGCTCTGGCTTCTCCTCAGCTTCCAGTGTTTTTAGTTTCTAAGTTTATGTATTAGTGACAAAACTAAGATGTCAAGAAAAACATTTAGTCTGGAATATGTACAACTTGAAACACTTCCATTGTTTTGTTACTTTTTTTTCAATGGAAGGAAGAAGTATTTTCAAGATGGTATTAAAAAACCCATCAACAAACCATTATTTCATATGAATTTCTACCTTTAGAGAATTTGCAATAAAATCAAAAGAATCATAGAATCACAGAATGGCTTGTGTTGGCAGGGACCTCAAAGATTATCTAGCTCCAACCTCCCTGCCATGGGTAGGGACACCTTTCACTAGATGAGGCTGCTCAGAGTTCCTTCCAATCCAACCCTGAACACTTCCACAGATGAGGTATCCACAACTCCGCTGGGCAGAAGTGGTGAGCTGGTGAAGGCTCTGGAGCACAAATCCTATGAAGAGTGACTGAGGGAGCTGGGGATGTTTAGCCTGGAGAAAAGAAGGTCCAAGGGAGACCCTATCCCTCTCTACGACTACCTGAAAGCGTGTTGTAGCCAGGTAGGGGTCGATCTCTTCTCCCAGGAAACTAGTGACAGGACAAGAGGAAACGGCCTCAGATTGAGCCAGGGGAAGACAGGTTGGACATTAGGAGGAAGGTGATTGAACATTGGAATGGACTGCCCAGGGAGTTGGTAGAGTCACTGTCCCTGGAGATGTTAAAGGAACTTGGACTTGGAACTTGGTGCCATGGTCGAGTTGATGGTTTTAGCTCACAGATTGAACTCGATGATTTTCAGAGGTCTTTTCTAACCTAATCAGTTCTGTGATTCTGTGTACGTGGGTGGGTGGGATCATGGGCTGGCTGCTTATATGAATTTAGCAGAACAGGTTTGCAAGGAGTTTCATCCCATCCAGCTTGGGAAAACTTTGCAAGTGCCCTTCAACATAGGGACTGAAATGCGCCACCCTGTTCAAAAATTCAGTTCTGTGCAGAAACTTCATCTTTAGGCAAAGAATCCCATTAAATTGGAATACTTGGTTTTGGTTTTGTTTTTACCAATCTCCTGGAGTGTCTGTGTAGTAAGGCTGGTACAACTAGCTGGTATCTCCTAATGAATTTTGAAAACGCTTGTTCTCAGTTCCAAGTTACTACAGAGTCAAATCGATGTAACTATATATAGTTAATGTAGATTTTGAATGAGACAGAGAGAACACGAGTCTGGATTCAGACTGGATAACTTACAATCTACTTTTGCTTAGATATCTTTGGCTGATATATCTATATTGAAATGGTTTTGCTATTTTTTTTACTTTTTTTTTAATCTGGACTAAATTAATGTGATTCATCAAAGAATCTGGAAGAATACATATGGATATATATCTATATATATATATATAGAGAGAGAGAGAGAGAGATACACCATGAATAAATAATCAGTAAAGCCACACTCTTCAAATTTAGAACATATCTGAAATAAGATTTCTATGTCTCATTTTTATTTCCAACTGAGTCAAGTTGGGAACAATTTCTTTCTCTTTTTATTCTTTCTTTTTTTGTGGTTATGGAAGGGCGGTTTCAAAGAAACTAACAAAAATTTCAGAATAGGCTTCTGAGAAGGGATTTGGCCTTTTTTTTTCTCTTACAACTAATTTCAGAAATATATCTTTGAGAAGTTAGCTTAATTTACATCATGTTGAGGATGGTGTCAGCAGCTGTTGGGTGTGGTCCAGTGTAAATAAAGCTAGATTGCATATTGTGAAAGAATTGTGCCAGAGATTTAAAATGAAAGACTTCATACAATCAACAATGACCCACAATAGCCCCTCTAAACTTGAAATGTTTTGTTAGCTTTTACAAACAGCATAAGTCAACATTGTTATTAAGTAGCTCCTTCACTTTACCTAAATTGGTAATAATTTGTAACTGCCAGAGATTTGCTAGTATTATCTGTACAGGTGAAGTTATACATTTAATCTCCCTTAAGTTCTGGAGCTAAAATAGCTTCCATTAAAAATAATAATTTAATACATTTCTTATTTACAACTAGAAAATATAGAAACAGGGAAAAATCTACATCAGGGAACAGAATGTATATAGGATTTAGAACCAGCTATGCTTTGGAAAGTCAGATCATTTTAATTTGTAGTAGCACTTCAAGTAATCCTTAAACTTTGCCTGACCCATGATTTCACACAGTTTTAAAAAGGAAAAAAAATATAAAAAAAGGCTGCTACTATACATGCACATGCTAATACAGTAATCTTTCACTGTTACATAAATTGGGAGATAACTCTATGACAGCCAGCTCAAATAAGAAGCAATTAGTGTGATAAGTACAGAAATTGTGTCCTCTAAAGCATCTTCTAATGTATTGCCAAAACTCTGTTTTTGGACAACAAAATAATAATTTAATTAATGTTGCCAATGAAAAACATTGTCAATAAATATAAATATTTACATTATAAGACATATTTTAGGACACTTTTTTTGCTAATAATAGCATACTGCTCATTGTAAGCAGCATTTTCAATTACATTACTGCTTATTAAAATGCCAAAAAACAGTGCCAAGTGTTCTTGAAGTATATCACACAAGGTACAGTTCTCTCCACTGTGTTTTTCTTTCTCTGTTTCCTATATCAAATATTCTTTCTCTTTACCCTGTGTCAGCTCAGTGTAATTCTAGACTGAGTTACTATGCATATGTAAGAAAAGAAAATCCATCTTTGTCCAATTACTCCTCCTTAGGTTGGAACATTAGCAGTTAATTTTGTCATAGTATGTTTTCAGCTTTCAATCAAGTTCAGTAATGTGGAAAGTACTGAAATATTATATGTGATCCACAGACTTCAGCTATATTCTTGTCTGTTGGAAATATTTCTTTTAAGAAATACTTACAAGGTTTGAGGGTATTTTTGTTTTGGTTGGTTGGATTTTGTTGGTATATGTTCCAGTATCTTACATTGCTTGTTTATTTACAACAGAGTAAACCCTTTACCAGATGCCAATGTAGCTCCCTTAATCTTGCTGTGTTGTAAAAGGTGGTCAGACCTCAACCTAGAAAGGAAACAAACAAACATGCTTTCCACTCAAGCTATGATTTAAACATCCATGTTTAAAATAAATAGACAAGAAAAACATCCAAATGGAGGTAAGAACATAAAGGTACATCTTCCTTACTATCTAGCAATAAGTGTTTCCTAGAATGTATGTGACTTCCTCAGTTCCTTCCAATATAATTGGGAATATACAATGCAATACGATACAATACAGAAGTTAAATGTCTAATCTTAGAGGCAATGCCCTTAAGAGGTGGACATTTACAAAGACAGAATTGAATGATACCAGAGGTAAAGTACTCAAATCCTATGGGCATACCTCAGCTAAACTCTACTGCAAGATTCAAAGATGTCTCTGCTGGAACAAAACCCAAGGTGTTTATGTCCTTAACTGTGCTCAAGTGGAGCATCACTCTTTTGGAACTTCAACTGTATTTCCGTTTGGTAGCTACATTATACTACCAAAACAAAACAGCCCATTCAGGTGGAAAGTCACTTCTGCCTAAGTGGTTTTTATATATATTTCATTCTAAGGTTATGGAATTTCTCCTCAGACCTTGACTAATTTATCAGAAAAAGTAGACTGTTTGTGAGGCACATCTTAAAATGTTAATACTTACACTAACAGACTACTTAGTAAGGAAGAAATGAAAAAGAATGAAAAGAAATCTCATGCTGTTGATCAGGAGTGACAGTCTGCTGTGAACTGTGAACTGTAAATACCATACTGATGTTGGATGACACTCTTAGCTACAAGGTTTACTTTAAACTAATCCTGGCAGAAGCAGGGAGTTGGACTCAATGATCCTTTATGAGTCCCTTCTGACTTGAGATTTTCTATGATTCTATGCGATTTGAAAAGATGAATGGTGTGTAAATAAACAATGTATTAATTCACAAAAAATAAACTAAATAAACTCTGTACTACAGGAATATAAAATTCAAGTATAATTATGATTCTATGCTTTAAAGAGGTTTATGTAGAGAGATAATATAATTCTTGTTGGAAAAAGACAATCTTTCTGTCAGCCATTGACTACCTTTATGTGATGCCTGCTGGCTATTGGAAATATTTTCTGTTAACTTGGCATGTCTCTTTCTCATAATAATCATGAATAACTGGCAGACTTTCCTGGAAAAAAAAAAAAAGAAGCCAATATTATGTTTATAGATGTGTTTTTTGGGTCTTCTTTAAATGCGTTTAAAAATATGAAGAAAGAGAACTTTATCTGTTACAGTCTTACAGTAGAAATCATCAACTACGTTATTTGCTGACTGCACAGGTTTAGTTATTGTATCATAATGGGAGGGAAAAAAACAAACAAAGATCAAGAAATAGTTTATCTGTAACACATTAGATCTACACTTGAAACTGGGTGCTATCTCAACAGTTAAATCTGTTGAAGTAAATAAGGCCCACATAAAACCGTGTAAAAATTCCTCAGACAACAATGTGACATAATAGAAAATCATTCAGGATGACAGAAAGATGTCTCACCAGCACAATATCAACCTGGCCTCAAGATGGTCCAAGAAGCAGTTCTACGGTCAATAGTGCAGCAAACTCATCATCCAGTTTCAAAATAAGCCATGGAATGAGAACAGCTCCTTGAAGAGTATATAAAAGGCTTACAGAAATTTATGGACTGGAAAGCCTATTTCTCAGAATAATTACCAATACTTCACTGTTTAAAACTTGATTTCTCACAAGTTCTTGTGCGTTACATCAGATTTGGAAAGATTGAATAACTTTTTGAATGTAGGAAAAGGAACTGCAATGCAATGGCAGTCAACTGGGAGCTGAGCAGTGAAGATACTCATAACACGTATGACAGTTTCATAAAGGTTTATGTAGAGCCAATACCAACAGAAAACTTCCCCAAAGAGAGACTAAAGACTAATGAATGAGAACTGCATAATTTTTGGAAAGATGTTTCAGTAGAAAAAGTAAAGCAAAAACAAATCTAAAGTTACAGAAACAAGGAACCTCTATAAGTATAACACAATCATGGCCAACTACTGACTAGGGACATAGCTGGAGAGTAAAATTCATAAGAAGTTGTGGTTGTTTTGTTTGTTTGTTTGTTTTTTATTTTTATTAACATGATCATCTCAGTATAATTAAAGTCTGTACATTCTCTCACCCATTACCCCTAAAAGTTATGATGTTATCACGAGGGAAAATAAAATAAAATAAATAAATGTCTGAAAATGTCATCAGCAAGGAAAAAAACTCCAAAAAAAAATCACCAAATAGAATTTGTCAAAAGATAAAAGGGTACCTTTGGCAGCCCATCAATATCATACAACATTCAACAGAGATTCTAAGCAGCAGGCATCCAGCACCCATAGACATACCTTTAAAGTTGTGTATTTGTGTCACTCAAGAGAATAAATCCCTCACTCCGTTTTTTATCTTACTAATAGGGTGTTTTGTTTGTTTCTTGTTTTTAAAAAGAAGTCATTATATTTAGAAAGTACACTGATTAATAGAATAAGATGTTCTTTTGCAAACATAATAATGAACTGAATATCTGTGAGTGTTTCATAGTGGATCAAGGCTTGTGGGGTCAACCAGGACCTGCACTGTAATGACTTTATTCTTAAAAAGATGATGATTTTTGCTGTATTGTAAAGTTACATTATTTTATCCAGATAGCATAAGGAAAAATCCTCAAATTTTGAGTTTTATTATTAATTGAGGGAGTATAAATTAACATCTTTGCTAAACAGCAGATGTAGATTTCATTATTGATATCTTGATTAGTGTCTTTGTTACAAATTTGTAAAATAAAACCTCATGGATTGTGGTTTTATTAACAAACCACGTGAAACATTCCGTGAACTCTTTTTGATGTAAAAAAAATTCTCATTCAAACACACTGGGAAATGCAGACCAAACACAGTGGCACTGCTATCTATGGAGTAAAGAATCAATGTCAGACTCTCATGGTTATATCAACATGAACATAATAGTTACACCCCGTGTATCACTCACTTCTATAAAGATGCTGTAAAAACTAAATTAACTCCTGAGATCTGCTTGGGTGTTCCTTTTCATCAGAAAATTTCAACAGATATGAAAATGGTGAGCTTGTCAATTATTCTTCTGTGCCAAAACAGTGTTCTCATCTGAGTACAGGAAGTGTTATATCAGTAAAGGGTGATGAGGTTGAGGTACAAAATAGGGTTTTTTCTTAATTCGGCAAACACAAAGACAAGATACATTCTACTACCTGCCAGATGATTTCTCTGTGGTTTTCCCTGTGAAACAAAGAATGTATACAACAGAAGTTACAACAGTTGGTTTAGATGGTAATGCCAGAGATCCAAGAATGATGGCAAAATCGTATCCTTGGAAGAATGATAGAGAGTCTCCAATGCCAAAAGATAACTACACTTCACTGGGAACAATGATTTCTCTCCTCTTTCAAGAACTCTCTAGTTCAAATTTTTCTGGATGAGTGTGCCTTGCACTTTAGAAGACCCAGTGGGATATGATAAAGATTTTTCAAAGTCAAAGACAGCATTCAGAGGCCCTGCTTAGAACCTAATGATACCATTTTAACACAGATTTCCTGCCTTTCCCTTCCCAAACAGAAAAGTGAATAAAACATCAAACAGAACCAGTGTTTTAATAAGCTTACTTAAATACTATTCTGCACCTATTCAGTCCATCCCAATTTGGCCTGTCTTTTGCCATTTTTAAGCAGATAGAATAAAAATTGAGAACTGGATTTACAATTATCAATTACCTTTAACATCAATCATGTTTAGAAACTGTATTTTATGATAGTCTGTATTTCTAAAATTATGTTATCATTTCATTATTTAAACAAGCATTACTCTAGAATTAAGATGAAACAAAATTTTCATTTGTAAAATTAAATAGAATTGCTATTTTAAACTCTGATCACATTTTATGTGTGTGCATATATGCTGATAAATCCCTTTCACTATAAATAATCTCTCTATATAATTAGGGACCATACATAGGGAGCAGTTAATTGTAAACTGGCCACATAACTGAGTATAACATTAGCAAATAATATTTTACAAAGGTCTGTACTAATCAAGTCTCTTGTCCCTCACCACAACATGACTGAGAACAAAAGCAGCAAAAAATATGCTCTGCACTTAACTTATTTCAATCATGTACTATTGGCCAGAGTTTCCACATAGGAAGGCATCTGTTTCATAAACCTATGAACACGTGGAATGGTGTTTTCAGTTTCTTTGGACTCAGAAGTTTTATATAATATTAAATGCATAAAATGCTAAGTATTAATCTCACAGATAAAGAATCAGAGTAATTGGCTTCATCAATATAGACAAGTATATTAGTGCCCACAGTGTCTAAGTGTCTGGACTTCTGGTTTCAGAGCCTCATACCTGTTGGAGAATAGTCACTCTCCAGCTTTCCTGTTTTCCCTCTTCATATACTGAAAGGTTGCTATGAGGTATCCACACAACCTTCCCTTCTTCAGGCTGAACAGCCCCAATCTTCTCAACCTGTCTTTGTAAGAAAAGTGCTCCACTTTTCTTATTGACTTTGTGTTCCTCATTTGGACTTACTCCAAGAGTTCCATGTCCTTCTTATGTTGAGGGCACAAAAACTTCATGCAGTACTCCACATGGGGTCTCACATCTCATGGGTATTAATACCCTCTTCTTTTCTGAATAATGTTACTGCATGAGTTGAGTTCCCTTACTTCATTTGATTATTAGAGGTGTTTTAGTGTAAACTCAGCGCAGATTTACTTCTTTATCTCAAATATATCTCAGCTTTTTCCACTTCATTTTAGTGAAGCTAAGCATTTGATATAGTAGCTGGTACTTTATATCTTCCAAAGAAACTCACTCCTGAACTGCTCCACTACTTAAACTTTGTTAGCACAAGCTGTCATCTACTAGTAATTTTTCCCTGAAAAGGAAATATTTGTGTTCCCCAATCCCAGGACCTTTAATCAGCTCTTTAATTCACTTTTGGCTATAAACCATAGTTTGTAGGGTTTGTTTCTTAAAAACACTCTTTTGGCCATGTCTGCAGTGCACGAATTCTATGTTATGTTAAAGATTACCTGGTGAACTGATATATTTACCCAGGGAAGTCAAGTGTATAACTGTGGACCACAGTAAAACTGGATTAGTCTGGTAGTTAGCGACCACGCTAATTAACTCCACCTGAAGGCAGCACTAATTATCTGATTCCCAGCAATGTGCTGAACTATATTGCTTACTTGTGCTTTCTGCAGTTCCTGAACATTTTGAATCCAACTCGTCTTTTGTCCAGCAATGTACGTACATCCTGAGGCAAAGCATACAGAGTACAGCCTCCAGAGCTGCTTCATAATCAGCCTCTTCCACTGTCAAGCAACCAGCTATTTCGACATATGGCAACTAATCAGATAAACAGACATTTAGAAATCTGCCTTCAGGCAGTGTTCCTTTCCTAAACATGAGCTACTATTCTGCACTAGTAATTTTCAAATATTCTCTTAGATTTGTGTAAAACCCAAGAAAATATATTTCACTTAAAGATGAAGGACAATGTAATTCTCATCAGTGGAACCATTTTATCTATATGCTTCCCTTAGTCATATTAAACAAATATGTTGATATTCACCTATATGAGGGCCTTTTATGTGATCAAAGGAAGATCAAACTGTTTATGTATCCTTGAGTGGTAATTTGTTGTACCCTTTTTTATTTAGAGTAAGTTACTTTTGCATGTTGTGGCATGCTGTTCACTGATGTTTGTTACCTGAAAATTAAAAAACAAAACAAAAAAAAACCCCAGTCTGTGCCATAGTGTTGTTTGGGATCAAAGCCATTTTGCTAAGTCTGGGAAGGTTCCCCTAGTCTGTGTTCAATCAAATTAATGTAGATGTTTTAGATCACCTTTTATACAGGAGATATTCAATTTTATAAGAGTAATGGCACTGCACTCCAGAAATAGAGATATACCAATTTCATATAGTGCTTCCCATATTGTATTAATAAGCTGATAGATTGAGCCTGATATCTGGCATTACAAATGTTTTCAATACTTTCTGACTTCAGATAAAAAGTCCAATGAAAATATGTCCAGGCTTAAACAGCAGTAAGTAGGTCTAATATAAAAACAGATACGTTAATTCCACTGAGTGTTTGCTTTTGGCTGAATCTGTAAATGCAATTAAATTATTGGAATGAAAATCCAGGTCTTCATTTCATTGCATTACTGGTTTTTTTTTTCCTATTGGAGATTATTTTCTTTGCGTAAAACAATTGAACTTTTCAAAGTAGAAGTTAACATTAGGGTTCAAACAAACACCAAATTTAAAACTGGAAGCTAAACAAATCATTATGTCAGAAAACATAGAAAAAAATGGATGGATGTTGATAGGTTTCCAATTTTAACAGAATAATGCCACAATCTTTTGATGAATTATCTTTTAAAGATAATATAAAAGATAAGTGGATAAAATAGAATTAAACGAAACTTGCAGTCTTCAGATATTTATGTCTGTCACTATGAGAGACTGCTTTGTTAAAATGCTTTTAGCACATTCCATGTCTTTAAAATTATTTTGAAAAACATTAATTCAATGAGTAGTACATGAATAATGTACTGAAAATAGATAATAAAAAGGACACATTTGCTTAAAGTTTAAATGAAAGTAGTTATCCAATTCTTTCAATTACAGGGCAGATTTCATACCAATATTCTGTAAGACAAAGAAAGGCTGAAGACAGAAAGGATTTTCAGTTATTAGTCACTCTTGTGACTGACTAGTGAAATTTCAATGTTAGAATTCTGATTTAGAAGATTTGATTCAGAAAATCAACTATGTATTTTACTTTAATAGCTTCTCAGGAAGCATAATGTAATTTCCATTGGTTAATAAAGGATCTTGAACTGTCAGTAATAGGTAGCACTTCTATATGTTCCTAGACTTTGATCAAGATGGTTTTAATATTGACATTCTAATTATTTTGGCCAAAAAAACCAAATGCAGTCAAAGAACTAATGCATGCTCTGCTTTTGTGATCCTTGCAAGTACAATTACAGCTACATTTTGAAAAATATCCTCCAAAGACTGTTAAAATCAGTAGAGAGGAAAAGAGAAAATCTTATGTATTATGGATGTTTTTGAGAAATAATTCACTCATGGATACACCTCATTTTCTGACAATTTTCTTGACATTACAATCTGATTGATTCTGAGTGGGGTTGCTTGAAAATGTTCTAGTGAAACACTTTCAGGAAAATGCATTAGTTTTGGAGCCTAAATGTTTTGTTTAAATCATCTGGTAGATTGGGTTTATTTGAAGGGTCATTTGGTTTTGACAGCACGTGGGGGGAAAGAAGCTTTTGTGGTGTTTAAAGAATCATAAGTGTGTTTGGGTTTTCAGCAGATCTCAAAGACCAGAAGCCAGCTGTACATCTACCTCTCTCTCCACTGCAAAAAATATTCTCTTCGCTGAAAAAGATATTGCAGTTTCATTTCTGCTAAAGCAACCAGAAGGACATATTTCAGTGAAGACTGTAGGATTCAAGACTTCAGAAGCTCCAGATTTTGCTCCAGCCTAACTTCTGGAAGGAGGGTGGGGGGAGGTGAAGCCAAATCTGAAAACATGGAAATTTAAAGCTTTCAAAAAAACCTTTTCTTTGGTCCAACTTTTACAAAAAGCAATATTCTTTTCTTTTGCATTTTTTTGCATTTTATGGTTTAAGAGGATAGAAACCTGTTTCGAAGTCTGTCATCATCAATGGAGAGACTTCAACTGACATCACTAATGTAGCAGTCTCCCAAACTGCTCTAGGACAATATTCCCTTGAAACAGAACTATCTATATGTTCAAAAGAAAAGATACTCAGTTTTCATTAAAAAATAACTCTCTAATTGTTCTGCACATATACTACAAACCTTCTAGAATAAAAGTAGGATTCCTTGATAGATACTTGCAGTAGAATTAGATGTAAAAATGTGGTAGTTTTTTTCTCCTTATGTGCACAGTATTCTGCTCTAGTTTAATGCTGTAGAGACTATATCTATATTTACTGTCTTTGAGTCTGAATTTATTTACCCTTGGATACAGGTAAGTACCCCAATGATTGGAGTTGATGTAGATGCTATGGCTGTTTCCACTCTGGAGGTTCATGGATCATCAGCCTACTCTAACAGTGCTCTGAATTCATTCATACAGGAAGGTGGAAAGGAGAATGGGCCACAACTTCTCACATATAGAGGAAGTGCAAAATATCATTTTAAGTACAACAGATGGCTAAAGAAAAGCAGCGAGTTGCACATATATGAGACTAGAAATCTTTTGGCCCCTCCTTTTTTTTTAAATAAAAATAAGAACAAAATAACATGTCAAATTCTTTCCTAAAATGTTATCTGGCTTACATATTACAAGTACTGTGAGGCAAAATGCCCAAAAGTTAAATTGTCAGCTTGTTTTCTTTATAACCATGTGGCTTATTTTTCCGTGAAATCAACAATTCTGTTAAAATGGTTTTCAGCAATTTCACTTCTGTACATGTTCATGCTGTGCCCAGAGTTCAGGCACTCAAGGTATCCCTGAAACTAGCACTCAAGCAAAAATCATCTCTCACACTAATTTCCTCTGTACATGTCACTTCCCGCTGTCTTCTTTCTTTTTTTGGCTCGAGAAACCCCTAACATATTATCTTTGGCAACTGCTCAGGAACCCTAAGCAAAGCATCTTTTCCAAGCCTGTCCCTTGGTATTTGAAATTTACATGTTCTTCCCAGTCTTTTCCATTACTGCTCAGAGCACTTGCCAAATAGGAGTAACGTATAAATCATCAAAATCAAAGATTGGGCCCAAAGCACTGTCAAACATTTTTCTTTTGTCCCGAGTTTTAGGGTTGAAATGTCTAAAGATAACAGCTTTAAAAGGGTCCTCAGAACTAAGCGTATCTCCAGATACAAGTAGGACTAGGAGTCTCTCATTAGGTACAGAACTTATCTAGGCTAGGGGAATCCTGATTTTGTACGCATAAAAGGCTGTTTGGATGCAAATCCTGTGGAAGATACTACACTTCTCAATAGCTTTATTTAAATTAAATTTTAGAAAGAGGATAAAAGCCAATACACTGATGGTAGGAGGTGGATGTTCAGATTAGATGACCTTTAGAGGTCACCTTTAACATTAAGTGTTAAGTGTTCTGTAATTTATTATTGATATGTATAGGATTTACCAGTGGATGTTTACCAGTGTATAGGATTTACCAGTGCTGTCTCTAAACCTATTAATTTTATGCAACAGGAATGAGTTGCAAAGATAAGTGGAGATATGTACAACAGCATCTTTCTTATTGTGGCAAGTGGCAAATGGAGAGGACCTCCCAGTTGTAACTACAGCTCATAAGATTTCTCAAATTCAATAATAAAACAATTAATTTTGAAAAAGTTGCAGTTGCAAACTGTATGTAAGTCTATGAATTTCTAAATGCCTCCCACTGCTCACACTACTATACATCTGGGGTTTATTCCCGTCAAAAAGACATAAGCAAATCATGCACATTTTGAAAGAGTCTCGTTTTGTTACAGTACAAAAACCTGGATATGACTGAAATATGTGAAGCAGGTTATAATGACCAAGTCAAAAGATAACAGGTTTCCAATGTTCCATGTTAAGCTGGTCATGCATATTTTTATCTGTAGAAATTGTGTTACCATCACTAACTTATGACATTTTAGCAATTTTACTTTCCACTAATTCAATGTCTATGCATCTAATAACAACCTGCTGTTAATTAAAATCTCAGTGAAAAACCTTACACAAACAAGTTTTCATCAGATACAAACTCATGCATTACTTTGGCTCATGTAAATGAGGTTATTGTCCAAGTTTTCTTATTTGATTGAATCCACTGAGTGATGTGTGTTCCTACTTTTGACTGGCACAGCAGGATTGCTTTTCTTTGAAATTTAGGGTCATTATCCTATGCATAAACCTGATATCTGCGTGTTGTGCTTCAGCTCATGTGATATTGCTTGTACATTTAAAATTCTGGTTCCACTACTGTACAGACTTACCCCTCTTCCTGTTATACTGGTCACAATGACATCCTTTGGAGTCACAGCAGAAAAAGGACAAAGATGTTATGACACCCTTGATTTTGTTGCATATGTATAATTATCAGCAAAATATCACATCAACAAAAAAATGAAAACAAAGTGTTACCAATAAGCAAGAATGGTTTAGGATGTCCAGCCTACTATAGATTTTCCTGGTCCAGTACCTGCAGGTCTGCTTCAACAGGGAAATGAAGCAGGAAATAAGGGGGATCTGTGCACGGGTTCCGCCTCCACTGTAATAATGTGGTCCCACAGCATCTGAGCAATGCTAGCAGAGCTTGTGATAGGTTCAATGCCAGCCCCAGAAAGAGTGAAGATGTAAATACAGTCCATTATCTCTCCAGGGTCCATATTTGGAACCCAATGAGTAAGAGCTGGAGACAGGCTTGTAGCAGATGCAACACAGATCAGTCCCAGGGCTGGAGGCAAGGATGCCTCTGCTCAGACCTGAGCTGAAATGGGACTCCTGGGCACATGAGCAGGGGTAGGAGTGCTCAGAGCCATTAAGGACTCTCTGTTCACTCAAGGAACCTGACAAATACCTAGACATTTCTTGTGTCTAGAAAAGTTTTATCGTTTGCAAATCTATATTCTTTTCCATTTATTTAAGTCAGTACAGAAGACTATTCTTGGCTTCTCTTAGAATTTATATTTACACACGGTAAAGGGTTTTACACCCAAGCTATAGCTGCAAGCATTACTACAGGGTCCCCTGGTAACTGTTGGGCAAGATTTTTTCTTATTTGTCTTGGTAGGTTGCTGAAAGACTATCTTTCTCCTCTGTCTGTCTGTGCTGTTTCAGCAATAGCTGCTCAACAGGTTGACAAAGTTTACTGTGTCCTGTTTACCTTTGACTCAGACAAAGATGAAAGAAGTAGTGTATTACAGAAAGAAAAAAAAGATATAAAATCTCCCAAACCTCAAGTAGACTACAGATCATAAATTTATTCTCACACTAAGACCTGAAGACTTCATTTTCTATGAAAATCTCACTTGTACATGCTTCTTTGTCATTAGTTCAGCTAAGAACAATTTAATAATTACATTAAATGTCAAGAAGTGTATCAGTTATTGACAGAGTAAATTCTATGTCTGCTCTGAATACTTCAAAGGCTTAACTAATTAGCTTGTAATAAATTATATATGTAAGCTACACTTGATTCAGACACATTAACAGTAAAAGTACTTTACTTAATAAAAAAAAAAAAGAAGTAATAACTTTTCACATTCCTTGTTGTTATGTTCCAGTTGTTAAAATTATTAGAAATATACCCCTGCCTGCGTTAAGGTGCTGGTCAATAGTACGGATTTTATTCAACAGTAAATGTGAGGCAGTAAGAGAGAGGGATAGAAAGAACAGGGGAAAGGTGAAGGTGAAGAAAGAGAGCGACAGAGAGAGACTAAATAGAAAATGTATCGCCAGATGTGGAATGTATCACCAAATGTGGAACCCAGAAGTGGGTCCTCTTCTCAGTGGTGATGGTCCCGCAAAACATAGAATCCGCCTGGGGCTTCCACCACCACCACCTTGATGGATCTGGACTGTGACCACCGCTTCAAATTATTAATATTTAACACAGAAAACAAGGAAATTGTGTAAGCCAGGACAGAGCTCAGAAGCATGTGGAAGGGACCATCCTTTTGGAAATACAGAATATCCAGGATTATTAATAGAAAGCAGTAAGCACTATAAGTGGACATCATTTACACAATAGCAATCTTTGCAGTTGGAATCAAAATTTTAAAATGCTCCATAATTTCTAAACATATTTATTCAAACTGACTGGTGCTTAGGGGTCCCTACTACAATTTAATTAATCTGCTTGTTAGAGTTGTCTCAGCTGAACATCTTTCTTCTCTGCCAACTGCTCTAACTCACTCCACCTTCTCTGCAACAGTTGAGGAAAAAATGTGTTTTATATTAGACTAAATATTAGACTATTGGGTTTGTCTTTTAAATTTCCATTTTTTGCCAGATCAAACATTTGAGCTGATTGTAAATCAGAAGTGTATATTTTCAGGAAGTTGAAACTTACCAATGACATACTGGAGTCATGTTCTATGTCAGCCAACTGTTCATCCTAAATATTTTATTTAGTTTAAAAAAAATTCTCTCCTTTAAAAGACAAAAGAACCTGTGAAGATAATTGCCATAGTATTATCATATCTCTTAACAACAGTAAATTCATTTGTAGGAACTTCACAAAGAGATATAGAAAGAATGAACACATTTAAATGTGAATTACTGTAAGCATATTTTTCAGTGTTTATTCTAGTCTGGGTTTTATGTTTCTATACAGAAATTTTTCATAAGACAATAGAAGGAAAATAGTTTGTGTTCAGGCAGAGAAATAGTAAAGATAAAGAGTTTTTCAGAAGAACTGGGTAGAGTTCTGAATACAACATGGGGAGCAAAGAAAAGTATGTGCTTTTTACTGTCGGATTAGTAGTCAGAGATGAGTTAGTTGGATTAATTTATTTTGACTTAATGAAAGATTTGATTAAAGGATTTCGAGTTAACAATAAGTACCTGTGATGATGAAAATTTTTATAACAAAAAATAGCAATAAAAATAAAATGGCTGATTCACAACTTATTCAAAACATTAATAGCTATTTAATTCACAGGTTAAAATTTGGGTTGGTTGAAACCAACATGCTACATAAAGATTTATCATATAAAATTCACAGCAACATAATAGTTTTTTTTGATACATGTTGCAAAAATAGGTTGAGAAATAACACCTCTACAAAAAACACCGACTTGTAAGTGTGGTTGAAAAACTGACTCATCAGCTAGAAATTCTGATTACATTTTCAGTTTTGTGTAAGACAAGACTGAAATCCTTGCATCAATGAATATTCTGCAATTATTTGCCTATGTTTCTTTTAATAAAAACAGAAATAAGGCATTCTAAATTGATAAAAATATTTTGATAACAAGAAGCAGAAAAAAATTTATTTCACAAGGAGAAAAAAAATACCAAGAGATTCTCACAAGGTCATTTTCTGGGACAAAAACATTCCCTGAGGAAACTTACAACCTGATCTAAAGAAAACAAATGTAAACAAAAATGCCTAATTTCCCTTTCAATTACAGTGGGATGGTAGAAAATTTAGCAAAAAAATTTTGTGCGCAAGTATAACAAAATTGCTCTTGCCTTCCCTCTGCTTTTCCCCAAATGAAATGATATGTTATGATTTATAAGGAAGCATTTCTTTACCAAGAGGACAGTCAAACACTGGAACAGGCTTTCTAAAGAAGTGGTCAATGCCCAAGCCTGTCAATGTTTAAGAGGCATTTGGACAATTCCCTTAATAACACGCTTTAACTTTTTGTAAGCCCTGAAACAGTCAGACAGTTAGACTACATGGTCGTTGTTTCTTCCGTTTCCTTTTCCCTTTCCCTTTCCCTTTCCCTTTCCCTTTCCCTTTCCCTTTCCCTTTCCCTTTCCCTTTCCCTTTCCCTTTCCCTTTCCCTTTCCCTTTCCCTTTCCCTTTCCCTCTCCCTCTCCTCTCCTCTCCTCTTCCCATCTCTTCAATTGATTTATATTTAAATAAGTAGTGGCTTCATTTTCAGTAGTCAGATGAATCCAACAAAGAGGAAGACATAGACATAGAATCATAGAATCATAGAATCATAGAATCATAGAATCATAGAATCATAGAATCATAGAATCAGCTGGGTTGGAAGGGACCTCCGAGATCATCAAGTCCAACCCTTGATCCACTACCACCACAGTTGCTAGACCATGGCACTAAGTGTCACATCCAGTCTCATCTTAAAAACCTCCAGGGATGGAGAATCCACTACTTCCCTGGGCAGCCCATTCCAATATCTGATTACCCTCTCTGTAAAGAAATTCTTTCTAATACCTAACCTAAACCTCCCCTGGCACAGTTTAAGACCATGCCCTCTTGGCCTTTAAAGCGTAACATAGTAAAATCTTGCATCTTCTTGTATTTCAAAATGTAAATTTACATTGGCTAGGAGGAAATCCATTATGCAACCAATTTTCTTAAAGGAGGATACAAATGAGCTGTTAATTCTGCCATGTCACTTACTAGAATGAATGCATCTTAGTTATTATCAGAAGTGGGTTTTTTCCTTATATATTAGGTGTTTTGCATCAGTGACAGCAATCAATCTCAGATTCTGATTCTCTTGTAATTCTTTTATCCTTAATCAGCCTGGCT
The DNA here is from genome assembly GCF_009829145.1 of Chiroxiphia lanceolata. Classification (NCBI taxonomy): domain Eukaryota; kingdom Metazoa; phylum Chordata; class Aves; order Passeriformes; family Pipridae; genus Chiroxiphia; species Chiroxiphia lanceolata. Next base: position 41,885,387 of record NC_045641.1, on the reverse strand, counting down.
TCCACTCCACTGAAAAGTAGCTGTTCCTCTCTAGCTTTCTAACTCTGTTGTCATCTGGGGACCTACTATCCACTTGACAAAATCACAGTCAGTTATACTAAGCTTCAATTAGGCCTCAATGGATTGGTAAAGTTGGTAAAACTTCTCTCCCAGAAAGGCAATTTGAAGACCTATGCGTTCTTTCCTCTAAATAGCATTTAGCTCAGTTGAGAATATTAACTATTAGACTTGTTCTGGAGGGATACAGAAAAGAAGACTTTTAATCCCACAAATAAGGGTTTTAATGAAAAGTTGTTACAGAATGTTAGACACCAGAACAGTAATTTTTGGGTCAGAACCACCTCGTGGGGAGCATGTGTGTGTGTGTGTGGAGGGGGAAGGGATGGGTCGAACATCTTGGAGGTGGGGTGATGTCATATCCTTCATGGAAGGCCCCTGGAACCCACATGGGGAAGCCCCGGAGTAACTGTCAGTCACAAACAGCCCGGGAAAACTATAGCGCACCACACCTCCTGCAGCCCCCAAAACCACCTCCGTGCAATAACTTTTTCTCCCCTTTCCAACTATGTTATCCCAGAGGCATTACTACTATTGCTGATGGGTTCAGCCTTGGCCAGTAGTGGGTCTGTCTTGAAGCTGGCTGGCATCGGCTCTGCCTGGGGAAGTTTCTAGCAGCTTCTCAGAGAAGTCACTTCTATAGATAACCCTAACCTCCTTCTACCAAAACATGGCCATGCAAGCCCAATAGAGTCTTAAAATCAATGAACACATAAACATTCTCATATCATCCTCAAATTATCTCCATTCTTTAAAAAACTAATTCAAATCCTTTCAAAGATTTATTTTGATTCCACATAAAAAGTTTTTATTCAGGGTGAATAATTGGGCAAAGAACTTTATTGGAAGAGGAAGTGCAACTGTGTAGTACATTCTCCTGACAGATTTGTCATTTTTCAAGTTGCAGCTACATGGAGGGTAGGGTACGATAGAGGTAAACGTACCTCCTCACTTTACTTTTCAAAGGAAGTCCTTTATGAAAATATCCATCCCTGGGAGACAGCTTTCAAATATAAATGGCTTTATTTCCCCTTGTAGATGCCATCCCAACACCGACATATTTCTGATGCCTACTGTCTTATGTATATGAGAAGTATAATTATGAGTAAGAATAAACAATATGTTGCTGTGAAAATGTTTTTCATGTGGCTTTTCAAAGTAACATTTAAATAGAGAGGTTTGTCTGCTGAATACTGTGTAATTATTGTTGTTTGGTTTGCCTTTTACTGTAAGCAAAAAGCTCTCCTTTTCTACTTTCTAAGCTGTATAATGCACAGTGTTGCCTATTTATTTAATTGTCCATTTAAAAACATTTTTGTGTTTTCTACAACTAAGTATCACTTAGTCAAAAAGCCATAAAAATACAATTATTCATAATTTATTCTCCATCTGTTTAGATTCATATTAGTACCAGTAAACTAATGGCCAAACTTCTTTATGGCCTAAAAGAAGTTTGTCTCTAAATACTAAATGCTAAGTTATGGCTTCCTGGTTCCACTGTATCTTTCAGATACCACTCCAAAAAGACCTTCTAGCTAAAATATTTAATAGTTGCGTCTGGATCATAAACCCCCACTTAGCAACAAAGATCTAGCAAAAGGGGTTTTGAGATGAAATATAAAAGAAGAAGTCTCTGAGCTAACATCTTCTTTGATCCTTCTTATTACTTTGAAAATGAAAGGGCTATAAAGTAGATACACGGCTGGTCAAATTTTTACAGTGTCATTTGTTTACTTGTCTGTTAGGTTTGAAGACACTTACTTTTACTGAAGCATACCTATAAAAAAAACCAAACAAAATAAATGCAGTTATTTTCTAAAACTTTCAGGTTTTAAATCAAATTTATTTGATTTCTAGATTTTTTGAACACTTAGATTGTAGAAGAAAATAATCCCGAAATGAAATATTTTTACTCTCATAATTATTTTTTTTTAGTAGTAGGGAAATATTCCACACATAAACACAGAATTAATGAGGTTGGCAGGGTCTTTTGGAGATCATCTAGTCCATCACCCTGCTCAGAGCAGGATCAGCTACAGCAGATTGCTCTGGGCCACGTCCAGCTGGGTTATGAGTAGTTCCCAGGATGGAGATGCACAGCCTGTCATTAACAGGACAACCTGACTCAGGGTTTAATCACCCTGGGAGTGGAAAGGTTTATTCTGTTTAAACAGAATTTCCTATTTTTCATTTTGTGCCCATTAGCTCTTCTCCATTCTGGACATCCACTGGGTATCACTGATCTGGCTCCATCATTTTTATTTTGCCCTGTCAGGTATTTATACACATTGAAAAGATCCCTCTGAGCCTTCCTTTTTCTTCTCTCAGCCTTTCCTTATGTGTCAGATGCTTTGGTCCCACAATAATCTTGTGACCCTTCACTGCACTCACTACAGTGTGTCCCTGTCTCTCTTGCACTATTTCTTTACACAATCTGAAATACCTAACACTGTAAGAATCATTTACTTTCCTAATGCTAAGAAGAGTCTGCCTGTGTTTCTTCTTTTGAGATCCCATGTACACCGTTTTCCTTCCTCTACCGCTATTGAAAGTGTCCTCTGAAAAGCAAGACTTAAATGGAGAAAAAAGCTAAAGATTTTCTATGCAGCTTGTCCCCCTCAGTCACCCAAAATAGTAAAAGTTACTTTTGCAAAAGTAACTTCCCCCTTCTCTGGTTTCTAGCACTTCACAAACTGAACTAGGATAAGTCTTAATTTTTCTCCTCTTTAAACCAGTATTTTCTAGAAAAAAAAATCACTATACTTTTAGTACAACAGAAGATGTTTCATTATATAATTTTTCAATTAATCAAAAAATCCAACAATGCTATTTTTTCCCCTTATTGCTTTAGGAAGTGTGTTTTACTTCTTATTTCTTTGGTATAGTTTGGTTTGGTTTCCAATTTTTCTCTTTCCTTCCCACCTGCTACCGAAGAAAACATTTAAAGAAAAGAGAAACCTGTGGAAAACATGCATAAAAAAGACTTATTAAACCAAAAAAAGGTTTTGAGAATTACCTCATTCATCAATCTAACTCCATACCTTTTGATGTCTCTGACATCTTGTATTCAGTTATGCAATCTACCTTCAAATCTGAAGATGTGGTAGAGCCCATTTCAGTTGTGTGAGAATAGCAATTATTTATGGGATGAAATACTTGTTTGTTAAAATCAATTATTCTTCCACATTATGTCTTCCAGAAAGTCAAATTTTTAAAATCTGTTTTTAATTTCCCAAAACAGTTCTGTGATTCATGTTTGCAGATTTTGAGTCCTTTTAGATTTTTTCACATTGAATTTTCACTGTCTCATATTAACCTGCCAAATTTAGCCATGGTGAAAAGAGCTCAATGGGCTTCATTGTACAACAGGACTATTTTGTTTTAGTGTTACTATCACACCATTTGCTAACATAATTTGAAATCTAAAAAGTATTTGGTTTGCTCCTCAGATGTGGAAACTTCAAATTTCTGTGGTGTCTCCATGACTTGGGATCTTGGTTTTGTAAATTTCTCACTGCCTATTATGATTTATTATGTTGAGAGGTGTTGAAAGTTGAGTCATGAAATCTGAAGTCTGGATTTGGACTGAAAACACCACAGGGATATATTTTGCTCTAGGGATGCTATGAAAATAGGCTGTTCTGTTGCCAAATGTATATTAAGAAGCCCCCCCCAAATGTTAACTGTCATAATTTCAGATTCTGAAGGTTAAGAACTTCTATGCTAACTATCAAGAGATGTTTAACTTGGATCTTGCTTATTTTACATAGTGCTTTGGTGCTCTGATCCTCCATTGTCTTATTCTGATGTATTTCCATTGTGTAAAAGTCTAACAATAGAACTATATTGACAACCAAAGTAAAAGAGTAAATAATTTCTAAAATAGTACACTGGAGTTTTTGTTTCAAAGTATTTTAACTGTTTGAAGAATAAGAAGTAAATTACTTCTTGTATATAATTAAATGGTTAAAGAAAGCACAGAAATATTTGGAAATACCACAGTGATGATTATCTACTGCCTTCATGTAGGTCTATGTCAGAACCACAGAGTGTTATTTTAGATGTACCCAGAATGATGTACTATTCATTCCTTGGTATTAGTACACCATACTGTATGATTTATATGGATGATACAGTCACACTTCAGCTTGTATGTTTAGACATTTTGCAAAAACAATATAACTAAATTTGAAAAATACCCAGTTTTTCTCACACAAGCCAATTTAAGACTATTGAAAACTCTGTACAGGTTTTATTGGATTATGAATTATTTGATTAACCAATGCAAAACACATCACAGAGTCAGAATTATCCGATAGATTTTGTAGCTAAGACAGCATTCCAAATACTAACGTACATGAAGTACTGCATTACATTATTTATGTATGTGAAAAAACAGAAAGTTTTGTTAATTATCCAAATTATTCTGTTCTCACTTTTCTGAAATACACAAGTAAGATCTATGGCATTGTTGTAATTTCATGTTGGTGGAACTTGATTAATTTTATTGTCCTTAAATCCATGAGACAAACAGAAACATAAGCATTGTTACTCACATGAACTGGAGTAACATCATAAAAATTCAGGGTTTGAAGATGTTAACAGTACTTGTAATAGTAGATAAGAACATAGCCACTTTTAAGAGTGAAGAAAGGAAATAATTTAAGTAATTGTAAAGTAAAATAATTTCATAAAATCAATACTAATAGATACATTTCTCCTTATTTTTCTGATATAGTTTTATAGACTTCTTCAAAAATGTTTTAAAATTTTATTTCCTACAATCACTATTAAGTTTATTGGATCTAAAAAGGAAGTGGAGGGTTTTTTACCTTTTTGAAATTTGCAACTAATGAAATAGAATAAATTTTTTTAAGTGCAACATATTTTAAGGGATTACTCTACATGACAAAACTAAATATTTTTGAAAAAATTCCTGAAGATGTGCAGTAAACTACTGAAATTGTGGCACCATGCACATATGGTGTAGAAAAAAGCAGAAGATTTAATGTTTTGACACAGTTCCAACTTTCAAAAAATAAAAACCAAAAACCCAAACAACCAAAAACAGAAATACAAAACCTCTCAACATTTTTGTTAATAGTAAAAGATACTTTACTTTTCACTTAGAGAATAAGTATGTGTGTGTATGGGGGTGTGTGTGTGTGTATCTACCTTTAATGTTTTACATATATATGTTTTACAGACATTTTTACCTTTTAGTGTAGAAAATTTGACAGGAAAAAAAGTAATTTGAATTTTTAGAAAATAAGTATTAACCAGTAAAACAAAAATATAATAATCTTTGCAGATACAATGGTGTATTCACATATACTGTTTACTGAAAATTATATTCTAAGTTGTTGATGTCTGCATGTTCTTTTGCTTTTCCAATACAAACATTTTGTTTTATTGAAATAGCTTTATGAACCCATCAACTTTTCTCTATAACTATCCTCATGGAAAATTCTGATATTATCAGTACTGAATTATGGATAGGGACCTAGAGGCTGCATTTGTACTAATAAATTAAATAGCGACTAGACATGTCATCTAGCACTGGAATATGATCATCTGTAGTTTTAAATTAATAGCATGGTCTTTAGCAGACTTTTGGTCCATGTCAGCCATTATTCTCCCAGCAGTTGCCAAACACAGCTACAACACTGCGAAGGGCATTCCAACAGGCAGCTTGAAAGCACTCACAGTGTCAAAAAGGCCGAGATAGTTTATCAGTACTGTGATGGGCTACTCCAGGCCAACTGTCCCCAGCACCAGGGAGCATTCCTGGGCACACCTGGTGCCTGTAAGTGTAGACGTGGACTCACTGTCCAAGGTGACATCCTCTCTGACCCTTTTGTCAATACTTCGTTGTGCACAAAATGTGTCTTCATCAATTAAATACCATCACTTGTCTACTATGCGCAATAAATTTGGGCAAGTAGAAGTATTTTATTTTTGACCACTACATGCTGAGTCATTTTCATGGACTCTCACCTTGTTAAACATATTAATTCTGGTAATGTCTTCTCTCTGTTTGGATTAATATTTTTCACCTCTGTAAACAACATCTGCCTAAAAAGCAAATTGAAATTTTGATTGTTAAAGACATAAAGTCATTGAAGAAAAAACAGAAAATATCTAGATATGAAGAAATCTGGACAGGAGCTTGGTTCTGTTCTGTATACTGTCTATCACAGGTTTTTCAGAACTCAACATGTCATCTTATTATGCAATTTTATTTTTTTTTCTGGAAAGGAGCCAAGGACATCATCTTTTAAGCTACCTGCCCTTTTTATTCTGTTTATGGACTTTAAGAGTCAAGGAGGAAGGCTCATTCTGCTTAAAAATTGTCAGGTCTTTTTTGTATTTTTTTGTGTTGGTTTTGAAAAAGAAAAGAATGTCATTAAATCACTGTTTACCCCCATCCCCTATAATATCATTTGAATTAGTATATTATGTTTTAAAAAGATATGAATTTGTTGTGACTTTTTGTGCTTGATAGGCAAGAAATCAGAAAGAAAATCTGCATATATAACATTAGACATTTCATATTTAGTTCATCCAACAGAAATCTCAGCTGTTCTGTAAATGAAGGAATTCATTAGAGGGGGTATAGAGTAGAAGTTCTTGTTTTACATATTTTGTCTCCCCTATTCTGCTTTTCCCCTCCATTTTCTTCCTTAGTGGTATAGTTGTTATGTTTTGTATGCTTTCCAACTAGAAAAAAACTTCATCATATTCAACTGCCATTTTAACATGTCTCTCTCACACAGATAGAGTTGAGTCCTACCTGTAGCTCTGAACTAGATTGGTCACAGAGGACCATAGCACAGGGATATTACTTGAAGCCCAACATCACATGCATTAGAACATTCTTCAGGGTCAGTCAGCTCTGGGGTTAGGAGAAGTGCTCCGACCTCCTCCCCTGCCCTACCCTGGTTTTGGAATTGGTTGGAGTAATGATGTTTGGCTTTATTTGATTTTTTTGGGGGGAAGTCTCCTTTTCTTACAGTTTCAGTAAAATATGCAATTCCTTCTGTGATTTCCCCTGGGTGTATTACCTGTTGTTATAGTATAGATTGTGCAGCTGTGAAGATTATGTGCTCTATGTCTGGTCATCGTAGAAAGACACTTCCTCTTGAAGGAAGAAAGTAATCAGCAAAATGCATCTGCCAATACCTGCAGCACCAAACCCTTGTTAAGTCAAAAGGAACAAAGAAAGAAACATGACCATCATCTATCACGTAATACAGCAGCTTGGCATGTCTTTTGAATTAGGACCTACTTGCAGGTGCACTTGAAAAATATGCTTTTCGAGCACAAGCTGTTACAGGGTGGAAGTTCAGGTGCCACCTGTCCTTCTGTGGGAGTAAATCTTTCCAGACAACAGCTGAATCAACCACCCTTAGAATTCATGTACCACAGCCTCATAAATCACATTCCTAGGGAATACCATGTTGTCGCCACTGATGTCAGCCTCAGTTCTCTGAAAAAAATCAGTGACCATGGGCATGTATTCCATTAGTTGGATACAGTGACTATTTGATGCTCTTCAAGTTAAAAAAAAAAAAAATAAAAATTACACTATCAAGAATGTATGACATTTTTAAAAGACAAAATACACTTTATTCACTTTTCAGTATGTATCATCAGTTCTATGCAGATATATCCACTGCAAAGTTTTGTACTGACAATAATTTATATTTTTCCCCATGTAATTACTGAAATTACTAAAATTCACAAACAGCATTAGTTGCATCCTGACACTTTTCATGTAGATTGTTTAAGCAGAATTAATCACAAAATTTAATTAATTTCAAAGTAGTTTATCTAAACAGTTTATCTAGCTACATCATATTCTGAATCTAATTTCAGAGTGGTTTATTTAAACTCGGTTAACTAGCTACATCATATTCTTAATGTTTAAAGTTATATAAAAGAAATTTAATTTAATTCATTTCTAATGAAGATCTACAAGTATTTATTAATATTTATTTTGATACATTTTTATTACAATAGTAGCCATAGAGGGGCTTCTACTTGCACCTAAGACCTTCACAATTAGCAAGATAGAATTGAGTGCTAGAAATTAAGTTGCATTAAACATGATTTTATTCGAAATGTGAAGGAGACATAAAGAGATTTAAACTGGTTTCTGCAATATTGTTTCGATAATGTAATTATTGACTCAGTAAAAAGGCTTCTTTTCCAGGTCCCTCCAGAAAGTCTCTAATAGTTATTATTAGTATTTCAGGAATGGGTTTGTATATTTGCCTTTTTTTCCCTGTTAGAATTATTCTTTTTCACCTCTTTACCCTTTGAAAATTAACAAAGGCCCATGAAAGCGAGACAAAAATCTGCAGTAAGCGTATTTTATGAGAAAAAAAGAACATAAGGAACTAAATTAAAATACTAATATTAAAATATAATTTATATGTATTAAAGTTGATTATAATGTTCCTGAATCTTTCACAACATCTTCTGAGGTATTTTACAAAATAAAAGCATCAATACTCACAATGGTTGTGAACTATCTGAACAAGTAAATAATATTAAGACAGTCAATAGAGCCTGAGGGTTTATATTTTTTTAACTTTGTCATCAGAGTGAAACAAAAGTTTACAGTGTAGGGACCAATGTCAGGTTTTTCTAGATTAGCTTTAGGTGCTCATTATAATTGGTTATATATTGAGAGATCTTTCAACTTGACATCTTTTAAAAAGCAGGGACAAAAAATTTTTTCAAGTTGGAATAAAATTCCTGGGATTTTTTTCTTTCTCAATCTTGGCCTGAAAACCTTGCTTTTAAAATCATAATGAAACTTTCAAATGTGGAATAGATTATCTCCAGTGGCTATCTAGACTTGTATTACATGCTTTTTACCGTAATCTCAGGATGACGGAGCTCCAAGCATAATATATTCGAGTACCCAACGTTATTCCTGATGAGGTTTCAAGACAATTATTCTGAACAGGGAATGTCATGCTTCACATGCATCTGCTTTAGGTTTGGAGCAAAAGCAAGAATGTCTCTTGGTTAGAATGTTAATACATATACTTTTTCTACTCAGTAAAAGGGAGGACCCCTATATACAATATATCTCCTGTTCTAACAAGTGCAGAATCTCCATGGCCAAGAGCAGAAAACTATTCCAGCACAGTACGTCCTTGGAATACACACAATTCCAGGGCGGTGCAAACAAGCCTGTATCAAGTTCAACACATGGAAGAACTGCAACCACTAATTGGGCATCATTATAGAGGTTATCCCATCTGGATTTTGATACAGAGCCTTGAATACAAAAGTAACTGTCAGTCATGGAAATGCTTATACCAAGCCTCTGTGCTTACAGTTATACAGGAGGCTACAGAAAATGCTGCCATTTTCTATCCCCATTTTCAGCACAGCAGCTGAAAATTTTGAACTTTTTTTTTCAATGTAAAACCATTTTAAAGCTGATTGTGTTCAGCAATGCGCCTATCCATCACCATGTTCTGACAGAAGTATACTGAAGTACTCTGCAGTGGGATAAGAATGTTCCATTTGACTGAGTTTAATTTCTTTGAACACTTACCTGAAACAATATTTTTGTGTGATCATGGTCACCACAGACATTAAAAAAACAAAACCAAAACCAACAAACAAACAAACAACCCTCCCCCCCCAAAAAAACCAGAAAAAAAAAAAAACCAAACCAAACCAAAAACAAAAAAAAAACCAAACCACCCAAACTATCAGTTCTGACCTTGCTTTTCCTGCCTTTTCCTCATAGCAAGTTACATTTAATATGTAACATGAGACAAAAGTGCCATGAAATTTGTAACTGATCAGGCTGCGGCTCAGTGAATTAAGTGAATTCACCTTAATAGTGAATTAAGATAAAAAATTTGCAGTGTTACCAATTTCTAACTGCTTCAGAACACAATTTTTGTCTCTGAGCAGCAGAAAGGATAATATATAAAACTAAATTATTGGTATAAGATTGCCATAATTTTGACCTGATGAAAAAACTTGTACTTTTATTGAATTTCTGAGTAAAATAATCACTATATTTTGTAGACAAACATCATCTCTGTTACTAGTACATGGAAAAATAAAATCCTAGAAGATTTATATTTTTAAAAGACCTCCTGTGTTTTCAGTTGAAAAATGGAGATGAATAGTTTGTTTTATATTCAGCCTGGTAAAGAAATGGACCACATTCCCTATGAACCTTGCAGCTCAAAACATGTTTCTAATACTTAGCTGTATAAGAAGGAGCCTTGCTGGCTACCACTGGTCTCTGAGTGACATGTCACTCGTGATACTGGAGACACATCTCTTGTATGAGTTCCCTGCTTGTATCATAACAGCTGAAGTAGAGGCATGATCTATTACTCTGAGAAAATGTGCTCTGGATCTTTACCTATTGAAATACTCCTATACTTCAGTTCACTGATTTATCCTGCCCCTGAACTGTCCTTTTCTGTCACACTTAACTAAGTTGGGTTGAGGTAAGACTGTTGGCATTAGGAATTCACTCTGTGTACACCTTGTGCCAAAAGCTACATCTATGCTACTGGACAGCCTACAAGCTCTCTTGACAGATTATGCTAATTTGCAGAGCCCATATGGCCTTTGCAAACAGTTTAAGAAAAATTACATCTTTTCCTAGAACTTCTTTTTTTTTGTATGTTGACAATCTTTTCATCCATTTCCTTCCCTAAGAATAATTTAAAAAATCTATAAAATTCCATATGTGTTCTTATGAAGTTGAACTGGCCTCTTTCTTTCCTTCTGTGCTGTTTTGGTCATTTTTTTTCCTTCTTTTGATGCAGAATTTCCCTCTTTTCTGTAGGAATTCTTCTTTACTTGGGCCCTGTTTAGCCAAATTGCTTCCAAAATGTATGTGTAACATTCTAGTTTATGGAAGGTGCAATATAACAGTACTGGAGTTGTATAGGAAAATGCTTATTTGATTATTACACAGTTATGGTCAAAGTACACTTTCAGTAAATTGTTGCTGTAAAAAGTGAGTGAAACAGGATTTAGACCTGTTTAGACCCTCACACTGCTTCATCATTTTTTTTTTCAGAATTTTTTATCTGTTTCACTCAGTAAATAATTTTTATGTCTACAAGGATTCTTTTGATTGCTATTAAGACTGCCAGCAACAAACTTTAAGGGACCGTTTCTACCGGATGCTATACCAAAATAATTTTGTATTGTAGTCATAATTTTGTGGGACATTGGTCACACACAACAAGTCTATGGTTCATATTTCTTTGCTGTCGTCAAAGATGAAACTCTTGAGTACAGTAAGTTATCTCTGACTGCAGAGAATGCAGTATGCTCCAGCTGCTGAAGTGGAATGGCCGTATTCAAGAAGAAATTAGTTGCCTGGAATGAAGTTTAGTAGCAGGCAGCTATACACATCAATAACTACAAATTCACAGCTGTTTGCTAGAATAGGTCACGGACTTGGGCGAAAAAAACAATTAAACAGTACATGTAAATTTTGCATGGATTTGAAACTTGAAATTCAGTTTGCTGCCTACTAAAGATATCTTGTTCTGTTAGTTAGTGGGATGTTTCAGAGAGAGGGGATGAGAAGAAAGATTTTAGAAGTCAGTAGAAGTGAAGAATATAATAGTCTATTTGTCTGTTTCCTAAACCTCTTACATGTTATTTCAGCAGTTATCCTGTGAAGTTTTAACTTTGCACTGCACTTTAGATTTGATTTTTTAGCAATTTGAAGTCTCAAGGTAGTTGTCCACAGCATCTGCACAAAGCTACCAGCACAGAAAACAAGTTTTCATTACCTTAACAGTTGCTTAAAAGATCCAAAAGACATGACTTGGGCTGATGTGATATTTGGAAAAGAGATCCACCTTCATTTAAAAAAATAAATAAATAAAGTATGGCACTCACCTGAGCCAGTACAGATGTTAGTAATCACATTAGCTTTATTCCAGATGAGAAAATATATTTGCTAAATATCCTGCAAATCACTACATCCAATACTGAACAGTTCACATGTAGCCAGTGAAATCTTTCCATCAGCTAATTTAAAAATTGCAAAGTATAGAATTGAGGTAATCTGAGAATTTCACGCACAGAGGGATATGCAGACAAATAATCAGAACAGGAATTAGAGAAATGAAATGTGATAGTCATGATAATGAGACACTTTAACAATCCTATAAGGTCATTAAAGGATGAAAATATGAAGAGTAAAAGTCTCTAAATAATACCAGTAGAGTTTTCTGCAAAAGAAAATGGTCAGTGTGGAAGAATGAATGAAAGGAGGAGAAAAACAAATTTTTCCTGCATTTTCTTAATTAAAAAAATATTCATTCCTTTGAGATATTTGTTCTCTTTTTCTAGACAGTTACTGTTTTAGGGGGTTTTATTTTGGTTTTGTTTGTTTTTTCTTTGGTTGATTTTTTGACTTTTTTTTTCTTTTCTTTTCTTTTTTTTTTTTTTTTAATCTCTGATCTCTTGCAAGAGAGAATACCTGAAAGATTGGAGTCACTTCTTTGAAAATAGTACTGAGTAGACATCAGTGTGTCTGGTCCTGTGTGCAACGCAGAACTGTGTTTGTACTGTTGGATAGGGAGGTTCAAGCCTGCACTTGAACAGAAACTCCCTCCTTCCATGATCCATCATACTTTGCCTCTGGTTTGCAAGAGGAATCAACTGAATCTTGAAGCTGTAACACTTGGGCACAGAAGTACAGATGCTCAAGAACAGACAAGTCCTGATCCAGGACTTGAAGACAGTTGCACCATAATGTAGACATAACAAATAATTTTTGTCAAATGGGTCTTACTATTCTTCCCCTGGTGTAAACATCTATCTTTAGAAGTCATTAGATGGAAATTATTTTGGTTCATATAATCAAATCAGAGAGTTCTAATAGGAGTTGAGAGTCTCAGCGCTTTCTTAAATCTTATCAAAAAGTCCAATTTTATTTTTTAAAACTTGTCCAAAAATAAATTAATCACAAAAATATTCAAATAAGGATATTAAAAGAATTTTTACACTGAAATAAGTAGAAGGTCTAGATAGGTTAGTTTCATGTAATCCCACTGAAATGGAAATAAATATTTGTCTATTTTTTTAATCCAAATATTCCAAGCTTCTATTAGATGTGAAAAAAGAAAAGAGGTCAGCTTTTAAGCACTCAAAGTTACCTATCTGGGTTCTGGAAGGCAAATATTTCTGTCAGAACCTGTTTAATACAAGATAATTTGCTTCTTTTTTTCTTATTTAAAAAAATGTTTATATTCTTTTTTTATATTTACCGTTTGCTTTGATGCAAGAGTATTCTTCTCTTTTTCTTTCTTTTCTTTCTGTTTTCCCCCCTCATACTGAGTAAGCAGTTCTCTGTTAACAATTCATTTGGGCTTAGATATGGATCTTAATTAACAGAAAAATTGTCAGCAGGCACTAAATCCCTGCTCAGGAATATAAAGGAGTCCCAGTGGCATGGATTTTCTCAATATCAATTTAATGAACTACCACTATCTAAACAGACCAGGCAACCGGGAAAGTATATGTCTTTATTAAACACACTGCTCAAAATACATTGTGTGAATAAAAAACCTAAACACCATATTCTATCCTTCAGGAAGGATGTAAGCTTATACTAAAAGAGGAATGTAGAAAATGAGCCATACTATAGTCTTCAATAAGAGCAAATTAGAGAGAAGAAATCATAGTAAGATCTGCCTAAAAATCCAGCCTAAATATTTTTTTTCTATGCTGTCTAGAGGCAACATTAAAACTTTCTATGTTTCGTTTGCCTGTCCTTTCAGTCCAATTCCAGTATCTGTACATAGAGCGAGCTGTATAATAAACTTTAACAGCCAACAGCCTGATCCTTACTCCTTAACCTGGCAAAAAAGAAGTCAAGTTCAAATCAAGATAAAAAGAAACTTTAAATACTGGTCTTCTATGTAATGGACCTAAAAACTTATCTGTTAATGTCTTGCTTACTTAAAAAGTACAATAAACAAAAATAAATCCATCATAGTTTTAACACATTTTTAGGATGAAAAAAAAGCAAAACCAGAAAAGTCAAGCTGACCTTAGAATGTTTCCATAAGATTATTGGCTGTCTTGGAACTGACATTTTCTGATTAAAATTATGTTATAGGCATGGGGAAAGACCACCCAATCTACCTGAACTGCATATAGTATGCCCAAGCCACAAGGAAGATTTCTTTGTGTTAGATACATAAAACAGCTTAGCCTACTTTCCTTAGCTAAAAGTTATTTAGATAGCTGAATTCAATTTTTCACATAAGGAAAACAATAAAATATCATTCCATTATTACATTTATGAATGTTGAATTGTCACTCACAAATTCTGGGTCATATTTTATGCTCAGTCTGAATATCCAAACAATTTTTTTCTTTTTCATTTAGGGTACTAATACTAACATCTACACCTAGCAAAAAACATATATTATTTTCAAAGTATTGGTTGATTCCCATCCTTATTATATCTTCCACTGACACTTGATTCGTAAAAATGCTGATAAGCTTTTGCTAATGTAAATTGTCCACTCATTTTTGGTATATTGCTAAAAGGACCAGAATGTACAATAGTAAACTGTCGGAAAAGTGGTTTTTTCATCAGTTACAGTAGCTTCTGTGAGTAAAGTCTAAATTTTTTACCTTAGTGTTATTATTTTTGGAACACTCACTTCAGTAAGTTTCTTTCTTCAGGGAGAGAATTTATAGAAGTTTAAGACATTTTGCAAAGGTGGAAGGCCATAGTAATGGGTCCTCCCTTTTCTTCAAGAGATTAAGATTTTTGCCCTATTACTTGCTATTTTCTTTTCCTTCTATATTGCAGATTCTTCTTTCTATGCTGCTGTTAGAATCAACTGTGTACACTATTGGCAGGAGATGAGGAGGTCAAAATTTTTCATTGAACTTCGCTGCTTCAGAATCTATAATTCAAGTCTACGAACTCCTAGTTGATTTCTCACCATAGGATTTCACTAGAAGGTCTCTCCTCTCTCTGTGTATTATAACATAGAGATGAGAAACCTTTCTGGGTACGGGTTCAGTCTGACAGACCAGCACTGTCAGACATAAAGATATTTTGTGCAAGACATAATTGGACCAGCCTGAAGTTATTCAGTATAGTATATTTGCAGTGATGTTTTACCACTGTCTGTGGAACAGCTAAATCACAGAATCACAGAATCAATTAGTTTGAAAATACCTCTGAGATTATTGAGATTATTGAGTCCAACCTATGACCTAACACCACCTTATCAACTAGACCATGGCACTAAATGCCACATCCAGTCTTTCCTTAAACACCTCTAGGAACTTCCCTGGGCAGCCCATTCCAATGCCCAATCACCCCTTCTGAAAAAATTCTTCCTAATTTCCAACATGAACCTCCCCTGTCACAGCTTAAGACTATGTCCTGTTGTCCTATCGTTGGTTGTCTGGGAGAAAAGACTGATCTCCACTTGGCTACAACCTCCTTTCAGGTAGTTGTAGAGAATGATAAGGTCATAAAGTCACTCCACTCAATGAAAATATGAAAGAATTATTTCACAGTATTATTGATAAAAGCATTGTATATTATCAACACATATGTAAGTATCTAAAGGGAGAGTGTCAAGAGATGGAGCCAGGCTCTTTTTGGTGGTGCCAAGCAATAGAACAAGAGGCAACAGGCAGAAATGGACGTATGGGAAGTTCCACCTGAACCTGAGGAAGAACTTGTTTACAGTGCAGGTGACTGAGCACTGGAACAGACTGTCCAGTGAGGTTATGGAGTCTCTCTCACCAGAGACATTCAAGAACTGTCCGGAGGACAACCTATGTAATGCGCTCCAGGATGACCCTCCCTGCTAGAGCAGGAAGGTTGGACCAGATGACTCTACCAGAGGTCTCTCCCAAACTTTAATGTTCTGTGATTCTGTGATTCTAGTTTACATGTTCTGGTGAATTTTATCAAAGATTTATTAAAAAATCATTGAGTAAAAATCAGCAAAAGCCAAAGATCAATCAAAATGCCAATTAAATTTCAGAAGTTATGTGTCTCCTACCTGGGTGATTTCATAAAGTTTATTGGGTAGAAAGTGAAAGGTTTCTGCTATACTAATAAAACTCAATGTAAAGTTAAAATAGTTTCATATATCCCTAAGAACCAAAAGACATCTGGATAAGAGTTTTCTGTTGACCATTTAACCAAAAGTTTATATCAAAACCCTCTTACTTTGGAGGAGGAAAATACACCAAATACATCCAAATTAAGTCACTGCAATTCTCTTCCATATTTCCTCATTCATAATCGATCTCCTTTTTAATAAAATAGTGCTTACTCTTTATTTGTTTAAAATTCTTTGCAAAACACTATTTAAATGCTACACAACTAATATTCATGAATATTTACCAAGGCACTTTTGTCTAAAGAACATGTTGATAAGAGCAATGATTCTAAACTTTATATTTTTGATATTATTTTTGAGGAAGAAGTCTTACAAGCTGTCAGCTTCAGACAGTTATTGTTTGAATGCTTTTATAGAAAACATTTCTGTTTTGCAGGTTTCTGTTGTTTGCAGGTTTTCATGCCAAGTAAGCATGAAAAGAACTCATGCATCTTCCTAAAACTTCACATAAGACAAGAATGAGGCCTCACTACAGTTTTACATAGGGAAAGTAAATAACAAAACTTGCCCTGCAAAAGTTAACACTTGTGATTTTCTGCAATAAAACTTACTATAATTATGTGTGTTATAGTTAGTGAATTTCTCACTTGCTGATGGAGAAATTGTAATTATTTGTTTCCATTCTACATCTCTAATGCAGGTGCAAATAAACACATATAAATTAAGCTTCTTAGTAACACAGTTATTCTCTTATATGAACCAGTTACTGATCACCAAAGCAAATGAAAACTGCAGTAAATGTTTATTAGTTCATAAGGTAAAGCTTATAGATTACTATCCATCACAGTTCGATGAAGGTGAAATTTCAATATCAACTCTAAATTTTCATGTGAGTAATTAGTTTAAAATATTCCTTTATGTCGATCACTTATATACTATTGTAGTTAGACTTGGATCCAGTATGTCAGACACAAAACAGCTATATATGGCTTCTTCATTTGTCTTTTCTTCACTGAGTATTAAGTCCAGTAAGTTTTGTAAAAATGCCTGGGGATTTTATAAACTAGGACAAGTGCACTTATGAGAAGAACAGGTATGTTTAACGAGAAATTACTCTGATATAACAGAAAAAAGATAAGTTATGGAATAAGGACATAGAAAATCATAAAATGCTGTACTGGACACCATCTCACCTACATATTGAATTGGCTGGAACTAACCACCCGTAAGAAGAGCAGTAAGATCTTAGTTAATACATTGCAATTTATCTGCAGAGAACTTGCATCTTTATTTCAATTTACTTATTATTTTTTTCGTTATTAAGGAATATTGTGTCATACTGAGACCAGACAAATCTGTTCCTTTCAACCCACTTTCCCCATCTTTTCTCTTTCATGGTCAGAGAACGAGATTGTTATGTTGAGATACTGCTTAAGTCAATTTTTCAGATATTCTACATTTGCAACTTTCTCTCACAGTTCTTGGAAATTGTGTGATATAGATTACTTGAATTTACTAATTTGAGTCCACTATTCTCTTTGAGTTTTCATGGTTAAGTGTAGCTCTAAATTCTTCACTTTTTTCTGAAATAATGATTGGCATATCTATACAAATCTTTTGCAAAGTATTCATCTATTTCTAGGGGTACTGACAGATTATCAGCTACATCCATCTCTTCTGTAATGCACTTCTGTTTCACTTTGGTTTTCCTTGCTCTTTTATCAATTTTTACACCTAAAGAGGCTTTTCTTTTAATTTCTTTTGCAGAGTCTGACTCACCTTGAGTTCTGGATATTTTCATTTTATCTCTAAATTTCCTGACCTCTAAGATTCTGCTGGTTGTTTATATACTTTCTGAAGCAGCTGTTTATCCAACTGAGCCAGAAGTCCTGTCCTACAGTATGTCCCCTTTGTCTGAGATACCAAGTTTAATTGTCCTTTTATCACTAATGTTTTAAATAAATTCCTAGTTTAATTTAATTCTCTAATATTCTCAACTCAATTGATTCAGCTGAGTTAGTAAAAACAACTTTTCTTATTTCCTTGAAGTCTGGACTTTTGAAGATAAAAACTCCAAAGTGCTACTTGTTTGAATTTGTAAGTCTTAAGTTAGACTGAATCTTTGGTTATTCAGCTGAATAATTTTAAATTGTTTTGTCTAACTAATATATATGTCTTCTGTCATCACAAAAATAAAATTACACCCTTGTGTCATAGATCTTAGTCTGGATTGCATTGATCCCACTACTAGAAAAATTATTTGGATATTTGTTTGCATTTGAACTTGGGCAAAATATTTATGGACAGTCAGGCATTATTCTGTGGTCCTAGAAATTTTTAATTCAATTTCCCTGTCAGAATCTGTGATTTATAACTTTTCTATAGATGATAAATTTCAGGGAAAAAAAAAAAAGTGGAGCTACTGAAATGAATTATGAATAAAATTTTGGTTGTGGGGATGAAAACAGAGCTCTGTGAGATGCTCATTCTATTGCATGTAAGAAGGATGAAAGACACCACTAAAAAGTTCAAACTGATATTTGGGAGATTTTGACTGTAACAAAAGGTAAAACTATGTCTATTTCACAGGTTTCCAAAAGAAAATAATTTCAAATTGGAAAGTATGAACACTTCTGTGTCTTATCCCTACATTAGAGTTCTTTGCATTTCCTATTGAAAAGTGGACTGCTGGGGGACTGCTTACTCTGGACACTGATAATACCATGTCAAAAATGTGAGTTATAGAAACATACTATCATGTTGCTGAGTTTGGGCTTCCTAAGGCAAGTACAATCCATGTGATAGAATTCACAGCAAGATATATGAATGTTTTCAGGTGCTTCCTCTGATAGAGACCTTTCTTAAATTAGTTTGTGATTATAGGAAAATTGGACTCTTAAGAGTAAATCAGTATGTCTTGTCTGGGGGAGGATGCAGTGGCAGCTTCATTAATCTACTTAAAAAAATAGACCAAAATTGGTTTATTATACAACATGGTTCTTACACTTAAGAGTAGGGTAAGGGGTACCTGTCCTACTTTGAAATGAAAATGATTGAGTATGGTAGTAATCCATCACCTCATTTATTAATTGAATTTTAATGAATGACATTTGTTTTAAACAAAAACTAGTGACACAAAATAGACTGATTGTCTTTACTTCATTCCTTGGCTAAGTATGACGTGGTGTTATAGTTTTTAGCTGTGACTCCCTAGAAGCATAATACCAATAAACTGCAACCCTCTTCTGTTGTGAAAGGTTGATTCAGTCTCCAAATAATCATTCCTGGCATTGTTCTTGAAGTCATTGCCAACAGTTTGAAATGATATATTAGGTTTAGTCTTTAGTTTTTCTGCTCCCCTGGGATCTTAGATGTCTCAAACACTTCTCATTTCTGCTTGAAGTAAAATTAAATCCTTTCAAAGGAAGAAAGCTCTTTAGACAAATCCACTGAGTTACCTTGTGCTGTTTTCTCATTTAACTCACTTTCTGAGCAGTTTCCAAAGTTGTGCGTTTCTAATCCTGTAAGACTGTTAAAAAGAACTGAAACTTACTTTGTGTAAAGAACCTGAAAACAGCTCACTCTGAGATTAACATCCTGCTTTGCAAGTTTGAGAGAAATGCTTTAAAGGCAGAAAAAGCTAAATGTTCGCTCGGGTGGAAAAGAAAAAACCGTATAGAGAAATCCAGAGGTAAAGAAAAGCTCAGGAGATAAAAAAACCAGTTATTCTGTTAAGATATGGCAAATTATGCACAGCGGTATTTCTCTTATATGAGAAATATTGCTACCTATCTGTTCTTAAATAAGTTCATAAATATGTACTTAAAGACAGTTTAATAAATTACACAAAGAAACTTTAATAAATTATTTATCATTTTAAATGTCTCTAATTCTGAATCTATTTGGGAAATCATCTCCCTGTCAGGCACAATATTCCTGAGCCTTATAAATTTTTTTTTTGCATTCTGCATTCATATAACAGAATACTCAGTACCCCATCCCAATCAAAATTACTCAGTTCTACTGAACATCGAATTATTAATGTCAACAAAAATGCATCAACAGGAGGTATTCATAAAAGTTCATCCTAGAATTACAACAATCATGGGAGAATGTAGGAGCTGCAGGAACATGCAGAGGGCAAGAGATGTAGGTTGGAGATATTTCCCTTCATATCTCCAGACGGCATCCTGAGCAGTCAATTACCCACTGTCCTATGGTGTCTCCTCCACACTGGAACCTGTTTTAAGTGAAAGTATAAACATGACAGCTGTGTTTCCAGGTAATCGTTCAATATTGATGGACTGATAATTTTCGTAGAGGAGTACCAACTATTTCTTCTGGGAAGTGACCTGTAAGTTATTCACCTCCACAGATATTTGTATCGTTCTGTATTTTCAGCTCGTTCTTAAAAAACGTAAGACTAGTAGTATTTCTGCACCTTGATACATTCACTTTCAAGTCCATAAGAAGTGTTCTGAAGAACTGTTCAAACAATTCTATATCATACACAAATGGAAAGGTATTTGATTTTATTTTTATTTTAGATTAAAGAATATTTAGTTTATCATCACAGGAATTAATGTCATTTTGTACCAGATTGTAATTGATGTACCTTAATCTTCTTCTCTGATAAAAAGAATATGAGTCTATTTCATAGGCAAAAGCTGTGACTATTAGATACTACAATTATGAGAAGTTCATAGACTACCTTTCTTAGCTATTTGTTGCTGTTCATTGCAAGAAACACCCAGTTTTAATCATCAAAATTAACAAAATACATTGCAAAACTGATTACTTTAAGCATGTTCTCACTTTATTAGAATATTAGCTTAGCTTTTGTAGTGAGTATTAATGTAGGTAATTTTTTTTTTTTTTTAAATACATTCATGTCTAAATCTCCATTCTGACTTGACAAACATCTTTAAAATAGCATAATGGAATTTGAAGATATGCCTTTGTATTCTAAATCTCTTTTTAAATAAGTTTGAAGATATCCATCCTGTCTTATGTAAAAGTGTGAAACTCAATTACGCAGGCTAGTTCCTCTATTTTCCTTTAAAATATCACTCTAATTTATCTAATAAGGATTATAAAGCCATAGTTGAAGTTAACAGTTCTCAATACTTCTTCTTCAGTGAATCTAAGGTAAGCAATCATACTGACAGTCACAGACACAGGGACTAGAATAGGAAAAAATCTCAGTGTTTATAGTCTTTTCTGGGAATATGTAGGAGGAGTTAAAAATCAGAATGCTGCATGAAATCAAACTACACTTTCAGATTTAAACATGTTTTAGGTTATGCAAGGCAGAAGTGTCAAGCTGATCTGGATGAAGAGTAGCACAAGAGCAACAAAATTGACTCCTAATAGCCAAAAAGAAGTGTCATCGTGTCATCACTGAACAATATTGTCCTCTACAGCTGATTAACTACATCAAAGCATCAACCACAGGCCAGTCAAATCATCTTTATGTCATGATATTCTATAAATCTATCAACTATGTAAATAAGATTAGTCAGTTTGAAGTGTCTCGTCACTTTAACCAATATTCCAGCTTAACAGATCATGTCCAAATTATTAATACTTCATATATACTCCAATAAAAGTTAATCAATACATCCAAAAATGAGACTTTCAGTCTGTAAATTTGTCATTGATTATGAATGTCACTTGCAGTTTCTATATAAATATTTCAACAGAATTAAATTAAAATAACACTCTGTGCCAACATCTCTCCCTTACCACAGGCTTAGTTCCTGATCCTTTTTATGATCTTGTTTCAATTCAGTAACTTAGCAACCCAAGCATCTTTGTAAAACATATTTTGTACTACTTTTTACCTACTGACATGTCTTTAGAAGTAAGCTCTAATCTAAGTACCTGAGGATAAAGAAAATGAAATAACATCTAAGTTTGCACTCATAACACTGAGGGAATATTTTGAACAGTATTAACCATTTTTACACCCTTTGATCCAAGTATCAGCTACCCAGTGTGCATATATGATTTCATTTTAAGGAGAAGTAAGTGTTCTTTGCTACTGCAAAGAGTTAAGTTTCAATACAAACTGCTTCGAAGAGCTGTGTTATCTGAATTTAAATTCTGACCCCAATCAAGCTGTACCTTATTGATCAGATTAAGCTATTTTAAACTGTTCTTTTTAATTACGTTCGATATTAAAATCTATTATGTTTTTAAAACATCAATAATATGACTTATCAAACTTTTGTATTTAGTAAGATTTGGTGATGAAATTTGAAATTAGCTTTGAAAAGAAATACTTAAGAACAGAAACTCCAAATCACTACAATCTACTTGTAACTCCCTTTTCAATTTCCATGTGCAGGCAAATCATGGAGCGCAGAGAGGCTCAAGTCTACTGTCAGAATACAAGCCTGAGGCAAGATGACATGATTAAGATGAAACATTATATATGAAATCGGAGAAAACATATGCAAGGGCATAGCTCACTTTTGCACAACATCATAGAGCCACAGCACTCATGACAATCAGCTTTTTTTGCTGTTAAGTTTTCATTATATGCATAGCATCAGGATGAAAGAAGTAATTTTTTTTTCACTGCACCAGACAGGGAAGGTCTATCTCACTGTTATCCACAAACTCAATAGTTATTCTTACAGGTTGTTTCTAGGACAGTCTAAGAGTATTGTTCTCAGATTCTCTAACAGGTTCTGTGACTGAAGGAAGTAGTGGTTTTTTGTACCCCTTGTCCCTTCCTCTGGTTTCAAATGTCATATGTCATGGGCAAATTTCATTTGTCCATACCTTTTAATTTTGCATTTCTTCTGCTATGCTTTTGTGTAGAATTACACTGCATAGATGAATGAAGTAGCTGTATAATTTCAGTCCATGGGAAAGTTGTTATATTCACAGTTTTCTTTTCTCACTTGTAATTGATTCCAGAGAAAAAACACACATATTCTGTCATTTGCATTGCAGATGTCTAATCATAAAGGCAGTCTCTATGTGAAACTCCTGTTGAAGCCAGTCAGAGTCATGCCTATAAGTGGACAGCAGGTCAGGAGTAGATTTACTTTCATATAATTTTTATGCATTGACGGAGTGTGTTTACTCTCTAATACATTATAAAGAGTGATGGGTAAACCACAAAATTTCTCAACACTTGGAAAACCACCAAAAACTGTGGATGCTCTTTTGAACCATATTCCAACTGTCTAAAGCCACTTGATTCTCTACAGCTGGGCTAAAGATTTACAAGGTTAGATATTTCAGCACTTCTGCTTCCCATCCTAGCCAAATGGAGGCGGTTTAAGCTGGAAAATAGGGAGGAAGGGAAGGGGGAGAGTCAAAAACAAGACCGTGGCAAGCAGTAAATATAAACTAGATGTTCCAATACTTACCTGTTAATCTGAGATACCAGTAAAATTCTGTTCTTAACATGGGTATCCCAGTCACTCTTGTCCCAGATCATGTGACACTTTGTTTTCTCAGTCACGTAATATGTAAAATACTCATTTCTAACCTAGGTAGTAGATTTAGATGGCAATCAAACAATTTGGTCTGAAACAGACAGTAGGACATCTGAGTTGGTGAATCTGTAACTAACAGCTAATCATGATGGAAATGAGACCCAGTCTCAGTTTCATTTTAGTTCCCCCGAAAGTTAAACTGAAGAATATTGAAACTTTATTCACCTTTCTTATTAAGGATTATATTCTTCCAGCTATTGGAAAATAACGTGGCTCCTGGGGAAAAAGTTGCAGAATTTTTCAGGAAACCCACTGTATCAGTCACTTTGCATATCCCATTTTCACATTCATATGTTAATCGACCTGACGTTTAAAGAAACCAGACTGAGTTGTATCTGAATTCTGATATTTTTATACCATTTTTCTTGATGACAGAACT
This sequence comes from Chiroxiphia lanceolata, assembly GCF_009829145.1. Classification (NCBI taxonomy): domain Eukaryota; kingdom Metazoa; phylum Chordata; class Aves; order Passeriformes; family Pipridae; genus Chiroxiphia; species Chiroxiphia lanceolata. The sequence goes on along the minus strand of NC_045641.1, from coordinate 41,861,310 downwards.
ATGCATCAGATACCATGTGAAAGTAAATATAGCACTAGATTAGTACTTTCTTTCTAAATGATATTATACTGTTTCTTGACCAGATGTTAGGAGAAACTTAATCTGAGGCTCATCCTAGCAGGTACTGATGATTTTATTCAAAACATTTACACAAGCAATATGGCTGGCTGCTTTAAAGCTTCATTACAGATAAAATTCATAGTTAAAACAGCTGCTTTTAGTTCCATTGCCATCAGTTAGAGTATTTCAATAACATAAAACACTGAAATCCCATGATACATAACCACTAATTAGTTCTTTTAATACCTAAGCACTTCTTATCCTAAATATTTCAGTGAAACTCCTACTAGCATTAACAGATTAAAAAAAAAAAGTATACTTGTGTATTTAATTTATACATGTTTAATTTTAAAATAATTTGTCAGAAAAACTATCCCAGCTGTCAGGGAACAGCAGAAGTGGAGCTGCTCTTAGATGGAGATGAGCCAGAAACCATGATTACCTCAGCACTCCAGGCTGAGCAGTGATGCTCCCACAGGCTGCAGTCCCATGGAGCCTGATCTGATGTGGTGGTATCAACAGGTCCAAGTGACCAATCCAGACAAGACAAGGCAACGAGTCAGCCCATCCAGGAAGACCCGTCAAAAGGGACAGGAAACTGGGCTGGAGGCAGGAACAGAGATAAGGTTACACATGCAGAGTCCAAGTCCCATTCAATAAGTCCAACCAGGAGGGCAGAACAGTAGGTAGCAGAACATGTGTACTTACAGCATCACTTGGGAAGGTGGGGGTGTCGAGACTTCACTTAAATGGAGCTCACAAATCCAAAGGCAGGTCCCAAGTGAGGTTGTTCAGCACACACATGGCCTTTTGGTGTCCTCTGGGACCTAGTAGTTTCCATTACAATGCACTGAAATAAGAAGTAGTCCTATGTCTCTGAACGCTGGTGAAAAGTATATCAATGGCGCTATTTGTTCAAGTATGGATTTTTTCAAGACTGGGGAAGGGATGATATCTGGGACACTATACCAGGCAGAAAGGGAAACTAAGCACTTCTGAAAAGATTTTCTGTGTGGCTGACTCCACCTAATCCCAACTAAAAAAACTTGATAAGCTTACTCCTGCTGTCTCTCCAGTCATTCGAATCTACAGCCAGTCACTGAATAGGTCATGGCAGTTTCAAGGAAGTTATATAGCCTAACTGAACCTAAAAACAGCTCCTTGTAGCCTGGGGGTGGGAGGGAATTTTCATACCTGGAGCACATAGCGCTATCTCAGACATGTTGAAAGGAAACAAGAAAAGATAGGGAATAGAAATGGAGAATTATGAAGGGAAAAAAAAATCTTTGAACATTAACAACTAATTATTTTTACATAATATACAAGGCACAAGTACAAATCAAATACTGTCTGAGTTCAAAACTTGCCTTAAAAATCATTCTATCAATGATTTGAGAATTATTTCCTGAAATAAATAAATTAATTATCTTAGGATGAATTAATTTAGTGAGATTTTAATGAAATACAAACTTTACTTAAAACTTTTCCCACATTAGTCTCTAGCTGCCATGTATCTACACTCTCCAGTGTCAGCTGATGCTACAGTTTTTCCCCACTGAAGCTACCTTAATAAGGTTTCTTTCCTTTATTTAGTTACCTAGTTTCCGAAAACTTGCAATATTTTCTTTTTTTTTGAGCATCCCACCACTCTCGTACACGTGAACTGAAACTGGAAAACGGGTTCATACTTTAGTGGATACAGACATGAAGAATAACATGACTGCATAAACATTGTTTCCATAAGAAAACAGGTAGAATAATCTAGTAACAATACCTGGAAAGTTCACTTTACTGTTATCATCAAAATAACAAGGCTTTGGGTTCTTTTTTAGAGTCAAGTCTTCATAGAATTGTCGCTCTTTTTTCCATAAACTTGAGAAGTGGCAGCTCAAATAAACTGGCTTTTATTTAACAGATGTATCTCAAAACACTCCTATCTCTCCAGTTTATAATGGATGAAATAATTTTGTAGATTTTAAACATTGGAGATCATGATGTCTCCATCACTGAAGATCTGGAAAGCAGGTTATAAAAATATCTGACAACCATAACATAGTTGAAATCTATTTTGGTTTTGGATAGATTTGATAAATTCACAGTCTCTTCCAACAGCCCTTTCTATGACTGTGGTTGGGGAGTAGCCAGAATTTGATCTCTAAGAAGTTTTCAGTCTAAAATATTGTAAACCACAGGATCCCGATGTCTTATATTTTGACATAATGTTTATACTAACATTAATTTGTCAGTACCAGGAAAATCACCTCCAAAAAATGAGTGAAATTAAACTTTTTTCTTATCATTGAAGAGATAGTATGATTATTAGTACTGAGATTTTTAAGTAATGCTTCTTGGATTTATGTGATTTTGAAAGAATTCATTAGCGGTTATGGGCACTGACCAATTTAAAACTCATTCAGACATAATGTAGTAACTTCTATGTCCTAATGTGACTGTAATAACAGCTATGTGATGCTAATCTATCCATTACCCAGTTGCCACATCAGCCTTTTCACAGAAAAAAGCTTCTGCACTGGTATTTGACTGTGATGCTAATAGGAATCTGTCCACTGTTGTCATTCTCACAGTTTTGATATCATACTAATAATCTCATTTATGAAGTTCTTTTCTTCCTTTGCCCTTTCAAAACACTAGCATGACTAGCATGATAAATAATAACAAAATCAAAATTTTCCAAGTTTGGGAGAAAGGAGAAGTCTGTCTGCATGTGAGGTAAACAGAATGACAAGACACCCCAGAAAATAATGAGGGGAAGAGCAGAGAGGTAAAAGACCATGTAAAGTGAAACAGAAACCAGATAAATTAGAGTCTTTTTCCTAAGACAATGAGGGTCTTAGGCCCTCAGCCTAGAAGAGCAGATCTTGCTTCTATTATGTTCTTCATAAATTTGACTTGTCTGTTCAGTTATTTTTATTTGTAATGAAATTTTATTTTACTGTAGGGCAATGTTTCTCTGAGGAAGTGTTAAAACATATAGTCAATGAATCGACATTCTCATTATTTTTATGTACATTTAGATATGATGAGAAGTCCCATTCTTTAATATTTTCTGCAGTTTGGAAGATAGTAATAAAAGGGAGTTTCTATCTATTCACATGTAAGTGGCTTTCCAAGTGATAGAGCTGACTGTAATTACAAGTTATACACAGGTATTAGACACTGTGGATCAAGATGATATCCCATACTGATTGTGATGATTGCCTTCATTTCTGTCATCCATTCACAGAACTTTTAAAAGATCTAGAGACAACACTAAAAGGTAAATGTTTTCCCAAAGTTTTCATCTTTGAAATTTTTATTGTCAAAAAAAAAAAAAAAAACACCACCAAAAAAAAATCCACCAAACAACTGTCTTCAAGTAAAACGGCATGGAAAAAAAACAATGACTGAATAGTCTCTCTTTCCTGCGTATGATTTTGATTGTTGGTATCGCTCTTATTTCTATTACAATACCATCTAGAAACAACAATATATTCAAGACCTAGTTTTTCGAGATTCTGGACATTCTCAGTATGAGAAATTGTCTTTGCTTTAGAGATCTTACTGTCTAAAGTCTTATCTTTCCCTCCAATATTCTGTGGCTATACTCTGTCATACTGCTGTAAAACTGAGCTATCATTGTTTAGCTGATGCCTAAAAATTTGTATTGAAAAATTACATTGTTGTTATATCATTATAACTCGCTGTGTAGAAAGGGTCCAAATAAAGTGAAAATGGAGGAGGAGGAAGAAGGAGGAAACTTAGGCAGGAGAATTTGCCTCATTTGCCACACATCATTTTTGTTGTACTTAATCTGAAAGGGAAGTGTATGTTGGGTGAAGCAAGGCTGATTGCAGTTAGGCTGATGTTACGGGCTGTCCAGCATCTGCTGGGAGCAGGGACTTCACAGGTCCTTGTGACATCAGCTGAAGCAAACTGAAGTAATGTAAGATCATGACATGAAGATTGTTGGTCTAATCTAGATTCCTTGCTACTAGTTTACCTATCTACTGCCTAATTAGTTCTTCATTAGTTTTGTAAAGTTGCCATCACTTCTGACTTCTGCTTTCACTATTCCCCAGTGATCAAGTCAGCCTTGCAATAGCCTTGAGTCTATCTTCTGCCAAAAATTAAGTGTGAACTATTTTAAGAATGCATTTTCTTATGATTTCTTTTGTCAATGTATGTCTTCAAAGTTGCCAATTGGCTATATTCCCAGCCCTCATATATATATAACAACATATTTGGTCTTTTCATAAAGCCACTGCAGCAGCAATTAAGAGATAGCAGACTTTGGTTGGGGTAGAGTTAATTTTCTTTCTAGTTGCTGGTACAGTGCTGTGTTTTGGATTTAATATGGGAATAATGTTAATAACACACTGATCATAGAATTGTTTAGGTTGGAAAAGACCTTTAAGATTATCCAGTCCAATCATTGTTGTATGTTTGAGTTGTTGCTCATTAGTGCTTACCCTTTTCAGTTTCCCATGCTCTGTCAGTGATGAGGTGCACAAGACGCTGGGAGAGAGCATGTCCAGGACAATGCCCAAACTGGACAAAGGGGTATTTGAGACCACAGAACTTCATGTTCAGTGTTGAAGTGTGTGGGGGGTCAATCACTGCTCATGTGTGGACTTGGCCAATGGGTAGTGAACAATCGTATTGTGCATCACTAGTCCTATCTCATTTTTTGTTTTATTTTTCTATTATTATTATTATTGTTGTTATTATTATTATACTGTTCTTCTCTCAACATCCGGGATTTACATTTTTCAGATTCTTCTCCCCATCCCACTAGGGGCATGGGAGGAGTGACTGAGCAGCTGCATGGTATTTAGGTGTTGTCTCAGGTTAAATCATGTCAGCAGGAGACCTTTATTTTAGAAGATAAGCTTCAAGCTTAAATGCTCATTTATAAAACCTTGACAAAATTAAACAAGTAATCTGTATGATGTCAGAAAGCAAAGGGATAGTAAAAAGAAATACAAGTTTTTTTTTTTGTGTTTCTATTTTTAGGAAGATCCTACGGGTGTCTAAGTTTTGACTCATAATTTTGAATGGTCGAAATTGGCAGTGATATCAACATAAAAATCTTTTCAATTTCCAAAGTAATATTCTGGTTTTCAAAGTGTTTTTTCAGACAGCCTGTTTTGATATTTAGTCAGAATGTTTATTTGTTCATCTACTTCACTGTACTGTATAAACTGTAGTGAAATATGACACAAGTGTTTTCTCAATCCTCTATTTTTATGTATGATTAGATTACTAGATTTTAGTAAAGAGTATGTTTCTTTTCTTAATAGATTATCCTTACTGCTATGTGAGAATGGGAGAATTTTAAAAGATTTAGATGCCCTGTTGATGTGAACGCATTATACGTCTACTCTTTTGGTTGTGTAAAAGTTGTTGATGCTTTTCATATGATCCCTTGGCCAACTGAACTTTATCTTTGAAATAATTATTCATCCAATAAAGGTTGCCTTGTTCTTGGTGCTCCCTAATTTAACTTTGGAGAAAACATGTCCCATTTAATGAAAACCATCACATCACGCTGGGCCACTTACACATAGACAACATATAAATGTGAGAAAGTGATGGGCGACAAGACACCTTTTCCTTCTCTTTCCATCCCTGTATCTGAGATGCCCAAAGAATCAAGGGAGAGGTGAGCGCACTGTGTAAGCAGTGGGGAGTGTGACCTTATTGTGTTCAGCTGGCAGTGATGGTTAACATGGTGGGGATATTGTAACTGTCTCAAGAAACTAGACATTTTACAGCAAAATAAAACAGAGAAATTTAAATCACTTTCAAGAATAGTCTAGACAACAGGATATTCAGAGCATGTATGGAATTAGTTGCTTAGGCAGAACTTGGTCATAGCTATATAAAATACAGATCATATTTTAAGTCTGAGACAGTTAACAGCAGACAAAAACACGTGACTTTTACCTTACTTTGACTTGTAATGCATCCTTTTCTTTCAGCTTATCTTATTCCTTGACTACAGCAACAGACTGTCAATTGACCTACACAGCATAATTATACCATACTATGACAGGGAACATATGATTATTTCTAAATAACTGTGAAGTGTCTACATTGTAATTAGAGTCAATTGGCAGCAAAATTTCTTATTTTTCTGTGCAGGATATATCTATCCATTGAGATTTTTAATACTTCATAGGATTTAATTATTACAAATCTTGTTTTGTTCAACAAAAATAAAGAAAAATACTTTAAAAAAACCCCTTGAAAGCACTTGTGCTTGAGCAAATAACAAATGGTTCAGCTCTAACTGACTTCTCATGCATTTCCCACAGTAAATCATTGTTAGCAGATTTTTTTATTTTTTTTTACCAAGAGATAGATTAGACTTAGAAAGGACAGTTTACATTTAAACAGAAAACTATTCACAGCTACATTTACCTTTTTACAAAAAATGGGAATGCAAAGGTAGAAATGGAAGACAGCAAAACACTGAACTGTTTATCTGTCTTGGCTTTCTTCAACAAGAGATTCCATCAATTGAAAAGAACATCTCTGTTTATACTTAATTTGATTGAACTACATGTGACATTCGCACTCTACGAGACTTTTTGTTCAATGATGTCACTCTTAGAAAAGGATCTTTACTTTCTTAAAAAATAGCTATGAAATCTTTAAAATGGGGTCACAACATCAGAGGAACATAGTTTGGAAGTATGCAATTATCAGTAGAATAATATTGAAAATGGAATTTGTTACACTATGAAGTCAGCAATGTAATGTCAAGTCTTGTTCAAGTGAACACTTAAAGTGATAATATATTAATAGGGTATATTGTACCTTCAGTGTCATTCATAATTTAACAAGCTAACAGCACTTCGCATACATAGTCATACATGGCAAACAGGGGGTTTTGTCTAGATTTTACTTCTGAATTTCATTGTAAACCAAACTGCTTTTTAAAAATATAATGAAAGTACCTTTTTCTGGTGATAGGCTAAGAAGATAAAAAACCCAAAAACTGTAAGATGCATAGCATAAATTAAAAGAAAAATTGTTCCAAGGATTGGAATTTTTACAGTGCATTATGTGGTAAGGAAAACCTGAGCAGAATACCTTGCCAGAACCAACCACACAGTAGACAAAAGCTGTCCTAATTGGTATATGGGTGTGGTATATGGCATATTATATTACCAATATAATTTTTCAATTATATTGGTAATAAACTACTTTTCCTGTTGTAAATACACTGAATTAGATCCTCATGTTCTTTAGGAATACAGTTTCTCTAGCAGTTTCAGTAATCAAAAGCTGACAGACCAAGACACTGAGTATATATGTATATATATGTGTGTGTGTGTATATGCATGTACATATATATGTAGGTGCCTTGGAGCTGGGGGCTGCCCTGGGTTGGTCACAGCTGGTTTCAGACAGCTCCAGTGCACTCACCACCGAGCACGGCTGAGCCCACAGCTAAAGTGGGGGCACTTCTGGGAAAATATGTTTGAAAAAAGCTGGTAAATGCTGGGAAAAAGGAATGGCAAGGCAGGAAGTGAAGGAAATTCTCCATGACAGGGCAGCGCATACCCTGAAGATACTGCTGCCCATGGAGAACACTGATGTGAGCAGCTGTAAGGGTGGACTGTAAAGAAGGGGAAAATTACTGAGTAGAAGAAAATATCTTCTGAAAGTACTTACAGAGACACTGGCTGCCACCCTGGGAACTGTGAGCCTGAGACCCAGGCCCTGGAGCCAGAAGCACCTTTGCAGCTTCCAGCTGGCCTCTGAAGTGCACCCAGGGTACCTAGAAACAGGAGACATCCTGAGATACTACTGAGAAGTGCAAGCACAAGGCACTGTAAAGGCAACTTATTGTTGGAAAAAAAGTCTAGGAAAATAGAATAGATTTGAGGGTACAGGAAATAGTATCACCTTTTGACTGTTACAGGTGAAAAACAGGAATTAGCAGCATCAAAGCAGGCTGCTCAAAGTAGGATGTTCTATGTCTTCTTGTGTATTCACGTTATAAGATGGACTTAATTTTTTTCCAAAATGGAGCCTCTCTCTCTCGTACTCTTCCTTTCCCATGCAGGCTGAATCCTGCACAACTGCTGTGTGAGACCTTGGACTCCCATTAGGGTCATGTGACTAGCTTGACTTTCTCATGGATCACCTCTGAGGCAAGAGTTTGCTATCTTATTGGTTATCTTATAGGATATCTTATTGGTCCTTCTTTGGGCCCACTGTCAGGTCAGTTTGCCCTTCCACCTCTGGGATGAGTGGGTCCTCCTTTGGGATCAGTTTGTCTTCCCTTTCGGTATGGTTTGGCCCCTTCTCAAATCTGCTGAAATTAACCCCAAACCCCCAAACTCAGAACTGAAATCTAAAACTATGCTACCCAAGTTTGATCACTTAGGCATAGATTAATGTTTGAAAGCTTTAAACAAGTAGCAAAATTAACTTCCATAAAAATGATTTAATAAGTGTTATCTTAAGCTACAATATTGCCTAGATTTTTAAATGTATGCCACAGAAAGGACATGAAGGTGAAATGGAGGCTGGGGGTTTTATATATATTTTTTTTTGGTCAAGGAAGCTTACTTCCCATTCAGTTGAGTAAGGTAAAAATAGAAAAAAGTCACCATAGCAATTTGTTCCATAGCATTCAATGCACTATACGAAAATTAAAGTGCTAAAACTTTTAGAGACATAGATGTAAGAAAAAGTAAAAACATTTTTTTTCAGCTGTATATCAGTATTTAAGCAACAGCTTAGAAGTTATAATGACCTGAATTCAATTGAACTCCCTTGACCTAGTAGGAAAGGTATCAAAGCAAAATTGAAACCCTCTGTTGAAGTAAAAGAAATGTTAAGGTAGAGTACTGCAGTTAAAAGCCTGTAATAAATTCCCAAGCACATCTGAGAAACTTCAGACTTGTACTTATTTATTTAAGATGGGAATCTGACACACTTAGGTGATTGCAGGAACAAAATATAAAAGTAATAAGTCAAAAGTTAAATATCTTGAATGTTAAATTGCTTCTTAGATCTTTGATAGTCTTACAAAATATAAGGATTCTTAATGTAATAATGAAACTGATCCTAGATGTTAGGTTTTGCTTGAACCTAATTTAAATTCCTCTGCATGTGAGCATAAGATAGGAATCCAAAAAAGTAGAAAAAATCTCGTCTTTCTTTCTTTTCTTCCCTCCCTTCCCTTCCCTTCCCTTCCCTTCCCTTCCCTTCCCTTCCCTTCCCTTCCCTTCCCTTCCCTTCCCTTCCCTTCCCTTCCCTTCCCTTCCCTTCCCTTCCCTTCCCTTCCCTTCCCTTCCCTTCCCGAACCTTCCCTTCCCTTCCCGAACCTTCCCTTCCCTTCCCGAACCTTCCCTTCCCTTCCCGAACCTTCCCTTCCCTTCCCTTCCCTTCCCGAACCTTCCCTTCCCTTCCCTTCCCTTCCCTTCCCTTCCCTTCCCTTCCCTTCCCTTCCCTTCCCTTCCCTTCCCTTCCCTTCCCTTCCCTTCCCTTCCCTTCCCTTCCCTTCCCTTCCCTTCCCTTCCCTTCCCTTCCCGAACCTTCCCTTCCCGAACCTTCCCTTCCCTTCCCGAACCTTCCCTTCCCTTCCCGAACCTTCCCTTCCCTTCCCGAACCTTCCCTTCCCTTCCCGAACCTTCCCGAACCTTCCCGAACCTTCCCGAACCTTCCCTTCCCTTCCCGAACCTTCCCGAACCTTCCCGAACCTTCCCGAACCTTCCAGAACCTTCCAGAACCTTCCAGAACCTTCCAGAACCTTTCCTTCCAGAACCTTCCCTTCCCTTCCAGAACCTTCCAGAACCTTCCAGAACCTTCCAGAACCTTCCAGAACCTTCCCTTCCCTTCCAGAACCTTCCAGAACCTTCCAGAACCTTCCCTTCCCTTCCAGAACCTTCCAGAACCTTCCAGAACCTTCCCTTCCCTTCCAGAACCTTCCCTTCCCAAACCTTCCCTTCCCTTCCCAAACCTTCCCTTCCCTTCCCAAACCTTCCCTTCCAGAACCTTCCCTTCCCTTCCCTTCCCAAACCTTCCCTTCCCAAACCTTCCCAAACCTTCCCAAACCTTCCCTTCCCAAACCTTCCCAAACCTTCCCCAGAGAAGGTAGTCTGTAACAAAACATGCACCTGTCAGAGTTCAGTTCCACTTGTACCTTGATACTCAAACTGGTTTCCTACCTGTTGCAAGGAGCTAGTCTTTCTTTCTCTCATACCTGGAGACTATTCATGAAGTAAATCACACAGTTGTTTCCAGCTCTAGCTGACTGTTTCACCCTGCACAATGTGACTTTCAGCCTTAAGGAACTACTCATAGCTAAGTTTGTCCCCAGAATATTGGTGTGGGAACTATCAGTTGTGCAGAGTTCTTTTTAGCTATTAGATATGCAGACTGTTTTTGCAAATGCAGTGACTGAGGTGACCATGGTTGCACAGTGACGGGGTTGCACAGTGTTTTCATCATGCAAAAATAAACCGTTCCTGGGTGATTTGTGAAAAATATGTCATGTAACTAGAAAAACTATGAAAACAGAAATTCTGTGAGTCTGAAAATTCCAATAGAGTCTGAAAATTCCAATATCCTCTCTCTGCAAGTGGCCACTATTACATGCTTTAGGGGAAGTCTAACAAAAACTGAAGAAAAAGAACAACTTTTCCTCAGAAGTAATGCATTTTTTAACTCCCACTCTTGGGTGACTGCTTATGCTCAGAATCACTGAAACTCTGTCTTTGTCAGAATAATAATAAAAAGAAAAGAATAGCCTATGGTTAATTTTTTGGACAGGGCCATGGCTCATGTAAATATCTGATTCATTTAAAGTCAGCTGCGTTCTCAACCTCACTAATAGGCTGTGCCATTCCTCTTGAAGGAATTCCAGAGGTTAATTATATATTATAAATTATGTCACCTTTCAATTCAGCTGAATGCTGCTTTCCCCCACCCCCACAACCTTTCCTCACTTTAACTGTTTTGTATTCCTCTGTCATATCTCATTTTATTTTTCTTATCCCCAGTATACGTTCCCATCTTAATTTTTGTTTTTATGGAAAACTACAACAAGCAGAAAGACTCCAAGGGCTGCTTTTTCACTAATTCTGGGGGTATGGGTGCAAAATACATTTTTGGTCAATGCAATCTTATAAAGTTTAGTATAATGAAAATTAAAGCACATCCAGGCTGTGAAAATATTGACATGGGGTTCATTCCAATAATTAAAACAGTCATGACAAAAGCCCTGAAATCAATTTTCTGGATGAATAAGTTCATAAATTATGAGATTTCTTTTCCAAACAATGCACAATGAAGTGATCACAGATACATCTGGTAGAATCCTAATGAGTATTCTGTTCCTGTCTACTAAGCACCAAACTCTTACTTCTCAGGGTTGCTATTTAGATTTGAGAATATGATCACTGTGTGTCATGTGAAATGTATCTTATTAAGGTGTTTTCTGAACCAAGGTGAATTTTATACTATATAATCTTAGCTATTACCTTTTAGCAAGATCTAAATATAATAACATTTGCATATGTTGGGCTTGCAAAAGTGTTGAATAAAATTTTGACTCCATTTTTGTGAGGACAATATACAAACCATTTTAAACTAGATTTATTTTTTTTTAGATGACAGTGGCATTTATTATTATGTATATTTTCTTGATTTTAATTCCTAAATGCTTAAGCTCTTGGGTTTTGTCTTTTTAAAGCTCATTTAGTAGTTATGACCTGGATACTAAATGAATGTTAACAGATCAGTCCCTCCCCCCCCCCCCTTCTCTCAGTTCAATGGAGATTAAAGGAATTAAAGTATGCCTTGTTGTATGTTTTCCTCTTAAAAAAACCCTTGAACTAGATAATTTGACACCAGGTAAAAAGGGGGAAGGGAAGTGAACATAAAGGGCAGAAGGCAGATGCAAATGTAAGAAGAAAGAAACGTGAAAGAAACAAATAAATGTTTTTGCTTTCATGTCAAACATGAAAAATACTCATTACCTTGAAGTTCTAAGTCTGTGTGTAGAAGCATAACTCAGAGATAGCTGGACAACATGAAAGATACGAAGATTTTTCTCTTGCCATACCTGTCTTTCTCAAGTTTACATAGCTCAAAAGTAGGCTTTAGGCAATAACATGCCTGAGAATTGAAGTCTTCTTTGGCATAATTATATATGCTGTCATTACAAAGAATATTTAACGCGTGTAACACTTACTTGTTAATACACTTTTAATGTTCACTGGAAAAAAGAAAGTGTTCAGGTTAGCCTTCATTTTAACCAGTATTCTGAATATTGATTAATTTGTTAATGGTTATTTGGTTAAATGGCAACAGGTGTTCTGATATACTTTTATGTGTGGCTCCTTATTCTATTAGCTGCCTATTCTTCAGTGTATATTCTTCATCTGAGCAGTACCTGCAGATAGAGTACAACACTGAAAACATCAGATATTATTCTATCCATAACTTCACTGACTGATAAACCAGAAGCAATGTGAAAGCATAAAACACATTACAGTGTTTATTATAGCTTATTGCTGGTCTGTTTTTGTCATTTTCTCCTTTACATTGTAGATTTAAACTAATATTTGTTCCACAGTCATGTCCCATGGAGCAGAATGGAAAAACAGAAATAAAACACATTCACACATACTGCATAGGAAAAAATGAAATAACACTGTTATGGCTTTATGAGGTGTAAGCTGTGCCCAGTGCAGCTGGACAATACATACAGATCTAAAGCTTTAAAAAGCTCCATCTTGCAGAAATGTATTTTATTTGAGTTTAGAGATACTCAGTAGAACTGACACTCCAAGAAACACAATTTTCTTTATGAAAGAGAAATTTAACTCTTGTAATTTTATACGTCGGATGGTTTAAGAGAACTGAAACCTCTAGATGAGCACATAAAGCCACAGCTGGAAAAGCCTAGAAGCAAAAACATGAGTAAAGAAAGAAAAGGTTCCCAACATACTTTGAGTTCTTAAATGTTAACTTTTCTGCCCTCGTTGCAGTAACAGGAATCATTGAAACTTAAGATCTGTTCAATATATATTGTTTTCTATAATTTAAAATCACTGAATAAATTAGATTGAAAGGTATCCTTAGAGCCCATCTGATCCAAACCCCTGCTGAAACCAGGACTAAGTTTAATGTTTGATCAGATTGCTCAGGATCTTGCTGGCTCTTGTATTTTCTCTGTGTACTTCTGAGAGCAAAATGCCTTCATCTTCTTTATAACAACCCATTAGGTAGTTAAATGTAGTAACAAGACTTCACTAACCCTTCCTTCTCAGACTGAAAAAAAAAATCCACCTATTTTCTCAGACTCTTCTCAGAAGACATATTAGCCACTGAAATTAGTAAATTACACTCTGTAACTACCTGAACAGAGGTTGTAGTGATGTGGGTGTCAGTCCTTTTTCCCAGGTAACAAGTGACAGGATGAGAGCAAACAGCCTCAAGTTGCACCAAGGAAGGTTTAGACCTGATATTAGGACAAATTTTGTCACTGAAGGAGTTCTCAGGCATTGGAACAGACTGCCCAGGGAAGTGGTTGGGACACCATTCCTGGATGTGGCACAGAGGCACATGGTTTAATGGTGGACTTAGCAGCGTTGGGTTAATGGTTGAACTCAATGATCTTAAAGGTCTTTTCCAATATAAATGATTTTATGATTCTATTCTCTAGCCCTCTGGTAGCTCTCCACTGGATTGTCTCCAGTTTGTGAATGCCTTTCTTATACTGAGGAGCCTAAATTTCAATGCAGCAGTCAAAATGTAGTTTCAGACACCAAATAGATGGGAATAATCACTTCTCTCATCTTATTGTCTATGTTTTATTGATGCTCCTCAGTATGTAGTTAGCCTTCATAACCGCAAAAGTGGACTGCTGACTCAGGATCTACTTGCTGACCATCACAACTTCCAAGGCCTTTCCCTCAAAGACGTTTTCGAGCCAGTTAGGCCTGTTCTCTTGCAAGGGTTTATTGTTTTATTCTACTCCCATTATTGTTAAATTTTCTGAGGTGTCTGCTAGTCCATTTTTTCCAGCACACAGAAATCCCTTTGGATGGTCGCCTTTCCCTCCAGCATATCAAGTACTGCTCCCTGTTTGGTGTCATCCATAAACTTACTGAAGGTGCTCTTCATCTAGCCATCCTAACTGTTAGTGAAAGATATTATATAGCATCAACTCATCATTTTCCCATGAAGAACACCTTCAGTAACATAAGGCAGCCTCTTTAGAAGCCTTGACTTGCTCTATTGTCCCATTGGGTTCCTATTGTCATATAACTGTCTTACTAACTGTGTACATCCAAAAATATTTTTATATTGCTTCAGTCTAGAGTTCTCTCTTCATCCATGCTGGCCTTCTGCCATGTTTGATTGCCTTCCTGTACAGAAAGATGGAAAACTTTTCTGTCCCGAAGAGATGATTCTTGAGGACCAGCCAACTCTGCTGGGCTTTTTTGTTCTTCAGCACTACCTCCCAGAAGAGTCCGCTAGTACTTCCATGAAAAAGCATAGGTCAGCTTTCCTGAAGAAAAGGCTTCAATCCTGATATTCATCTTCACAGAATCACAGACAATTTGATTTTAGCATGGATGTCTTGACATCATCAAGTCTAATCTCTCCTTCTGAAGCATGGTCAGCTAGGACAGGTTGCCTAGGACTCAGTCCAGTCTTTACACCTGTCTCTCAGAATTTTAAAATCTAACATCATAAACATAACGGAGGCTTACATTGCTGACTATTTCTTCCTTGGTTATGAAGAGCAGGTCCTACTGCGCATGTAGGTAACTAGCTACCCTAGCTAGCTTGCCAAACTCCTGTGTCCTTGCTTGTGGCCGGCATGTTAAGCAGATATCAAGATGAAATTTCTCATGAGTACCATGGCCTTTAACCATAAGGCTTCTTCCTCTATGATCTTTATAAGTCTTTATGTGTTTACTTCTCTTTTTGGGGTCCTCTGTAGGGATCGCTCAGAGTTTCTCTCTTGTTGGTTTCCATTCTTTAACCTGTCAGATTCTGACTATCTTGCCACTCCACTCAGAACAAAACTCTATATGGTCAAACGCTTCTCCAAAATCTCCATCCTGTCTTCCTGACCTGTCTTTCCTAAAAACCCCAGTGTGCTCCTATCTCTCCATGGTCTCATTGAGATTATATATTTCTGAATGCAAAAGGACTTCTAATTTTTTGTTTTCAATTATACAATGTGGTCCTGAACAGGCACTTGGGACAAGTACCCAGATACACAGCTTTTTGTGGGGAAGCTTTGCATATCAGGCTGTCCCTGAGAGCCTCCTGTGTTCTACCCCGTTCTTCCACTTCCTTGTACTTTATGTACTCTCTCTTTCTGAATCTTCATTTAAGGTCAGCCTCCATCATCTGGAAAATCTATAACCAGTCATTTAAAAATAACGTCAGGCCATCTGTCCTTCCATGAAATATGGATTTTATTGTTTTTTACACCTGCAAGATTTCTGCAAAGATCTTTTCTGTGTTTTTCCTATCTTCCCTGATGTTACACCATATACTCACCTTCTCTCACAGCTTTTTCACTTGACAACCCTGTGTCTCTGCTAGGGTGTACAACCCACAGGTGTCAGCACTGGGGCAGGAGAAAGCAGAGGCACTTCTGCTGACCTAATACCTGGGCAACCTTGTCCTTCTTCAGGAATTGTGCCTGGCTCAAAGCCGTGTCATCATGGGGGTGGGAGGTGTGGAAGGGATGCCACTACATATTCTATTGGGAACCACACTCCCTGATATACCTTTGCAATTGTAGCATAAGCTCCAGTAGTCCCACATGTGCCGTGCCTCTGGGTGTCCTGCATGTCCTATCCTACACTGGCTGCTGAGTGCTGATTAATATCTTGATGTTCATATGCTCCTATTCTAAAAACTGTTGGAGCCAGGCTCTTCTAGGGATGAACCAGGCTCCTCTCAGTCATGCCAAGCAATAAGAGGCAATAGGCAGAAACTGATGCACAATAAGTTCACCTAGAAATAAGGAAGAACTTCTTCACTGTATGTCTGATTATGCACTGGAACAGGTTACCCAGAGAGATTGTGGAGTTTCTCGCACTAGAGATATTCAGAAAGCATCTGGACACAATCCTGTGCCGTGTGCTCTGGGATGAACCTACTTGAACAGGGAGGTTGGATCAGATGACCCGCTGTGGTCCCTTCCCACCTTAGCCATTCTACGATTCTGTGAAATCTGGTTTAGATTATTTTTGGTAATTAACATAGTCTCTAATGATTTTTACAAATACAAAGCCTCTGTTTTACAACAGAGAAAGGCACAAGAAAGAAGACCTCCCTGCAACTCAGTGAAAAATGGTCCTTCAGTGCTAAAGAAACATTTTGATTCCACCTCAAAGAATTATTTGGTTTAGCTTTTTCTTTTCTTTGAAGACCCTTGGGATAATATGTATAAATAGAAAGACTAGCAGGCATGAAATCTCCAAGTCTGTTTCTTTGGAAATCTTGTCTGTAAAGCTCAATTTCTGCTTTTTTAACATATTCTAGCCTTATGAAGATGTTTTTCTCAGCTACAGTAAAGCTGCTTGGTAAGGTGCCCCTCCTTTTTCAGAGTATAATCAGTCATAGTTGCACCAGAGAGTAGTGTTCAAGATTCTGAAGAAGAATAAGAAATTTCGATGTTCAGTCACTACTGGGCTGAGAATTGAGTTCTTTTTTTTTTTTTAATTTGATGCTTTATAACTAAGACATGACCCTAACAGGGTTGGCACCACTATCACCTTGGAATGAACTCTAATTGAGGGACCATTGTTTGGTTCTTAAACATTAAATAATGTTTGACAGTAGGTGGTATCTGCTGAGAAACAACCTATTGAACCATCTGAACATAGTCTTATTAGTGCATTCCTCAAATCCCTTATCATCACAAAGAGGTATGATGCATTGTCTTGCTCTGAAAGTGTTTCCAATGTCAATGGAAATACCAAAATATCTTACAAGTCAGATTTAGAAAGTGTTACCATTAAAAATTATGGACTTTTTTTTGGTCAAAATATTTAGGTTCAGCTGTTTGGAGATTTTATAGGATTTTATATCCCCTGCCCTTATTCTTCTAAGAGTTTCAATGAAATGTTTAAAAAATGGAAACTACATAAAGAACAATTTTCAGCAACAAAGAGCATCATTTTATCTTGTCAGAAATTGGCACTTAATATAAAGGTAAGTTACCACAAAATTAATGCAACAGCTATTCACTGTTCTTGACTACAAAGTAATTTGGATTGGATGACTTGATACTCATCATAATCTTCTGTGAATATAAATTAGGCTGAGCATTATTAAATAACAGTTTTTAAATCAAAAAAAGGAAGTACAAAGTATAATAAAACTATAGAAGTCTTTTTCATAGGATATTGTAAATGCCAAAACATAGATTTAGGAAGGATTAGGAATATTCATGGAAGAAAATTTTGTCAAATTCAGTTGCACACAACGGTAGTTTGGAAAATACTAAAACTGTAGATTTCTCAAAAGGTTTATTTGGGGAAATATCACTGGGGGATTATACTGAATGTATTCACTATAGTTATTTTTTCTAAGATTGAATATTGGACTAGATAAATCTTTGTTATGTTCTAATATGACCGTGTTCTCATAAGTTTTGTGTCAACACAGACTCTCCTTTGTCTATACAGACTGCAAAGTCATACTTCCTAATTTATCACTTCAACAACATTCCTTTACTCCTGTCCAAATTGTATAACTTTTCTAGTGCAGAAAGGACCTCCAACTGATACATTTTAAAATCACTTTTGAAAGCACTAATCTGAACTAAACCAAATATATTTCATATATACCTAGACTTAGGTCACTAAAAACAAAGTACCTTTGTGACAAATATGCTTCTGAACTACTACTTACAATGTACATGAATGTGGCATAACATAGACATGTTCTCAGTTTGAATCATTATATTTAAACTAATCTCACTTCATTGCTAGCACACAAGGCTTACATTGCACAACCCTATGATTCAGTTCCTGGCATTGCGTTTATACAGATACATACCATGCCATATGCTAGATCTTTTTTAATCCTCTAACAAATTGCCATTTCAGCTAGGAAGCACAGTAATGAAATTATTGTATTAACATTCATCCATGAACTGAAATTGACTTATTCCCCAAGAAACCAAAAAGTATGTTCTCTCTACTCCAAACACCTATCATTACAAAGTAAGCTCAATAATTTCCAGGGCTGGATGAACAGTTGCACTGATACTCCTAGAAAACGAACATTAAGTTTGCACACTTGATGGCTCACACTCAGTGAAATAAGACAATGTATGGGGTAGCAAGAATCCCAAGTCTCTCAGACTCTTGACACAGAGGCAATTAAGCAAGCCAGACATGTCTGCATCCTTCACAACTACAACCAGGCAAGCACACACAATTATTTCACAGTACTCTGACATGTTACATTTAAACTCTGTTCTCAGAGTATAAATGTTATAGAAACCTATTTTTTCCATTAACTTCAGCAACTTTGAAATGCATTATTGGCTTTGGTGTTTCCAGCATATGAAGCTCTTCCTTTGTCTCTTCCTCATTTCCCAGTGCATTGTTCAGCGTAATTTCTTGTCGTTTTCCCTCAAGATTTTCTTTAGAAACATAGCACTCAAATGTTAGGGTTTTTTTCCCAAAATCAAGCTGAATAACAATTCATAAATCTTCATGGGCAGTGGCCCAGTGCCCTGGCATATTAAAAGGTACTCCAGCATGAACTGTGCATATGATTTAGGCACACTTCTGACTTTTCAGAAAAATGATCAAGCCAAAATCTTAACATTTTAAGTAAAGCACAAAACTTCTGTTGAAATACCTAGATACATATTTCATGCTTAAAATATGTTTGAAAAACAGTCTTCCTTATGCAAAGTCCTATTGATATCACAAGAGCAAAAACTCCTTAAGACCTTCTGCAAGTTGTTAGCTCTTAAACCATGAAGCCAATGATATAGAGTATGATCGTAAGATGGAATATGGCTGCAAATCTGGCATGTGAAATTCCTTTAAAAATGAATGGTCAATCTCAGGTCGGAAGTTCCCCATATTTTTTACTTTGCTTTCAAATATTTCAAACTATAGGGGTAGCAGTAAAGCTTCTCTTCATAACAACATCAGGAGAGAAAAATGAAAAACCTGAAAAAAATTAGTTTTGGGAAATGGGGGATAAAATACATATCTATACAATGCAACATATCAGTCAAGACCTTTTCTTTTCTTTAATTACTGACTTAAAACAAGCTACAGAACTAAATATACACATCCAATTTGTAAACCAGATTTTCCAAAATACAGAGCTTTGACCAGCGTCCATAAGTTCTTGCAGGAGGTTGCTGAATTCTTGGTACTTCTAAGTGTTAAAACCCATATGTCAATGTCTAAAAAAACATTTGGAAACCTAGCTTTACACATCTATTTTTAAAAATTGTATTCTCCAGCTGAATGCATCATAGATGATATAATCTTGATTCTATTCATAGTAAGGTATGAATTATTAAATAATTACTAGTTGAGAAGCGAATACAAATTTATATTTCAGGAGTGTATCAGGCACATAAATAACAGAAAAATACATTTTCCTCTCTCTTCCTAGAAACAGCTCATTGAAATAGAAGCACTGAAAGTACCATTTTGAAGTTTTAAAATACAGTTCATTTAGGTTGTGTGGTATTTTTCCTCTTTTTTTTCCCTCAAACCCATATACGTTATGATTTTATGAATCACTTTGAAAAAGGGTGAGCATTTCTTAGCAACATTTGGTTATATCATAAATAATTTTAAATTAGGATATTCAGGTGCTTTATTAATGATCACTGACAATATAACACTTTTCCTCTCAGGCATTTATTGGTTTTGATCTTACATCTTCAAATATACTGCATTTCAGTTTTCCTGCAAAAAGTAAGGTAGATAAAAACTCATCATTCCATCATGAAAGGTTTACCAATGTTGTCTGAATACGCGACCTGTTTTCTAGATAAATAATGATTTTCAAAAAAAGTCACAAGAAACTTCTATGAACTACTTAATGACTTTACAGCTCTTTCTCTCAACATCTACAGTTTACAGTTTGAATAGCTTCCATATTATTTCTATTTATTTCCACTTCTGCTTTTCAAACAACAGCCCTTGGAAGACAAGAAAAAACCCTTGGCAAAATAACCCACTAAATCTTCAATCATCAACAAATTCACAGTAGTTCTCACTGTATGCCAAAATTCATAACTAAATCATGAAAGAAATTTCATGGGAAGGGGAAAAATAAACAAATAGAACTTTGACATTTTAAATAGGATGCAGAAAAATTCTGTTTCATATTGGAGGCCAAAATCTGTGCAGAAGATTCTGTTATTTCCAAAAAATTTACTGGCGAACCTTACCTATTGTATCCTGGTAGCAATGAATCATTTCTGCATTTTCATATCTATTTCTAATGAGAACAACAACTCTTTATGGTTACTTAAAACCTGTAGATTTCCCTCGGAGTGATCCTATCCAAACATTCAGTGCTGTTGGTAATAGCTATTTCCCCTCACTACAGGCTTAAGAAGCAGTTTCCTCAAGGACCACTACAAGGGACAACATATAAAACTTCTTCCCCCTTCCCCTCCTTCCACTGGTACCCTGGGGTCATTTCCGAGTTCTGTTTGGCTTGTACTGTATTTTTGAAGAGGCAACTTATGATTGATTTCAAATACAGAACTCTAGGCATCATGGTATAATGTGTTGCCACCAAGATAGTAAATTTAATGAACCAAAATTGTAGCAGTTCAGTATTTTTATCACCAGGTTTCAAACTAGTTTAATTAATATTACTTGATGAAAAAAAAATCAGAGAGTGTATGATTTTTGGTCTTGTTTTTGTTTCCTTTTTCCCTGTCTGATTTGCATTACATTGTAAAATTATTTATCCTTTCAGAAAATAAACCTCTTCTGTGGAGTTTCATTTTAATGATATTCCAGTTGTCTATTACACAAGTAAGTAAATACATGTTCATAATCTCCCACTCTTTTGTGAAGAATAGCATTGAATTATGAGGGTATGAAAGATCTGATGAGAATTTTCAGGAGTAAGGTGTTTTATCTGATAAGAAAAGTTAATGTATAGACAAATTGTGGCATGTAAAAAGAAGAAAAATGAGAGAAAGAAGATGTGTGAAATGAATGCTTTCTGTTCAGTTTGATGACTGTATTACATTGAAATTACTGAATTATTAATTTCTCATGAAAGTGTCTTAAATTGTGTCATGACTTTAAACAAGCAAACAAAAGTGAATACTATTTTAAAAAATAAGAAAAAATATCTCTACTATAGCTAAAAATTTCAAGCTTAATCTTGTTTCTCTTTTTTTACACCTCCTTTTCTTTTCTTCAAACAAAACACTGAAATAGTGAAAGTATAGTCGAACCACGTAAAGTAAATATGTTCATTGGAATTATCTAGTTTTGCATTTAGTTAAGGTAAATAACTTTTTAAAGCAAAAATGATGTAATAACATCACATATAAAACTGGATTTTCAAAATGCCTTTTTACTTTTCTTTAGACATGTATTTCATACATATCTAAGATGAAATGAACATGTAAGTCTTTGGAGGTATGTCCCTCACTATCACTTGTCAACTCTAAAATGCAATCAAGGATCCTCTTGGGAACTAAATTCCCATCAAAATGCTGTTAGACATTCAATTTTTAAAGTGTGGCACATGACATTGCTATTGTTCCTTACTTTACAAGGGTCATTAAACTTCAGAGTAACTTTTGCCACAAATTGTATTCCTCACCATTACTTAGTGAACACTTCCCTCGCAGCTCTGCAAAACAAAGTACTTGTTGATACAGAACAAGACTTTTCAATTTGGACCAAAAACTGCTCAGGTTCAAATAAATGCAAATACAACCTGGGTATATCAGAGATATGTAGTTATCCATGTATGTCTCTAAGCAACAGTTTCAGAAGCCTTTGAAATTACTGGAAATCTTTGCCTTAATTCCCATTGTATTACATCCAATGTTACATATCTGTTCTGCACAGATTTATTTGCACTGATTATTATTACTTATTTATCTTTATTTCTACCTCTTGATTTTGATGTGACTTTCTCCAAAAAAAGGAAAGGCTCACAAAGCCAATACTATCTGAAAAGTTTTTTTGAAATTCAGATGCTTTTGTGGTATTGGACTAAAGTCATTAGGCTATTCAGATGTGTATGGTCTTGTCTCCATCTGTATATCCCTACTTACCTTTGTGTTCCACCGACATCACTGTGCATATATGTCTGATACTGTTCTTACAATTTTAATGGTTTTTTCTCACCCTTTTTGGCTAATGTTATATTCACTCCAAGTAATGATGATAATTTTAATATTAGTCTAGTACAATTCTCCATGGAAACAGCTATAAGATGTACTGTTAAATGAAAATGCTTCATCAACAAGTGTGCCTGAGATGAATCAGCAAGCCACCCTTAAACAACTGAGGGTATGTCTTACTGATGATTAAGGAGTGTTAATCCCCAGAAAAACAAACCACACACACACAGTTGGACTTTTTTCTTTATGGTGCTATATTGTAAATTTTTTTTTACCTGAAAATTTTATTACCCTTTTCATTTATTGGCTGGGACTTATATCTGCTCAAGCTATTCTGTTTCTTTAAGAACAAGCTGTATATTTGTTCAGCAGTATTTGGAGTCACCCAGAAGCGTAGAAAAAGGAGTATGACCTGCCTTATGTAGTCTTAGCTGACTCTTTAAAACACTTGGTACCAAGTGTTTCAAGGCCTCTTGATTTGAAATATTTACCTTCACTCTAGGGAGGAAATGGGAAACTGGATAAATATGAAGGCCAGCCATGAAGGACCACCAAACATAGACAGTAAGGGGCAAATAACAGTAACTTGCATTCTATGATACATGGGGCTCTGGATGGTTGGTGGATTTTCTCCCTTAGTAACTAAGAAAAACAAGCCCATGATCAGTAAGCTTAAGTTCACTAAAAAAAGAAATATATTTCTACCTAACTTTCTTTTTAGGGAACCACAGATTGAAAGACTTGTATAGAAAGCTATATCACCTACCAGTTGTTATTCCTGAAATGAAGACAACAAGAATGAAAGGGATACAATCTCTTTGAGTCATGTGGAGAATATAGAAGCAACACTGACCGCATTTGCAAAAGTCTGTGCAAATACATTGAATAAGACTTTTTTGATGATATTTACAGAGTGAAATTTAATGAAAAATAAATGAGAGGAAATCACAATCTATTTATAGAGAAACCACAAGGAGAATAAAGGACTAACTTAATCATATACATAATTTACAGCAAGATATTCAATCAACTGTCACTTTCTATATGGTGCTGTTTCTGTTTTTTATGGTAGTTTAGACTGAGCAGTCACAGCTGTCTCTTCTGTTTTAATATTAATAGAGACAGAGCTTTTCTGGAGACACAGTGCCTGACCCAAGCACAAATTGTTTATGGCCATGTATGATGTAGGTGGCATGCTGTTTTTGTAAACACTCCAGTAAAATCATAAGGTATTTGGAAACACAGTGGACTGTAGTGGCTCTTTGGTGTTGTTTTGGATTTTGGTTTTTTATAATATTTTTATCTCTGGTGGTTTTTAGGTTTATTAGGTTTTGACTGAATTGTTATATGCTACTTTTAGTTTTGAGTCAGAAAGGAAGCATAGCCGGAAGGTATAACTGAAATCAGTTTTGTTATCTTCTTCTCTTATTCCTTCTTTAGTTGGACCAGTTCCAAGATCATCTCAATGTTTCCTCATTTTAGCTTGGTTCTTTTCTGTTTGAGTATCACTAGCAAAAGAATTTTTTTTTTTTCACTTTACATCAAAGAAAAAACAATTATAGTCCATGGACTCATTTATTAGCTTTTTTAATTTTATTTTTAATATAACTTTCTTAAGAAGAATTAAGACCGAGTTTCCTCTTAAAACTGAATAACTCAGTTCAAAATCAATACAAGTAGACAGGAAACAAGAAAGTCTCCCTTACCAAGTAGAATTTGACTGCAGAAGAGTTCAGGTTTTTAAATTCAAACTTATTTAGGAAGGTTCTTCAACTTTGCTCATATGTCCTATTAGCTAAATTCTAATATTCTCGAAATGTAAGAATAGATCCTAATTAACCATTTTTCATGTAAATTTCTCAGTTGAAGCATCAGTCTTTAAATTCATTTTTACAAACAGATTGAAAAGATGTTTTTATGCTGAATAGCATTGCATCAGTCTGACTCTCAGATCTTTTTCTAGTGAACAGTGTCAAATAGAGTGCAAGTATATACATTATTTTCAGCAATTATATGGTCTCTATTCACAGCTAATCTTCACAAGTTACAAAATAAAGCTATATTTCTGAAGTATTTTGTTCAGTGTACCAAAATATCTTCTAATTAATTCCTTCTCACAACGTTTCTCCCAAAAGTACAAATAAGATTAGATTGAGGAAAGGTAACATACAGACAGTGTTATCTGAAAAATGCATATTAATTAAAAAAAAATAACAGACATTTTACTTCCCTCTGCTTACTGATCAATTTGAGCAATCAACCTTTGTTACATAAAACCTACACAAGCTGAATTATATTTCAATCTATATTGCCGCTAAATTCCAACTTTATTAGAAGGCTGATCCCAAGAGCTGCAGCGTGAAAAAGAACCACCCACAATTACACTCTTCCCACCCACTCCCAAAAAAAGAGACAAAAAACACCCGAAAATTAACCCAAACAAAAACCAAAACCTTTGTTAGCTACAATTCATATTTAATGCATTTTTTTTTTTAGGAAGCCATGTACTCTGGGAGTTTTAATATCTTAGCAAACATTCATGTATTGAGATCTCTGCAATTGCACTGCTAGAAATTGGTACAAAACCAATTCATTCATTATATATTCAATTCATTCTCACTTTTTGAAATGTCCAGTCTTCATATATTTCACATAATTATTTGTCAAGTTAGCATTTCCAAGGCTTTGAGTTAAATACAATTTAAACTGAGACAGATAATGCATAGTTTGGATTAAAGTTATTTTTAACATGACAGGTAATACTATTTTAACCAATAATTGAACAAATATATACACTGTTACACACCTAAAATAATCCAGTGCATAAAAAAAATCAAACATAATACTTCTAACATATATTTCATATTTCAGAATTATTGTATCTTTATAAATACTCTTTCAGGGCATGTCCTATTCCTTTGACATTCTAGAAATAACACTCCATGTTCATCTAAAACTTTCAGTAGGTTCATCATCATTAAATTCTCCCTACCAGAATTTTATTTAACCTCAGACTTCAATAAGAATGGACATACATGGTTCTTTATATGAACACTTATTGCCTGTGATCAGAAGTCCTGCTTAATGCCATAGTAGCATTTATTTTGAAGATAGAGCAAGCAATTTACTGTGATTTTGAAACAAGGTTAATTATCTGCCTTCCTTGAAACCTTATCCTGTCAGGGTAAATTAAGCCAACTTACATTCTGTAATATTGTCTTTGCCAGCATCTTGTCCTCCAGAAAGTCCTGTCTTAACTCTGCTACCCTTATTTTCCCTCCATCAAAGTCCTGTCTTAACTCTGCTACCCTTATTTTCCCTCCATCATTCAGGCCAAGACCAGCATCGGGTCTTCATCAGAACTTAACTAAAGTCCTCAGAACCAGTAGCTTTTTCCTTAGTTAACTATCTAGTTAACTTTGTTGAGGAGGGCCTGTGACATATTTAGCTATCATCCTGCTTCAGTGTGTCAGGTTCTACAGATATTGTCATAAAGATATTCCAGCTCCCTATTTGAAATACATAGTTTGACAAATTATTTTTGGTATTTCCATGTTCATCAACATCTAGTGATCTACATAGGTGTCTGACTGTGCATAAGTAGACAAAGGTACCCATGTTTAGTCTGAATAGGTTTCAGTGATATAGTGGTCCACCTGGATTTATTTACTTCAGCTCACAACAGAAAGCCTAAATATAATGCTGTGTTAATGGAGCTACAGAGCTGCCAGTTGTCTCACTGAGAGAATACTTTGTGAGTTCTACTCATTACTGCACTCTATGGTACAGACATATCTGATGAGTATGCATAGTTTATGAAAGATGAAGTGTCCAGACCCATCACTCCAACTATAGGCATATAAAATGGTAAAGTTAGTGCACGTTCCAACAACAACAGCAAAGCAGAAAAAGAAATAATCTCTGGTCACTGCCACAGACTGAGACTGCTTCTATGTACAAACCTAAGACTGGACAACTGACATCAGTGAAATGTTTTCTAGAAAATATCTCCATCATAGTCAAAAAATCCCAACAAAAACCAACCAACTAATCAGTCAACCAACCAACCAACCAATCAACCAACCAACCAACCAACCAGTGAAAATTTAGATATTTTTGAGGAAGTAACTTTTTATAATGTCTAAATTACTTGGGAATTTTTCTAAAAAGTTTACAAGTTCTGAGGAAAATGTTTATTCTCGAGGGGAAAAAAAAAAAGGCAAAGATACCTGAAACAAAATATTTCAGTTTACTGAACTAGTTTTAGGATATTCATTTTAAGGTACTACAAAATTAATCCATTCCCACTCTGCCAAATTATAAAGTGCCTCAGTAGAATAGCATAATCCTCTTACATCCATGGATAGAAAAGAACTACTAAGTAACAAAAATACAATTTCCATGAAACAATGCTTCATCTCAGAAGAATACTTGTATTCTTAGACTGTCAGAGATTTGACCGTAGAATGCAGGTACTTTTCAACAAGTACAGAGTTCCCAAGTCATCTAAGCTTTCATTTTAATTCTGGTAGACTAAACTTGACAACCAGACAACAATGAATCACTATGATCCATACACAATTGAATCACAACCATTAGATCACAAAAGTTGTCTAATGCCTACAGATGCTGAGAACCTAAGTTCATTGGTAGAGGCAGTACGACTAGTAGACTAAAAACTTGTTCAAACAAATGGGTCTCTGAAAACATGCTACTGAATTTGTGTTTTCTGACTATGTTCTGTCAGAAAATTTGCAATCATTTGAACAAGAAATTTCAAACATAAGTAGTATATTGATTTTCTTTTGCTAAGACAGTAGGAGAAGAAATTCTTCTCAATGAACTCCACATACTGAATTCCAAATAACCTTGACAACCTGATTCACAGATTTCTGGTAAAACCTTTAAAATGATTAGAGCTATGTTGGTTTGGGTTTTTTGTTTGGTTTTGGTTTTGGTTTTGGTTTTTTATGGCAATTATGCAAAGCACCAAATGTTGATGACTGAAAAAAGTAGCAGGAACAGATGTAATACAGATTAGGTCACAGTAAATTACCTCATGCTGCAATTAACCTTTAAGTTCTCAATTGCCTAATGACCAAGCTAGAATTTATTTATTTATATTTTTAGTAGGAAGAAATATTAAATGTAGAGTATTAAAATTATGTCCCATTTCTATCATCCATGGAGAGAAAAATAATGGACAAATTAAATGTCCCTATTCACAGTATTAGTAAAGAGCATCCCCTGAGTATTTTCTAGCTCTAAAATATTAATTATTTATTACATTTGAAATCAAATTTCAACTTTATAGTTAGCAGAGAGTGTATTCCTTGAGCTGTCAAATACGAAGTGTTTAACATGGGTTTAACAATGCTCAATTTAGAATTTCAGAGGTTTTTTTGGCATGTGTTTATGATTCTATTGTAAAAATAAAATATCTGATTAGTTTTAAAATTTCAAATACAATGTAAAACTGTATATGCTCTGAATAGAATAAAAAGCTAAACATAAAATTTTAGCTGCAGTTAATCCATGGCAGCTGCAGTTGAGTTAATCCATGTAGTCAATCCGTGACATGTGAGTTTCAGTTTTACCCATGTCTAAAGTCACAGTAAATCAACTTCATTTGCTTATGGGGTGTGTTTATTCCTCGTCTGACCAATCAACAGATCAAATGTACTATAATTTTAAGGACTTCATTGAGGAATAAATCTGATGTACCTTTTGTAAGGAGGATCTTTTCAGAAAATGCAGATAGTACCCTTGATATTCTCTGGTTTTATTCGATTAGTTTTACCACATGGGAGATTTAACATCTCTTTTTTCTGGAGTCTTAAGAACAGCAAACTGCATGTTATCATCTGTATAGCTTTGAAAATGTGAATGTAGAAAAAGACTAGCACATCTTATAGGTTTCTGCATTTCATATAGCACTGGCAGATGTGAATTTCCTGGGTGATTATGGCACATGCTCAAAATTCTATTCACAGCAAAAGGATGATACTCTGTGTGTCTAACATATAGAACACTATTACTGTTAATAACATGATATGAACCAGATTTACATGAAAAGTATCATATGCCTTTGTTTTCTTTCATGTAAATTTTCTGAAAGGAGACCCTTTCATATAACTATCTGTCTAGACTCTTTCCTGTTTTATGAAAGTTTATGACATAAATGTCTCCAGGGTGAGCACATATTTTTCTCTCTGGACTGATGATCCTGAGTGAATTTAACCATTGCTGTAGTATATTATCTGAAGTGCACAGCTGCCACAAGACTTGATCATCTGTTTTTCTTCATTACAGCTGCACTAGCAATACCACTGTACTTAAGGAACAGTCATCCTTCCTTAAAAAGGAAAAAAAACCACCAAAGGCAGGAATTTCTCCATCAAGTAAACTTTGAGCAAAGTTGTAATATCTTCTTTCTCTGTCTAAGTTTCACTTAAATATCATTTTTTGTTCTTTGTTACCTTACTTTTGTTAGTTTGTGTTTGTGATTATTATTAAAGTGTTAAATAGAAATACATGTATAATGGCAGTCCTGCAGAATACTTATTCAAACTATTAATTCTTCTTTAACTGGTAATGCAGGCTATCAGCATAAAATAGGCTTTATAGATTTTAAAGGCTTGTATGCAGAGTAATCTCTTCCTATAGACATTTTTAGATAAATTTGGAGTACAGTAGATACAAGGCATGATACCTCAATGACAGACAAAATGTCAAAGCATTTTGGTCACATAATCCATGTGTAATGCAAACTGGCTTATAGTATATGATGAAAGTTCATTCTAGAGGTTGTCAGACCTTAAATGAAAACTAGGTTTTCGACTGCTCTTTGGAAAAGCTTTTACTTTTGGTGTTTGAGGTAACTTTTAGAAAAGTGATTCGTCTTGTAGTGTCTCCAAGGTTGTGTGTATGTTCTTTAAAAATAAAGCATGTACTTATAGATACAGAAGTACTAAATGCCTCAATAAATAGACTATCATCTGTATTTGGTGCCTTGTCTATGCCAGAGGTATACAAACTGTCATTGAAAAACACAGTCAAGTGTGTTTTCAATACAAAAATCAAAATCAAATACAAAATCAAGTCATTGTTCTGTTCCTTTTTTTATAGTGTAAAGAAATTCTAGACTATCATGGGAACTGCTACATCCATGAAAAAATGAAAGAGATCTAGGAAAGTGTACTGC
This sequence comes from Chiroxiphia lanceolata, assembly GCF_009829145.1. NCBI lineage: Eukaryota > Metazoa > Chordata > Aves > Passeriformes > Pipridae > Chiroxiphia > Chiroxiphia lanceolata. Next base: position 41,831,674 of record NC_045641.1, on the reverse strand, counting down.
TCAGATTCAGTGGCACACTCAGTAATCAAAACTATGAACATGACATAAAATGTTCTTTGTTTCTTGTCAGGATCTAATTCCTATTAATTCTTGCTATGATCAGGCCCTCTTTTTTTGGGTATTGAACAGCAGTGGGCAATCACAAGTGATGTTTCTGTGACTCATTCAAAAGAGATCTGTCATCTCTCTTATATCTGACATAATTCATGTCATGTTGTTTCCATTCTTTTCTCAGTGAATTTGAGGTGATGTTGAGTAATGGTCAAAAGTAGAAATGGATTTTATTGAACTGTAAAGCAACAAGTCTTTTGAAAGTTCTTGGTTATGCTGACTCATTTAATCCAAGGAAGGAAGGGAAAAAGGCTGGAACTAATTTGGGGCATTTGTATTTCTCTCTGTGAATTCCTGGAGATGCAATGGAATTATTAAGTAATATAAAGTAATAAAGTCTTCCAAGAAGTTAAGCAGGATGTGCATGTTTATTGGGTCATTTCTTTGAGATGTAAGAGAAAATCAATAGCTAAAACCAGAAGATCCAATTCAAAATAACACAAATCTGAATAACAAATCTCCAGGATATTACAGAGATGATCTGAGAGCGCCTATAAAATATGAAAATAACTTAGCTTTAATTCAAAACAAACCATCTAATGTCACCAAAACCACCCTAGAATGTTCATAAAATTCATAATGCATCCCAAGAACTGTAACTGTAATAATTCTCTGTATAGGTCCTCAAAGAATCTGCGATTCACATACAAGGTCAAAACTGAAACACTCATTTTATTGAAGAACTTGGAACATTCAGGTTTTGTGCTGATGTGAATTTTTGCTATCTGTATTTTTATAGAAATTTCAAAAGGGAGTAAAAAATCTAGAAAAAAATACAGCATAGGAAATTCAACATAGCTATTATAAGATACCACTAGAAAATAAATTCATACTATTCATTTTAATGGAAACCAGTAATAATCGCAGTGAGAAACTACAAACAGCAAAAATCTATGAATGCATAGAAATAGAAACAATTTCAAATGTTTGCTTAAAAATATTAGTACTTCATTATGAGAAATAAATGTCAGTGAGAAACTACAAACAGCAAAAATCTATGAATGCATAGAAATAGAAACAATTTCAAATGTTTGCTTAAAAATATTAGTACTTCATTATGAGAAATAAATGTCATTGAGACATTCTCTAGGTAGCGTTAAAACATTGTCTGCATAGAAGGAATAATTTGTATTACGAGAGTTTCCTTACAAACGTGTCTAGAGTTCGACACTTTCTTACGATTTAGGAAAATTGAAATTTAGAGGCAGCGTGGGTAGGTTTGACCCTCTCTCGCAGTGAGGTAAACGTTCGTTTAAATCCTCAATACACCTCAGTTTCTCCATCATAATAAGACCAAATCATGGATTATGTACATTAAGTTCCACTTTTCTAAATTTTGCATATATATTTTTACACATAGTCCAAGTCTAAATGGGGAAAACATTCATTAACCAAGAATGAGAATTTTAGAGTTAGTTCTTTACACTGCTGATATTTAGCAACATATTTGGAAAAAAGAAACAATATCTAGGTCCAGCTAGCTCATATTAAGACAGAGTGGCTGACTTCTTTATACTTGTTGCCATGTTCTTAACAGCATTTTATGTAGATTTTACATTTCATATTCTCTTAGTGAATTGCCTTAAAAATTTCTAGTCATGTTTTTCCTTGTATATCTCACACAGTGTGTGCTTTCTGTAAAATGCATGTGCTCCATAACACTATCTCCTTCTTCTGTGTGTTATTATTTATTTAAAACCAACTGTCAGGACAATATTCATCATTATTATTGATGTGTAATTTTTTGTTTTATTTGGGGAGATTTTTACTGATAAATTTTAAAGCTTTGAAAAATATATTGTGACAAGTTTGCACTATGTTATTACCTAAGAAATTTCTGAAATGTTTGGGGTTTTTTTATAAAATAAAAGTAATGACATAGTGTCTTGGATTTCCAGTAGCATCTAATGCACTGGAAAAAAATGTACTGTTAAAATATTAATCTAAAAGAAAAACTCAAGCTTTAATAGTTTAAGGAAGCTTCAGTTGAAGCTTTGGAAAGCTAGGCAACTCTAATGTAGGAAAAATGGGATTGATTTAAAAGTTATTTCAGGATAATATTGGAATAAGGAAAGAAAGAGAAGTTAACACCCGAAGCCAGGTTATTCATTTAAACCCAGTATAATTTCATTACTTCATTGGAATTCTAGGATTTTGTCAAAAATAAGATTAAATTAATTTAAAATTTTAGGAAATATTGGTTCTAATTAAAGATCTTATATTTTATATTAATAAGAAAACAGAAGAACAAACTGAACAAACATGTTTTCTATCACTCACAAATGAGTGGACAATTGTGGGTGACTTCAGTATGTTTTTTTTTCCCCCCTCTGTCATATTAATCTAATAATGAGCAGAAATACTAAAAATCCTTAGTACCTGAATTTTTTAAATATGATGTTTAGTATCCTAGTGTTGTCTCCTCATAGTGTCTAAAACAATAACTGATTTTTTATTTACAGAATCATCTGTCAGTTCCCTGAAGTGCGGTTTGTCATAGTTCATGAACTCCTAGGTGATTTTCAAAGACATTTTGCATTGTGTGCAATGAATATTTCTAGTTCAAAAAACTCAATCAATCCATCACAGTATCTAGAATGGCAATATATTAAATATCGTACATTAATCTCATACCCTGAAAAATCAACTTCTTGTTTCTGATATTCCCTCTTTCTGTGTTGTTAAATATTTTGCCCTGTTTGTAGCATCAAGACAGTATTTGTGGGCTACAAAATAATAAATTAGAATGTGTATATGTATACACACACACACAAAAATCTATCTAATCATAATATTCCTTTATCCATATTACTCCTCCTTTGTCTGCTTACTCATTCCCTCAGTTTCTCATACCGCGTGCAGTGAAGCAATGCTTTTCCTCTTATCTTTTAACAGCCTTTCCTGTCAGGCTTGGAGCTCCCAGATTTTACAAGAAGATTAATAACTTGGTGGCTTAGTGGCAGCATTTTCTACTTATTTTTGATTGCAAGCTTTATGATTTCTAGTGAGTTTGCAAGTTTGGGGAAGAAAATTATACAGATTTTCTTGAAAACATTCAAACAGTTTTGAAAAGCTCAGTGTCAGAGTAGTTATAAACTCTAATCCCAGTGAATACTAAATCCCCACAGGGATTTAACTGCAGATAGCAAACACTATATGGTGCAGATATTTGGAGCTATGTGTGCACTATCCAAACTCAGTTGCTGATTGTCTCTCCAAAGGTTGCTGAGCAGAATTCCTGAAGACTGAATTCAGCCCTTCACTTGCTTTTACTCTGCACCGATTTTTCAAAAGATTGTAGAAACCAAATAATCTCTGCAACTTCCAGATTTTCTTCAAGTTTCCTTGAAACTGGCAAGTGGTTTAAAGGTCTTGTAAATGTACACTCGGTCAACTCACAGTCACCTTCCTTTGAAGGGGTAGAGGAGGAAGAAAAACAAACCACACACCTAAGATAAATTATATTTTAGATATTTATATATATACGAAATATTTAAATAACAAAAAGTTAATGTAAATATCAAAGATCTGATGACAGACAATGAAGATATTCTAATACGTTTTTTAACAAATGTAGGTAAATTTTCTTTTAAAAGATATCCTAGAACATGCTTTAGTTGAGAAAAATATAGTTCTCACGTCATATCTAAGTTAGGAAATAGAAGTCATTAGATTTTTACCTTAGTAAATGCTTTTATTTGAAGAAAAGATCAGCCTGAATATCTCACAATGAAGTTATTTATTAGCATTATCATTTGCATCCTCAAGGTATTTTGAAGATCTTGAAATAGATTAAAAGGTCAGTTTGGGAAACACTAGAAACCAAGCAGATGAGTAAATTAGACCAAGGACAAGAGACTGACAACCCTGTAACAGAATAATATTAAAACTTATGCTGTAAGCACACTGGCAGCATTTGACAATGATTGTCAAGAAAAACAGGGGTCAAAGATAACACAGGTTAGAACATAAGTGTTTTATTTTGTAGAAAGATTGAAAAGACAAGATTTAACTGACTTAGCAAAAAATAGTGTGATGATCTCACAAAGGGTGAGAACCAACATAAAAATCTTTCTTGGAAAAAAAATATTTCTTTACCTCACCAGAGGCAATAATGAAAAGGAACACCTGTAGTTTGGCACCCACTTGTCAAAAGTTATCCCTGTCTGCCATCAGGGTTCCAGTATTAGATATGCTAAAGATAGATTTTGTGAACATAAAAACAGTTATTGGCTTTTGAAATAAGGATATCTTTAACTTTTTATCATAGAAGATGCCAGTTGATTTTGTTCTGAAATACAATTTTTATGTTCAAAGAACATTCAAGTCTTCTTTAACAGTTCTTTATCTCATACAGTCCTTAATAGTATGATATAAAAAAGTAAGATTCATAATTACTACCATTAAAATTATGTTATTTAGGAAAACAATGATTATTTAATTTGTTTTTTATGGGTTACTGGTTTAGCATCAAAATAATAAATTAAATTCTGCTGTTAGTCACATGCGTAAAGATCAGTTTCAGGAGAAGAAATCACAAAACCACAGAATAGTTACGATTGGAAGGGACCTCTGGAGATAATCTAGTCCAACCCCCAAGGACAGAATTTTCCATTTTGATGATAAGGAACCAAAATGAGCAGCATCAAATTCTTAAGTGCTTTCTGTCTTTGTTGTGTGTCTGTAACTATATCTTGTGGCAGAGACTTTTCTTTCCCCTTGGAAACCACAAATCATTTGCTTTAATTTCTTTGATGTTCTATTCATTATATTTTGTGTTTCAAAAGTTTTATGTTCCCTATTAGTAATTAGACACCTGGGAAAAAAGCACTAAAACCAAAACAAAATAAAACAAAACAAAACAAAAAAATAAGAAGAAAATAAATTAAAAGATTATATGATTTGAGAGTCATACAAAACAATCAATTCATAAGTAAAGTTGAGCATGAGAGACAGAAATGTTGAGGAAAATTCAGTAAATGAGAAGTCAGTTGTTTAAACTGAAAAAATTCGAGCATGGAAAATACGGACTGCATCTTGATTGCAGAGGTATAACAAATGATTGCAGAGGTATAACAAATGAAGTGGTCTTTACTTTATTCATAATGAAAATATTTCAAAATTATGGGAAAAAATATCTGTTATCTAACACTTGCTTACATCAAGGTGTTAATACATGCAGCAAATCCGCATAGAGAGATCTGCTTAACAGTGAAAACAGTTTACAAATAATATAGTTTTGGTATTAGATATCATTTTTTTTAACACAGAGATAAAACTTTTATACAGTATCAAATATTAACATCTTGCAAACCAAGGTAAAAAGGGGTTAAATTAAAAATACCAAGAAAGGTCTGGACCATAATTTTCATTCTTCTTTTTCATTTTATGAGCAGCTCTTGCTGTATTTCTTGGTTAGGGTAAGGTTAAAGATTGTGGGGGTTTTTTCAGTCTTTTCCATTCTGTAGATTCCCACTCCTATTTTCACATATGCTTTCAGACCCTAATACTGCCAACATAAGCCTACCTAAAATGATACCTACAATAAAATATCTACAAATAATTTTTCTTAGTCACATTTTTAGCACCTTTTAGAAGCAGTACTTTTGCCACACTTAAAAATCCCTTGTTGTGGTTTTGGAATGGTATTCCCAAATTTAGTGTTCCCACAGAAACACTAAACCATGCACTGCTCACTCACTCCCTCCTCCCTCTGTGGCAGGCTAGAGAGGAGAACTGGAGGCACGAAGCGTAAAGATCATGTGTTGCAATAAGAACAATTTACTTAAAAGAGAAATGGAATAAGAAAACAAACGGTAACAGCTACAATATCAATAACAGAGGGAACTGGCACTACCTGACCTGTCTCTCTGACTCACTCAACTGGAAGAGAGCCACTACCTCCAGCTCCAGAAAACGACATGTGGTGACCTTGGGGTCCTGGCCATGCCCCTCCTGGCCACTGCAAAAGTGAACCCTGTCCTGGCCGGAACCAGGATATCCCTGAATTACAGGACCCTACCTAGATTTTATTACCATGTGGCTTTCCAACATGAATAACTCAGACAAATGCCATGTCTATGGGAGACTTGCAGTATTCCTGTGTGCTTAATTATGACAGTTTCTAAGGTTGGGTCATAAAGGATTACTATCAGAAGATACCATGAAAGAGTATCAAATTTCAGATTTTAGATACCTCAGACATTTAACTTTGTTACAAATGAAGCTGACAGTGTCCCAGACAGAACTCACCCCTGTGTTGTCCCTACACCTCCTGCTATAGTTAATTAGGAACATTTGTTCACAGATAATGATGGAAGACTGACAAATGTTAAGTGACGGACACCTGGTACATGTTTAAAAAAAAATATACAGCTGTTCATTAATTTTTTCAGCTAGGGAAAGTACATGTCAAAAGAAAAACGTTTCAAAACATACTGAAATCATACTGTCAAACTTACTAAATGAGATTGTCTTTCTGTTATAAGAGAGATGTAATGAAGGTTAAGTCAGCACTACAGTTCTGAACTCTTCTTTCCAAGGGAGCTGACTTTCAAAAATGTAAAACAGAAGTCAAAGACAGGTTAAAGCATGTCATTCTACCTTTCAGTCCAACAGGCACTTTTTAACATTGGCTTGGTTTGGTTTGGTTTGGTTGTTTTTTTTAATGCTGTTCAACTCTTTGAATGGAATTTCAAGTTCAGATCCTAAAAAAAAAGTAACAGTTTTCATTTCTTGTGTAGATTTATATTTAACACTTTGACATTTCAAAATATTTTTTCTTTGAAAGTACTTTTAGGAAACTCTCTTGCTACTCAAAAGAAACAAATACAGATACTAACTAGTGAACTTCTCTGGTTTTTTTCCCTTTTATTTTAATTGTTTTTGGTAGGGAGGTAAGTTTAGCATGACCTAGTGATTGATCATTTCTCCATGCAGCGAATGCAATGGTCTAATGTCAACACAATTATATCTATGCCTCATTAAAATGAGGATTAAATGGAGTACATGATAGTTCTCAATTCCCACTTGAATATGGGATTTCCTGCTTATTTGCAACCTACAGGTAAGAGACCCGGTTGGTCATCCCTAAGCTCATTATTAGCTCAAACCAGACATTATGTAAGTAATAGTTTTCTACCTTAGTCTTATGATTATGGATATGTTCCTTGATTTTCTATTCTCATTGTTAAATAGTGAGAAGATAAGGTCTGCTTACCCAGGTTCCTCACTCAAAAAGGCCACAAACAAGAAAAAGAGAGTAATGGTACAAATAAAGTCAGACTTCAGGCAAGTATTTACTGCTGAACAGAAGGATGGGGAAAAGAAGAAACTTATGAACAGACAGTATTTGAATCTAGGCATTCCAAGATTACCTGCCAGTATATGTAGGGTCATTAATAGCTGCTGGGCTGTACCACATCCTAGGGAGCATACAGTCCCTGTCATCTGTATGTGGAGGGGTAATATAGTCTAGAACTTTGTGGCTGCCTGGAGAATTTAATATAGGTACGTGTTCAATGCCCATCATATTTGTTTGTCAGAGCAGAAGTAGTATGAGTAGATAGACATAATCCAGAGCTACAAAATGGACAGCTGTTCAAGAGCATTAAGGAAATAATTTTATTTACAGCAGAGACATCTAGATTTTGTGATGTAGAACACAAAATTAATTTATGTTACTGTACTTTTCTATAGGGTCTTCTTTCAGCCACTATAAACCCAGAATGAATGGAACTGTAGTACACCCAAAGAGGAGCATGACAAATGTGAAAGACAACAACAACAACAAAGAGGAAAAAAAAATTTGGAGGCAGTATTTAACAAACCAGGACCTTCTTTAGCAACCATAAAAGGTTTTGCTTTTTTATGATAAAACATATGCAGGTGCATTTAACAGTAGCAATCTAGCTGTACAAGTTTTGCATTATAATCACAAGGATGGGATATTTTCAAATGCCCTCCTCTATGGTAACTGATAAAAACATTCCACAAAATCAAAATCAAACCAAATAAAAGAAGGGGACACACTGTATTTTATAATACAACATTATCAGTAGGACTTTGTCAAATTGAAGGTCAGCATCAGGTTGTTATGAATCATACTGGTTCATGAGAAAAATAATCTTCCAGTTCCAAGTTTCCAGATGTGTATTTGCCGTGTAATGGTCAGAACAGATCCATAACCATAACATACACTGAGAGCTGGTGGTCCCCCATAATCAAGCATATCATATTATTTATTAACTATGTCATCATATCTAGGATGTGGCATATATATATATGGACAGAGCTTTTCATATATTGTTACAGCACAATATTCTCTGAAGGAATATATAGAGAATTAAATTAATTTTTTTGAATTAGTATATTTATTTTCATTTAGTTTGGCTGGTCTCCTGAAAAAACAATTTTCTCTAAGAAATTTAGGAAAATATAATAAGCAAAGAAAAATTGAGTGTTATGTTGATTTACTGAAATGTATTTAAAGTAGTTGTCCATCTCATGCTTCACTGCCTCACCTTTACATATATATGCAAAATAACACAATAAAATTGTACATGATATAAGACTTAATCAAACTTCCATTCTCTCTTCTCTTCCAAAATTTACAGAGAATTCAGTGTTCCCTGAAAATTTGGTATCTGGAAAGGCTTTCAGGGTGGGAAAGAAGAGTGTGCCAGAGTTCAGACCTTTTCTCAGAGGTAGGCGTAGCAGCTAACTCATTTATAAAGAAAAATATGCCTAGATCCTTTTTACTGATCACAGCTGCATATGCAGAAGTGCTTTTCATTCAAATATGTATGCAACGTGCTTAAAAGGTAATCTGTGGTGGATTGACAAATGGGACAAAAATCACTATGAATAGAGTTCAGAGGATGTTGGGCTGAAAACAACCACCCATCTTCTTGTAACCTGAAAAATATATGAAAACACAATTATATCTTTTTTGGAGATCTCACAAAAACACAACCTCCTTTAAACCATCAAAAGTATAGCGCTTTTTACTGTAACTGAGTCTCCAGTGCTCCATGCAATCCTACAGTGAATAAAAATCAAGAATGGAGGGGAGCTGGAAGCCATGGTAGTCATCTATCAACATAGGCACTGTTGTATAATTCCTTTCAAATTTAACATCATTCATATACATCCCTTTTCATTACTCTGATTTACTGTTTTGAGGTTTTTTCAATAGCATATGGCAACCTGAAAGCAAGATTACCATTGTAATTTGCATTAAGCAAACACAGAAGAAAATTTATTAGCTGTCCTCAAATCATTTATAGCCTCATTATAAGGTGATGATAAAATAAAAATACAAATAGGGAGATGGGAGCATACCTGGATGGGTATTGACCTTCTTGTCCTGGTAGTTAAAACACATAGGAAAGGTCTACTGGCACCCCAGCTGTGAAGACTTGAAAAAAAATTAGGTTCTTTGGAGATATTTCTGGGAATTTATTTCTCAAATATAAAGGATTATTTCTAACTTCTTTTCCTATCTCACCTCTATGTGACAAAAAGAACACTTCCATGAGCAATAAACTTTGAGGAGATTGTCATAAAATTAAGGTGACATTCAAGGTTGATAGAACAAATAGCTGTTTCCCCAATCTTTTCTCATATCTGTCCACAAAGTTTATGTAATTATTAATACTTTCTTTTTGCTTTTTTCTCCCTTTGAGAGGCATGCTTCTTTGCTTATCTATTTCTTTAAAGACCAATGCTGACAGGTCGATGTTTTTTAAGAAAAAATTTAGAAGAATGAATCAGCAAATATTTACAATTAATGTATAAAGTTTGATAAGGAAGTAAGTATTTCAATATAGTACCAAAATAAAAACTGGTCTTTGAAAAATTACTTTTGAGCTACTAGTAATGCAATCTGATTTCTCTTTCTGAAGGACTATATATGAATAACAAATTGTAATTTTTCAAATTTTTTTCTTTACTTTTTTCAGGCCTGTGTAATATTAAAATCAATTAAAAAAAAAAAAGGTGCCACAAAACTCACTGAAACTTATGTAAGGTAGGATAGACTCATGAACAATCTTACAAGTTCATGCTTACCCCAAGTAACAGTTTTGAACCTATTTTATGGAAATTTTGTGTAACTATTTTTAATGAGAAGATTGATTTATGAAAAATGCAGAGGGTTCATTGTTCAGTGAAATTGTGCATCTAATATGAGAAGTATTGAAGAAGAATTTCAGTTTATAAGATTGTCATAACAAAATTAAACAGCTGCTAGTGGCAAATGTAGACTTGTATTGAGAAATGAAGAGCCCCCCATGGCTGATGTTTCAACTTACTGATAATGTCTTCAATTCTTGACTATGTTTAGAAAAAATGACAAATAAATTGTCAGTCTAAATGTTACCTGTCATAACTTTATTTTGTCATTTAGTCTGTAGATTTTGATAGGAATACTGTTTATATATAGTCTATAGTGTACATATTGGGTTTATGTTAGCAAATATCTTATGCTTATAAATATATTTAAATGTTATCTGAAGATAATGACATTAATAATTGCCTCAAGTCTTGGAAAAAAAACTAAAAGGGTGAAAACCATTATTTGGTGTCCATAATTGAAAAGAATTTTTTTCTTGTTATTGACATTTACTGAAATCCTTTTGCATATGCATGTGTTTGTGTCTGAAACTGTCCAGAAACAGCTTTCTAGTCTGGTTTGTGTTAAGTTTCTTTTCATTTCATTTAGTATAATATTCACTTGGACATATATGAAAATTTATTAGAAGAGTAAATTAAAGAAAGAAAAGCCTTCCTTATATTAACATTCAAAGTTTTTATAAAAAAATCTACCATGAAAAAGAAACTAAATAATTCCACAGGTCTGGCTTCCAATATACATTGAGAGAAATTCCTTGAAGTTCTTATTTGCATGACAATACCAAGACTACACTTAAAATTCCTACATACTTCATAAAACTACTCCAGAAAAAAAATAATTCTTTTTTCATTTATTCCAGTAGTGGTGAACTGGGTGATTTGACAGATATATATAAATATACATATATTCCAGAATTCACACACGTGATTTTGCAAAACTCGTGTGTCTTATTTTTAGGTTAAACTACTCCCTTAAAAACTGGTAAGAACTATTTTTTCTTTTTCAGTCTACAGTTGGGTCACAGTGAATCTCACACTATTGATCATAATGAAAAAGTACTGAAGAAATGTTTGTTTAATTCACAGAAATAAAACATGTCACCAGCAGGATGCATCAGAGCAGATATTCTCACAGAGATCTGCATCCTAATTGTAATCCACTCAGTCATTTAATTTGATTGCAATTAGCATTCTCTTTGATGATTTCTTTTTAGTTTTTTCAGCTGCTATAAAAACTGCAAACTGATCCAAATTATATCCTCTGATCCAAGTGGAGTTTGAATTTAAACTACAAGAAGCAGCTTGACATCTCTGATCCTCTCCAAGAAGGGAATTCAATATCATCCTGAAATATTTGTTTAGATAGACAATATGACTGAAATACATGTTATACAACAAAAAACATTTCAGTTAATCTTAATACCCCAAATTACTGCTTTCATTTTCCAAAGGATAAAGAAAACCCAATTAAAACTTAATTTTTTCAATCACTTCATTTCATTTTGGTAAACAGGGTGAAATGACACTATAACCCCAGCCATCATTATGTAGTATGCTCCTTTTCCCCATTTTATCTGTATGCCCACCTACTTCACAGTTTAAAGGTAATTGTAGTGGGTTGGTTTGGGGATTTTTTAGGTCTTCCTTAGCAACGGGGGTCAGAAATCTAAGGAAGTATTGCATATCATCCTTTAATGTAACACAACATATAAATAAGGCGGAGATAAGAGAGCTCCCTCTCTTCTCTCTTCTGGTGGCTGAAGGTGACAGGTCTCTCCACAGATGGTCTTTGCTTGTATACACCAAGGTCTGCCTGTTTAGACCTGCTGTTATCTCTGGTCCCTCTGGGAGGTGTGGGGAGTTGGCTGATACCTTGCACAGTTCTGCTGTCTCGTTCAGGGAAGTATTTAATTTGGTTTTTATGCATTTATTTGCTAGCTCTCTATTAACAGGCTATATTTGAAGGATATTTTTTTGTTTGGTTTTTTTTTTTTTTTTATCCCTGTTTCCCCTTCCCTTTTCCTTTTTTTCCCTCGGGAGCTCCCTGTTGTGTGTACAATATATTCAAATTGTATATATAATTGTAAATATATGTAAATATATATTTTTGATATAATTCCATTTCGTTCGGACTTCTTTTGGTTTTTCTGTGGTTCATTTTTTTTTCCTTGCTTGAAAGAGCGGGAGGGGGAAGGGGACAGCTTAAGAGAGCCAAGGAACTCTCTTGGTAAGAGAACCAGGCCAAACTGATACAGTAATCAGCAGTCAATCATGTTGCATATATTTTGTACTGCTTCTGTAACTTCTTTCCCTGTAGGAGATTCTTAGTGTTCTTCAGGCACCTCATAAGTGCACAGCAGCAACGGGGCTCTGAGAGTCTGACTGTGATGCATGTATCCATTTCAGGAAATTTTATAATAAAATTTCTTTTAGATGCTAGTCAGAATGTCTGATTCTTACTTTTAAAATTAACCTTTGGGTCTTTTTAAGGATGATGCTTGATGTTGGATATCCATGTAACAGTGCTTTGCCCCAGTCTCTCCTAAGATGCAGGGAGGGGTATATAGGCACAGGCTGCCAATGAAATCAGTCTATGAGAATACTATGATAAAGCTTTTCAGCAGATTCAGGTGTTTTGCTCCTGTTACTGGTCAATCCATAGCCTATACCAAGACTCATCCGACTTTTTGCATTGTTCTCTCTGCCATTGCACAGTGCACTCAGATAATTCATTCGTACTGCTCCCATGGTAGAAGGTCAGATGAGAAGTGCTCTAAGGGAATCTCTCCTTTTTACTAATTATGAAGAAAACTTCAGATACTTATCTCAGGTGTAGATGTCTATGAAATAGGTGTTTTCTACTAAATGAGATTAATCCACTCCCTATATGATTAGTACTTTGAAGATGATGGTATGGAAGCAATATATTTCATAGGAATATATATATATATATATGGAACTCATACAGAGTTTGAATATTTTACTTGAAAAAGCCAAGGTTATTTTTAAATTGTGGTAAGGCAACCAGATCAAGGACAGCAACTAGATTAAGTTACACTGTACTCAGCAGTGTCCCTCATTTCTGCAGTCACATCTCTAAAGCAGCAGTCCTAAAGGATGCTATGAAATCTGCTTCCAGATAAATACATCTCAGCACATAGAACCTATGTTTTAGTTACTACCATTTTAATGAGAAGATTAGCTTTTGATATAGGCATTAATGGCCATATCAATGGTGGAAAACCAATTCTATTCCCAGTTTACTACTTATTTACTTCTTACTTAGAAGCCAGATAGTTATAATGTTAAAACTTTCAGTAGTTCAACTGGCAAATTAAGAAGGACTAGAAATCAGTTTTCTTTTTCTGACCTCTTTCTCTCACACTGTCAATGTAACAAATAATGCCAGCTGCTGCTGAAATGTAATGGAAACATTAAACCAGATTTTAATTAAAACTCTTTTCCAATATATGTTGTTCTTTCTATGTGGCAAGGAACACATCTTGCGAAACTATTCCAAGATAGAACTTTGAAAGCTTTGAGACATGAAAATGAGTTGACATGAACCATCTCAGCAGCACCCCTTCCTCAGGAACAAAGGACATTTAGGAATAACAAGGTGAAAAAGTCAAAGCTCAGTCAATAAGGAAAAGATAATAGCATCTCAAAAAACAGCTAAGATCAGAGGTTGTAATATTAGATATGTGCTGGAATGTTCATTGCAGAGACTGTATATCTTGGTTGCCACTAAGCTAATGGAGAATTGAACCAGGTATTTCTAGATTATAACTTTAGCAGAACACCTTCTTTTCCTGGGAGCTATATCCATCCCTGGTCACTTGGAAATTCTGGCTTCAGCGTGTGCAGCTCTGACCTAAGTAAAGTACCCATTTAGGGCAGAATTCATCCCACCAAGAGGTCATAAGCTGAGCACGTTGTATATGCAGATAAGTTTGGAGCCCCTTTTAGTCTATGGATAGAGAGGTAAATATACCTCTTTTTCTGATTTACATGATAATATAAAATATGTGTTATAATTTTAAATGAGGCTGTTCTCATTCTTGCTGTTCTAGACAGGCAAAGGGCTTCAAAGAAAACAGGTCCATAGAATAGAATTTCAATCTTACACTGCATAAAAAAGTGGGGTTGAAAAAAGCAGCAGTCCAGTACCCCCTTTGCTACTCTACTCCCAGTCCATCAGTACCATGACCTCTCGCTTCACTTTACCACAAACATGAAAATGTTTATTCTTCCCTGTTTGCTTGCAAAATGTACATAAGTCTTCTTCAGGGCTGAAAAAGTTTTCAAAATCACACATGACTGAGTTTGAAACTAGTTAATCACGCTGACACCTAGCAGCAGACACTGTTTTATAGGATGGTTGTGTTCTTATATATCCATCTCCACTTCATTTGCTAAATAAAAAGCAAAGAAAGAACTTTGTCCAGATAATTTTGCATTCTGAGGCAGCAGTTTCAGATGATATTTTTTCTTGTTATACATTTAGGGGGGAAAAAAAAGGAAAAAGAAATAACTGGAGCCAAATTAGTTCTCATGCTTGGTTGTAATAAGTTGTAAAAAAAAAAAAAAGAAACTTTCCCTCAAAATTTCCCCCACCTTTCTGTAGTTGTAATACACAGTCTTTCTCTTTCTTGTCACATTTAAGAATGAAAAAACTCTTTCCAAAGAACAGTTCCTTAGAATTAAAAAGATGAGCCTTATTCACAGTCACATTCACCAAACATGAGTATAGTCATAGATTACTACACATATTTTCACAAAGCTCTTCCTTAAGGATACTGAAGAAAATAGAAAGACACTGTGATGACCAGTTGCTTTTAACTCTGACTCACACTATTTTCAAAAATTAGGTCAGATCATTTCATGGATTTCAGATACTCCCCTATTGAATGAGTTTGATGTACAATGGCAAAGAATCAAATTAAAGATGTTTATAGCTTCTGAGATAATTAGGATGGTATTTTAACTGTCTAATGCATCTATGCCACACCACAGAAGTCTGCCTGAACCATAAAATCTTTCTAATATTTGAGGTCTGTTTGCTTTAATAGTAGTGAAAAACTTTCACTGAGATAAATGGAGACAATGTCATTTATTAAACTAGGTTGCCAGCTTTTTTGTCTTCCATGGGTGGAGTTTTTCATAGTACAAGTCTCTCTAAATTGAAATTTGAAAAAAAAAGTCCCACTCCCCCAACAAAAACAAATAAACACAATCAAACAAACAAATTCTAAAAAGGTTTTTAAAAATAGCTAAAAATTATTTTTAAAAGCACTCTGTTTACTGCTTCTTTTGAAGAAGTGAACTACCACCAAGTTCATTGTATTTAAGCTCAGGTTCAATTCCATTTGTAGGTACATTGAGACATCTACATGTAGCAAGATGATGTTGTGTTTGGAAGTTTTCCAGCCTAATTTTATTTCATTATTCTGCCTCCCTACATGTTTATTTTTAACAAAAAATTCAATTTTATTTCCAACTGTATTTTAAGTATTAAGGATAATAAAGCTAATCTTTTCTTCCAAGACTGTCTAGAAATGGAACATTGAAACAATAATTTTAGACATAGTATCTCTACGCATAGTTATCTCATTTCTGGAGGGCAAAAATTTACTCTTCTCAGCTTTTTTTTATGTGTGTCTTAGAGATGACTCTTGCTCATGCTTCCTGATCTGTATGTATATCTAATTCTTTTTCTGTTTATACCCTGTGGAAAATAAAGGCATTTTCATTAGAGAGCAGCGTGCATCAGCAGTGAGCTTTTCTGTGTCCAGATAGATTCATGCTGAGATGCCTGTTCTTTTGCCTGAAACTCCTGACAGAGCATCCTACATTCTAAGGACATGTGAGTTTTTTGACACCCTGTGCCATGCTCCAGGACCAGTAGAACCTCCAACAAGAGATACTCTAGACCATCACCAGGTCCAGATTCTCAGGGACTAACTCTGCCCCTGTTTTCCAGAATAGCCATTTGACTAAGGTGAAAGTAACTCTGAGAAATCAATCCAATAATAAGAAAGCTAACATTTATTTGTACAAATTATTTGATAAAAATTATATTATGCTTACAGAAATGCTTGTGAATGGGTCATGAATAATTCAGAAGAACACAACAGATTAAATTTGTTGGATAATTTGACAACAAATAATTCAATTAACTGAAAATCATATATATCTCACATTAAATCCCCATCTGGTTGCTCTGGAAATGTTTAATATATAAATAGATATCCACAGTAAGAAAGTTCATATCACTGTCAAATGTTAGATGGGTTCATTTTAGTTTAAGAAGAATGTGTAGATTTTTTAAAATATAAATCAATATGAATAATTAGTTAATTACAATAAATCAACAACAGAAAAATTTTGCAAGCAAAAGGGAAGACTGTTGGAGACAGAAAATTAGTTAAAAAAAATTAGATATAAAACTCCTTGAAAGGTGAAAATAACTTTGTTTCACTAGTGGGGTTTTTTTAAATAAATCACTTCTGCCAAGTAGAGCATGTAAGAAAAAGACAATGATGAGTGGCATAAGGGACATTATAAAAGCTGAATAATATTGCATCTGGGCTGTGAAGCTGTGATTACAGAAGTAGAAAACACACATAGCTAAAATGATTTAGGTAAATATTGCTATGTAGTGTTTGATATACTTGCAAAACCCCAGTGTGTCATTGCCAAAATGTAAACTGTAGCCTAGTATGATGCCAGCATAATGTACGTCCTGTTTCAGTAGTTTTGACCTGTTTCTCAGGATTACTTGGTGCAACACATTGTCTTGATTTGATAGAAACATCATTTCACTTCATTTCCTATATCCAGAAATGGAAATTTTATTGAATTCAGTCTCTCAAATATAGTATTCATTTTGTTTAGATTTAGCTGGAGTTATTTCACGAAAAGTGAATAACTGCCAGCAGACTACTTTAACCATTTCTGGACCCTGTTATACATACACAAACACTAGTTTAATGCAGAGCAGTAATTTTTGCACTCAGTACAATTATACCAAGAATGTCTTATGAGTAAATTGAAATCAAATTGTGGCACTGACTTTTTAAATGCATGATATATGTTCTAATCTGTTTATGTGTACATATATATATGTAGTATAGAGCTTGATTCTACAAGATCTTAGTATTATGTATATAACTCAATAAACTACCTAAATACATATCTCATTTCTCTAGATCTTCAAAGTAACTAATCATGCTTAAAGGTATGTACAAGCTTAAGTGTTTTGGTGAATCACAGACATAGTTTTCACCACCTTGCAGGAACAACCCCTAATCACTGAACTTTAGAACATACATTTTAATAGACTTTTAATGGATATGGGATCAAATGAAAAAAACTCTGAGTTTTGGGAAAGCTCTGCTTAGATTTGCATATTGAAAAAAAGCCCAGAGTCATAAGACTAAAAAAAAGGATACTAACAAATTCATAGGTTCAAATGGAACATGTTGTGATTTTATATTGAAGGCTTTCACATATTATGTCAGGGCACAGCACAGGTTGTTTAGAAAAGTTCATGTGATGAGGGCATGCTCTTGCTACGTGCTGTAGCATCGCTCTTAGGAGCAGCCTGCTCAACACTACTGCACTTTCCCTCCTATTTCAGGACATGCTGTCTGTTGGAACTGTGTTATCTGATTCAGTCGTTTAATGGACCACTTGTAAAACAAAAACCTGCATTCTCCCCTGCAGCTACCTTCTCATCACATCCCTTGTGGTCCTAACATAGGAAATTCAGCCTGAACATTCAGCCTTAGGTTAAGTGCTTAGTTACAAACTAGACAGAAGCACTTCTTTGGCTCATTTGCGACCCCAATTGTCTGAGCTTGGCTTTTAGCTTCAAGGAGCTGGGAAGCTACTGAGGTACTGAACACAAAGCGCTTTAACATTTTTAGTGTGTGAATTTACAGCAGTTCTGCAAAAGAGTAGGACTCAAGAACAAATGAGCAGGTAGATTAATCTGTCAGATTTCTTCATCAGTCCTTAACTGACCATAACCATATGGAACAGTATGAATCCCTTTTAAGCTATAGGTATATTTAAAAACAAAAAATAGTCATGTATACTTTACAAGTGAAATTGGTGTGCAAAATCTAACTCTGAGGCTGAAACTTCAGTGACCATCTCTCTCCCTTCCTATGGAAGAGAAAAAAATTAGTGAAAGCATTCAGACAACTTCCTATGATTCTTTTTTTTTCTTTTTGAAAATGCAAATTAAACTATTATATAGAATTTTAAGGAAATTAGTAGGTTAGTGAGATAAGCTGTAAATCAGAGAAAGTGATTTTGCAGTCTACCAACTTGGTGTCTAGAGTGGAAATTTGGTGAATAAGTTTGGCACTGTTGCAATAGTAAAGACAAAATTCATAGTACAGAGCCACAGAATAGAAGAAATGTTGAGAACATGGCTGATAATTTTACATTAATATTCATTGATATTTTAAAATTACTATGGATTTCAGAACATATGATAATTTACAATATATAGGAAAAATTATACATTATAATTTCACAGGTCTGGTGCTACTGATATCAAAACAATTGATAATTATTTACAGTAACTGTAGAATTATTCTGAACTTATAATGTTTCCCCATCTTTTTGCTCTTGTTCATGCAGAACTGAAGGATACCAACTGAGCTATTACACTTTTTAAAATTTTGCTGTAGAAGTAGATAAATAACACCTAAGCTTATTCTTAGATGTTGTTGTTTAAACCTGAACAGCAGCTAAGCCCCACACAGTCACTCATTCACTCACCTTCCCTTCCCCCAGTGTGAAGGGAAAAAGAATCAGATGAAGAATTAAAATTGAGAAAACTCCAAAAGCCAGTTTAACAGGTAAAGAAAAAGCCGTGTGTGCAAGAAAAGGAATTCACTCACCACTTCCCATGGGTAGGCAGGTGTTCAGCCATGTCCAGGAAAAGAAGACTCCATGATACATAATGGTGACTTGGGAAGACAAACACCATCACCTAGAAATCTTCCCTCTTCCTTCTTCTTCCCCCAGCTTTTATTCTCAAGCACAACATCATACAGTATGGGAAGTCAATTTGGTCAGCTAGGGTCAGTTGTCCCAGCTGTGGACTCCCAGGCTCCTCACTGGCAGTGAAGCATGAGGAGGAGAAAAGGACATGTTGCTGTGTCAGCACTCTTCATCAATAACTAAAATATCAGTGTGTTATCAAAGTTTTCCAGCACAAATATGAAACATAGCACTATATGAGGTGTTTAGAAGAAAATTAACTCTGTCCTAGCAATGACCAGTATGTTAGAGATAAAATAGAAGACAAACAAACAAAACCATAATAAATAAATAAAATTTAAAAACAAACAAACAAAAAACCCCACATAAGCCAAACCCCAGCATACTATTTTTCTATTAATATATGGTAGATATCAGCTAAAAATGGGAGACAGATGGGGAAGAGAAAAGGGGAACGAGTATATTGCATTCTATTTTATTCAATCAGAGAACGTTGACCTTACTCATCCTCACTCGAGTCAGTGATAAAACTAAAAAATAGAGATCAAAAACGATTTCTACTGTAGACTTGGTACAACAATGCTAAGAATAGGCACTCTGCCTCTGACTTTCCAAAAGTATTTACCAAGGCTATGCTGAAAATAGAAATTTTAGGCAGGTTATAGCAGAGGTCACTAGGAAAGGTGACAAATTATTTTTTCTGCATAATGTTATCATGCAAAAGCAGCTGAAACAATTGTAAACAGTGATAGTGATGAGACGCAACAGAAGAAAATGCCCTAGGTCACAGGAAGGGTTCCCAGAGTCAGCTATAAGCATGGTTCTGAGAATTTTAAAGTCAACAGATAATTATTCTGATGCCAAACCTGCCTGTGATGCAACCAATTCATGCATAACAGTGTAATTTCTGTAATTTGCATAAATTTACATTGATGGTTTGGGTAAAAATAAAGTGCTACTGGTTTATCAAGAGCAGATTACTATGCACTTATTTTATCAGACAATATAATAAAAGTATACTTAAGTACAATGAGCTTCCATAACATAATCTTTGATGTAAATGGAATGCAAAATAAATTCTTTCTTCCTATTCCATATTAGAATTTTCAATATGTGGTCCAGAAATTTAGTTTCAGAATTAAGATTGGCATGATTGATTTCTTGAAAGTCCTAGAGCAATCTCCCAGTTCCCTGTTTAAGCATTTGTACAATCTCTCCCCTATAACCTATTCACCAGAAGTATTCCAGCATAGATCTACTAAACATATATTTTATGTAAGGATGTTTATACTGTAATCTTATACTCCAATGTGAAAAGAATTCATGCCAAAACTCTATGCTTTCCATTCTTAAAGGGGTGAGGGGCAGATATTACTCTTGTAAAATTTTTAGAGTTAATTTAGGCTCTAGGTTATTATCATTTGTCTCCTTTGGCTTGTTTCCTACCTTTTTATTGCAGATTTATCTTTTATTCATTTTTTCCATTACCTAGAAAAAGAGAGGAATCCTGTCTGCTTGCCCACAAGGACAACTAAATACTTGCTATTTGCAGAAGCTGGGGGTTGCAGAATGTAGTCTTTTGCTCTGCATGCCAGAAGAAATGTTTCAGCTGTTTCCTAAGCTCAGATACAACATGGACTGAGCAAGCATCCAAACAAATAAAGAGGCTTGCAGAAGCTCCCTTCTGTTTGGAATGCAGAGGAAAAGTGTTGAACTATTAGAAGAGATTTGGGATGCCAATATGTGAAATGTTAACACAGCTCAGCTAACACAGACGTGGGAGACCATCTATGTCAATAAAACCATTTTTGCCAACCAAGGTTCTCCAAATCACTGTCTGATCCTGGGTAGACTGCTATGGAAGTATTTCTATGTTCTTCCTATGTCTCTAGGAGTGCTGGGAGGTATCAAAAGGCTACCAAGTGTTTTCTATTTCCTGATAATTAATAAAAGGGAAAAAAGGCAACATGTCCTTCATGTTTTGCAGACAGTTCAAATTTTTCTTCCCATGATAAACATGTCTTACAAACAGCTCCTTGATACCTACTGACAGACTTGACACACAATGTCCTTGCTGCCTCATAATTATGGAAAACTTATCCCTCTAATTTTACTTTGTCATCATGAATGGCAAACTTCAGCAGCTCTGTCAGAGCTTCACTTCAGCCCTAGGGCAATTTCTTTCCTTTTTGTTCTTCTAGTTGTTTGATATGTACAAGGAAATTGTAAGAGTTTGTTCACCTGAAAGATGAGTATATCCAGTGACTGTCACAGCAGAAGATAATAGATCTAGGTGCCACAGCATAATAGATGTAGGTGCTATGCACCTGAAGCTACAGCAGATGCTGAGGTTTTTAACTTGAATATGTAGCCTTGTTCCAGTGCATCTGATTGAACGATCTTTATAGCATGAAATATCAGAAATTAATTTTGGGTATGCACTGTTTGTCCTATCTGAATGCTTACGCAACTTTGGCTAGAAGTTCCAAATCCCTGTCCCTACCTGAAATAGTGAAAACTGGATCTGAAATATTATTATTAAAATGAGGTTATTAAATCTAATTTTAGATGACTATATATATTGCAGATATCTGAATTTTGATCCAAATACCCAAGCACCTTTCTCATCAAAGAGGCATATACGTTTCCAGGGCACAATGCCACTGACTATTTTCAGCTAATTTTAGTAGGATGAAATTAATCGTACCATACAGATGAATATTGTTGAATATATTACTTCAAAAATAGTAGTTAAGGAATGGATACTTATTATATGGACAGATCTCAAACACTGTCTATTTTGATTATAAAATCTCCTTTTGACATTCCACTGCCCTACTGAGTTAACAAGTAGTCAACCTAATAGAACATTTGGGAAAGAAGTATTTGCATTTCCTAGTGGCAGTTGTATAATAAAGATAATGACGCTTAAGGGAAATTTGTAGGGAATTGTTGCTTCTTTATTTAGATCCATTGATTTTTATTTGTTTTTTAAAGGGCGGGCATTGAGGAATAGCATCCTCCTGATCACATGCATGTTTCCTTATAGTTGTATTTGAGATTGGAGTTGGAGTCAACTTCATCCTGCAAGGAAGATAGTTCATTCATTACTCAAGCCAAAACACTAACATTTGAGATCACAATCAAAGCTACTAGACAAACAGGTATGGTAATTTAAACATTACCTTTGGTACATATTGAACATGCCTACAAGTTTGTCATATCAGCAAGAGAAACTTGTTTTATCATCAAAATGAAAGAAAAAAAGCATAAACCAAGGTCTGAGTCCAATATATTAAAGCTAATTATATGGGGTTTAATGCATGAACATATCTGTGTTTTCGAACAGTTTTCTACTTCTTTACCTGGTAAAATCATCATTTGAAAACCTTCCATATCACATATGGAGATCACTAGAGAAAGTTTCCTCATCTTCTCTCTTTCTTTCTTTCTTTGCCTCATCTACCATATTTCTGTGAATTTGATTATGGTTCCCTGAGGCAAGGAATAAAAGGCAAAAATATGTTCTTAAATAGGCCAATGTAAGTCTGAAAAAAATTTTGAAAATCTGTGAAAATTCTCCAGATGATCACAAGTGTAACTGGTTTAAATATGTTCTTGTGCCTTTGCAGGATATATAAAGGTATGTGTTCATATAAGTTTGTCATAGTAACAAAAAACAGTCTTCACATTGACTTACAGTCTGGCACAACAATAGTCATCATTGTTCGTCTGAAGTCTCCTGATAACTGATGGTTTTCTTAGCTTTTTAAGTCCCTGAATTCTGGATTCACGTTGTAAAGAAACCTGGGAGTGAACAGATTGTATTTCTTATGGATAAAACCAATCTGGAAGATTTTGAGTCCACGTTACACTGTCCAATATCATAGGAACTATATACAGACAACCCAATAAGGAGTCAGTAAAGCACAAGATGGTAAGTCCACTAAATTAACCATAGTACATACTAGAGAACTTATACTGTTTTTTCACTGGCTGCAGGAGAACAGACAGCAGATAACCTTGTATAGAGTGGCCTGGTCAAATACTACTTGATCCATAGTAAAACTTTCTTGTGTAAAGTTAACTGACGAAACTATTTGAACTGTCTTGAACAAAAGAGTTTATACTGGAACACTACTTTGTGCCTTTTGTCTGCGATGGTTTACACCTACTGCAGAAACCCCTTTCTATAAAGATTGGTGTATAACAAACTGATACATGAGACTTGCAAAAGCTCTCAACAAATAATAAAGTACTTAATATAGTAAAATTTAGTGACTTATTAGACTACCAAAGTCAAGAACAAATAATTTCAGAGTCATTATACTATAAGCAGAATGAAGCTTCTCTCTCCCTGAGATGGGTGCCTAGCTATGTAACACAGGGTTCTGCATCTGACCAGTCACTTCACCACCTATTTTGCACCTTTTTTTGCTTTTCAGTAGCACAGACCATACAACAGTGGTCTAATCTTGCAGAAAATGGAAAAGTGAACACTTTTCTTCCAGTTTAACTCCACATTATCTCATTACACAACTAACTGGCACAAGACTGGTGACAACATAACATGGTTCACAGCAGAGTAGAAAAAGGCTTAGCCTAGTAAGCAACAGTTAGCCTTCAGATTACCTCATTTTTAATCTAAAAATCTCACTCCTCACCACTCAGTGAAGGGACAAATAGCTACAACTGTGTTATGTTACCCTGAAGAAAATAGGCACCTGTGCATCAAACATATTTTACTGGATTAATAAATCTTTTTCTCTAGGAACTTACAATATCCTTCTCTAGGAATTTATAATATCCTTCATAAAGGTGATTGGAATGAAGCTGGTATTCATTTAAAAGGAACTGCACTACATGGCTAACACAAACCAATATCCTCCTGATCGCATAATCCTTCAGCGTTAACATGCAAGTTTTCTCAGTAACAATGAACTGCTGATAAGTGGGGTAATTCTTACTGCCTACTAATTGGTACAACAACTGATAACCCTGATCGTTTACTTTAAATCCTCTGTTTTTTGGGGGCCTCATTTACTGAAGTGTGATTCACTCATTTAAATTGCTATTCAGTGGATAAACTAATTGGCAACAGAAAGAACAATGCATTTCTTTTAGAAAAGATAGCTGCAATGATCTTCCTCCTGTTGTTTGCATCACACTTTCTCAGTATATTCAGACTTCACTCATACACTGATGTTGTCAGCAAGCTGCCAGATTAAACTTATTCTGAGAATTATAACCATGCCATACTTTCTGTCTACATTCAAGACATAATGCAGACATAACTGTTCGTTATATTTTTTTGAATCACAGAGAGCAAAATTTACATAGGTTATGTAAACATATTATTCATAGGTTACCGTACTTACAACATAAGAAACGTCAGAGAACCCACTATTAAAAACTGTTGCCAAGATGTGTGATCAGGAAGGTCAGAATGAAAAATGACTGATGCTAGATGAACACAATATACTCTTAAAACTGTCTGGATTTCCTGTGGCAAAAATCTCCATATGTCAAAGTTGTTTGCATTTCAAGGATCTGACAAAACAAAACAAAAAAAACCCCAAACAAATAATAATAAAAAAAAAAATAGAAAACCAATACCTACCTGAAATCCTCGCTGATGTTTTTGATTTTAAAAAATCAGGGGCCACACAATGGTCTGTTGATTTGAAAGAAAAAAAAGTAAATAAAATTGTCATAAAAATATTATAAATAGTAGAAGTTTTCATAAAGGCAGTAGGCTTCAAGAACACATTTTATTTTCTAAACTACATCATAATTTTTCAATTAATAAAAGTATATTAAAAATATCAGCTAGTTCAATACTTTAAACAGGTATAGCGAAGTTATTTTCATCCTGAAGATTTGGTGAATGAGTTAAAAAAAGATTCTTGACCTAACACAAGAACAGCTCTCTACTTTAAATCCAAATCACAGGAGCGCTTTTGCATTTGCATATTACCCCCATATTAGCCCAGTACTTTCTCTGAGGTTTCTCTCTGGTCATGTTCTGACTATCAAGTGTCCTAGTCTCAGTAGGCAGGTGGGAAGAATGTTTTCTTCAAGGGTAACCTTCTGCATGGTATCTACACCATCCTCTGAAGTGGGAGGTGTGATTGCAGGTCTTAGAGGCTGCAAAAGGTCAAGACCCAGGTTTTTCCCTTCCTGAAGGAGAGGGACCTCTCACTTATGATTCAGTGGGAAAATAAGCAGTATGAGCTCATTGTTTTCAGTTGAACTCTGAACAGTGAGTGTGAGTTCTAAAAAAAGTTCAAAGTATTTCAGTATATAACAATGGCGAAACTGTCTTTAAATTCAAGAAAGCTTCAAGAAGAAAATTTGTTACCAGTATACTCAACACAGAAAAAAAACAACCAAACAACAAAACAGGTATGTTTCTCAATATGCTCATTGAACAACAGATAACTTAAACCTAGGTGTTTACAATACTTAAAGTACCTAAGTGGGCTAGAGACAATTTCTGTGCTTATATTCACTGTATATTCAGTGTATATAAGAATATACACTGACATTGTGGTTTACGAGTTAAGTGTTTTCTTGAATCTCACCTTAAGTAACTTACCTGGTGCCATAAGAAAAGCCACTAGCAGAGCCAAGAAGAAAATCCAGTCCCCTTTGCAGATTTCTTCATCACAAAAGCATTCTTTCTTTCTTTCTTTCTAACAACTATACATGTGACCTGAGTAAAGAAAAAGTTGATGGAAATTCAGATATACAGGAAAAGGCTGATAGAATACTCCAGGGATAGCTTTAACAGGAATAAACTAATCTGTTTTCTTTAATGCAAAATTAAAAGTAATGAAAAAATGTGTTAAATGCAGCCTAAAATTCCTAACTCATGGTATTCTCACTAGAATTTTTTTACATACTTCCACTTTTTTGTTTGTTTTTGTTTCCTGAACTCAAGGAGAATATTGGTCAGCAGCCGGAGTCAAAAATTACTTGGATGTTTCCTTGGAATTCACAAAGATTTTCAAATGCCTTTGACTGCCAGTGAGGAGGTAAACAGAAGTACATATAGAAAAAAAAGGTGGTTTAATGGCTAAATCACATTTTGTTGTGTTGTTAAATTACTTCATATCATATCTTAGGTGGATTTTTTTGTTTTCCCCCATGAAGGGCATAAAGACATATAAAAAGTCAGAAAAGAAGTCACAATAAGTGTCAAGCAGATGGATAGATTTATAAATAAAGCTCAAGAATGCTTTCTTTCAGAAAAATCTTTTCTATTATTTTCTTCCATCCAAAAAACTCATAGAATGTCGGCCAGCAAGTGTATGAATTATATTATTTCCTTCTCAGTGATTAACAAATAATAATTCTAACATCTTTCATAAAATACCAGCAATATCATTATCTACTCTTCCTAAGGTTGATTATTTTAGGTTATTTTCTTGATACATGAGAGAATAGAAAGTCAGATCTAACTCTGAATTTTTAGAGTTTTCATACTATTTTATGGTCCCTGATCTATCTTGGAAAGTCTTTACTGTGAATATACCCAAAATGTCACACATTTCAGAATTTCTGTAGGATTCACCTATGTCTATTGGATGCCTTCGTAGGTAAGACATATTCTTTCCTTCAGTCTTGGTCTTTTCTCAACCTCTTTCTATGGCTTCCTGGAATACAATGCTTCTGTTTTGTATACCTAGAAATTTTCTTTCATTACCTACGAGTGTTGGCTGTATGTTTTATCCACATACAACACGTTTCTGTCTACTACCTCCAGACTTTTAACAGGAAAAAAAAAACATATTTAGAGGAGGTAATTAGGGATCAAATGAGAAAATTTTACCACACAAAAAGATGCCATCTATCACATCTGGTTTTAACTTAATGTTACAAATTGTCTACTTGGTATAATCTATCATGATTATAATTTGTCATGACTTTTTCATTGTTAATTTTCATATCTATTGTATTTTGAGCAATGTTGTTCTCTAAAAGAACCTTTGTGTCCAGAAATCTGTATTGACAAAAATGATTGGTCCTTGGTTTTCAAATATTCTCTTAGTTCAACTTTATTCCCAAAGGAAAACAAGACTTAAGAGCATCTGGTACGGGTATTAGAACTGGTACCTGATTGTAATTATTTTAGCAGCATAATTAGGTCTTTACAGTTATTGAACAATTACTGTTGTCATCAATTATAAATACTTCACCTTAAACCTTAGTAGTTTATTGCTAATTGTGTGATTCAATATAAACTTAATTGGTTCTGATGGTTGAATTAAAGAATGATTGCATCTTATAAAACTATACCTCAGATAGATTAGAATTGTTTAACAGATTTTTGTCCCTCTGGTAACAAGACACAGCTATTGGAAGGATAAATATATTCCACTGAATTTAATATTAACACAGTTTTATCTGAGTAAGTAGAGCATGAAATGCAATGGTTAATAATGGATAACACCAAGAAAAAGATCCAGACAGTAGTTGTGTTTTGGAATATCTTTGTGGCTTTATTATGCTTTTCATAGTTGACTCTTCGCAAGGGGCAACCAAAAAGAAAGAGAAAAGCAGTATCAAGCTGGGTGACCAAGAAAGACACAAGATTTTAGTCCTTAGTCTTAAACATAGTGTACAAAGTGCACAATAATCTTCCCCTCTGTGGTGATCTGCTTTATAGACAGACACCCACTCAACTGCTCTCCTACTCCCTCTCTTCAACAGGAAAGGGGTAGAAAATAAGACAAAAACACTCCTGGGTCAAGATACAGACATGGATATTATTTACCTATTACTGTCACAGGCAAAACAGACTTGCAGAAGACTAAATTAATTTATTATCAATTAAAATAGATTTGGATGGTGAGAAACAAGGCAAAAATCAAAACAAAGCCTTTACACCACTCTACCTCTTTTCCCAAATTCAACTTTATTCTCAAATACTTCACCTCATCCTGCAATCTGAACATTTGCAGAGGGATGAGGTCAGTTGGATGGGTGTTGTGGTCAGTTAATAACCACTTCTCTCTGCCTCATCTTCCTCTTCACACTTTTCCCTGCTGCCTATGTGGACTCCACAGGCTGCACCTTCAAGCCAGGAGCCTCTTTCTGCCTGGACTCTCCAGGGGCTGCAGGATGGGATCCTCTACAAGTTCCTCCATGAATATCTGCTACAACACAGTCCTTTATGGGCTGCAGGGCAATAACCTTCTCCATCATGGTCTTCTCTATGGTCTGCAGGTGAATCTCTGCTCCAGCACCTGGAGCATCTTTTCCCACTCCCTTACCTTGGTGTCTGCAAGTTTTTTTATTTCTTTCTTTTTTTTTTTTTTTTATTTTAAGTTCCCTGCTTTCTGGTGTTAACTGCTCTTTACCAAATCTAGTTTTCCAGATGCACCACCATCTTGGATGACAGATTCAGCTATGCCCGGTGGTAGGTCCTCTGTAGATAGCTGGAGCCACCTGTGTCCAGCTTAGGGAGTCTCAGCCCTGCCTCACAGAGGTCACACCTGCTGCTTGCCCCTCTACCCCTCCTCCCCCACCTTTCCCCAAAACAATTAAAGTTATATAACTTAGAAGATATTACAAGAAAACTATTTCATTTCTTTTAAGTAAATTTTAGCCAGTTTCATGAGTTGGTGTAAGTTCACATAATTTCAGATGGTGCAGATGTTACGCATGTTCAGTGCTTTACAGTTCTACAAGCACTGTAAACACCTTGATCTGAGGAACTATCTCATGTTTAAACTGATGCCAAATGTGAGTGTCTTTTTACTGGTAAGCATGAAGGGCAGTGCCTGGAAGTGGTTATTATAGATATGAAGTGGTAAATATAGATATCTATTCCATATAGATATGGAAAAAGGAGAATGTGGTGTAAAAGAAGATGTACAGTAGATTTGGGATATTTTTCTCCTCTAAGGCTTTTATTCAGATATAGTTTATAAAAGTAATGTTCTTGTGCCAAGTTTAGCCTGCTTAAAGGTGCACTCTATTGAATTTTTTCCATCATGTGCAAAGCCTGCATTAACATTGAATTTCTGTTCACCCTATCCATTTATATATCTCATATGCGAACACATGGATCACATCTAATCCTTCTACCAGATGTATTTTAATCTCAAATAGGTTACTAAGATTCCTAGGTTCTTCAACTTCTACATAAAAGCTTCAAAGATAAATCAGAGAACCCTGATATAACAATTTTTTATGGACCAATATCCTTAAAATATGACCGCAAACAACCCATGAAGGGACATGAAGGTTAAAAACATAGGTCTACAACTGCTAATTCAGGAAAATTATATAAAGCTTGAAGAAGTTTTCTTCTTGCATAAATCATTACAATTCACAGACCTCAAATTGAAAGAGTTTCATATTCTTTGCTAATATATTACTTAAAAGAATAAGGGGCCTGATGAAGCTACTTCCATGAATTATAATAATTATACAAATGTAGTGGCTTGTATAAGTTTAATTTAAATAAAGCATATGTTGAAGAGTTATCACGATGATTGTTGAATTCAGTTCATTTTAAACGATAGATTAATATTTTTGTCAGAAAGCTCAGAAATATACCACTGTGGAGCTGTGGCTTTTATATATGTATTTTTTGAAGGAGTAGCCTGTATTCTGAAAGTATTTAGTCATCTCATTTCATCCAGTACCGTATAAGCTTAGCAACTCTGAGAGACACATAGAAATAAGATAGCAATTCCATTCCAGGAAAAGAGAAGAATAAGTCAGAGATTCTAAAGTGTGGCTGCATTTTTTATTTTGCAGTTGACGAAGAAAGAAAGCCTTTTTGAAAATAAAGAATTACCGCATTAGTAATTTTGCAGCCCACATAATGGCAGGGTAACAAACTAGAAAGTCTGGCATTACCTTTCAAAAATGTCTGAGGTGAAAACCATTTCAGTCAACATAGCCATTGATTTGGTAGGCACTACACATTCAATAAAGTGCTTAAGCTTTTTAACTTTACACATATGTCTAAATACCACAGTGAGTGCTTTGGAGAACAGTGATGCACTTATGTGTAAGCTTAAATTCTTTGTTCATCTGGGACTTTAATGAATACCTCTTTGATAATCTTGACCTAATATAGAATGATCACTTTCTCTAGCAGTTCAGTTAAATTTTTTCTCAACCACGGATGTGAAATAAAATCCTTTAGAGACTGAGTGTAAACCACATATTATGCTTCAGAGATACAAACTGAAGTCTGAGATAAAAAAGCTTTAATTTTTATGCACTCTGGCACCCAGACTCAGGGGAAGAAATATAATACTTCTCGCATTTTCAAAGTTCATGTGAATTCTGGGAAATTTCATTTTGTATTTACTATGCCCTATTCGTTGAGTGATTAGTTTCTTGGCATAAGACAAATCAATGACAATAAAAAGAAACTATTCCCTTGAAGACTGTACTATAAAAGAAGCCAGGAAACAGGATTCACAGTTTAAAAACGTGATGGTACGAAAGACCCTCCTAGTGTGTTACATACTACTTTTGCTTAGATGGACAATGGAAGTTCCAACAAACAGCTTAACTGTCCCTTTCCCTAACACATCTAACATTTCCTTCTGTAGCAGGTATAACTCTTTATTGATTTTTTACAAAGGGAGAAACAGAAGCTGAAGTACATGAAGTTCTTGTGTTATTGCATGTTTGCAAATATCTGAAAATCAGAACCAGTTCATATGCCTGTACAAACTGGTTGTAACAGGCTAGAAGACCTTAAAAAAATAGGAATTCTACATCCAGTAAGGCCTGCCATCTAATCTGAAGTAAGAAGGAAAACCTAATGTACTTTCATATGCTACGTCAGCCACGTAGTAATTCCACAAAAAACAACAAAAAAAATGTAGTTCAGAGTAAAGGCGTGATTCACAGCTCATAAATGCAACTGATCTTTTAATATGACATTAATATTAATAAAGACTACCTTTTTTTCTTGTTAAATACTTTATAAAATGCAGGTGTTTGTAAAGCTTGGATATGAAATTTTCAGTTTAATTGTCCAAAATAAAAATTTTGAAAGAAGAACAGTATGCATACAGAGAATCTCAGTTTATTTTTTCAGTTCCTAACAACTTTCTGTACAGTCATGCAAAACTTTTGCCCTTACAATGAATCTTGTCACTATATAGCAACACGCATGACTTTGGAGTTTACAGTGGCATTTCCTCTTTTCTGATGTGTTTGTGTGTACAACACTTTGGAGTAAACCTGACAGAGAGCTGGCTCAGAAAAATGGAGGAATCTGTACTACAACACTTCTTATCCACTCACTGTGAACTCTGGAAACAACTCAGTGTAGACTCTTGTCAGATATGCCTCTGCCAATAAAGAAAGTAAAATCAACATGAACATGTGCTTCAGGCTGGTATTAGGTAATTACAGTGTGTGTTTCAAACACAGTTTTTGTAGTCTTTTTTTTCCTTCTTCTCTTACAGAAATTCTGGTTTACAAGGGTTTCAATATATTTTGTTTACTTTATAAAAGTAGGTAAAATTTTGAAGCATATATATTTATTCTTAAAACAGAAACCTGATTTTCAGACAAACTTCACCAGTTCAGAAATACTACCTAAAGAGCAAGAGGCGAGTTAATAACATTATTAATTAATCACTCTTTGGCAATTCAAGGGAATTAGAAAGCTCTTTCTCTACTCCCTGTCCATACTAAAGGAACAATCATGGTAGAAAAATATTCCCCTTGTTGATATCCAGCAGCCCTTTACAAGTTAACAAGTCATGTCCCTTTTAATGAGGCAAGACGTAAGCCTACATGGACTGAACACTCTGATCTGATTCCACAAAGCACTTGAATACACACGTAATATAATACACACTTAATACTACATATGTGTAGTCCCTTTGAAGTAGGTATGGAGTTGAATTTGATACAACTAATCCTCCAACCTGCTGTTGATTCAGTATTATTCTGCAATGTATATTTTCTAACAAAGTAAGTTCCATCCATTTCCTTTGTGTTTTTCTCCAGCCCATTTCTACAAAATAAGTAATATGTGTGATATTAAGCCTGAATTTACTGCCTCTTACATTGAAACATTACTCCTTTTCCTAACCCTTAATTTTATATACTTTAAATTAGTTCTAACATCAACTAACTCTATATATATTATCTCAGAATACTTACTTGGATGTATTTAAGTTATTTAGTTGTTTTTTCAGGCATGATTTTTTTTCCAGCTTCTAAAACATATTTATGCTTATATATTCAATTAAGGTAAAAATTCCCTAATCCCAGGGACTTGTAAGTGAATTCTATGATTTAGAATATTATTTTTAACACTGAACGAGGATGATAAACAGGAATCTAAATATTTGCATGGTTTAGAAAGAAATTAAATAGCATAGTCTCAAACAGCAAGAGGAAGACTGATAACTTGATCACAAATTGTATGCAAGAACTCCATAGTAGCTTAATTTTTTAAGTATCTTAATATAATTTTTTTAATAGCAATGGGAAGATTTTCTTCATTTTTGCAAAAAGATGATGGGTATAAACTAAAAATCCCCCATACTTCTAGCTCTCCAGAAAAAAATTAAGGGGTAAAAACATTGTGAGAATTTAATGCAAAAGTTACATTTTCTTTTTTATTTCTCTCTTTTAGACATCATGCTTTCCCACTTTTAATTTATATTAAGGGACTATATCTATGCAAATAGAAAATTTACTTGCTGAAATCAAGTGACTAAAATCAGCAGTTTCAACCTTACCTTGTAAATATATACATGTTTTTGTGAAAAAATAAGTATGAAAGAACTCTTCAGTCCTGTGGAATTTGTGCCTTTGTGATCCATCAGGAGTTTCAGGCAAAAGCTGGTCCACAGCAGCATGTCTTTCTGGCAAGCTGCTTCTCTGACTTTTAAACCATTTTCTAAGCAAACCTCCACAAAAGAAATTGAAACAGAGTGACAAGCTTAGGGAACTTTTGGACTAGTAATTAACCGAAGCAGGCCACCTTTTAGTAATTAATATCCCTGCTGTTGGCAAATTTTTCTTTCCAGTGTTAAAATGTTGTTTAAGTTCTCAGTTGTATGTCAATACTGCATTAAGCTGATATTGCAGTAATCAACTGTGAAAGGCCCCAGATGTATTGTGGAGGAGAAAAAGGAAGCCTTTTATCAAAAGCCAGTTCCTGCTTCCTGAACTATGATATAGATTCTTAAGTTTCAGTCCAGATAACAGACCATATTCAGAGCTCAGAACATGGGAGAAAGGAAACATGCATGCACATGTACCACATATACAGAGTACAATTTTCCTCATATAGGAGCAGATGGAACAAGTGAGGTGCATGGGTTAAATGAGAGAAAATAAAAATAATTTTCCAGAATCTATTTAAAAAGTCCAGAGAACAGTAATGTAATTGTAGTCTTTGTGGAAACTAGAATAAGTTCTGTTTGAATGAATGTTACATAAAGAGAGGCAATCTTTAAAGTCACAGTAGTGTTTTACTCTGAAACAAAAGCACTCTTCATGTTAAGTTGAAAGGTCAAGATTTGAAAAAAATATATATACTAGACTTAGAAACTGTTTTGTTCTCTTTGCCAAATATTCCAGTGGGGTTTGAATAAGTTTAACCATGGTACTACTTAATTCCATCAAATAAAATTACATATGCACCAAATACTAAAGAAAATGTGTGATTCTGTGTTATTTCTAGCTTTGTGTATTTTTCCTCCACTTTTATTCATTTCACCTCTGAGACTTAAGGTAAACTCCAAGCAGAGACCAGAAAAGCAAATCATTTCCTTTTAATTACTCCTCCAGGAAATCAGTTAATGGAGGTTTACCCTGGGTCATGTAAAACTGTTATCACAAATCTTTAAGCCACAAATGAACTAGAAGCAGAAATCTGGCCACCACACATGGTGTGACTTTGGGTGATTTTTCCCAGGTCCTTCTTTGACTAATTGATAAAGAGTAACAAATGCTTTACGTGTGGGAAAAAAAAAAAAAAAAAAAAAAAAAAATCACATTCACCTTCCTATATAATTCATATCCTGTGATTTTTCCTATAATTATGTCATTTGATATAAAGCCTACATGGTGTATACTAAAAGTATTATAAACTGTCCAATATGTTTAAAAATTATTGTTAATAAGAATCACCCTGAAACAGGTGCACTTTCTGTGGGTCCATTTATAAACTCTGTAGTTTAATTCTTTTGCTGGAGGAAAACCTGGTATATTCTTGCTGCTAAAGTTAGTAGATGACTAATGGATGGCAAAAGAAGTAAAAAAAGAGGAAGGAACAGGAGGGAAAAAAATCCACAAACCAGATTAATCCAAACAGCTTGATAATGTAGGCATAAATATACAACTTCTGTCTTAATATGATGAGCTGTAAAGCAAGAAATCTATTCAGGGAGGCACGGGTTCTGTCAGGGATTAGAAAAGTCATGGTAGATAAAAAGCCGAACATGAGCTCTCACTACAGATCTACAGCTGAAAGATCTGAGGAAAACCTTAGATGTTTAAACAGAAGACTAACAATTAGGAAGGGTATGTTACCTTCATATTTAGCAATCATGCAACTGCAATTGCAAAACATTATCCCCTTTTTGGAGGTTTAGAAAGATGCTGATTGTTTGGAGAGAGTTCAAAGCAGAAGCATGAGATTAATTAAAAGACTGGAAAATTTACAGTACAGGAAAGACCTAAGGATCTAAATTTGTTTAATATTAGTAAGAGGAAATCTAATCGTAGCATGTATCTAGATGGGAAAAAATGTTGTTAATAGAGACTTCTCAGTCCACTTGTAAGACAAAATGGCTTAAAGTACAAATCAGACCATTTCAATCTCCAGTTAAGCAAATCCAGTAGAAAATTAAGAAAGCAAGAAAAAATATGTCTCTGCATTGTGCATGTGCACTGCACTGCCTTTGTATAGAAAAGGGAAATATGTTACTAGTAATTTTAATTTCTCAGCACCATAGAGCAACTGAATTTATAAGAAGGCAGTTATTCAATAAAAACTTTAGACACATTTTGTTGTGAAGTTCAGAATGAGAAATCCAATGTCTTAATAGAATCCTACAATGAAAGAGATATGAATGGTTTAAAAAGTTAGAAATAACAAACAAGAAACTGACATACATTACACAGGAAGAGAAAATAAACAAATAAAAACCTAAGCAAAGAAGAATGAATTGCTCAGTTTCTAAAACAGGACCTGCTTGATACATCAGGCACAAATAGGAGAATACAGTGTGATTTCTGTTAGTCTAAGTGTGCCTGCAGATCTATTCATCTTTGGGTCTTGCACAAAAAATTTCTGGTGCAAAGGTTTCACTTGCAGGAATGCTGAATGCTCAAACTGAATTCCATGAACAAGTATAATATTTCTGGTTTTCTCCTATACGTGTGCCAATCTTCATTATTTTTTTTCAGGTCTTTGGTCACTGTGCAATTCAATAAATACCTTATTCCAAATGCAAATATTTCATTGCACAGGCCATGTCCTTCAATGATATGAATCACTGTACTTATTCAATTAACCTTCTCTGTTGCTGGGTGTAATACTTGAGACTTCTCTAGATTTCAGTAGAATATATTTTCAGGAGTCCCCATAGATTCCCATGAAATCTTGACTCTTCCCCTTTGCTACTGCACTTGGCAAGCACTAGCTATGTACTTACTATATGAAAAATGAAATACCTTTCAAGGATACAATAAATTCTAAGTCAAAGTTTTTGTGTTCTAGGTCATTTGACACAGGTTTATAAAATAGGTTCTCCTCCTTCTTATACAGGATGATAAAACATCTGCTCATTCAGTTCAACTGAATATGGTCAGCATCCCATCTTCCTCTTTGTCTAGCCTAACACTGGTCTTTCAATGGTCAGACATGCTTTCAAAGATATGCAAAACTACTCTATGAACCACAGAATAGGACAGCAACACATTTTTTTAAACAAATGATACAGTATAAACACTTCAGTCTTCCAAAAGATTGAATCTCATTCGATTAGCTAAATGTAAAAAATGGTATGATAATAGCTGTATTGCCTGAAAAGACAAACACACATGCATCAGCATATTTAATTGGTGGATAAATCCTCCAAACATTGCCTCAAAAGCCAATACAAGGTCACCTCACATCCAGTAACTATGGAATTATAATCTTTCATGAAATTGCTTTGTGCTGACCATCCAAATTTCTAATTTCTCTTTAAAGTCAAAATGGAGTTACTCTTCCTTTTGGTTTTAAAGGAGACTTTCATACTGGAGATAAATACAGTATGAGCAATTCATGGGTCTTCTGAAATGGAAGGATAAGCAACATCATAAAAAAATGGGGCATTAACGCTAATCCTTTGTTATTTTGGCAGCAACAAAATTTTATGTTCATGGAAATTAAGACATTGTTCAGTCCATTTGGAGGATGAAGATGCTTTTTTAATCAAATGAGAGGCATGTGGCTATAATCTTTGCAAAGTAGATAATGTACATTCTCATAATGAAATACACTAATTATATGGTTATAATAAGTAGTCGGTGGTAATCAGTGGATTCAAATAAAGGATGTGCTAAATAAATTTATGGTGAGAGGACCAGAAAAATAAAACCAAGACAGAAAGATCCCTGTATAAATAATCTCTTTCTATTCTTAGCTCTCATCCCTATGATTTTGGGGGGTTTATGTTATTCCAGTTTCCTTAGTTTGTAAACAAAATGAAGTGTGAAATCCAAGGGATTTCATGATAAAGAATGATTTAAAACTATCCCGGAAGTAAACAGGTCCAATTGAAATGATGGATTTCCATCCTATACAGAAAGGGTTTGAACAGGACAGTCTCAAACAATCTAGTCTTAAGAGCAATTCTTTGCCAACTGCTCTTGTCTTCCAGCATATCAAAAATACTGGCTTAAACTCAAGGGTTGTTGCTACAGTGCTAGCAATATACAAATGTTTCACAGTCTGAAAGGGGAAAATATAAGGAGATAAAGTAAAAAAATAAGAAATTTCAAATCCACTTCAATAACAATATGACAAAATAAATATACTGTATATCTGGAATTTTGGGAAAGTCAGAATGTAACAAAAGATTGGTTGCTGTAAGAATTTCTTCTGCTTCTTAATATTTAAGGCTTTAAAACAGATTTTTATAGTTTCCAAATGTGAAAACCTGGAAATAATTAAGCCATTATTTTCACATCTCACTTGTGCAAATATTTTTTTCTTTGTTACAGCTACGTGTTTAAAAAAAACATTTTCTTCAAACTGACAGTAATTATAGCCAGGTTGGGGGATGATCCTTGCACTAGGCTAGCAGATGTCTGAGAAGCTTACTATAGCAAACTAAAATGAAAAAAGTAAGGTACAGGAGCTGCTGTCTTTGATGGAAAGTACACAGATAGATCCTGTATAGCAAACTTTTATTTGTGACTCTCAGAAACTTAAAGGAAGACAACTACTTAATGGCTTCTTAAGGGCTAAACACTTGCGTAATTTTGTATTTTCCATGAGGGTAATTTACGTGAGTAACAGTACTGTTCCCAGGAATATCAATCTTAGTAACTTCCATAATTTACCTCTACACAATGAACCATATAGAAGGAAGGCACGTTATTTGAAATACATAAACATGAACTAAGAGAAACTTTGTAGTTTGTTCCTGATTAGATGTTAGAAACATTCAGATAATTTTCCTTTAGGAAATTACCATAAATAGCTTAAGTAACAGTGAGGTCTTAAAGAATCACAGAATATTTGAGGTTGGAAGAGATGTCTGGAGGTCATCTTGTCCAATCCTCCTGCACAAGCAGAAACTTCTAGGATGAATTGCCCAAGACTGTCTCCAGATGGCTTTTGAATTACCTCCAAGAATGGAGAGTCCACAACTGCTCTGGGCAGCCTGTGCCAGATCTCAGTCCCCCTCACAGTAAAAAGTGTTTTCTAATGCTCAGAGGGAAATTCCTGTGTTTCAGTTTGTGCCCATGGCCTCTTGTCCTGTTACTGGACACCACTGAAAAGAGTCCAGCTCCATCTTCTTTGCACCTTCCAAAAGGTATTTATATACATTGGTAAGATCCACCCTGAGTCTTCTCTAGAGTAAACAGTCCCATCTCTCTCAGCCTTTCCTCATAGGAGAGATGCTCCATCTTTTTGACCCTTCACTGGACTGTATCCACAACGTTTGTATCGCCCTTGTACTGGGGAGCCCAGCACTGGACACAGTGCTACAGTTTGGTCTCAGCAGTGCTAAATAGAAGGCAAAGATCTTCCCTTGATCTGCCAGCCATGCTTTGTCTGAAGCAGTCTCCGACACCACTTGCCCTTTTTTTACTTCAAGGGCACATTTCTGGCTCATGTTCAAATTCTTGTTCACTGGGATCCTCAAGTTGTTTTCTGTCAGCTTGCTTTCCAGATGTACTACAACACCAGATGTCTGATGTCGTTCCTCCCAAGGTACAGGACTTTGCACTTTCCTTTGTTCAAATAACAATCTGTCACTTGCCAGCGTGCTTGCAGGAACAGATTTCAAGTCAGTTTGGAATGTCATCTTTGGAAGGGTGTTTTTTGGCCCAAAGATTGCTATTCAGAGATTGCCTGTAATTTTCCTTCCTTCAAATCTGTAGATATATTATTAAGACACGATCTTTCATGGATTTCAACAGGATCAAAATAATAGAGCATTTGGATCTTCTTGTAATCCCTGGGTAGACTGCCAGAATACTTTAAGAGACCTGTCTCATTCTGACTACGTATTTGAAACCTCTTGTAATGGAAAACAAAACTCCTTTTCCTGATACAAAATAAAGTGAGAAAGGCTTGTCTATCTCCAACTAGAAACAAAACAAGGCTAAATCTTGTTTACTTATGTCAGTCCAATATTAATAATAAAAGGATGGAATTTATCACATTATCATCATTTGATTAATAAATCAGTTTGCAACCTCAGTTATAGTTAAACAGCTTTATTCATTCAAGATGCGGGGTTTTTTCCCCCAAAAATCACAGAGTGTATTCTTAAGATGGTAAATATTAGACTGATAATCTTCCTAACGTTATATGTTACTTAACAAAACACAGTAAAATTGATTTTTCAGTGTGTGGTTGGTGTTTTCTGTGACATATTGCAAAGCATTCATTCTATTAAAATTTGAACACTGGCTGTGCTCTTTGTAGATTTTCCTTTTTCTAAAGGCAGTGTTTTGATTCAAGAAGCAATGTTTTTTCCATTTTTTTTAACATTTCTTATATATTTTCAATCTATCACCTAAGATTTAAGAGTGTATCATATTTTTATGCAGCATTCTAGAAGTATCCAAGGTAAAACAAAACTGAATGTAGCAGGACTTCAGTTTATATACCATCTACACTATATTCATAAAAATCTGGAAATCATTGAGAGGTAGTAAGTATGGAACCCCATGAAGCTGCTTACATGAACTTTTAGGAGTCAAATAGCACTTCAGTGTTTATGAATGTACTTGCTCTTGTCTGTGAATGTACTATGCCCTAGTATACTTGCCTGCTTATGAATATACTTGCTTTAGTCTTCTCAATTTCAGTATTGCTCAGGCTACCCTGAATAATGTGTGTACCAGAATATCATGCATCCGGGTTTTACTGAGCTGTGGACCCACAGGGTTATGAAAGTATAAAGTGTGCTTCCAAACTCAGGAGGGTGGTAAACTCTATTTAGTCAGAAATCATTAGAATACTAAAGACTATTTGTTCAATCAGGTCCCGGGGGTTTTAAGCCTTTGGAATAGGTAACTAAAGCCTGAAGGACAGCTTTGAAACTCTCGTATACATGCAGACCTTGGTTTAAAAGATAGTGTGTCAAAACATAAAGACTTCAGTCAAATGTACTGGAAAATATCATGGGTGCTTAACTTTGAATTTGTGCTAGCTAAAACTAGTGCTATGGTCTTTGAGCATACATGGCTTCCCAGAAGTGACAATTTTCAATAGCAATTTTTTCAACAACAATTTTCTAGACTACTCACTGGCTCTACTGCCTCTCGTTATGACAGGTTGTCAATAGCATGAAAGAAAAATGATCATATTATGGAAAGTAAGAATGTGGGTAGTATTTTGTTAGAACTACTTAACTGCATTTTCCAATCTTCTGTTTTTATAGTTAGTCATTCTAAACTATATAACATTAGTATCATAATTTTCAATAGAAACAGATGGGCAACTTAAAATATAGGAAGTATATTAAATTCTTCCTGAAATACTCCATAATCTACTATCTGTAACTTAAAGACCAAATAACATAATTATATATATGACATATAAATATACACATTAATAATTACTTAAAAATTATAAATAACATGAGAGAGAGAGAGGGAGAGAAATACAATCAAGCATCTCCTTTATTTTGATCATGGTTTTCTTCTAAATGTTTCTTAAAACAATAAACCAAAAATACTTTGGAGTAATTCATATTCACTGTATTTCATGAGAAACAAACTGTGAATGCCTGCAGTTATCAGAAAATAAATCAAGTAAAGCTAGCTAGTCTATAGGTGAACCAATGCCATTAGTTCATTTTATTTTCAGTTTTGACTGGCTAAACTAGCTGATGTGGTCTTGAAATGCAATTTTCCAGAGTAGGATACACATAGAGGAAAATTTTCAAGATTCAGTGTCTAAATGACAAGTCAACATGCTTGCTCCTAGTTTAGCACTTTGAAAATTAACCATAGCTGCATGTTACTGAAGATAAATTAGAAATTTTGCTGTTGAAAGTAGACTCCATTAGAGCTACCCAATTGCCTTCCTTCTCAGGGCAATATTTGGAAGAGTATCATCTCCCCTTACAAGGGGAAGAGTTTAGTTTATTGTGTTTTTTATTAAGTGTATTGTATAAACAGAAAAGAAAAGAGTATATGTGAATCTGAAAGAAAAAGTATCAGTAAGAATATTTTGAAATTAAGAAGAAAGTATGTTTGTCATAAACTCATTTTTATTCTCTCAAGGTTTAGAAATTTACTTGTAATGATTCCTTGTAAGCATCAGGATGCAAAGCACTGTCAAGAATCACAGGTTCCATCAAGCATCCTAGTCAGGCTGGGCATGTTAATTTCTGAACAATAGCTTTTATGAAAGAAAAAGGTTGTGAACAATGAATCATTAACTTCAAATCTAACCTTTCCCAGAACAATTAGAAGCCTTCATTTTGTTTCTTCTTCCCTCTTTAAGCTCAGATTATCTTTTGCAGTTACCAGTCAGCAAGATTTTA
Source organism: Chiroxiphia lanceolata (assembly GCF_009829145.1). NCBI lineage: Eukaryota > Metazoa > Chordata > Aves > Passeriformes > Pipridae > Chiroxiphia > Chiroxiphia lanceolata. Next base: position 41,790,176 of record NC_045641.1, on the reverse strand, counting down.
ATCACATAGAAAAGGAATTTATTGAACCTTTGATAATCTTAAGGGTCATTCTCATCTAACATAAATTCACAGTGACTATAGAGGGCACGGATTAAATCCACAGTGCTGGAACATTGGGTGGAAACAACTAGATTTTGCTACTACACTTCTAAAAGGACTCCCTAGTCTCTGTAGCCTGGCTGTAAAAATGTTCAGGAAAGGTTATTGATCCAGGAACCTACAGTAATAATTTGTTCCATGGAAGATAAAAAAATCACCTTCACAAACTATTTCATTGGGTAATAGTTTCATTTTCAAAATCATTCAGGACATGAGTTACACATTTTTAGCACCCTACAGTGAGCCAGCTCTTCAAATAAACAAGCCACTGATACCCTTTGTTTTCACAATCTGAACCCTGTACCAAGCAAAAGTCTTCAAAATATCAAGGTTTTATTACCAAAGTAACATCAGCCTTAAAGTAAATTATGGCATTTTAAATAATAAAATGTTTTCATTGTCATCAAGTTATGTCTGGACATTTGAAGTCTTCCTAAGTAAGCTGATATATCCAACAGGCTTCTTAATTTTGAGTTCCTTGATCTGGGTATGTATCTCAGATTTGTCCAAATCCCATGTTGAGGTGGAACAGCTTTCCCTCCCAGGAGGTGACCGTCTGGTAGTCCATTGAACTAGCACAGGGAAAGCTTCCTAGGGATCTAATCTTTCAACCAAGGGCCCAAGAGACTGGCATCAACTGCAGCAATCACCTATTGCTCAGTCCAGTTGTAGCTATATTTATATAAGGTGGAAAACTAAATATGCTGATATAAAAAAAAAGAATAAGCAAGAGACAGGAAGAGTAAAAGGACAGAGTTACTTTTTTCAATTCTGTACTTTTCTTATTATTTAGGTAATTCTTTAAATTTTCATCTCAAAGATGAAAAGACATTGCTAGGACTTTACAGCCTAGCAGTCAGGAGTTTCAAGGTAATAAAAATTATTTTTCTTTAGTGGAAGAGTGTTAAATTGTATCACATTGTAGTTCAGTTGCCACAGATCAAGTATGCATTGGGACAGTCACTTTTAGGCAGTGATCGAATTAGTAGAAATAAAGCTCTCACTTCAACAGTATTTCTGCAAATCTCCTCCATAAAGAATCGTTTAAAACTCAGCACTAACACAGAAAGCTTATTCTGTAACTTGCACTTCTTTTGCACTGGCAGGATCCTACCAAATTTGGTGGGAGTTCTCATTCATGGATCCCGTCTCTATCACTGTCTGTCTAGATTTTAGTTTTACTAGCTCATGTCAGCCCTTTTCAACCAGAAAACTGATTTTATTCCCCATGTCACTGAAAAAAAATGTCATTTATTAAGACAGAAATAAAGAGCATATGAATGATTTAACTCTGGTCACATTGCTCTCTGGTGCACTGTGGAGGCACTCAGTCATACTCAGCTTGGTGTTAGCTGGGTGACTAGCCAGATTTGGCTATTTCCTTTTCTTCAGGTAAGCACAGAAATAGACTTCAGTTGGTTGAATTTACTGAGCATACTAAGAAGATAAAATATTACAATTTGTTCTGTGAAGAAAAGAACTGAAATATCAAATGACTTCAAAATCACCTTTGATTTTTTTTTTAATCTCCCTCACATCCATTAACTGATTCAATAACTTTTCCATATTGTCTTTATTTTTTACTGTTTTCAGAACAAAAATCCCCCATATTTTTGCTGTATCTGAGTGTCTGAATCTTGAAACTATTGTTTGTCCGTCAGGTTTAAATTTGTAACTCCCCAGTATGTCTTCTTAGCTGAGATAGAAAAAGAATAGCTAAGTATGTTTATGTGAAGTTTTCTTGAATATTCCCTGAAAAAGGATGTAATCAAGCCCCCACTGAAATCAATCATTTCAATAGTCTGTGACTCAAACCCAGAGAAAAAAGCTTTCTTTGTACTAGACAGATTTATATGTGATTTCAGACTAAGCAGCTGGAAATAAATGCATAATACAAATTTTACCCTCAAAGGCAAAAAATTCCATTAAATTTAATGAAAGAAAATTTGAGTGTATCATAGGAAATAAGGTGATGTGACAAAATTAAACAATTGTAAATTTAATATGGAAAAAGGAGATCTTTCCTAACTAAAAGTGTCATCAACATGTGGAGAAAACTTTCCATGGGAGGTCATCTAGGTGGCTAGACTTAACGAATGACTGGATAGTTTTACAGTCACTATTAAAATTTGTTGCTGTGCAAGCTTAGACAATGATGTGAGTAATCACATTTCAGGCTTCAGGGCTTAGGCTGATTGCTCATGAGGTTTAGAGACTAATCCATCTTCCCATTTCATATTACTCCAAATTCATTTAGATGGCCTCCAAAAGAGAACAATTGATTTATTTTAAAATACAATGTAGTGGTCACTAAGTCGCAGAAACAATATAAAATAAAGCAACCCCTGTAGTCTACATGCTTTGTTTTGGTTTTCGATTACACACATTCTAATTTAAAGATTGGGGGTTGGGAGATTATTGCATCAATGAATAACTTTATTGCAGTTCGTATAGCTTTATTTTGTGGCTTGGAGGCTGAAGGATACCTTCTTAGATCTTTTCTTCATGTCTGATAATTTTTTACATCCACAGTCATTATGTTCTCTTCCAGAAGACAAATAGCAAAACAGATATTTTTAAACTAGGAAAGATATATTTACCAGAAGAAGTTTTTAATAATTTTTAAATGTTTACGACACTGTCGAAAAAACCACTGTCTCAAGTATTTCCATGTTCCTTAAAAAGCTATGATCAGGATCTGATCTATTAAATTTACAATATTCAACAAAACTCAGATAGTATGAACTCATTTACTATAAAGGGGATTATTTTATAGAAAATATTGATAGACTGTTTAGAAAATCTAAATTATAAAGAAGAGGGAGAGTTACTTTTTACATGGGCAGGTGAAAGAGCAGAGATTTTGATTAGATATGAGGACAAAATTCTTGACTGTGAGTGTGGTGAGTCACAGGAACAGATTGCCCAGAGAAGGACTGGATGTCCATCCCCGGAAATGTTCAAGGACAGATTGGATGGGGCTCTGAGTAACAGGGTCTAATTCACCAATCTAAGACTAGTCATGAAATAAGGAATTTTAGTGTAAATATTATAACCCAAAATCACTGTAAAAGAGGTGCAATGAATTTCCCAAAAATTGGCTTATCTCTCTGCTGTATATACATTTTGGCATCTTGGCTAGACTTTCATGTTTAAATTTTTGCAGTAAATGTAGGTGGAAACTTTCTTCAGAATGCCATTTATTGTGAGGTGTGCCGGAAGCAGAAGATTTTTCATATTGACTTCAAAATGTGAAAATGTCTGTATGCTTCCAAAGTGACTGTTTTGCTATATTCTTCCCTAGGAGGTATTATGACTAAACTGCTCCACCATATCATCAATGAAGACCATGACCTTCAGACAGACTATTAGAGATGGTTCAGTGGAGGCAAGGTCAAATTGGTAATTTGGATAAACAAATATGGTGGGAAAAGCTATAGCGTGACTTTGTTCTGGAGAACAGTCAGCTTAAACTGTTTCCATTCCTTCAATAAAGTTTGTCTGGCATATTCTAGCTTCTCTCATCAAGCAAAATTAGATTGAGTTACAGCTTAGAAACATAAAATTATGTTACAATACCCACGATTGCGATTTCTTCAAACCCCAGGTGCAACTTTTGTTGTAAGCTCTTACCATATTATGTTAGCATACTGTATTGCATAACTAAGACCAGAAGTGCCAGGAATTAATATTGAGCCAAATATAGGACAAATAAATTCCATAATGATAGGATACAAGGTGGGATGGTCCAGATGTTCTTATGGTGAGAACAGCATAATATAGGACTTCAGTGTAGTCTTCCCTTAAACTGCAACCAGACTTTTCTGTCTCAAAATGCTTGTATGAAATCTATATCAGGAGGACATGCATCCTGCTTGGATTTTATGGCTTGTTACTGATGCTCCTTTCGACATAACAATTTCAGAACATACAGAGTTTCAAAAACCTTGTTAGCTTATTTTTCATGTTTAATTACTTGTGTGCAATGATTCAGACAATTATCTGCTGCGCAAGTTTAGAACAATACAATGAGATTTTCCAAGTTATGTAATTAAAAAAAATAAAAATGTATGTTTAATATTTGCAAACTACCTGACCATCTCATGGAACTTAGCCAGAATTAAGTTTTCATGTTTATAAAAGACGTTGGAAGAGCAATTCCAAATGTCCACAACTGCTCAGTCCTTTATTTCCACATGCTACCGGTTGAATCACATAAATCCTCAGAGATGACAAAAAGGGCTTTAGTATACATCTGAATTATTTATAAAATAAGTGCAAATTCATTCAAATAGGAATTAGACTTTGTGCACCAAAGGACAGTTAGGAGATTTAATTATATCAAGATCTTCTGCAGATATATATTAAATCATTGCAAGTGAAGGACAAGGACCATAAATTAAATTTCTTTTATGTGGACATTTTTCTATAACACACACCCTTTGCAGAAAAAAAAAATTAATGCCAAATTTCTGTCAAATAATTTACTTTGTCTGCAATTCTAGGTGAAAAGTTTCCACCTCTTTTCTTCCCCGTGGCTTTTAATTTTAATTTTAATTCTAATTCTTCTTCTGGACAGCAGTTTGCCATCACTAACACCATTTTAGCATTTCAAGGAGTTTGAGTTCAAATGGAATAATTCTACTAAAAAATAACCCCTTTTTGAGATTTGTTTTTAACCTGAATAGTTCAGTGTCTGGTTTATATTTAGAGCATATATGTAGGACCACTGAATGCTAGTACAGAGACAGCATAGAAAAGCTGAGGAATGAACTTATTTCACGGTCAGAAATCACTGTACTTTTGAACATCCTGAGATATTGTTCCTGCTACCATCAATATTAGAAAAGTAAACATGGGATCCATATTGTAAATAGATTGATGATGGGACATAAATGGTTGGAGGAATTCATAACCCTGAGAAGGACAACTAACCTAGTTATATAGTACATGAAGAGAGTTAATTCAAAATTAATGGAATATATTAGTGACAGTATATTGGGTAAGCATCACAAGGAAACCAATGAAAAATGCTGAGAGAGAAGCATGAAAGATCTTCGTACCTACTTTAAAGCCTCTCTTCATAAAGCGTAAAAACTACTGAATCCTTTTTAGTTAAGCTCCTAAACCCACTCTTTTAAGAACCGGATAGAGAGTCAGTTCTGTCTATTCATAGGAAACTTCCAAATAAAATATGATGTTCTTTGGTTTTACCTTATAATTCAGTGTTTAGATTTTTTCTCTTACAGTGGGTTTCCTTCTTCAGGATCCAGTCATTCCAATGCATATCTCCCAAGAAAATAGTATCCCCCACAGAATGTGATTTACACAGAACTTCCAATCCCTGTATTTAGCATAGGTTGTAAAAACAAAGCAGTCTAGTGAGGCTTTCTTATGCCAGGTGTGCACCTTAAGCAACAGATGGTCAGGTCACACCTAGTACTTTTAGTCCAATTAATACTTGATTGTTCCACCACCAGGGAACAGATCTAATAAAGTTCTCATAAAGTTCCACATCCAAACAGAACACTGAAGTAGACAGATGAAGAACTTGGAAAGCTAAAGGTTATTTATTTATTTATTTATAATATTATTATTTAGGGAGTTCCATATTGCTATCTGTATGATTTGAATGCTGATATTTAAGCAAAGGTGGTCAGTAGAATACAAGGAAACATTGCTAAAGCAATCAATGAAACAGAACACTGAAAAATGGGCCAAATATTCAGCTGATATAACCTCTGGTATAATGGCTGTATTAGACAGCTTAAGCTCTGCCTCAAGATATTTTTTATCACTAAAAAGGTAAACAGAACATCAGGTTGTATGCCAAAAAATGATTAAATACAGGGTTTGTCAGCATTTGAAACACACAGATTCTAGGGAAATTAGATTTTAGATCCAAATTTTATTTTTGAGTTCTCAAACATGCTCTGACGCCATGAAAACGTGTATGTACATATTTACGGAAAACCACTTAGTATTTATTTTACAAACATATTTTGTACGTGCTTTTTTAATGGTGAAAAGAGGTAATCCTTCCTGTTACCCTATTTACAACAGTTTTGTTTTGGTGCTAGTCACTGACTAACTCTGAAGATCAATCAAAGGAAGGTTTTCATAAAGAAAAATTGTCTAAAATCTAAACCACATCTCCAAGATTAGTAATATACTGAAACCTTAAAAGACAGAATTTTCCAAGAAGTAATTAGACAAGTACAGAAAAATATTATTATGATGTGGACCATTTTTATCCTAAGGTACTTTGTTAAATTAAATAAACCAAGGATATTTGACCAAACACATTCAAGTTAATAGAAATCCAAGTTATGCACTAAATCCAATTAACTGTGGATTATATCTTGATTTTTTTCAGTAAGGATGGACTTTTTAATCCCATTTCCATGCATTCCTTTGGATATATGCATGCATATTGTTGTCTCATATAGAGACAGTAAATGATGAAACCTATGGATCATGCTGGAAAATAGTAGCTGACCGTAGTAAAAGTTACAATTTGTCTTTTCCTCCATAGGTTAGACAGAATCTGATGTATTTTATTCAGAAAATATATCCAATGGATTGACTGAAAGAGATACCTGGAAAAATACATTCTGTGCCATGCCTTCATTTTGCATTAGAGTGCTGGAAGGTCTTTCACAGAGTTCTTTAAGGAATTTGTTTAACTTTAATCTGAAAAAAAAGAGATAGAAATAGCTATGGAGAGACCTCTACCCTTTACTAAAATTAACTTACATGCGTAGTGTTCTATTTCTGCTGCCACTGTACCTGACAGTGTAACAAATATCATCTGGAACACATTTGAGGTTACAAAAACAGTAATGAGATTATTTTTCATACTTTTTTTTTATGTGATCTTGCTGTGGACAAAGTAATAAGTGTTTTGTATTAGTGCTTAGATATAGCAAAAACATATCCTTCCATAATTACCTCTACTAAATCTAGTAGATGGAATTAGATGCTCTATTTTTCCCACTTTTGGAACCCTCATCTCTCTGATAGAACCTTAGTAAGGTTATTAAAAGACAATAATCATCTTCCAGTGTAAATGATTCTCAAATGTGCTGTTAGCTCATGACTAATGTTAGTAGTCTGCAGTTATACTCTTCCTGTAACTTTTTGTTTCACTCAGATATGAGATTTCGCTACAGAGTGTTGCAACTACAGTGTGTTACTCATGCAGAAAAATGTTCTGTTTATCTTATACAACAGCAGGAAATCCCCATTCAATTTTCTTTCCAAATTTCTGAAAGTGATTTGAAAGACCTGTAACAAAGTATTCCTTGGGGTTCTCAAACTAAAAGGCTCATTCTTGCTATATTTCCATATTAATTACTTTAGCTATTACAAATAACAGTTCTAATTGGCTTTTGAAGACTTTTTGAACTTCAGTAATTAAGTCCATAAGGTGCTTTTAAAACTGGTTGGCTCCAACCTGCTGTCGTCTCCTTGCCTGCCCACACTTTGGGTAATTAATGCAGACTCTCTATGCAGTCCATCTCTTCATTTCCAGTTCACTGTTTGGAATGCATATGTCTTTCTTGTACAGAATGATACACACAGGTATATGAAAAAAGGAAAATCCAGGGAGGATTTGAATCTGGAAATAAATTAATAATCTAGTAAATGTAGTAATTGTAGTAAATGTAAAAAAATGAAGAAATATTCTTGTTCTGAAGCTATTTTCTCTGAACTCTTTTTCTTCTGTAACTGAATGACTGACCTTTTTCTGATTCTTACTGAACTAGTTTTGATGGCACTCTGGAAAAAGTTTGCACTGCAGTCTCAACCTGTACAAACCTCCCTTATGAGAAGTTTGCATCACTAACAGAAAAACAAAATGAGTGCCGAGAAGTTCACTATGTATTTTTTCTGTTCGATCTGATTCAAGCCATGATAATGCATCTGTTCTTGTCTGACCTTGGAAGCTCAGCAGCTTTGGACACCACCTGAAAAATCTCATGCAATATAGACATAAACTAAGGTACAGCAGCCTACCAGTTATTGAACACCAAGGTGCGTGAACAAGTACATGTATGACTTTGTTTCACTGCTGCTGAGAACTTGAGACATCAGTAAGAAGTGGTGAAGGACTGAGCAACAATTTTTTATAAAAGCCACACAAACATCTTTCTTTTGGTGTCAGGTTTAACACATTCCTTATGCAGCAAAACTTTTCATTAATGGTTGAGACTATAGATGTCTGGGGTATGATTCAGTAACCTAAACATAGACATTTAGTCCTATCTAAGTCATTCCTGGGTCTCTGAGGTCTGGTAAATGGGGCTGAAAAGCATGGATGAAGATTTATGAAGTAGAAAGTAAGGGTCCTTTCTGTCTGTAGTAGTTGCCTAAATATAAATCAAGTGGAATTTACTCTAATTTATTTTCATGACTTTTAATATATCTTGTATTAATAAAACACACTTTCCCAAAACAGGTTAAGCCATTCTCTCCATATTTTTTAACCTTATAATTCTCATTTGTTCAACTAAAAAATAATATGCAAAGCATATCTATATAAAAACTTATATATATATATATATATACACACACACATACATAAATAATGTGCTTAAGCTTGATGAGAAACCTAGGCTTAAATACCTAAAACCATTATCATAACTATGGTACTTTAAGTATTTTTGTGTGTGGCTATTTCACAAATGTACACTTCTTTTCAATTCTATACAAATGCATGTTCTGTCTTTGTAGATATAGATGAATAATAGTAGGTAAACAAGCAATCATACCAGGATAAAATCTGATGCAAATTAAATTGAAGATACCTAAATAAATCCCTGAAAAACGGGGTTTCTATTGAAAATATTTCCATATAAAAACATAATTCTGTCAAAGGAGGTCTGCAAAAGTCTACAAACTGAAGATGACATGTTGAACTGAAAAAAAGTCTTTTGACATAATTTAAATGAAAAAGGAGAGAGAAAAACACCAGAAACCAAATGGCTTTTCAAACTGTTGAGAGCTCACCTGCCTATGCAAAACATTTTAAAATAGATCTTTGGCTTGCCTTTTTTTTCTGCATTCATGTTTTCAGGGAAGAGGGAGTAGCAGTCTCATTCCCAGACCCCATGACTGCATCCTGCTGTTCTGGGCTGGAAAAGTGGTTATACTCCCAAGTTTGGCTAGATAACTCATAAAAAGAATATGCAAAACAGGACATGACCTGAGGGAATGGCCTGAAGTTGTGTCAGGGGAGATTCAGATTAAATATTAGAAAAGGGTTCTTCCCCCTGAGGGTGGTTGGGCACTGGAACAGGCTCTCCAGGGAAGTGGTCACAGCACCAAGCCTGACAGAGTTCAAGAAATGTTTGGATGATACTCTCAGGCACATGGTGTGACTCTTGGAGAGGGTCCTGCCCAGGGCTAAGGGTTGGACTGGATGATCCTTGTGGCTCCCTTACAACTCAGCATATTCTGTGATTCTGTTTGAAGGGGGACTGATGCCAGTATCAGGTCAGGTCAGCAATGACTGTGTCTAGCAGAGCATTGAAAATCTCCAAGGACAGAGGTCTCTTGATCTCAGTAAACAAAGAATTCCAATGTTGTATAATTCTGGTAATTGTAGTACCCTATAAATTAATTTTTTTCCAGTCTGAAACTTCAGCCTAAAAGACATAATTTAAGGCAACTTTGTCTTGTTATGTTTGGTGCTACTGAGGAGAGTATAGGTCTTTTATCTTTGCATCTGCCTTTCAAAAAACCATAGACATTTATTATATTCCCCCTTAGTCTTCTCTTTTCTGGATTGAACAACTCCTGTCCTGCCGCTGGACAATTGAACAGATGAAATTGCAGCCAGAGAAGAGCGGAGTGAAAAAATGTGAACAACTCTGCAGACACCAAGATCAGTGGAGAAGGAGGGGCAGGAGATGCTCCAGGCACCGGAGCTGAGATTCCCCTGCAGCCCGTGGTGCAGACTATGGAGAGAGAGCTGTGCCCCTGCCACCCAGGGAGGACCACGGGAGTGCAGAGATCCACCTGCAGCCCATGGAGGAGACCCACAATGGAGCAGGTGGATACCTGAGAGAGTGTCCCTGAAGGGACATGATAACCTGATATCCTGTGGAAAGAGGTCCCCGTGCTGGAGCAGGTTTCCTGGTAGGACTTGTGACTCTGTGGGGAGCCGATGCTGAAGAAGCCTGTGCCGGAATGACTGCACCCTGTAGAAGAGTGACCCATGCTGCAGCAGTTCACGGGATGGAACTTGCCCTTGGGATGGACTCACGTTGGAGAAATTTGTGGAGAACTCTCTCCTGTGGGAGGGACCCCTCAGGGAGCTTCTCTCCCTGAGCAGCGACATAAACAACTTGTAATGAACTGACCATAGCCCCCATTCCTCATCAGCTTGTGCCACTGGGGGGAGAAGGTAGAGCCTGGGAAGGAGGGAGGGGTGGAAGCAAGGTGTTTTTAAGATTTATTTTACTCTCACTATCCTGGGCTGATTTTGTTAGCAATAAATTCAATTAATATCCCCAAGTTAAGTCTGTTTTGCCCATGATGGTATTTAGTGAGTGATCTCTCCTTGACCTTATCTCAAGTCATGAACTTTTTTTCATATTTTCTGTCTCCTATCCAGCTGAGAAGGGGAGTGATAGAGGGCTCTGGTAGGTGCCTGGTATCCAGCCAGGGTCAACCCACTACAGCCGTTGATATTTTTAAGGTGCAACTGGTCTGTCTTTCAGTTGATATATGAGCTCACAGTACATCTCTGATGATCTAACACATCCAAAACATATAAAAATGACTGCTAACTCATTATAGTACATTCAGAGGGTTTTGTGTTTTATTGACAGGCCTCTTGTATACTTTTGTTTATTCTACAGCATATTAACAATTATTTCTAATGTGATAAAGTACATGAGCTGTGCAGATATCTGGGACCATGAAATTGCAGCAGGTCAGGAAGCACAACTAAAGCTGCAGATTCCGCTTCTGTTTCCACGCCCTTGCATTCAAAAAACCTAACCAAATGGCTGAATTCCTGGTAGGGAAGGAAAAGGAAAGTTGTCAGGCATTTGGTCTGAGCAGTAAAAGAAAATGTGTCCAAGAAAACAGGGTTGACATTGTTTGCTAATATGCTTTGGAAATAGATTAGTTTTCTATTTCCTATCCACTTAGATTCCAATATGTTTGCATAATGGCATAATACACTAAACTATCCTGAAGTAATATCTGAATACATAAATTTCTAAGAATAATTACTAGTTTTCTGTGTCATTATGGTGATTGTATGAGGTCAGAAATTGTTTTTTCTGCTAACTTGAATTTCAGTTCATTCTTTGCTTCTAACAATAACTAAACCAAATACATTATAAAAGGGACTGGAAGACATGTATTTTAAAAAAAAGTGGGAGAAGAATTTCTCATATAGGTTCAGAATTCTCCTCAGTATAGTAATTTTGGAGCTGTCTAGCAGCTTTTGTACTCAGAGACAGGCAACACAAGTGGTGTTTCCTTGCAAAAAAACAGCTGAATACAGAAGAAGGCAGCATTTGTCTGTCTGTCTATCTATGTATCTATCTATCTACCTAATCATCAAGAAATCATACCTGAGGACCTATTTGAAAAACTGTTATGTTCTGTTAACTGCTACTGAATCCAGCAATTTTGAAGAACATCTTTGAGATATGGGTATTTGCAAGGTGTAAAAAAATAATTGCAAAGGCCCATGTCTTCTCTTTTAACTTCATTGTCACCCATTCTTATGGTTTACAGCACTTGTTCAAAAAATGATATTTCTGATTTCTGTTGTCTCCCCTCTTTGAGAGAATTCAGACCTAACTTTTCATTCTCCTTGAACACTTGATTATCTCCTTGAATATTGAGACAGACATATGAAGACTGCAGAAATTTCTTGATGTTCCATATCCATTAAGCTAGAGAGTCTGGACTCAAATATTTTGACCAAGATATTTGTCTAATGACATTTGAGATAACCTTGGATATCTGACAGTTTTCAAGTGCCTCCCACCAAGGCATTTGTCACCCATTATCCACAGTCATATCTATTTAAATAGTTTTCTATGACTCAGATATATTACTTTCACTAGCCTAAAACAACCCAGAAAATAGCTCAAAGGTCTGACTACTTCTCTGAGACATTTAATGTTACAAAAGATAAGTCTCAAGAATAATAAATAAAAATTATTGATTAAAAAAAGTAATGTAAAGGTGAGTTTGGGAAAAAAAAGGAGCAACAGATATTCACAGAAATCAAAAGTATCCGAGACTCTGAAAAAAAAAGTATCATCAGTATGACTGATATACCAAAAATATAACCAGAATTATATCTTTTAAGCCTGATGAGCTTTGAATTTCTTATAAGCCTCTTAGCAATTAACTATCTGTTAATTGCAGTGGTTTAAGGTGTTACTTCCATCAGCTAACTTTTACCCTGAAAACAGAGGTAAGGCCCATAAAACAAGCAGATAAATCTAGTATTTGGTAGCTTCCTGACTGACATAACTCATAGAATATTGAAACAAATTTCTTTAAAATAACACCAGGCTGTAAGCAGTAAGAACTGAAGATAGTCACACAGGTCCTTCTGTTATGCCTGTTATAGGAAGAAAACCTCTGAATAACCTCAAAATAACAAAGTAAAGAAGAAAAGTTAGCTAAATATTTCACTATGTGATTAACAATACCTATTTTGTAACTAATAGATATGGAATATCTTATATTTTACAATGCAATCAAAGTTATATTAAGCAGACTAGAACATTCAGAGAAGGTAAAAATTGATCAGTGAAGCAAGCATCTTTTACAGATCACCCCTCCATGAAATTGAAGTCTGTGATTTTGTAGGAGTAACTGGTTACACGCAGTTGTCAAAAAGTTTTAATTCCCTTCAAAGAATTACAACAGAAGAATAATCTATCATTTTTTTATTTAAATACTTTTCATTACAAGGCTGTTTGTCTTGGACTAGGAAATAAAATGCCATTATTTTTGCCCATGCTAATATTATGATAAAGTAAAGAAATTTGTGGCAGTCAGCCACAACACATCTCGTACTCATATGTTGTTGAAAGCAGCAAACTTTTCTGAGTGAACAGGCATAGAAGAGGCAGGACATCAAATAATTATTCAACCATACATTAGAAGAGAAGAAAGAGCTGTTATCTGAATCTCCCAAAATGTTCTTCAAGTGCTGGAAGAAAACAGAAACATATGCTTTCAGTAAACATAGTACACTGTTTCTTAATTATGTAGAACAGCTTTTCAGAAACATATCCATCCATTTATGATTTTGATAGATAGCCTATATTTTGACTTCTGGTATATGTTTAATTTTTTTTGTGGTCAGACACAAGAATTCCTAAAAGACGTATTCAAAGGTGACCAGGAATATTTTTTTAGATATGCTATAGATTCATAAAGAAATTATTTCTACTATTACATTGAGAATACTATTATTCTGATTTCATTAATTTGAATGGGATCTAAGAATATTGCAAAGATTTTCAAAATAAAGGTTGAATCGGTGGTACCCCTCCACTTTACTAATATAAAAATGAAAAATTTTGATTAATAAAATGATATAAACTGCTTTGATTGCAGTTTATACAGAGAGAGGGTTTTCTGAAGGCATTTAGAGGGATAATTTTGTTTATCTTTCTGTGAGGGTTAACATTGCTTTATATATTTTTTATTTCTTAAAAGATTAAATTGTGATGTGAAATGGAAAATGGAGAATTAAAAGCTACCTAAGGGATTTGGAGATACATTTTTAAAGGCACTTAGGTAGCCAAGGTTGAAGAAAATATTAAATGTCTCGGTACTTCAGGAACGCTTTAAAAAATCTCACAAAGTGTGTTCACTTTGCAATCTCTCTCTATATATATATGTGACTCTCTTTACTGCACTTTTGTGAAATGGTTAAATCCACAGGAAAAAAATTAAAAATCGTGGGAACTGCTTTCATAACTCCCTTAAAATTTGCAAAAATTGCAGCATTAGTCTTTACTTCATACCATGGTTTCATCAGGACAGTTAATGTCAACAATTTAAAATAAATAGTTTTCAACTTAGAATAGTTTTAAAAATACCATAACCTTTACAGTTATGGTACATGACAGATTTTCAATAACTAAATATATATATTATTATTAGAACCTGTCCTACCAGAGGGGTTTTAAGGTCTTCTTTTTTTCAGAAAATAGATTTTCCTGTGGACTATAAATTTTCATACAGAGGGTGAAATTTTGACTAAAAAAACCCTATCTTCTATTATTAAGCATTGGGAAGGTGTTAAGGCAAGATGTTAAAGACCCTGCTTGAGCAAGGTGGTTGTACCAGATGACCCACTGTGGTCCCTTCCAATCTTACCTATTTTGTGATTCTGCGATTCTGTAAAAGAAAAAGATTAGAATTAAAGTGTAGGTTTTTTCCCCCCTTATAGGAATGAGAGATTATTTAACATATTTTGAAAAGAATTAACATTCACATCTTTAGTCCTTCAGAAAGTGAATAAATCAATTCATTTGCTTTTAAAATTTTCAGCAGCAACTTCCATCTAGATCAATATTCTTCATGTAACAAGGTAATGGGTTACCCAGATGTCATTATATATGTGCTTTCACAGCTGAAATGATTCACCTTCAACAGTGTTACACAAGTTCATTTATCACCAGCCTGGGAGTAGCAAACTTATAAGTTCTCAGACTGACATATTTTAAAAAATTAAGCATGATGCTGAGGTACACTGGAATTCATCATTATTGTAGTATTTTTATTAAAGAGTACAACTGAACATAACCCATTTACTGGCTAAAATCTACAAAAATCAAAAGATACTTGGAAATTCATTGTCCTGGAGGCCCTTTTGCTCAACTTGTATTGCCGTTTTAATTTTCATCAATAATATTATATCTCCTCATGTGGATGATTCTTAAATAAAGATTCTTAAGTAAAATTTCAATACAATAAGAAGAGTGTTTCTGACTGTTGCAATGATCTGGAGCACTAAGCATCTACAAAATCCCAAAGCTCAAAATAAGCTGCCAACAGTAAACAACTGAACATCAGTTATATCAATTTCTGACTTCCTTTTCTTGCACCTCAAGATTGAGGAGAGTTGAAGCCCACAGGTCTACACAAACATTCTTTTGACTTTTAGGCATTCATAGAATACCTGCAGAACCCATGGGCTCTGACGTTGTCTTATCAGTCTAGTTATGGCCATTTAACCACAATCCACAGTGCTGTTTGCAACTCTGCTCCTAAGAACTCTGGGCATTGTAGGGGCATTTGAAACACAAAAAAGTGTGCTGAACTAGTTCATCTTCCATAGGCGGTGAAAGCTTTTCTAGTATAAACAAAGAAGCTGTGAAGAAGCAGCAATAAGCTGCCATGTATGTGTGAAGAATGGGACTGCATCTTTTGAAGGAAAGCTTAAAATTATAAATTGCATAAATCTAAACTACCTTGCAGCATGTTTCAGTTGTTGCCAGCAAAATTCTCAAAGGGAAAACACCCTGGGTCTTCACAGTACAATAAATATTTGCTGTACCCAGGAAATAAAATAAAACATAAAAATAAATACAAAATTGTGGTATGAATAATTTGAAGAAAAAAGAAACCACCTTCAATGACCTAGTTTCTCCAAATAAATTATTTCTACACTATTTCTGTTTACTATGTAGGTTGAACTTAGAGGTTTCAAAGTTATTTTTTATCTCTTTACTTCAGTTAAAAATGCAGTTTTCCTATTAGTTCCTAGCAGTTTTCTTTCTTTAATAATGTCACCAGCTTTATAGCACATCAAGTGTGCTTAAGTCTTCAAACTTATCTAGCACTTCCTGCTTAATGCTGTAGATGTGGGTCAATGTGATCCCACTAGTGATTCATGACACAATTCCATCTGGTTCATTACTCAAATTCAATGGGAGATAGGAAAAGAAGAAGATACACAACATTCAGAAATCAGGTGTTTCTTTTCACAGACAGAAGCTAGAATGTAGCAGCACACATGAAAAAAAAAAAAAAGAGAGAAGAGGTGGGACCCAGTTGCCCCCAGTTGTCCCTGGTTCTTCCAAGTATCTTGTACTGTAACATGTGTTTACATAGCAGCAGAGTCAATGATGGAATTCTAAAAACTGCTGCTGAATAGACCATCCTGTTCCTCCTGATTAGCAGCTTTTATACCACTGGTTTTAATAAACAATTGATTCACATCTGTTGCTTGTCTAAAATCTCTGATCCAAGGTAGTATCTTTTTTAAACATCCATTTCCTCTAGGTGACCATTTATTTTACATATATGGGGCAAAATTTGAAATTCCTATCTCATTATTCAGTCTGTCTTCCCATTTTAATCAAACTAGTATAAGTTCTTGACATAAAGTTATACAAATCTTTGTCTTTTAAAATTTTGTATCTGTATGAAAAATGTCGAGACATATATCTGTTCCTAGCTTTACTCCTAGTAAAAAACCCATATGAACAAGCAACTTGCTGTATCAAGTAGAGGCTTTTTTTTTTCCTTCAGCATCAAAAATATTGAATTTAATTCTCACATGTTTAATTTTAAAAAATAAAAAAGGCATGGAATATAAGTGGAAGAGTAACTTTCTTAAATTTTGACATAAGCATTAGGCAGAAAAGTTGAGAAAATTCCAACCCTTTTAGGTATCTTTACTACCTTGACTATTTAGTACATTTTTATTTCAAGTCCAACACTGCTTTTTCCTAGCTGTAGTTGAGAAAAGAGTTAAAAACAATAAACTGACTAACACAAAAAACTGTTTTTCTCTGTAGGAAATATTTAAGAGTTCAAATACACTACAGCAGTGCCAACAGGAAGGACAGAACAGGTGAAGAAGTCGATCCCTGAGTTACTCTAGGACATTGATAAATTCTCTTGACTACTCTCGCCAGACTCAGTATTTTCTAGCAGAAGAGTGGTATGAGTTCACATGTCACACACATAAAATTCTCTAGTTGCACAACTACTTAAAAGGGGAAGCGACACTTAGTCTCTCCATTGCCTTCATGGAGTCTTTCCATATGGCTTCAGAGAGGACCAATACTCACTATCCCATGCATTTGTGTGCTCAGGGTCTTATTAGAGACTTGTTATGGTTTTTCATCTGTTCTGATGGATACAAAAGGTGTGTAAAATAATACAATGCAAAACACAATACAAAAGGAATGCAAAACATATCTATACCTTTTTTTTTTTAAGGGAATTACAAACTCTGTATTCTATCTTTTTTCATAGTAGGCACACTATCTAGACTACGTGCAATTTGCAGAATGGAACAGATATTTATATTTTAATCCACTCCTATCTAAACTAACTTCTCATAAAAGTAGGAGGAAGAGAGTGTTACATGTCAGTTGCTGCTAAAATCAAGTTGGGCTGACTCAGTAACTAACCTGCATACAGAAGGTTTTTTTCAAAATCTGTTGCTGAAGGGTACAATTGGTCTCTCGGTATCCATGCTAATTTCTAGGCTGCCTAGGTGCACATATAATCCCTTGAATGTAGTCAATATGTTTAAATAATAAGGTGGATGACTACAGTCAGAAAGAAAGTCTCCATTGAAAATCTGGCCTGCTCTGTACCAGGCTACATTTGCAAAATGTAATCTTACTTTTCACTTTTACTTTACTTTCCAAATAACTTTCCATTTCAGTCATAAATTGTATATTCTTCATATCCTTTAATCTTCTTAACCTAAGTCCAGTCAAAATAAGCAGATTTTTAATTAAGAAAGCTGCAAGCAACCCAATCATCTCTATCTGGAGAAAGAAAAGCAAATGGTGGCTATGTGGGTATAATAATGTGTTGTGATCAAGACTGAATCATAGCTGAAACACGAAGCTGATTATCCCATTGCGGGTTGAATAAATTGTGAAAAAATAACAATGCATGCGAAACCTTTACACAGACTCCTAAGTGAATTACAAAAACTAAGGTGGTTGTCTTAAAAATAAATTACATTTCAGTGCTTCCACATGTGTACTGATCTGTATCCCCAGACATTTTATCCTACTATGGTGGGAAAACTGAAGCAAAATATAGAATTCTGAACAATTCACAGTTTTACTGGGGCCTGGGGGAAAAAAAAAGGCTACTTTTGTTTTAGTATGCATTACTTCTATTTTTTGTTTAAAAATACAAAAATTTTTAGCTCATTATTTAATATTAGTTTCAGTTCAGGACTGCCTAATGGGTGGCATACCTCAGCCATATAATCTAGTTTTGGTACAGAAAATGAGTAATAAGGTCCTTCCCAAAGGCATCCTTCCTTAAGATTAAAACAAAGAAAAGAGTAGGAAGACTGGTAGAATAAAGGTATATTTTTCTGCTTTTTTCTTGCTTGTCCTATTTTGGTTTATTTCTGTTTAAGCATGATTGTACTATACTGTTCATGTCACAATGTATTTGTTTATCTGTAGTGTACCACCAGGAGGATCCTGCGGAGTGTGTTTTGGGAGTGGCATAAATACAGCTCTATTATTTTAGAATATAAAACTCAACAAATGAGCTTAAAAAATTGATGATTAGCCCCATCCTACATTGACATCATTCAGAGTTTACCATTATCTTTAGCAAGACCTAGGTGCTCCTGAGATGTCATACTGGCTTACTCAGAGGTTTGGTCCCAGAACATGGCTGAAGTGCACATGGTTTCCTGCTCTGATAGAATGATGATACATGTAAGTATCTGATTTACTTATGAACATGTTCACTTCAAAGGGAAATCATAAGTTTAAAGCTTTGCTTTAAGCACTGTGTTTACATTGAGTAATATGCTGTGTCTGAACAGACTGTCACATTCAATGTTCGAAAGCTGAAACAACATGTGGAAGAAGTATTGCAGGTATTGATGTTGCTTAATGTTTTAATTTTTTTTTATGTTGAGGAATGTCAATTGGACCCACATAAATGCTCTGACATGCATCATCCTGGGGTTTTTTCCCCCTAATTTGACTTCTATAATTTATTGAGCTTTTTTATAACTTGTCTTGCAGGTTTACACAAATGAAAAGTACTGCAGTGCACAACCCAAGTGAACTGATAGAAGCCAGAACTAGTACACTGTCTACAGTGACTTCCTGATCTCCAGAAAAAAGCTACAAGTGTCATCTGAGAAATCTGTGCAAAAGCCTCTCTCAGTAGAGACATTCAGTATCTCTGCCCAAGAGCAGACAATATAATTTCTACAGCATAGCTATCTCCACATAAAAATCTTATCAGTATTTATCCAATAGATTTTTAGATTTTAAAATTCATTAATTTTGTTCTAGAAGCCTTATGAAGCTTATATTCTTTGACTAACCCTCACTTGATGCATTTGGATTAAAAGAAATGAATGAGGGTCAAAATTTAGGTCAAAATCACTCTCAGGAGAGATTGTTGAAATCTTTCTAGACACTTTCCCAACAAACTAATTTCAATATCTTAAGATCTTGTATATTAGGAAACTTATATAATGCTAAAAATTTCATTTGTTTCTGAATCTTTAGTTATCTTACTATCACTCCAAAGATAGGAGTGGAACTGAGGTAGGGATAGTATCACTACCAATTTTTTGGACAATTCACAAGAGTGGTAGAGAGCTACGATTTCATTAAAACTCATTAAGCATCTTTACAAAGATAACTTAAAGATCTCCTTAGTTCTTTTTACGTAACTTTTTTAGTTACTTTAAAGATAAATTAGTTCCTTGTGTTTTGAAAATATTCTTTCAAACATTCTTAAGAAAGAGTCATTCTATTTATTTGAGAGGCTGTGAAATGCATTGCTTTTCAGATAGGCTAAAGTTACATTTGCCTTTAAATACTATTCTGCTAAATTTCTGTCTGGAAAGAGATCACCAAAATTCTAAAATACTGTTGGGACTCAAGTACAACATAACTCTTGGTTATATGAAATACAGATGAAAGTCTAGATACTAAAAAAAGGCAAAATCAAATGTAAAATTTTGTCAGTGGGAGATGTGTTTTGCATTGGACCAACACAGCTTTTTCAACATCAGTCTCCTTGAGGAGGGAAAAGAGCATAATTCTAAGGGCATTCCAAATGGACCCCAGATGATCCATTAAGCAACTAAATCCATTTGCTTTCAGCACTGGGGAGAGAAGCTTCCTGCTGTTCTGTCTTGCCTGTTACAACCTTCTGGCTCCAGGATCAAACCAAGACACTTCTACCTTTATCTTTTTAGGAGCACATTTCATCAAGTAGGTATCCCAAGAATAACTATAAATCTGTATGTTAAAAAATACAGGAAATCCAGACTTCCTGCCAGGGTAGACTCAAAGCTTTAGAAGTTTTTCTTTCTTTGGACAGAGTAAATTTCCAAAAGTCTAACTCAGGCATCTAGGATAGATGTCAGCAGTGAGCAGAAAACTACAGTTCTAGTCTTCCTGAAATCTTTAGTTTCTCAATTTTTCTGTGTCTCCAGAAGCTTTTCCCCTACTTTTGAAGCCCTGAATAAGATATTGGCAATTGAGAGGCTCACATTTTATGCAAGAAATATGGGGGTAACATAAGGTTACCACAACAGGATTTTGTTCAGAAATACATTTACCCATTCTCAGTCTCCAGGTGAAATGTCTCTAGTGGTTCATAGCAAAATGGAAAACATGGCACAGAAAGCTCAAAGGAAAACAACAGCAATGTAACCCCTCTTGCCTGGGTTGCATTCCCATAATGAGTGAGTCTTTCTCTGGTTACCAAGATTAGGTTCAGGAAAAGGAAGCCACTGTCCTCTAGTATATCTTATTCATGTAAAATGTAGAGCATTGACGTCACAGGAGCTGCATTTACTGAACATCTTTCAGGAGCTGAGTCCTTAAGTTCACTGACAGTAGAACAAAAAGGATGATTTTAAGGCAAACAGTTTGTAAACCTGTATTATGGAGCACTTCGTCGGTCTAGCACAGAAGGGAAGATCACAGGGCAAAGCTGTATCGCTTCAGAACTAGAGCCTCTCATATCTTCTGTTTTTCTGGGGCATTAAAGACATAAATAAAAGTACTACAAGGGAAGAGTAATTGCTTCCTAATTAAATGACAAACCTTATCCAAGAATATAGAAAACAGTCATCCTGTCTTTCAGTGTCTCCTCTGGAGTGTGTTTAGCAGAGCTTGTCTGTAGGAAATTCCTTAAGGGAAAGTCTCTGCAGCACATGTTACCAAGAGATGAAGAGGGACTGTGGAAATATTCAAGTACTTCTGAAATTATTTAGGGTCTGTATATCCTCTCTTTAAAGGCACAAAGCTCAAATTGCTATGTTCTTCCTTATTTTCATGCTAAACTTGTTTAAGTTTTCTGGGCAGACAGTGTTGCCTTGAGTACTATTAAGCACATGTCAGAACATCTGAGTTCTGCTTTATTATTTCAAAGGAAAGGGCAATATGAAATTTTTCTACAATGTAGGAAACCAAATAAATATAATGTAAATTAAAACAGAGCTTCTAGTTAATGGAATAACTAGTATTATAAATCTCCTATAAAAACAATATTTCTGTTTATTTTTCCTGTGGTGTAACATGACACCAATAACAAATGACTTAGCATGTAACACATTTAACTTACCTTGAAAATATTACAATCATAAGATAAAGAAAAACAGTAATTTCATACTTCATCATTTCAGGAATATAAAAGATATTTCTTCAAAAAGACCTCACAGCATTAAATTTTCTTAAATTAACTGTGATGGCTGCATAAAAGACCAGAACTTTTACATGTAAATTTAACCTCAGAGAGGACTCACAATATGCTGTAAAGCCACAGAACTTCAGGTAAATACTCTGAAATTTTGGCTTGCTCGACTGGAAATTTCTAGCATGATTATGTTTCTTCCATTTACTACATATAGTAATGCAAGGTAAACATCTCAGAATGGTCTGCAATTAACACCTGCTGTGAGCTCTCAGGTTTCACAATCTAAACAGAGTTGAGCCAAGACAGTTCTTGGAAGATGTAGGTATTTTCTTATATATGGGTCATGAGGAAGTAAGTAGTTCCATTTGAATGCTCTTCTATCTTTTCTTTCCACATGCATTAACAGGGGAATTGTGGTCTTATCTTCTCAAAATGCATTTAATAAAAATGTCAAGTAAAAGAAAAGTAGGTATTTACTTACATTTTAAACTGTATGAAATGATGAAGGATGACCTAGAACTACAATGACAGGGTTTGAAAAACAATGGTTTTTTTGGAATTACGTAGAAAAGAATGAACTAACCATTTTATAACCTTGTAGCTATTAAAACTTTATCATGTAAAGATGGGAAGATGAATATATAATAGAAATCATTTTTGCTATCAGAAATACACTCTCCCACAGTCTACTGGAAATTCTTGGGAGAAACTATATATTATAAGAAGATTGATTTCATGAATCTGTGTTATTTGTTTGTGATTGTGTTTCTTGATATCTTACAAGTTGCAGAAGATATTTTCCTTTTTCAAGCAACTCAGTTAAAGACAGATCCAAAGGTGTGTGGGCCTAATCACAGAAATCTTTGCACCTGGTGTCTTCTATCAGACATAAAGAATTTACTTGAAGAAAATTTGCTAGGAAGGATGATTGCTCCTGAGTAAACTATCTGTGCGGTATGGATTCACAATGTTTGCCCACACAGCAGAAACATTTGAATTAAAGTAATCAAAGGAAAATAGATTTTTTCCCATCATATTTGGTATTATGTCTGGAGACTGATCTTTTACCAGCCACCTGTGCTTCCAAGAACTATGGGCAATGTTCTGTGATTTAAAGCAGGAAAGATTGGAATATGGAAAGATTTTGAAATAAATTTTGCCATCAGTAAATGTTGTCACTGAAATATAAAAATACACTGGGTTTTTTATAGGTGCATTAATTGTATTATGTAAATAATCAAAGAAACAAAGCCTTTTAAAGCCATGTTATTATAACCGAGATAGTGAAAGAATAGAAGTACATCCAGTTTGCAAAATTAAGAGCTCTTTTGTTCTGCAGTTCCATCACTTTGTGCAAAATAAACTGTGTAATATAGTTTTTAGGGTAAATTTCCAAATCCCAGAGCCAAAATCTAACGCTGCTCAGCAACCAGGTGAACAACATAAGCTCATCTGTAGGTGAATGTTGTATACTAGCTCAGAATCTAAAGATTAATGTTGAGAACCTGTATCCTTTACCATTACTCAGTACATGACTGAGTGCATACATGTACTGATAAAACTAATCTCGTCCCATACAGCTGCATTAACATAGTGTTGTACTTTATGTACTTAATCTTTCATTTCAGGGCTCAGTAGTAGGGATTTTGATTAACTCTTGGTTTTGTGACAACAGAGCTATTAAGTTTTTATCCAAACCTGGTTTGTATCCAAATAGCTCAGGGAGCTAAAGATCTCACCTAACCATAGTTGTACAGAAATACACCAAATTATATTAGTTACTTAAGAATTTTATTATTTATATTGCTCTTTATACTCAGAAAGTTTGGAAAGCTCTGGGGAAAAAATAAAATTACAGACCAGCTACCATTAACGTGTATGTTCAGGTGCATCTATTACAGTGCAGCACTCACTGCACAGGCAAAAACCTGCTCTTGCAGGTATGGATCTATGATTAGAAGTAATTTTATAATTCATGAAATGCAATTTGATTGAAATATTGTCACAAATATTAACATGTGAAGATCTTCAAAGCTTTAAAAAAAAAAAATACAATCTCTTCCCCTTTGTGTGTATATGTGCATGTATTAGTATTCCCAGCAATGCACTAATTCAAATGTCAGAAAATATTGAAAATTTAGAAAGAAATTTGTTTGGTGCTATTTCTCTCTCTTGTAGCAGAAAATGCTGGAGGGATTCAAGAAAATCTGTTTTCTAAATGTTTTCAGTTCAGTATTACATATAGAATAAAATGGTTAGTAACTTTGAAATCCACAGTGACAAAATCACCAAGTAGTATAAACTAAGATTTTTAGGAACAGGTGGCAGTAAATAAAAGAAAAACACAAACAAAACAAAACATAAAAGGAAAGTGTGGTTCCCAAAAAAGTAACAACAGAAGAGAAAACTTTCTCTTATTTCTTCTTTTTAAAAATTTCTTATAATAAGAAAATCATTGATACAGTCATAAAAGTTAAATTAACTTAGTAGTAACATTTAGTAAGACTTGACTGGTTGTTTGGCTTCTTTATTTATATACCCTTTAGATATATGAAGCCTTGTGTTTAGTAAAATAAGTCCAAATTTCCCTAAGGTATCAAAACAGTAGAAGATGACCACCAGAGATAGACAGAAAAGATTTAGTATTATAGAGAGCAAATATATAATGACGTTTGGGAACTGCTCAGAGAGTTTAATCATAAATGCTGAGGAGGTTCCCAAAAACCAGCTAGCTTATTACCTGGATGTTGCTGCCACTGTAGTTCCACTTTCTTGGTATGGAAAAATAAACTAAGAAAAAATGTTGAGATTTAAAAGACACACAGTAATCTCCTAATTTCAGGCCACTGAGAGTTATGAAAATACAACAGTTTTAGAAAGAACAATAATGAAAAAGAAGATCAGAAAACAATTCTGGCCTCTGGCTGACACAAAGTGAATTCCACAGCAGAGAATCTGAAACCATGGTAAGTCACAAGGTCTTGCTTAGGCATGGAGATAATAATTTTATCTGACCAAGAAGTAAGATTTTTCAGGATCAGCAATAGAGTAATACTGGTTGCAACAACTGAAGTGGTGCTTTCCACATTTGAGCCATGGAAAGAAGACCTAAAAAAAAAAAATATTTTGGCTTTCAGGTCTGGACACTCAGACAATTGTTTTAGATTCTGCCTCCAACTCATCTATATGAAATTACTCTAGCTAGAAAAGTACTTCTGAAACCAGAACCGAAACTTTACTGAGACCAGTATTGTTTAATACCTTCATTAATGACATACATGAAGGAATAGAGTGCACCCTCAGCCAATTTGTGACTGACACCAAGCTGAGTGATGCATTGACCTGCCTGATGGATGGGATGCTGGTGGATGAGAGGCTGGACATGAGCCATCACCCAGCAAAACGCACTTGCAGCCCAGAAAGCAAACTGTGTACTGGGCTGTTTCACAAGCAGTGTGGCCAGCAGGTCGAGAGGGGTAATTCTGCCCCTCTGGTCTGGTGAGAACCCCACCTGGAATCCTGCATCCAGCTCTGGGGTCCCCAGCACAGGAAAAACATCAACCTGTTGGGGCAAGCCCAGAGTAGGGCCACCAAGATGATTAGAGGGATGGAGCACCCTTCCTATGAGGAATGGCTGAGAGAATTGGGATTATTCAACCTGGAAAAGAGAAGGCTTCAGAGTGACCTAATTGCAGCCTTCCAGTACCTGAAGGGAGTCTACACGAAAGACAAACAGAGACTATTTACAAGACCATGTGAAGACAGGAAAGGGAGAACGGCTTTAACTGAAAGAGAGTAGGTTTAGATTAGATATCAGAAAAAAATTATTTACTGTGAGGGTGGTGAGACACTGAGACAGGTTGTCTAGAGATGTTGCGGATTCCTCTTCCCTGGAAGCGTTTAAGGTCAGGTTAAATGAGACTCTAAAAAACCTGATCTAGGTAAAGGTATCCCTGCCCGTGCCAGAGGGATTGGAACTAGATGATCTTTAAACTCCCTTGCAATCCAGGCCTTTCTACAATTCTGTGATTTTATGATCTTGATTGTATCTGAATATTCAACATTTCTTTGTTTCATGGGCTTCCTAGATGTTAAATAGAGGTTACAAATCTATGTCTTGGGAAATACAGGACCCACCAAGTACAAGCTGAAAGGTCAAAAGCACAGAGTATATGAACACAAACAGCATACATAATTTGCTGAAAGAACAAGTAAAAATATGGAAACGAGAGAATGAATGTATGTGTACTATAATGCTAGGACACTTTAGATCTTCTCCTGCCTCTCACAGTAGCATGCCTTGTTTCTAAATGCAACATCAAAACTGAAGTAATGATGCTGAAGACTGAAGACTGGATGATATCAGGGTGAAGTGATCCATCAAATGAGCCTAAATTCTGACTAACAAATATAGTCTGCAGAGAAAATCTCTAGTTTCCTACGTGATTAAGAGCTGTTGTCAAGCAGGTAAAAGTACAAAACTAAACTTTTGTTTAAAAAAGGAGACACTGAAAAGGAATCTGGAGTTGAATGGTAGTGGCTCAGAAGTATTGTTTGAATAAGAGCAAAAGAAATTGATCTTAGTTTAAGAATTCTCAAGCATATCATGTTTTTTGTTTCACTTCTATTCAGTCCCATTCTCCAAGTTAGATTCTTTGCATACCTTTTCAGCCTCAGTTTCTTTGCAAACAATCTGCATTGTGAAATTCTCAGAGAAAGGTATGATGAAATTCAACACAAGCAGAAATTAGGAGATGAATGAGGAACACAAAGCAGAAAAAGATATCAGGGCCTCAGACAGTTGGTTAGTGAGTGACAAGTAACTGGTGACGTATGGCATACTAGAGGATCATTAAAAATGGATTTTAGTCTAGCCATACTAGTCACAACAGTACACATTTTATGACTCCAAAAACGTGATCACTGTGTAATGTATCAACAATTTCTAAAAGTACTTGTCAGTTTTCTTTTGGATATGTATTAATGGAAAGCTTCTGTCACACAGACAGAAAGTTACTTAAACTAAGTAACTCATCCTCTACTGACATGATCTGTGAATCAAACTGAAAATTGTTCATTAAGTGATGACCCTGTTCATTACTTCCTTTTGGCTTTTGGATAGAGACCTCACAGTCCAGGTTAAATTATCTTTCGCACCTTCCTACCCCACTTCACTGCTACATGAGAGATTAAAGTTGGTATCCTTCCAAGATTATTTGACACAATAGCAAAATTGAGTTAAAGGTCCATGTAAATGGAAAAGTATCAGTGTTTAAATAAATGTCAGCAATTTCTTAGGAAATGTAACTAGTGTTACAGATGATGCTGACTGAAGAGTTTCAAAACAGCTCTGTTGCAGCAATAAAAAATGGCCTGTGAAAAAAAAACCAGATTGCATTAAAGCAGAAAATACTTGAAAGTTAAGGTTAAGAAATTGAAAACAAGAGTTGCACCTCAAGCTCCAAAACTCTTTTCTAAGCTAAGAACTGGAAGCTGATTAGCCAATACTCTTTTTTTTTCCCAGAAAGAGGGAGCTTTGCAAAATAGAATTTAATCATTCTATCCAGGCAGAAATATCCCAAAGTAAACCTCAGCAGATTGCTCATTTTTAGGAAACAATGTCTTTTTACAGCACTAAAATATTGAAGTTCCCAATGAGTTCCCTGAGAAATGGAATAAGCAAAAGCAAGTATAAATCAGTATATTTTGTCTCTTTTGTGACTACTACAGTCCTAGACCCACTTAGTTATTACCACAAGAAGAAAAAAACAGAAAAAAGGAAAAATGGAACCGTCTCCTGAGGCAATTTCTTAATGATTTCATAACTCTTTTAATACTTGATTCCTTTCATTGATTCCAACTGCCAAAGGCAATATGTGTTGAAGCATAGACCTTTCCAGTTTCATTTTTCCTATATATGACATAAATGACAACAAATACCAGTGACAAAGAACCACAAACGGAGTGACCCCACATCCAGGTTCAGGGAACCAGGTGCTTATGAGCAAGCACATCCTTCATCTAAAGCGCAGAGCCATTCCTTCTCCATGGGTTGTCCCTAATGAACCAGTATATGAGGTTATATACTTAGTGGTAGGTCCTACCATGATACAAGCCAAATGCACAAGAAATGTGTGGGACTATCTCTCAGGAAGTAAGAGCAAGTGTACTGAGAAATGTCCAATGAGTGATAACTGCATAAGTTGTCAGTTGGCTTTTAGGACACACTAAGAAGCTGAAGACAATTCAAGAGCTGTCACTGGGAGCTAAGTCTGAAATTCTGTTTGGGATATCCAACTGCAAGGTTTGGTTTGGATAAAATTCTAATCTTTACTCAGTACTGGCTTCCAAATCTTTCAGGGAGTGTTTCTTTTGTCTTATTATTTATGACTTAAAAGAAGAAAAAAAAAAAGTATATTATAAATTTCAGTACTGAATTAAAAATTCCTGTGTAGCTGAGATTCATCCTAGGGAATGAAGTCTCAGTGGAGATTACCCACCAGTTCTTTGTACAGTCACACCAGTTCTATTGTACTTATATCTGGTCCATTATTTTGGTTTTGATTAAAAGTTGTAAAAAACCTGTTGGGTTTCTGTGAAGGGTAATAAGTTTTCCTAACCTTTGACTCATTTCTTCTCTTGTGCAAAAACATTTTGTGCTCTAAAAGCTGGCAACAAGTTCTTAGTCATCCCTTGTCGGCAATTGGATTTTAAATGCTTTTTAGTACTTGAAGTACACAGTTAGAGACCAATTTCCTACAAACTTTAAATACAAAAATAATTCCTTGAGGCTAAGCAAATTTAAAGAACCATTTGCCAAAATATCCATCAATTCTTTCATAGTTACTGCTAGAATTAATGTGTCAGAAAATCTCTTGCTTGCAGAAGAAATCAAATAAATATACTATATTTATTTTTTTCTGAAAATAGATTATTTCACCTTAAGCTACGTATGAACTGTGTTTCAATTTATTTTTGGATAAATCATCTCAGCTATGTTAAGTACAAGAGCTGAACACCTCAAATAGTTCTACAATGCAAAAGCTTTAAGAGTGCAGTCACTGGACAACTTCATAGTATTTCATCCTAAGGGAGATTTCAATCATCACAAAATTTTTGATAGATTTCGGTCTTCATGCAGGGAGTTTGAAGACAGTGTTAACATCAGCTACAGCTTAATACTATGGACAGTTGCTTCTATAATTCTATAGAAATTAGAAACCTACAGGAAGTATGGGGGGGGGAAGTTTTCCCCTTGGAGTTAAATAAATGGTAACTCCCGAGGGAGTGGTGTCACTTGATGTGGCCCCAATGAGCGCTCCTGCAAAATATAAACATATCACAAGCAGACCGGAAAAGAAGGATGTAGTGGTTGTTGTTGCAGAGAGCAGCCATGTTCTAAAGCCACGAGGAGAAGGGGCAGGAGCCCCCCCTGGAGGGCCACGGCCCCCCCGCAGGAACTTGGAAGAGTGTTAAACTCGACCGAGGTCTATAACTGAGAAGCTAGGAGTTTTCTCCACTGTGAGGGGGCAGAAGGAGCAGGGGCAGAAGGAGCAGCAGCAGAAACAGCACTGACCTGAGAACAGTGACAGAGAGCCAGAAGGAGATAAGGAGCAGCAGAAACAAGCATGCATCTAAGCAGAGAGACAGAGATCTCTAATGGAGAGAGAGAGGGAGAGAGAACTAATCTCTACAGAGAGTTTTGGGGGTAAGAACCGAGCCAATTCCCCCAAAACCCATTTTGAGACACCTCCTAGAGAGGAGGTATGGTGGACTCCTACTGGATGGAAGTCCTAAAATGCAGCATGCACCACAGAGAGGAGCTAAGAAGCTCAGGCGTCCCAGAGCTGGACTGGGATGGCCAGACGGAATGCGGAGGGGGTGACCTTGGCCCCCCCTGCTGCTGCTGCCAAGCTGGCAGCAGCTGAGACAGAGCACAGGAGCTCTGATAGAACTCTTGAGGCAAAGGTTTTCAACTGAAAGCTGCCCGAGACGTTCTGACTCAGGGGTGAATTCCCTGAGGAAGGGACCTTCATGGGGGTCTTACACCCCATGATATGACATGGTGAAGCAAGTTTTGTCCCTGCTATGCAGCCCATAGGAGAGAGGGAGGGAGAGGAAACCCTCTTTTGTGTATTGGGAAGAGGTCCAGCTACAACAATCCAGTTACAGCTGCTGCATGGAAGAAGACAGGCTGCTGCTCTGAGAGTGGAAAGGATCTTTCCTTTTCCCTTCTGGACTTTTATTGGAGGGAGAAGAGATTGGTCCATTGTAAATACTGATTTATCATAGGAGAAATAGTTAAAGATTATATATATGATACTGTATTGTAATATTTATTTGTACAGTGATTGTAGTATAACTCCCTTCCCCCCATATCGAGTCTTGTGTTGTGTCTGGAAAACCCATCTCACACTGGGTTGAGATGTGGGAGGGGAGCTTGGACTCGGGAATTGTATTTTGGGGCTCTCAAACCAGGACAAAGTAATAAATTGAAACCTTGTTGTAAAAGTTTATCAGAGGAGGTAGTAGATGTCTTAACCACAGTGTCTAAACTTTTTAAAGTAGTTTTGTAGTGTAATGAGCCAAATTCCATTAAGTAGCTTTTCACTGGTTGGAGTCAATGAAGATGTGAAATATTAAAAAAGGAATTCATTAGTATGTAACTTTTTAAAATAAAACAAATGATAAAAATGTCAGACCAAGTTTTATCCTTAGTCTTATATTATAGTCCAGTGTGTGCAGCCAGTGGGCTTGCATGGATACCGCTGAAGGAAAACGTTTGAAGTTTAAAAGTTTAAGATGCTTTAATTTCATGAGTATAAATTATGTTAGGTGGATTTAGAGAAGTTGTATGTTGAATACACTATAATTCGTTTGACTTGCAGCAAGGATTTTCTTGATTGAGTGTGTGGTAGAAGTACATTATTTTAACAGAGAACAGTATTTTAAAATATTTTACAAGCATATGGATTTTTAACTAAGTAGTCCATGAAGAATAAGGAGAAATAATTATGATAGTGTCTAAAGACATTGCCTACCCCACAAAAATGAAATTTACTAAAAAACCTCAAGTTTTCCTTAAAGGAAAAAAAAAAAGGAATATAGATATATATATAATAATAGATAGATAGCGTAACAAAATGTCCTAGAGCATTATCGGTTTTTCTGGTCTATACCAGCTCTTGGATATTATTTTAATACAAATTGTCTGGGTGTTTCACATATGTGGTGTTTGACTGTGCACTTGTGTACATGCATCTGTGTGTTTCCTTTACTTGTTTGCTTTTTTTCTGTTGGGAAGTTTGTGTATTTGTATATCCATAACAGAGCACAGATTACTGTAACTTAATGAAACACATCTGGGAAAAACCACCCTGAACATTTGCATATACCTGGGTATAAATAACAGGTGGCAAAAAACCTGATTAATAATTGCATTTAGAAGGCCACAACTAGCTGTATTTACAAGAAAATGAATATTTATCATTCCTTCACAGAGTTAATTTGAAAAAGATAGTAACTGAACTCATTCTATACAGTATTTTTGTATGCTTTCATACAATAAATAGCTGTTTATTTTCCTCTTTATAATAACTCAGAGGCTCATATAGCATATATGAATATTCATGTTGAAATTAAATTATTTTTTTTGTCAGAAAACAAACAATTTGCATAGAAGGTGGGTCAACTGCTTTTTCTTCAACAGGTAAAGTGCCTGGAAATTGTGGTTCATGTTCAGAAGTAAATGAGAGATCAGGTAAATGTAATTCTAGAAGTCTGTTTCGTCTGCAAGAAGGTTCAATAAAAGTAAGCAGAGAAGTAATTTTGCACAAGATAGAATTACGAAAATCTTATATGACTATCAAATTTAGTGGAGCAGAATGAAGAATGGAGAACTGTATGTCAAAATTTGCATGAAGACAATGTATTTCAGATATACTTGCAAACTTTTGCATTTACTTTTCTTGAGGAACCTTGTGACCAGATTTACAAGCTCAACAATTGCAGAAAAGCAATTTCCAGAGCTCTGGATGTTTGGGAAAGCAATTTGAAAAGTAAGAGCAAAATATTCATGCCAGAATCATTTGTGCACTCAACTAGTGAGGAAACACAAGCAGTATCACATTATATATATTACATGACAATGGTATAAAGTCACAGGAACAGGGATTTCCTTCTAATCCTAGGCAAATGTGGAAAAACACTGTTGCCTCTAATTTACTGTCTCTTTGCTCTGTAATGATGTTCTGATGAAAACCTTCACTAGACTCTCCTGACCATCTTGTGCACAATCTTTGGAAACATTTCAATCAGGCTGTAGAGCAAATGCTTATGCTTTAAGTATTACTACTGATAAGAAAACAGGAGGTTCAGTGAATATCAACAACTATAACTAGACTAGATAAGCAACAGGTGGATAAAAAAGTCCTTCACACAGCCACAGAACCACAGAATACCTGAGGTTGGAAGGGACTCCTGGAGATGATCTATTCCAATTCCCCTGTGAAAGCAGGAGCACATAGGACAGGCTGCTCAGAGCTGTGTCCAGTCACATTTTAAATATCTTCAACATGGAGACTCCACAACCTCTCTGGGCAACCTGTTCCAGTGTTTGATCAATCTCACCATAAAAAGGAAATTTTATTTTCAGCTTAGCTGACTTTCAACCCACCTCACTACCTCACTACCTATGACACCTCAGTGTCTCGTACAATTTGTACTAGGCACAATGTCTAGTATGTAGTATCAATACGTGAATTAGGAAGTTATGGGAGCTGGGTCAAAAACATTACTAAATTTAAGGTAAACAACATCCACTGTTCTTCCTTCATCTGCTAAATGTGGTTTTAGAAAATTTGTGAAAACTGTCTTGCTGTAATTGTGTTGGTTTTTATCTGTGGAATTGTGCTTCAGTTCCAGTACACTTATTAGTCAAGTGCCAGTTTTGTAAAAATGATCACTGTCATTGTCAACACTGCATCCAGAATGTGTTTGAGAGAGATCCAAACATTTAGATCTAGAGATGGTACTTTGGTAGTTTCATTCTAGTTAAAGAACAAGATTTGGCAGTAGGGCAATACACAGTATGGATGAGACAAACTTTTCAAAGCTTACCGCATATTCAGCAGCTAATTTTTGTCAGAAGTCTTCTAAATATGGTGTTAAAGAAGCCATATTCACTCTTTAATTTGTGCTCAAACCTCCCATGAAGTCAGTGAAACTTCTATGCAAACATCAGATACCTGAAGTTTGGCTTAAAGAATTTTTTGTAGCAGCTACAGGAGAGTGAATTCAGGGTGTATATGAGAGTCCTGACCAGTTGTTCTGTCTAGCTAATGGGTTCATTGACTAATCTCCTGTTCCCTCCTGTCTCTCTATAGTGCCAGAAACAAAAATCGATGAAGAATGATAAGATAGTCAGAGTATATGTTATCACAAAAAAAGGCATAACAAAGGAAAACAATGTTAAAAATTATAATTTTGTCTTTAAGGGTAAGACTTCTTGAAAGGAAGGATCAAAAAACAGTTTAACTGAGCTGAACATGAATATTGTGAAAAACAGAGTATAAACAAAAGCTTATATTTTCTTATCATTTGGGGAGGGGGGAGAAAACCAAACCCCACTCGTTTAATTTGCAAAATGCAGTAGAAAAAAAAAATCTGATTAAAATAAATACAAAATCCAAGAGTTGAAAACCCAAACCCTTAAGACTGTCAGAAACCTACTAGAAAAAACAGAAATACATAGTACAATTATACAATAACATTTATGTCTAGTATTTTGAAAGTATTTAAACCTATTGAAAGAAAATAGGCATCAGGCTCCTATATTCCACTATTCCAGTAATTATGAAAATTTCAACAAGTTTCTTATGTTTTGGCACACCTTGGGTAAGATTTTGTTTCACCAAAGAAATTTCTAAAAAGTTTATGTATTTTTTACAGTTCTTAAACTGATAGATAGCAGATTGCAAAGAGTTCTCTGTGAGTATTTTCAGTGTCTTTTATCAGTCTAAGTACAAAATAGATATGCTTAAAATAAATATCTTTTTTTTCCACTTTTTTACTTATTCAATTTCTCATTATCATTCTCAAGTTATTTTCATTTCTTTTCCTAAGTATGTTAACAAGACTGCTTAAATGAAATACCACATTGCTTTAAATATTTATGAAAGTAGACTCACAAAACATATGAAGAGAGATATAAGAAACTAAATGTGAACTCCCACATGCAAATATTCAATTTAGTAAGCTGTACATTCATACGATGAATTGCATACAAATTCAGATTTTCATAACCTACTAGTATTAAATCCTATAATCAAACTAGAATATTCAGAGAATAGCTTTCTTTATTGTGGTAGATGAAAAGTCTTCCTGTAAAAGGAAAACTGGTGAATTCAAATTTAAGACTTCTACATTTCTGTTGCACGATTCATCACAACAGGACTCATTTAAAGGTATAAAATGGGAAGCAAAACATGCAGCTTTACAAAGTACAAATATGAAGTCAATACATGTCCATTAAACAATTCTCTTTCTTTAGAACTGAAGGATATTTCAACTTTCTCCCATATAACTGAAGGTTATTGCAAATATTTAAACACTTTCCAGGAACTCTCCTAAATTACATTGAGAAAATTTGTTTATATCCAGATGTCAACTGTATTTTTACATAACAGGAAAAAAGGAAGAAAAATTAAGTTATAGATGTTTCTTCCATCTAAACAAAAAAAACCACTAAGTATAGAAAGAAGAAAGAGTAAGAAAAAATGGTGTGCCATAAAAGGATAGACTGCCATCACAAAGAAATATTTCACTCCTAGAGGATCAGAAAAGTTACTATTTCTAGGATGTTTACCAAGTTTTTATGATGAAGAAAACATAAATTCCTGAAAAAGATAATATGAGTAAATGTAAGTAAATAATTCCACAGTAATGTTACATAAATGTTTTTCCTGCTTCACAATAGAAATCCTAAATTTTACTATGAACATATTTTTGTCCTGACTATAAACTTCACTCACTTTCTGAACTGGTCTCCAAAGCAAGAATGTTTTTTATCTCCTTTGTAAATTGATTTCATCTTTATCTCTTTCATGTGCAAACCCTCTCTCCGTAGCATGTAAACACTTCTTTTTACAGTGTGGCAATTAATTCAGGACTCAGTGACAGCCTTGTTGCTATGAACGACCTTTTTGTAGGATTACACTCTGAAATAAAACAGATCTGGATTAAGTGAAAATACAGAATAGTGTGCAAACAGGTCCTTGAGGTATTGTATCAACAGTGCAGAAAGCAGAACAGTCTTCCAAAGAACTATTATGTTAGTTTTGGGGTCACATTTTCAGAAGAACTGAATGTTCTAAAAGCTTTTAGTTCACGTTAGATGTTTATTTAAAGATATAAAAATTTCAAAAGAGTTTATTTTTCAAATCAAATATTTAATTTACTTTAATATAGTCAAGTATCAAAAGAAACTCAAATCAAACCATTGAATTTTAGGTTTAAGTAAAGCAAAGGTCAATAGAGAATATCTGGTAACAGTTTAAGTTCTTTTAATACAGTAACAACATTAATCCACATGGCTATAATCAACAGTGGTGAAATATACTGAATAAAAAATGCCGAATTCTATATTTAGGAAATTCAGGTGGTATGTATTTATCTATTTATTTATGTCATATTGTAAAATTATATGGATTTATTTTACTGATGGCAATTTTTCTTTGTTTATTGGATATTCTAATAACGTAAAGCAAGATAAACATAGAAGAATATTTGCATAGATTTAGCTTGGTTTAGGTGTTTATTTCACAGATTTTCTCTATCTGTTTACTGTCACCTGAAGAAACAAGACTGCATTTGCAATACTTAGAAACAGTTCACTGACATCCCACTGCTGCATTTAGTCTTTCTGTCAAACACTGTCCAGAAATGAAATGCTTATGGTGTACATATTTTCATGTAAGGAACCACCCTGGACAAGCAAGGGAAAAATGTCAGCAGAGAAATAAAGACATGGATCATTTGTAATTTAATTAATGTTACATTGGTTAAAAAAAAATGGTGGTTAAAAAAAAAAAAAAGTGAAAACCACATTTTAAGTTAAGAAGAGCAGGTGTTATTAGTGTCATCACCAAAACCACAAATCCTAATACATCTGCAGAAATTACTCATTGTATTAGATACATCTACGCAGACAGCAGAAGTACTCTCACTATGCTTAGTTTCAATATGGAAAAGAGTTTACTTTTTACCCACTTGAGTTTCCAGAGTGTAAGCTAATAGAGAGTGAACCAGAGCTAAAATATTCATGCTGCATGACACATGGTACCACTCCAAACCAAAATTAATTAATGATCTTGATTTTCCCCATGAGGAAGGATAGATTAAATTATGAGTTTGTTCTTGTCATGAAGCTATGTTTCATAAATAGCACCATTTTTAGCTTCCCCTAAACTCAGACAAGGAGCTTAGACAATCTAAATTTTAAAATTTTCTGATGATCTTGACCTGAAGGAGGCAATGAATTTCAGAAAATTCTGAAGCCACTGAGAGCTGAAAACCAGAAATCTCTATCTTGAAAAGAAGAAAAATCTTTCTTCGTATGAGGAAAGCTTTTAAGATTCTTCTGAGTAGGAGCTGGTGATCCCATTGGCATCTCCTTCTTGCAAATGTGAAATAAATGTGTTAGAGAGACAGTCTTTCAGCTTCCTCTGCAATGACAAGCTAATGAGAAGTACAGTAGCAGCCTAGTTGCTGAAGCAAGATCTCTTCCAAATTCAGGAGGCCCTAGAAACAAAGACACCTTGCACAAACAACTGTTCCACCACATAGGGCTCAGATGGAGCTCCAGTGAGCAAGACCTTGCTCCAGTAAGCAGTAGGTAGACTGGTGCTAAAGCAGATTAACCTCAGGATAATAGAGCTCGGCCAGAGTTGGATGTACTTGAGCCCTATTCTGAAGGAAAATCTGGTCTTGAACTAACCAAAAATGTTACCACGTAGACATTAGACATTGTGGATGCTGCTCTACTACCAAATAAAATGAGCCCAGGACCATTCTTTCCCTTTGTTTCACTCCAAAACGCAGTAACCATATTTAACGTGTCCACTAGGAATGGTCCAGAACTATTCCCTGACCCTCTCTATTTTACTAATATAGATAGATATACAGGTAAGTAATCATACATAAAATTAAATTACTTGAGTAATCTCTCAACTATTTATAGACTGGTGACCAATCATTGCCTTGCGTCTGTCCACACTTGGGAAGATAGTATGTGTCAGTGATGACCCTCAAAGAGCATCTTGGTTACAGTCAGTCTGGTTTAGGAAGTCAGGGGCTTTATTTGTACTTAACTTCTCAAAGAAGGAGATCCAGCATTTTATTTTTATTATTATTATTGTCATCATGATTTGAATTTGCACATATACAGCCAATGCTACAGCAAACTAAAGAATTAAAAAATAACCCAAATGCAGAAATTACTAGGCAGGAATAGACTAAAGTAGGATTAGGATAATTACAAGGGATAAAATTCCTTTCTCTGTCACTCTGATACATGTGTATCCATGCTGAGCTTCTGAAGACAATGAAGCCATTTGAAATTATACAGTTCAAACCAGGAGTACAATAGGGCTGGCAGTCCAATGCTGTGCAAATGCTACTATGACAGCCCCAAGCTGTGACATTTGAATCCTTGTCCGGCCAACAAGAGTAAAAATTTCATGCATGGTATAGGCCATGGTTCAGAGCAAACTGACAGCCTCCCTATACTGTGAGCAAAGGCACTTAAGGAAATGACAAAAGTAATGAAATATGGCAATCATATTTCTTAAAAGGAATTTTGGAAGCTCCAGTACACAAAGAAGGTGGTGAAGTTTTTCAAAATATGAATTTGGTTTATTTATTATAATTGTATCTTATGTTATGCATTAAAAAAAAATAAAAAATTTGTTTCCATCTCATTTTTTATGCACAGAGAATGATTATAAATCATTCTATTTGCCTTTTACTTGACTGTGCTTTGATGTTGATTGTATTTTGGTGTTTATAATCTTGCTGAGCATTTCTGATAATTTCAAGAAAATACATATACTTGTGCTTAGTTTTTAGTAGCTATGTTATATCTCATTTTTTAAATAGCAAACTAAACTAGAACTTAGGACATACCACTGAGAAAGTCAGATAAAACACTATATAAGATAGATGTATGACCCTTCATTACTCCTAAACAATATGCTTCAATGCCAGATGAAAAGTTGGGGGGGGGGAAAACAAACCCAAAGACTTCCACAATTTTTTTAATTAATAGAGTTTTTAGGTCATCAACTAATACATGCAACTAAATGTATCATTATATGAACTGACAGTGGAGATTTGAAATCATTTTCAAAAGCAAATAGGTTGAACTAAGCTAGCTACTCAAATGCTCTTTCATAACATATGTTAAGTATAAATGCATAAAAAGACAATTGCAGGCATTTTATAGGTAAATGTGTGAAATCAACTTAGCCTCACAGTAATGCAAAGATACATAAAAAATATATTATTAATCCAAGTTTGGCACTGACAATTATTTATGTCAAGTAACTTTGCCAAGCAAAGATAAGATTCAGATTTTTTTTCCACCTCTTACTATCCATTCCTCTGCCCTTGGTGCAGTTAGCAGTGAAGCTTAAACACCCTCTGGTTCACATCTTGGGCAGGTTGATAGGTCTTCAGACTTCATTTACCAATAAGATTTCAGACCATCAGAAGTTTAAAACATAGTTTCATGATGACAGTTTAATGGTCAAATAAGCAAAGAGTTAACTTACTTTTAACATCTAAACTTTCTGACCTTTCTTACTGGAACACAAAAACGAATTTGAGCATGGATTTTCTGATGTGTCTTTGTGCACATCTGGCAGTGCCTAAACCAGCTGCTTGGGTTTACATTATAACCCTTTCAAAATATTTTCCTTATCTTTTTTTATTTTGCATGTCTTTTGTGAGACAGGGAAGGTAAGCAAGGAGATTCGCCTTTTCTTACCTTTTTTTTCGTTTAAGTCAACCTTCAAAGTCACATTATAGATCATCTGAGAGGAGGGAAATCTCATGAAAGTTAAACATTCAACTTTGTCTTTTGCCAAGAGAAGGGTCTGAAGGTTGTTTTATTTTAATGAATGTGTCAGACCCAAAAGTGTTCACCATACACCAGCTCTTGCCAACAGTAGGTGAAAGAATTAAATCATTGTATTCATGAGACAGAAATGTCATCCCTTCCTATTACACAGAGACTCTTCACCTTCTAGCCTTGTAAACACTTTATTTGGCTCTTTTCCAAAAAAAGCACATTAGTTTCTTGACTTCATTTTAACATATGAAGGTAAAAGAGAAGTTTGCAATGTGGATAAAACCCTGTTGATATCAAAGTTAGATTTTTATGGTAAAAAAGAGAGTATTTAAACTTTCAGATTGTAAACAAAGTCATTATCTTCATTTTTAGCTTTTAATAAGCTTCTTTCTTTTTTTAGAAAAGTCTATAAATTTTAATGTTTTGTATTTAAACATTATATTTATCAGTATAATATTAAATGTTTGCTGCTAAAACAGAAGGATTCTGCTTAATCCTTTCAGGACCTCAGAAGCAAAGAAGAAAAAAATCAAAATAACTGATCAATATTTTCCATTTTGTACCAATAAAAAAAAAACCTGCAGAAATAATGTTAAAGTAAAGAGTTAAAGAGGTTTAAACTAAGTTCAAAGTAGGAAAGGGATAAAATTAGGCATACTAGTGATAACTTTGGACAGTATAGTTATGGTTGAGGGACAACATTTGAGGGACAATGTTCTATTGAGGTTTTTCACTCTGCCCCACTCTACCTCAGTGTGCTGAGTACACTGGAGTGCATTTGAAATGTTTGAACAATAATGCACACAATACCAGGAATCAATAAGAGGAACTAAAGAGGAGCTTCAGCTATGAAATCATTGGAATAAGTGAGGTCTGAAGGGAAGAGTCCTTGGACTAGAGTGTTGATATGGAAGGTTATAGACATTTGACATTGCCTGCCCCAACATCCTTCTCTCTAAATTGGTGAGGGATGGATTTAATGGATTGTTTGGTAGATAAGGAATTGGTTGGATGGTCACATCCAGAGGGCTCAGAATCCTGATGGGCATCAGTGACGAGTGGTGTCCCTCAGGGGTTCGTACTGGGACTAGTGTTATTTAAAACCTTCATTAATGATACAGATGAAGAGATCAAGTGTACCCTCAGGCAATTTGCAGATGACACCAAGCTGAGTGGTGTGGTTGACACACCTGAAGTATGGAATGCCATCCAAAAGGACCTGGACAAAGTTGAGAAGTGGACCTATGGGAATCTCATGAGGTTTAAGAAGACCAAGTTCAAGGTCCTGCACCTGGGTTAGGGCAACTCCCAGTTTCAATACAGCCTGGGGGATGAACAGATGGAGAGCAGCCTTGCTGAGAGGACTTGGAGGTACTGGTGCATGAGAGACTGGATATGAGCCAAAGTTGTGGATGGTACATCTGTGGAAGTACTCAAGGCCAGGTTGAATGGGGGTCTGATTAACCTGGTCTAGTGAAAGGTGTTCCTGCCCAAGGCAGGGGAATTGGAACTAGATGATATTTAAGGTCCCTTCCAACACAAGCCATGCTATAACTTTATGAACTGGTTAGGAATGGCCCCTGGAAACTGTTTTTGAGGGTATTAGGGTCCATAAAGGCTGATCACTTTTTTAGAACCTTCTTTCAATACACCATATGAAGGATAAACAAAACCTTGATTTTGTCTTCTCATACTGCAACTTACATACTTCTTCTTTCTTCATTTTGCAAGACAGAAGTGGTCCTATCTCTGACTTCTTCACACAGAATTATTGTAGTGGGTTGGCTTTTGGATTTTTTAGGCCTTCCTTAGCAATGGGGGTCAGAAGTCTAAGGAAGTATTCCATATCATCCTTTAACGTAACACAACATATAAAAAGGCGCAGATAAGAGAACTCACTCTCTTCTGTCTTCCGGTGGCTGAAGGTGACAGGTCTCTCCACAGATGGTCTTTGCTTGTATAGGCCAAGGCCTGTCTGCTCCAATCTGCCGTTGTCTCCGGTCCCTTCGGGAGGCGTGGGGAGTTGGCTGGTGCCTCACACAGTTCTGCTGTCTCGTTCAGGGAAGTATTTAATCCGTTTTTTTTGTATTTATTCTCTAGCTCTCTATTGAAGGGGTATATTTAGAAGATATTTGTTTTTAGTTTTTTATCCCTGTTTCCCCCTCCCTTTTCCCTTTTCCCCCCTTGAGAGCTCCCTATCATGTGTACAATATATTCTAATTGTGTATATAATTGCAAATATATGTAAATATATATTTTTGATATAATTCTATTGGTTTCGATTTCTCTCATTTTCCATAGTTTTTTTTTCTTTGCCTAAAGGAGGAGGGAGGGAAAAGGCACCCACTGAGCTTTGGAGATTTGGCGGGAAACCAGCTTTAAATGTGTTCAACTATAAAAAAAATTGGTATCTTCTAACTCTTATTAGTGTAGTAAACATTTGAAGAAACTTTGTTGTGTTGCTGTTTCTTCCTCTACTTTCACTTGACAGTGCGAACTGAGTGGACAATGAACTCTAGATGAAGGCAGAGCTGATTCAGCCAGATTTAAGCCAAAGCAAATCTCCCTGTCAACAACTTTAAAACCACCTTTACTTTACTTTAATCTTTACCTAGTCACAGTTCCTTTACATGGAAGCACAAGAACAAACTTACACTCACAGATTCATCAATTCTAAGAGCTATGGCCATGTGGTAAAAACTATCCTCTAATATGAATGCCAATTGCAACTCCAGTATACTGTCCAAAGAAGTTGTGGAGTCTCCATACTAGACATATTTAAAAACATACTATATACAGCTCTGAGCAACCAGCTCTTGTTGCACCTGTTCTGTGCAGGGTCATTGAACTAGATGTTCTACAGGTATTCCTTTGACCCTCAGCTGTTCCAGGATTCTATGATATCCCACATTTCGTAGACTTCACAGGTGCATGAATTTTTGAGCGGGATAATATTGATGCTGCACAGTTTCAAGGAAAATGGAGTAGCACATTTATTTAAGTCACCAAAAATCATCAAAATCCTATGGATTG
Organism: Chiroxiphia lanceolata; assembly: GCF_009829145.1. NCBI lineage: Eukaryota > Metazoa > Chordata > Aves > Passeriformes > Pipridae > Chiroxiphia > Chiroxiphia lanceolata. The sequence goes on along the minus strand of NC_045641.1, from coordinate 41,748,247 downwards.
CAAATTTTTGCTTTTGACTCAGGATCTTTCAAGATTCAATGGTTCCTGAAGGTGAAGCGATTTTAAAAAAATGGCCTTTAGCACATTTATTTCACAATGAAAATGTCAAATAGGTACAAGGAATGTTTTTCCATGTTCTATTCAGCAAACTGCATTGCCAGTGTAGCTAATAAATGAAAGACATTGGTGACTCTAAGTCAGACAAAGGGAAGAAAAGAGAGAAAAAATTATCAGAAAACAATGACTGAAATGCTAAATAGCAACCATTGACTCTTTTTGGTTTGGATTTTTTTTTCCTTAAAAGATCATTTTCAGTAAATGTAGAATGGAAATAATAAAGATAGCAGCAGTCCAAGATTCTCTGGAATGCTCTTTTCATGTGCATCAATCAAGACTTCAGACATCAACACTTCCTTTTCTCTCTAATATTCATGAATCTGTTTTCAGTTTTCAAAAACTGTATATCATGGAGTTACAAGACCTGACCAATTAAACCTTACATTTTCTTCAACTGGAGTGTCTGAAAGTATTACTATGTGCATTGGTTACTCATACTATGTTAACAAGCTCTGTAGAGACATCCATAAAGAAGTACAATGATAAAAATAAACAAATTTGTGAACTTTACATGATTGCTTTACATTCTAAAACTAACTGCATTTTTGAGATCCTATTATGCTACTTGAGCTTAAATTCACATATCCTTCAAAGAAACTAGCAACCAGGTATATAAGCTATTTCAGCTGGAAAAAAAAAAAGACTTTTAACATACACGTGAATTAAAAGTAATGATCTGTGCAACTTTCAAGAGTGGCTATAACCCCAAAGTGATTATTCTTTTTATGTTTATTATTACTCAGGTAAATAATTTATTAATTTTTACCGAACATTTTTTATAATAATTTTGACCTATTTTTATTTTTAGGATATATTTGCTACTTAAAGAATAATTTAATTTTTCAGGCAAGATATACATTTCTGAGGCTAACAAAAATAATATCTTCCAAATTTGGGGACCAAAGTTTGCCTCTAATAATTTCCTGTAGGTTTATTAAAGCTAGTGCCCATTTCATAAAAGTAATACCAAAGACATAAGTCAAAAGTAACATGCATTACTACCTTCTGATCATCATGCTATTAACATTCCAGAAGATTACATCAGGTAACAATGTGCCTTCTTCATACTCAGATCCTTAATTTTTAACCTCATGTTCCATCCTTTTTTACCTCCTTGACACATAAAATATTTGTTTACATTCTCTTTCTTTATTCACATCCTCATGCATCCCCATTTTCTCTCGAATACACATACAGGCATGTACAAGCACACAAGCAAACTGCATCCTGAACCCACTGATTTTCCAAATTCTGTTGTATTTCCACACCTACACATACCACCACACATCTGCAGTTTCTCCAGATTTACCATGAGCTCAATTTATTTTAGTCAAAAGAAAGGAGAAGGAAAAGGGCATGAATAGTAGTACAAGTCTAACCACTTTACAAATACACTGACATGGAATTACTTATTCTATCTATGTCCATGATAACTTTCATTCAACATGACGTTTTTCAGTAAATAATAAAGAAATTAATAATTTTTTACTGCTTTAAAAAGTATCATCAGTAGATACAAAAGTTTATAAATAATTAAATCCTTTAGTATTCAGTATACTTGCACCAATCATGGTTTTAGTGAGAATGTAAAATAACATGTAATTCCATAATAATTTCCGCATACTACAACATTGGCAGCTGTCCAGAATACTGCTTTTCTTCGGAGAAGGGAAAGGGAAAGGGAAAGGGAAAGGGAAAGGGAAAGGGAAAGGGAAAGGGAAAGGGAAAGGGAAAGGGTTTATACTTCAAGATCCCTCCCAGGACAGTGTCTGGTAGACATGTAAAAACTGAGCAAATAGCAGTGACACGCTATGTGGGGCAGTTGGGGTTTTGAACTTATTTGATACCCATCTTTGGACAGACAGTATTATGGATAAGCTGGTAAATGAATCTGGAGTAATGCCTAGTACATTATATCATCAATCTGAACTGAAACAAAACAAAACAAGGAAAGGGAAAAAACACAACTCCAAAACAAAGAGGAAAATGGAAAAAAAAAAAAAGAAAAAAAGAGAAAAGAAAGAAAAATAAATATACAAGCTCTAATAAAAATGATGGAGTGGACATTTCTGTTTTGAAACAGAGGAAGCAAGGAAAACAGAAATATTCAGAAACTTCAGCAGGCAAAAGCAGAAATATTTAGAGAAGGGGTCTGAGAAAAAAACCAAATACAAACTTGAAAATATAGTCTTAGGTAAACAAAAGTATTAAATCTACTACAGAAAAGGCATAAAGGAGAAGAGATAAAGATCTATAATGACTTTCCCAAGAACAAAGAATGTATAAAAATAAAATGTGCTCTTTCCTTGTATTAGAAAATATTCCTTATTTGCTTAAAGAAGCCATTTTATTTCCTTATTTAATATTATCTCATGGGTTTGAACTCAATCATGTTTCAAGGCCCACTGAAATCAACTGTCTTTTCTAATCTTTAGATGTAAACTTCATTTCTGTCTACTTATAGTACATTTGTCTCATTTTTCTTTATTACGGATAGCATGACTACACTTATGAAAAAGGAAGCTTTGTGTCCATACATTTTTATCAACAGAGTATATAAATGTAGTGGGTACTAAACACAGAGAAATAGATATGCTAGACTATTTCAGGCTTCTAGCCTTTCAGCTTAGCAACCCAGTATTTTCAATAGTGGTATATCCCCAAAAGAATTTTTTTTTTTTTAATTTACATTGAAGAGAAGCATTAAATTCAACACAGAATTTACCTTTATGTTTACTGGGTTTTAAAGTTACTTGGATACTTCAGCTTCTCAGTGAACTTGACCTATATTTCATGATTTCTGTCCTTTTAAAATGCTCAGTACAAGTGATCCCATAGCAATTACCACTAAACACCCAACAATTGAAGCCCAGAATAATTGGAACATTTCATAATTTGAAAATATTTTTTCTCATATTGCAAAAGCTTTATCACTAATAAAATTAATTTTTATTTGTGATGTACAACACATCACTAATTTCAGCTGATATCAGTTTGTGTCCAAAAATCAATTTTCAAATCTGTTTTCACATGCTTGCTGTGGTGTTTGATAAACAGATATGAATACAATGGAATACAAAGTTTCACAACATGCATATTATGAGCCAATATCTATAATTAGCAATAATTATGAGATAGTATTCCTACAGGACTCACTGAGTTTTGCTAGAGAAGTACAAAAGAGGGAAAACTGCTTTTTAGTGTTCTACAAGGTAAAAAAATAACCAACACCAAACCGTAAAAAAAAAACCCAACACCAAACCATAAAAAAACCCCAACACAAACAAACAAACAAAATCCCACAAAAAATATCTGAAGGTAGAAGGGTGACTACAGTATGTATGTAATAAAATAAGACAAAACTAAGATATTTGGTTCCCATGTGTATTAAAATAAAGGTAGATCTCAGAAGTTCCAAATAATTAATTGAAAACATGAAGCACCATCTGTTTCTTATCCTTTATAAGCAGCAGAGAAAAGACATGTGCACTGTGTTACACACAGAAACAGTTTCTATAAGAATATTTTGCTTCTTCAGAATCTGGGCCACCCCAAAATCCATTGCTCCACAATGTCTGAGCAATACCAGTAGAGCACACCAGTGTTTTAAAGGAACCTGCCTGACTATAAATTAGGGTTTCTTTCTAGTAGTAATGTACCAGACAAAAAGAATATTCTTCTTCTGTTCCTTCAGTGCAGACTTTGAGTCCACACATGTTGGAATGAAAGAAATAACCCATTCACCTATCCTCAAAAGCAATTGGGCATGAAAGAATGGATAATATGAATCTTGGATTCAGTTCACAGTTGCAGAGCCAATAGGAAGGAGTTGGAGTGATGCTCATTTATTCATTGTATAATAAAGCAATAAATGACTACCTATTTGGAGGCAACAGATGCAGGAGTTAAAAGGGGAATGATTAGCATAGCTGAACCCCAAGTACTCCAAATAATGTTATGTCTTTGGATGGTCCCTAAACTTTCTATATCATCATCTTTATGACATTTTTATGCACACACTAACCTAGTCTTACAGATAGACTTAACAGAGAGACACTAGTATTTAATTCTTGTAATGAAGCAATTTAGCCCACAATATTGCTCATTATTATATTTTGTATCACAAGATAGATGAGATGTTCTTTGGCAGTTTACTGCAAAATATCTAAATATACTCTCTCTGACTGTAATTTTTATTTTCTCTTTTCAAATTACTTTAATATTCTTGACTTTTGTCCCAAATTCAATAGCTGTGGGGATTATTTCCATGTTTGCATTACAAAATGTAACTAAATTCCACCCTAATTTTTCATTTTTCTTTATATTCATTTCAACACTACTGTGTGGTTCATCAGCTCTCTGTTTTTTACATCTGCCATTATTCATTTGACACTTAACCCTGAAACCTGTCTCACAAAGCTATTTTATTCTCACAGTATTGGAAAAAAATATAGCTGATTTATTTTTTTTATTAATTATTCATTTAACTTGACATTGATTTAGACTGCATTTTGAGTTCTGAATAAATATTTTATTTTCCATCTTTATTATGGGAAAAATATCTACTACTTTGACATTTGATTTTGACTGCAAGAAAATATTAAAGGGTTACTGCTGCTATAATTTTCATTACAGTTTTGCTACTATTGCCTGCATAACTATATAACACTACCTATATTTCCAATCAGAATTTTTCTGATTCTCAGAAGGAAGAATAAAGACAAAAATCTTAAGATTCTTAAGTCTTTAAGAAAATACTGTATTATTTTCTCTGTACTTGAATATGGGGAGAGACTCCCTTAAACTTTCTATAAGGAGAAATATTACCAAGGATTCTACCTTAGGAGAGGATCTAACCATTCCAGACATGATCTAACAAATAAATTCTGTCAATTCCTGCATGGAAAAAATGAAAGAATTATCCATGAAGTAGCAATTAAACAAGAAGTAATATTACTATAAACATAAAGCAATAATTAGTACACATACTTTTTCAGGAATTTTTTGCATGCTGTCGGTTTATGGCTTCACAGTCTTTCACTAAGTGTGTCTATTTCTGAAGGTTTTTCGATAAAGCAGACACATAGATAAATATTGCAAATATTCATTGAATCATTCACTTTCAGATTTTTATAGCCTGAGCTTAGTTATCAAGAAGTTTGTCACATAGTTACTAATTCACACCTCCAAGGTAACAATGGAGAAATACAGTGACAAATCTATTTTTGATTTTTCTAATACAATTTTGATAAATTAAGAAAATAGCTGACTAAAATCTACAATCTATTTTTTTTAAACAAAGGCCCAAAGAAGAAATATAAAGACATTATGAATTTATTTTTATCAGATGTTGTTTGTGTTTTACCAGAAAAACTTGCGAAGGTGCAGTTCATTTGAATTCTCAGATTCTTCTTTGGTAGGCAGGCATCGTCATCAGATTGTAGAGAAGTGGTCATTCTGGATGCCACCTACTGCCCGTGCAAAACTTAAAGAATGATTAAAGTTAGTAATTATTTTTCTCTTAGTATCTACATGAAGTTTCCAAGGGAAATAGAAGAAAGCAAAGAATATGAAAGGAAGAAATTTACCCTAAATTTTAGTTTTTCTTTAGATTCATTCCATTTTCAAAAGTGTAAATATATTGAACTGCAGCAGAGTAGCTCACTCTGTGTATTGAATGCACAACCTCTTACGAGAGGCAGTAGACATTTTAGAGGTTGGTGTTGTGGTGAGGTCTGCCTTAAATATTTAGTATTTTCCTCATCCAAGTCTATTCAGTTCTTTAAGAATTTTATACTTCACAGTTTACAGCATTTCTACTTTACTTTTTTCCACTTAGGTCTACTTAGGAGGCTCAGGCATTCCTATGATGTTGTGATTCTTTATTGTCAACACAAAGCCTAGCTCGCAGATTCAGATATTTCCTGTTTATTCCCATTTGTTCTACTTTTATTCCCATTCTAAGTCCAGCTTTATCCTCATTTATATTTTTCAACCTCTGCACAGGCAAAAAACATTTTGCAAAACCATTTTAAGGGAAGCTCATTTGTCTTGGAAGTAAATAAATCACTTCCCTTTGTCAGCTGTCAGATAAGATATTATAACCTAAGTCTTTAGCTCTATTTAGCAAGTGTACTTAGAAGACTGACTATTTCTGTGGGAAAGTAATCCTGAACAGGGAATTACATTTTACCAGTAGATAGTTAATTCATCTGGAATCCTCACTGACAATCTTCAGAGTACGACCCTCTCATCTGAAAAACCACATCTACTTAAATGCAATAACTCATCTACTATTTTAGTCTCAAATACAAAAATTAGGACTGTGAAGATGGTTTGCATTCTCAAATTATTCAGATGATTTTAAAACAGTACCCCAAAGTTTTCATTTAACTTTTCAAAACTGCATACTGCTTTGTGGGCATCACCTTTATTTATTTATTCATTTTTATTTTTTTTTATTTTTTATTTTTTATTTTTAATAAAGAAATAGTTCCCAGGAAGACATTCTGAAATCAGATACTTGTTTTGGCCAGGAAAGTAAAGAGAAAGAGACAGGAAAGCAAAATTGTAAAGTAAAATTGTTACTGATATTTGTATGGACTATGTAATCTGCAATGTCCCTATGTATATTTTCATGTATACATATGAGCACTAAAGTAAATCTGGAGTCTGTGCATATGTTTTGTCATTATGTACCATATAAAAAGGGACAAATTTATCTGAGCACATAAAATGAATGACATCTCCCACATAAAAGTCTCAGAGAAAATGCTGGCAATTATCTATATAACAATCTTTCTTTTTTTTCCCCACCACAAAGGAAGCCCTATGTCACCCAACCATCTCATTCCTTTTAACCCAATTTCATTGTAGGAAATCAACTCCGTTTTTGCAGTACACCTGAAAGAATGGGCCATCTAGTGATTTGATAGAAAAAGTTAGTGAAAGTTTCTTCAGTTCATAAAATAATACTTTTATGATTTCATTGAAGTTACCTCATAAATATAATGATAAACAGGAGGGCTTACTGTTTTTCTAGTGGGAATAACTTTTAACAAAAGTATAATTTCCCTTGTGGCTTTGCTGCGCCACATGTTTTCTTTTTATGAATATTTTTAGCAGGCTGAAAAATTGACTGAATATCTTTTACTCTCAGACAGCTAAGATATGCTATTACTACACAGCTCTTGAGAGTTCTTTACAGTACAGCTAAAGTGATTGTAAGCATGGTGTTAATTTTGAATGATAGCTTTATTTATTTTACTACTGCCTGTCAGGACGAGATTGTGGTTTCTTTTCACCTCCTTACAAAGAAACAAGGGCTTAAAGCAAAATCCAGATATTTATGTTAAAATATTTAATAGCAATTATTAAGCCCAAGTAGAGGAAAGAATTGGCAGAAGTAGCTAAGGTGGGGTTTTTTGTATCATATATTTATTTGGATCATATATTGAGTCTTTTTAGAATTCTCACATGAAGATCTACTACCTCACAATTTTAGTCAAGTTTTGTTCAAATGTATATTAATAATACCTTCTTGCAAACTGTTTGTATGCCTTGTATTTATTCATTAATAGAATGACTGTTAACGATACTGTCAGACAACTACTAACATCAAAACTCAAGTTTTTGCCTTCTGGTCAAGTAGCCTCTGAAATCTATGATCCACTGCAATCTTATTCTGGATAGAAGCATATGGTGCACTATCATTAACATATATCTACAGATATATTGTAGATGTATACAGCAATAGAGAACTACATTTTAATGCTGTATGAATTCAAAATGAAATGTCACCACCTCACAACCAAAGCAGATTTTACAGTATACTATTCTTTGACAAGTTCGAATTTTTCAATTCAAGTAGGTACAAAAACCAAGTGTTGGAATAGCTGAATTTCCCCATGGAACAGTAATTTGGATTTTACTCAGCACCACTTAATGTTACCTCAATAATCTTCCTTTCTGTCTGTTGGACTGGTTTGGCTACATTGCCAATGGGAAAGCATCCTCATTTATGAGGTGGGAAAGCAACCTCTGCAGAGCTATTACTTCCCTTTCCATAATGGTGTGAAGAGAGTAGGCTGAGCCTTGATATTAATTCTTTCCCCAAGAATGTAACTGCACTAACACAGTGGCACCTGGCCATATAATTGCATGAAGTATATGTATTGGTCTATTCTAGCTAGAGGTGATGGCAGAAGGTAGACTGTGGCTGAGTTACAATCTGCACCTGGGGCACTGCATAAAACAAAAAATCATGTGCTGTTTACTCTTTCTATGTGCCATTGGCAAAGTATTTCTACAAAGTCACAGTTTTGTTATTAGCTGTAGCCACTGCAAAGACTGTGGTCTAACAGTATATCAAGTGAATCATTGTTTGACTAGGATAACAGTGTCATTAATGTCAATAAAATTATCATTGTACCCTAGGACAGAAAATAAATACATTTTCTTATTGAAATGTGATCTCTCTGCAGAGAAAATCAAATTCAAATCATCTCCATTTCCAGAAAAATTCAGATCTACTGTATTTCTGTGTATAAATTTTAGTAATAAATTTTTGTTCCTTAGAAGGTCTATAGATATTATTTATTATTTATTGTTTCTAAAAATAATTTTAAGAAAAATTAAATTATTCTCTAAATATTTGCTTCAGCATGCACTGGCTTGGTGTCTGCAAAGTAATGCAAGCCAATACATTTGTATTGCACATTTCTGTATCATATCATTTAACATCTCTCATGTTCAAGATGAAAATTAGGAAATAGTTTTTTGATACTCACCGTATGTTGCCTTTAAGGGGAAATCTAAGACATCAGTTCATAAGCATAAGAGTGTTTTCTTCTCTGTGAAATTTCACTGACGTTAGCAGGACTGTCCCAGAACAGTTCTGCTGTTCAGATCATGGATTCTGTATTCCAGCCTCTTTATTACCCGTATGACTGTGTATGTAGTATTGAAACATAATTAGCTAAGACAATATATTTCTAAGCAAATTCAACTTTAAAAAGTTTTATATTCACAAAAACCTTTGTCTTATCCATCCAGTTAATTGTGTTTTAAAATTATTTGCTAACCTGTGAATGGATCAAAATTAATCTTCTCTTGTTATCTTGCTAATTAACTGAAGAGGCACATATGCCAACTATGGTTAGGTACAGCCATATGTAAGCTCATAAAACAGTCATCATTCCTCTTTCCCTGCTTTCTAAAAGAAAGGTGAGAGTCACAGCAAACAGCATACCATTTAATGAGAACCAAAAAACTGAACTTCTACCTATTGTGTCTAACTGTAGAAATAAGAGTTAATGATAGTAATCTTTGCACCACGATTCAGTGTTTTCAAGTACTTCAGGTTCATTCACATTTCAGATGATCTACGACATGGTAATGCTATACAAAAATAAGAACAATTAGGTCTTTTAGGAGATGATATAAAAAAGAACAATGGAAAGAATTTGTACCATGGATTATTGTATTTATAAAAAAAGGAGTCTCGTGGATTGGCAATAGTGTAACAAAAGATTGAACTCAGTCAATAGTAACTATTACTAAATGTCTGCCAAATTAATTTCAATCTATATGATCAAAGCAGATTTTTGTCTGTAACTTATTTCTGGCTTAATGTCTTCCTGTGTATTAACTTAATAGGTTACAAATGGAGCTTGTTGACTTTCACAGTTAGGGTACACAGCTCTAGGAAGAACGTTTACTCAGAAAAATACGGTAAGTTCAACATTCTCCTCTTGGCTGCCTAGTTATTTGTCTCATTGGCAAATCTATGTAAATGATTTCTAGGAACAGATTGATTAACTTTACACTGATCTCAACAGTTTCATCATCCATTGAGATTGAGAGCCAATGGTAAATAAGAGTAATGTAAACCTACTGAAGAATGTTTTGAAGTTTCAGAGACAGGTAAAAATTATATTTTGTTGAAAATAGATATAGAGACTGTGCCTGCAGAGTAAGAAGAGAATCCAACTACTTACTGAAAACAAAAAAGGAAATAAAAAGAAAAAAAAGACATTTGAAGTGCTCAATATATAAAGTTAAGCATTACATATGGCTTTACAGGTTCAGTGCCCAGAAGATGAATGAGCAGAAACACATGCCAGAGATTAGCCAAATAATCCAGTCTGCCTAGAGAAAGAAAAGTGACTGCCTTGATCTTGCACATAATAAAAGCTTGATTTTTCCTTAGACCTTTGGAAAATGGGACTGATGGTACTGTCTGTTCTCACTAATGAAAGTAGAATCAGCTGCTACGATACTGTTCTCATTAGAGGCAATAGCTTCACAAAAATTCTGTTTATGTTTTGAAATAAATGTTGAATAGAAGTGAGTAAATTTTAGTGTTGTGAAATTTTAGACTTCTATATGTCAGTTAAGAAAAGTGCTTATGCGCCATGTGTCTGAGATGCACGCAACAGTAGCCTCAGTTAATTTTTGTTTTTTCTAGAAAAGAATCTCATTTGATCTCCTGATGCACCTCATTGAAAAAGATTTTCCCTTTTATGTGGAGTTCCAGTTCGCCTTATGAACAAGTAGGGCAAGTATGTGCATCTATTTGCTACAGAAAAAATATTTATTTCGGCAAACAGATTTGTCTTTTAAGGCTCCTGTTCTTATACCCTTTTGCAGCCTCATTGCATGACGTATCATACATGCCATATCATTTATCCCAATTTGTCTCTTGTTAAACATAGGTATTTTTATTTTATTTCAAAACTGACTTGGACTTTCTCACATAAATTACTGATAGTGCATTACTGTCATATGTGTACAATTCTTCTCACCCAACAGTTGTTTGAATTTGGCCTAGTAATTTAGTAAATAAAGAGAAAAAATTTCTGTATAGTTTGATGCATCTGATCTATTTTAAGGCAGATGGGTGATAGGAATCAGCCCCTAGAAGCGCAAACCTGACTATCTTAAAAGTAGGTACTTAGACTCTAGACAGTTCAGTCAAGCAAGCTGAAGTTTTCCCATGATGCTTATTCAACCCACCATATTTGGATTAAATCTAAGACTAGGAAAGAGTTAACTACACGCAAGAACTCTACTATTTTGAAAGAACCAGGCCATAATCTATAATCTGCATAAGAATTCATTTTTATAACATGTAATTTAATGATTTTATAGTCAGTTTTTTAGCTGTCTCTCTCACCGAAGTATTTCCTTTTGTACTTTTCCTATGAAGAGTAATAACATTTAAAATTGTTTATCATTCACAAATATTCACATATGTTAATGAACCATCAATTGCAGTAAGAATATCAGATTGTTAACTGCTGTATAAATTCTATGGAGCCTGCCAAGTCATTGACAACCCTTAATATGAAAGAAAGGAAAGTTAAAATAATCACAGTCACATAATAGGAATAAAAGAAAGAAAGAAGCTCACAATAGCTGTTAATCAGACACAGGCGAAAACTGAAATACCCATGTCCAAGGACAAAAGAAATTTGTTGGTGTGAAAAATTCAGTAATTCCATGGAATTAGTTTCTTCCTGTGTGTTTTTCTAAAGAGAACTCCACCATAAAGCCTTTCTCCTTCTGAAAGAAAGTTTTTCTGTGTAGTTGGATAACCCTGGTAATGTAGAATGATGCACATTTATGCCAGATTAGACAAACACTAGCTTGAACTATGAAATGATCCCCTTCATCTCCATGGAGTGTTAAATGTGAGGTCTAATTAGCTGAATCTCCTCACCATTTTACTGTTGATCACTGTCCTTTAAATATATAGCTAAATCTATTCATTTTGATTAAATGGTATTGTTAAGCTTAGAGCCAGGGGAGCTACTGAATCCATAAAACCAAAAAGCATTCAGGGTGCAAAAACTTTTGTTATCATCTTGGCTTTTGAATATGCTTCTTTTTTCCTTTGAACTTCAATTTTTTACTTAGTAGATGGTTGTTACTGTTTGGGCTTTTTTTGCTGTTGTTTGTTTGTTGTTCTTTTTTTCCAGAGTGATACATTAATTCATTGAAGAAACTGTATCAAACTAAGTACTTACTTAGTAAATAATGTCAAAGGTTTTTCAGACACCCAGTCAGTGAGCATACTGAGGTTTAAAGTGGTGGTGGCTCTCCACTACTACATTTTTCAATATATTTATCATAGTTAAGAAATGTTTAGTATATGGTTTGGGGCTTTGTTTTGTTTTGTATTTTTCAAAATGCTACCTATCTAATCAGCATGGAAAGAAAACTGTGGAGTGAAAATGAAAGGCACACTCAGACTGTTCCTGAGAAGGAAAAAACAAGGCAAGCCTAAGTTTAAATTCAGAGGCAACAAACTACATATGTTCACCACATGAGCAGGAGACATGATTAAAGTGGGTGTGAAATCTATTCTGTATCCTTAATATAGACTTCATACACTTCCTTTGAGCATCTGCTAACATTTTAAATTTTGAAGTGGAAGTTTTAGAAATACTGACCAGGTGGTAGCAATATCTTAAAACTTGTGAAGTGAAGATGAATTAACAGGGAGATGGAAGTTGGAGTAACAAGAGATCTGAGACATCTATGTGTTCATTACTCTCATGGGGAGGAGGTGTCTGGATCAAAAAATAAAAAAGTAGCCTTTAAAACAACCTTAATTCGGTATGATTATGGTGAATATGGCAAGGGATAGGGAACATGGCGTCTTAAAGACAGAAAGCCAGGATGGGGAAAAATAAAACTGTAACTCTGTGTGGGACCATGCCAGTCAGTCTGTCTGCCTAAGAGGTAGTGAAAAAAAATGCTACATCCATGAACATGTACCCTTTTGGACATGTCCTACTTCAACTCTAAATAACACCTCTGATAGCCAGTGGTTGAAAATATTCTGCTCTTGAAGTCTACATATAAACCTGTCACCATCAGTCCAAAATGTTTACCACGGTTTTCCTTGATATAAAATAGGGATAATAATACTGATCTAAATCAGAAATATTGGAAAATTATTAACAGATTAAACATCAAACTTTTTATGTATGAGATTTCAGTTAGTAGGAAATGTATCAGTTAAATAGTTAGTTGAACTGTAAGTCTGAACACACCTTATTTGAGCATACTTAGAAATAATTAACACATTCTGAGCCTCATTTGCGGTTGTGTAAATTTGATTCAATATGTAACATTACTAAGCACCAGAGCATAATGTGATTATATACATTGTGGGTAAAAGAAAAGGAAATATTTTTTTAAAGAGAATTTGGAGAGCTGAATTAATATGGAAGTGGTAAAACTTCTAGTTTTCAAAACCTACGTTATGGAAAATATTTGTATACAGGGATAAATATGTATTTCTAGTAAGAACTACCAAGCAAGGACAGCTTTGACTTGAGGTCCTCATGACTTTAGTGATGCAGCTGTCATCAACATTACCATGAATGTGTTTCCTACCATAATAAGAATGTTTTAAGAGAATAGCAAATCAAAACATTTTTAAGTTATATTTTCTTATGAGGAAGTCACTGAATATTTTCTGTATCAGTCATAGCGCAGCTCTTCTCTTAATAACATTGTCTCTGGTTTCACATAACTAGAAGTCTGATGCTGATCAAATCAGAGAATGTAACATTTTAGTAAAGCTAGTTTCAGACATGCCTCCCTTGTTTACACTTAATTTGCATAATAACCTTTCAATAGTTATTGAAAGGTAATAGTCTACTGATATTTAATCAGTGATTGTCCACTTTGCTTTGGATGAAACGTAATCTCAGCTCCTAACTGCTCTCTTTGCTACCCTTCTCCTTAAAACAATATTGTTATCTTTACTGTATTGGGTTTACTGGCTAGCAGTTTATTCAGATTTACCAGTCCTTTCCCAGAGATGTGTTGTTGCTAAGCTTTCTTTCTGAGATGAAAAGGGAGTGGGAGTGGGGGTAGTCAGACAATCATCATTACCTGTCCATAATACAGAACTTTTTTTCTACTCTGAAAACAACTGCATGGACAATTAGCTAGAGTTAGCCCTATGGCTTCTACTCCAGCAGAGTAGCATGACTTGATAAAGTTTTATTAATATTATCAAAACCATATCAGCTGTCCTATGGCACAGATCATTCTGTTGCACAGTCCTTCTGTTGCACAGTCTGTATCACAAGTCAGCTGAGAAAGAGTATACCAAAAATTCTTCAAGAATCTTTAAAAGTTATGTATACGTTGTGTTCCTTGAAGCTACAGCTAAAACATGAGAACAGTAAAATATTTTGTTTAACAACAAAACGGTATGATATCTCAGAAAATTCTTGAGGTTCAATAACAATATTCTGCATGTTGAAACACTCAAATATGGCTGGCTGTTGAGATTCTGGTGAACTGAAGAGCTCCAGGGACTCAATTCTAAGTGTTTGTTTAGTCAAGATAGAGAAAAAAGAAAGCTAAGATGACTTAAATAATTATCTAGTATAGGATCTTAGCAGTAAATGTTTGGCAATCACATAGCAGCAGGCATTTTAAAGGGGTTTAAACAGAACAGTTGAATTTTTTATCACATCAGTTTTGCTGTGGTAACTAATATGTTGGATCTATCTCAGGGAAGCATTTTGCTTATTAAGACTACCTTTTAATAGTTTTCAGATTTCTCTGGAGTCACGAAAAAGAAAAGAAGATATTGAGGGGGAACAGACAAGCCTTCTTAGCAAACTGGCAGCTGTGAACTGCTATAGGCAACATCCATGCTGCAAGCATTCACTTCATGAGACTTTGACTGCAGATGAGAACCTTCAGTAGAAATCTCTCTGTGGTTCTACACGTACCATCTTATTTCAGAGTCAGAGCTTATGTCTCATGCAACATGAAGTTCAGTTACTGCTTGGAAAGGATACAGAAGATACTAGCAGACACAAACTTTACAGTCTTTGTCAGAAAGAAAAAAACAGATATTTCCAATCAAATTGCAGGCCTTAGAAGTAAATAGACTAAAATGTTTACAAAATATGCAGAGGAGTAGGATTTCAATCCCTAAGCAGTCACACGAAGACTTTAGATGATGAGAATACTAATTTTAATGTGTTGCTTAAAAACAGTGATAATACGGACATTGTTATTACTTCTTTATAAAGTTATTTATATATATGGGCTTATAATGCAGCATGTTCTCAGCTTCTGGACCTCATATCTTCCATGAATTCTATCCATTCACTTCACAGTTTTTGAGGGTAGTGTTCTCAATGCTTTCTTAAATGGTTATTGTTAATAGGATTAAACATCAAAAGGAGCTGTTCATTTTTTTTCTTCTTTCCAGTAAATTTAGATTGAATACAGGCAAGTTGCAGATGAGATCAAACACGTAATTTGAAATACATGATTTGTTAAATCCTAAAATATCTACCTGAGAATGCCAAATATTTGTATATTTTCCAAATCTAACATGTCATAATCATTTCAAGTATTCCTTCATGACCCTAGCTGAGCTTTCATGATGTCATGAAAGAATTAACACTTTACCTTTAGGTTTCCCACTTAATTCCACATGTTTATCTCTCACATTATTTTCAAATATATTTTGGGCTAAGTATCTATCCAGGAGTACATTACGTATGGCAGACATGTACTCCCTTCTTGGTGTGCTCACTGATTTCTTATAAGTGCTAATGTAAGTTCAGTGTATGCACCTCACTCAGAGAGCCTCACTACTGTAAACAAATGAACAGAATCATGAAGAAACAACTGAGGTTATTTTGCCTGCTTTGAGGAAACTTTAGATGATAGCTCATTTAGTAGCTGTTTTACCCTCTCTTCTTGAATCTAATATTAGAGCTGGACAATCAGATTTATGAACTGGTTATGTTTCATGATGTTTGAATTCTGGAATCATACCTTTGTGCCACTGGCAGCTAGCATTAAGAACACATCAAAGGATATAAAGGGATCTTTGCAAATTCCCATGTCTATTCTGTTCCCTGAAATACACTTCATCTGCACCAGACACCTTCGGTATCTAAGCTATTATCCTCAGAAAAAAAAAAGAAAAGAAAAGAAAAAAAAAGTGCTATTATATACAAAGATAATAAAAAAATTAATAGATATCTTAATATTTGTAGAAGGAACACCAGATGTGCACTGAACCATTTTAGGATCTTGGTGATATTGCGAAATACTCCTTTCAACCAGTATACTGATAACCTGCATACAAAATCTGCATAGAAGTCTTACAGACTGTAAAATATGCAGAAAACATGATATTGTTGTGATTCACATGGTTTTCTATAAGATGCACTTGAGAAGTGAAATATGTTTCCAGAGGAAATATTTAACAGCCATGGTTTATTCAAAACTCATATCACAATAAGTTGTCAGAATACTTTAAATACTATTCTACTTTACAGACCAAAACGGCAAACTGAGGAGCTCTACCTTTATTAATGTACACTGACTGAGACTTTTAATAAGTTTGGTTTAGGAGAGACATTTTTTCTAAGTACCAGTTCTAACCACTAGCTTGTGGATACCTAAAAATACCTTCTAACCATCTGAAAGCCAAATGATGCTTTCAGTTTCAACTGTTTGATCTTCTCTTCTTAGCTTTGTGTCCTCAATATTGCATAGGTAAATCTCTGTAAATCAGAGGTGGAACACTGTATCCCTGATATAAATGTCAGCATTTACATTTTACAAGAAGTCCCATCTGCATTCTCCCAAATTATACCTCAGCTGTACACAAATATTTAATTGCCTTGTGCTTTGCTATTTAACCAAATAAGGAAAGGTAAATAAAGCATTTTCATGAACACATTTCTCATACATCAGTAGGAAACTAATTTCCATACAGTCACAGAAATTTGCAGTGGTTTAACTAGACCAACACACTTGATTGAAATGGAACAAGAAGTCTCTACATGACTAAAATACTGTGGCTAAGATCTCCTCCACAATAGTAATATATTCCCATTTCAATGTATTATACAAAAGAACTTTTATTTATCTACTTATTTCATCTCCACAACACATTTACCCTCTCTGAAGTGGGGAAATATTGTGATGGCCATTTTGGAAATGGAGAGACACATTGAGAGCTAGTCCCTGAAAGGGATTTTGGCGTGCTGCCACCATAGAGGAACTCAAAGCTCCAACTAAGCTTTCTATGCCATGCCTGGAGGAAATTATCCCTTCGAGAAGAGGATTCATAGCAGTCAGCATGAGGAACCAGGAATATACTTAAACTGGAGAATAGGAAATGATGCAGAGAGCACATCATTTGACTCTCATATCTCTTTGTGACATTGATATATCAGCTCTGTAGACTGCAACAGAGTATAGAAATACATGATCTAGCTCTGTACTGAAAGCAGCTCAGCACAAAAAATAAACTAGCACTTAAGTCTGTCTGATGATGATACACTGCTTAATCTGAATAATTTACGTCTTAACTTTACGTTAGGGTATATATTTTAGGCTGGAATTTGAAGTCCTGAAACCTATCCCCTGAAGTAAAAAACTAAGCTGTTTCCCTGGGAGAAGTGATCTTTCCTTTTCTTTTAAAGCATGGTCAGTGTTAAGTGCTTAAACTCAGGGCCTTCCCTCAGAACTAGAACATTCAATCTGAATTTTCTATCTTCTAGATATATGCCCTAACCCTAAGCTTAGAGGGCAAGCATTCTGCATTCAAACACAGAAACAACCCTAGAAAAGGCAACTGGAAAACAGGACTCTCATTTTCATTGGAGAGCTGTGGTCACTAGTGTAATAAATCTGTGATTTTTCCTTCACAGTGGCATCTTGTTAATATGCTGGGTAGAGTTTTCAGGCTTCATTACTGAACTGCATCCTTTCCAACATCTGGTGATGTGTTCTTTCTATACTGCATGGATGGAGAGAGAGAAGCCAGATTTTAGTGTTTTGCAGCCAAGGAGCTTGAAGGAAAATCCTGGCATATATTCCTCCTCCCTCCCTCCCTCTAGATTTGCGGTAAAGTGTTTGAGGTAAAAAGAAAACCATGAAAATTTCTCACATACACAGAAAAAATTATTTTATAGGAGCTATCTGTACCCAGCTATCTATATATTTGTGATAAACAATATACATACACACACATATATATATATGTATAAATACAGGTGTGTTCAAATACTTTTGTATGATAACTGTATAATATGCTCAGTATTCTTCTGTTTTCACATTAAACTGAAGCCTGGCTTTCAAGAACATGTGCCATGAAGTAAATATTTGCTCCCTTTTAACACCCAGTACACACTTACTAATCAACCACAGCAATAAAAGAAGTGCAGTTGGACTTTTTTTACATCTTTCAGGAAGGCACTGAAGTCTTATAGAAACATATAGACTTACTTGCAGGCTTAAGAAAAACTGCTATTTATAGAATGTACAATTCCAGTCTTCACAATTCCTAACAGTATTATGAACTGTTGGGATGAATGCATGTCTTTCAGACCCGGAGGAATTATGTATTTACATATGTTTATATATGTGCATTTGTTGCTGAAATTATTTGTGTACTGCAGCTTTTTATAATACATCTATATTTTGTTCCTGATTTTGACCGATTCTTTAAAAATTGCACTAGGCAATAGACATAATTTTATGTATAAGCAAGTAGACATCAAAATGTTCAGGGATGACTGCACTTCCTTTTCTTATTCCAATGGTTACAGCTTTGAAGTTCCCTTTTAAGATAGATACAGTCCATTCTATTGCCTACAAACATAGGAATGAAAACAATAAAGTCAATGACGATTTACAAAAAATAAATATCTGTTATCTAACATATTACAGCATATATTATGAATTCATTATTCTGTGCTATTAGAACACAACTCTTTCTTTGGATGAGCAAGAAATAACCACATGAACATGGCTACTGTTGGTACATCTGTAAAACTATTCTCATGCAGAGAATTTATGTTATGGATAATACAAATGTGTTTACAGTTTACTGTTTCTTAATATTACAGGATTTTTCATCTATCCATAAAAGTAAACTAATGTCTTGATATTTCTTTTTCACTTTGCTGTAGTTCAAGTTTTTCTCTCTATTCTAATGAGGAGGGTTTGATTGACAAAGGGCTTTCTACTGAGGAATAGTGGTATCTGGGCTTCTCAAACTTCTGTCTTTCTCAAAGACAGATGGTAAATCTGTCAGCAGTAGCATTCTGCACAACAGCAGTCCAGATGCTTTTAAGCTTTCTGTGTGAAGCCTCTCCACCCCTTGAGAGTACCAATGGGCTACTTGCCAGAGAAAGGTCCCCACGGCAATTAGCTCCCTCTGAATTCTACTCCAGCTGTCTGAGAAGTCAAATGAAGGCAGCTTGTTTGGTCATACACCATTTAGTGTGAAGAGTCTGCTTCTTTATAATTAAAGCAGCCTTCTATGTAGCAGTCCAGCTGTGTCTAGAAAAAACACACCTATGTGACATTCATTGTTTGAATTAGCAACTTTCCATTTAAAGTTCCTTTTATTTTTTATTTAATGAAAACTATATTTCTAAATATTATTGTTTTGTATCTTTTCTGCATGCATATGTTTGCCATTCACCAGATCTTGCAGACACGATATTTGCACATCATTTCGTGCAAACTGAAGGACCAAAGGACAAAGAACAATATGAAACCTTTTTCACAGTATTCTTCACTTCAAGCTGAAGGTTTTGCACTCAGCTTTACTGGAGCTCTGAATCCATGATTAGGACACACTGTAAAATTGATTAAAAGGTGAAAATTGAAGGTAGTAGTTAGAAGTTTCGTAAAGGCTGCATTTTTGCAGCCTTTCTGTGGTTCTCTTTCGAACCAGTCACCTCTTCATGGAAGAGAGAAAATCTGTTGCAAGATTATGGACCAAACTTTGCATCAAAAATAATGTTAGAGTGGGGTCAGTACTTGAATCCTTAAAAAAAATAGTAATTCCAAAATCAGTGAGCCAGAAGATGTCAAAAAGATCACAACTGGAAATAGGAAATATAAATTATGTAAATGGGAGCACTCACAAGAATGAATTTTTGGCAGGAAATAACCAGATAAATAATTATTCCCTTTCTTGGAGTGGAAGGGAAGAGGGTAACTCTTGAGGCTTATGAGATAATGAAGTGACAGCAGTCATGCAACAGTGATATTATCAGAAGAACTAGAAAGGAGAGAACTCCACTGAGCTCCCAGGCTCTCTTCTTTTCATCTCTTATTGTTAGGATCAGTACAACAAAGGTACTGTTGGGTGTGCCAGTTTGGCTGCAAACTAACACTTGTTATGGACCTAGCACTGAAGTTAAAGCTTTTCAGTATAAAAGCCAGTGACTGAGGCCTAGATTTTAGACAAAGTGTAAGTGGGAGAACTTTTTTGAAAACTAATTTAACAGAGTCTCCACAAAACTGATGGCACAAATAGTAATGAGTGTTACAAAAAGGACAGCCAGATTTTCAAGAATGCCCAAACACACTCAACACTGTGACCAGAATTATGTTCTTTGCTTTCAATAAATCTCTGATTATCTGCAACACTGTCACAAACTTGCGTATTACTTCATTCACCTGGGTACTATAATAAGTATGGTCTGCTGCCCTGGCAATGGGAGGCAAAACCAACAAGCAAATCAACTCACAATCACTCTTCGGTGTGTACTGATCCCATTGATATATTGATTTTAGAAGTACAAGCAATTTCTGGTCTGCAACAGTCCTGCAAATTGTACACCACTAGAAAGTTGGAACTGAGACTTCCAATTTATTTATGAAACATCTACTCCTCTTCTATGTCTTATACGCTTTCGCTGATATGGATTCCTAACTCAGAATGCTGGTTATCCACACATAGAAATTGATGTCAAGGGAAAGAAGAGATTGAAAAAAAAAAGGAAAGATATTTACTTTTTATCTCATCTATATAAATCTATGTAAAGCAGTCAGATCCTATTTATTTATGTGCTAATCATAATTCTGGGTTTGTAACTGAAAATACAGTTTGAATTTTCTGTAGAAGACAGAAGAAATTTTACATAAGAGATACTTATCCTCATGTTACTAATCAGTTACACTGCAGACATTCATAATGCACTAATTTCACTGAAATCCCTTGCTGGTGATGTCAAAACTGCACCTCCCAGTCACGAGAATTTCACCAGATGAAAGTTTCAAATTTAAATAATTTAATGGATGGCCACTGAGTTAGTCTGTGACAAGATGATGGAACAGAAGAAAAGGGAGGAGGAGAGAAGGCAGACTTATGGTCCGCTCAACAGAAGACAGGGCAAATAATAAAGTCAGCATTCAGATTTCAGAAGCTGCAATCTACATTAATTTATGATTACTTAGATTAATTAATCTTAGTTCATATCAATATTATTATTTAATCCTTTAAATAAGGGTTTTTCTTTACAGAAATAAAAATAGAAACATATTAGAAACTGACCTTGGTTCAAGTTCCATCTTTAGCAATCTGTAAAAACTTTTCCTCCAACAGGATTTTGCACAGTGCAAATCAGCATGGAATATATCCTAATGCTTGCAAAACTTGAAAAGCTTGACATTTTCACCACAGGAAAAAAACCAACCCTCACCCCAAATCCCCACATTCACTAGAAGTCCTTATTTTAATTTTATTAGGCTTCTTTTTAATATATGTTGTTAATATATTGCTTAAAGATTACAGATTGCTCATAAATAATGATTCTGCTTGTTGCATGCAATGGCAATTGGGAAATTGCCCTGTCATTATGATTCAACGTGTTAGTGTATAAATTAAGATTCATAAATAACGCAACTGAAAGAAACACATGGTCACGACATGTGGCTAAATCGTTAAGCTACCTCAATAAATGTTTTAAATCATTTGTTGATTAATTACCCAGCCCTTAAGCAGGGTAAAGAAAATAATGTTAGTGACTTCAATGCAACTATGTCTTCTCATAGACAGAAAAAGGGCCTTTTCCTGGAAAAGTCATGAAGTTTTCGCCCACTCCCCAGTGTAGGTCCTCAGCTGGAGTATATAATCCATTTTTGGACAGTGAGCTTTGTGATCTTATGTGTTGAAATGCAGTCTGGGCAGAAAAAAACAATTAATCAAACAACAACAACCATAATAAAAAGATCAAATAATGTCCAACAAAATAAATGAAAACAAATATTTATCTCAAAGAAGAGACATTTACAGTTAAAAAAATATGGATTGAAAGACCATAGGAGTAGTGTTTCTGTGTTTATCATATATGAAAAGAAGCAATAGGTTTAATTAAAAAAAAAAAAAGAGATTGGATTTAAAATGATTCTCTAAAAACCTAAAACTTAGAAAAGTAAAGCAAGAGAATAGTTGACTGAATGACTCTAAAGTGTATGGCACTGAAGATTTTAAAAAGGGATTAAGTAAATATGCACTCAAAATCATATAAACAAAAAGAAACCCGTGTTGTGTCAAAAGAGTGGTTGAGGTGACCTTGCAGCTATCCTTTCAAGATTTTTCTACCTTTCTACTATTACCATTCTTAATTAGCCTTCTACTCTTAAAAGCAAATTTGATTAATTGAACTAAACGGAATTTTTTTCCCTGCAATTCATACAGACATAAGTACAGACATCAGATTTTGAGAGAAGTTCTCATGCAGTCCGGCCTCTGTAAGCTATAAAGAAGAAATGCATAGGAAGGATAAAACATAACTGAGCCATACATCAGAAGAAGCCATACAATTCTTGGAGGAAATATTGCTAGGTGAACAATGGGAAGCACAATGAACCTGAGAAAACCACCCCCTTGCTGTGTTACATCACTATTAGATACTGAGTTTGTTGTGAACTTGAATGCTTCTTGGTCCTGTTGCAAGGTACCACTGAAAAGAGCCTGACTCCATCTTCTTTACACCCTTCTCTCAGGTATTTATATATACTGATAAATCTCCCTAAACTAGGCTAAAGAGTTCCAGGTCTCTAAGTCTTTTCTCACAGGAGCAAAGCTCCAGTCCCTTAATCATCTTTGTCCCCCTGTACAGGTCTCTCTGTAATATGTCTAGGTCTCCGATACCAAGGAGCCCAGAATTGGATACAGTACTCCAGGTGTGGCCTTACCAACAAGTTGACACCTGCTGACAACAGTTTGCCTCATGCAGGCCAGGATACCATTAGCCATCTTTGACACAAGGACACAGTGTTAACTCACATTCAACCGGGTATCCACCACAACCCCCAGGTCCTTTATGTCAAAGGTGCTTTCCAGGCAGTGTCCCCCAACATATTTTCATGCAGTGCTGACCTTTGTACTTCCCCTAATTGAACTTCATGAGGTTCTACCAGCCCATCTGTCCATTCTGCTGAGGTCCCTCTGGATGGCAGCATGACCCTCTGGTGTATCAGCCACTCCTCCCAGTTTTGTGTCATCAGCAAACTTGCTGAGGTGTACACTGTGCCCTATCATTCAGGCTATTAATGAACATACTGAACAAGACTGGACCAGTATTGTCCCCTGAGTTACATGACCAGTTAGACCTGATGCCACTGATCACCACCCTCTGGGCCCAGCCATTCGGCCGATTTTCTATCCAGCTCACCATCTCTACATCTAGCCCATACCTCAACAGTCTTTGTGAAAGTTGCCTTTACCCCTGCATTAAAAGGCAAATCTCCACCTCAGTAATACGGAGTATACTATTGTACACTGTATAGCAGAGAATTAATTCTGTTTTAGTAAGTAGCAACCTGGCATGCAGCCCTTGTAAATTAAGGTCTTTATGATACATGCAGGAGAAAAAGACAGTCGTTACCTAAAATAATACACAGAAAAAAAGGTTGTTACTTTAAGAATTCTAGGTAAAATTTCACTGCATTTTTAATCTGTTATTTGATAAATATAACCCATGGAAGATTGTCACTGAAATTTCAATTTGCATAAGGAAAAAAAATCATCAGACTGAGTTTTTTGTTCTTCCTGGATTTAGAGAAGCAGTTTCAAAGCAAGTATTTCAGCCAATGTTCTTATTTCTGTCACTTAATTTTATTTTCTGTTGGCCAGAAAGGACATCACACTCAGAATTATGAAAAATGAGACTTAAAAAAAGATCAAGTTTCATCCATTAGCGTTAGTCTCTAAGCACTGGAATTTAGTCTGAACCTTTCACAAACCAGATTGTATCATCCCTGCCTTTCAGATATTCTGTCACTGTCTCCAGTATTCTATGTAGTCAGAAAACAAATATTGGATTAGAGCAGCCCAGGATCTAATTCAGCATAGCACTTCATAAATATTTAATTCACAGATGTGTTTCCTTAGAAAGGTGTAAGCAAAGTATCTGTAAGAAAACCAAATATTTTCTCCTGTCCCATCCCAGACTTTTGAAAGCTCCTTTGCAGCAAGAGGCTGGGAGAGGGGAAATCCCTTAGTAGTACAATGAAAGGTGCACAATAAGGCAGAGACATCAGTAAAATTAATTCAAAGCTCAGGTAATAATAGTATTTCCTTCATAGAGGACTGATTTCTAAGAAAACAGTTCTTTCTTATAACACACAAGATTTTCTTTCCTCTTTTAAACTTGCAACTGTTTTACTGAAACTGTGTATTTGTGGGACAAAATTTACTGTAAGTTCCCTCAGCAATAAGTCAGGGTTTTTTTAAAATGTAATGCCTCCTTGAAAGTGATTATTTAATTCTCTGTTTATTATACTTCAGTGATTCCAAAATTAAAACTGCTAGCAATGAATATTAAAAAAAACCCCTCTGCCAGACACGCAAATTCAACCTGAATGTCAACTTTTTTCCTTCCTTTAATAGAGTAATAAAGATTTTGCAGATCAAATTATACCTCAATTACAAAAGCGTAGCTTCATCGTCTTCTGGCTATGTTTTCAATGACACCTGCGGCATCCTATTGCCACCAATCCTTTTATGCATGTGTAAATGCATAGGTAACTCACTGGAATCTGCTTAACCTTCTCCTAGCTAGTACTCTAAAAGAGATTGCATCATATTCCTCTTTTTTAATATTTCACAAAAGTTAACGTAGAGGAAAATAATTTTAGAAATCCTACATTTTTTGTGACTATTATGCTGGTTTTGGCAGGAATAGAGTAAATTTTTTATGTAGTAGCTAGTATGGGGTTATGTTTTGTATTTGTGATGGAAACAGTGTTGATAATTTCAAGAAGTTTTCATCATTGCTGAGCAGTGCTCACACGGAGTCAAGGTCTTTTCTGCCCCTCACCCCAACTCGCCCCACCAGAGAGGAGGCTGGGGGTGCACAAGGAGTTGAGAGGGGATACAGTCAGGACAGTTGGTCCCAGCTGGCCAGTGGTAGATACCATATGGTGTCTTGTTCAGCATATAAAGCTGGTGGAAGAAGGAGGTAGGAGGGGACATTCAGAGTTTTCAGTTTCAAACCAGGGGGAGAGAGCGAGTGGCTGCGTGGGGCTTAGTGGCTGGCTGGGGTTAAATCACAACAAAATTCTTAGTAGAGAATACTCTCTTAAGGAGCATATATCCATTTGGTCAGAAGAACAATAGAGGTCTTATACTTAATGGTAGTATACCCTGAAGGACAGCAGAAGTGTGCGTTGCTCAAAAAAAAGCCCAGCTGCAAATAGAATTCACAGAATAATATATATTCATGTGAAGGAGGAGCAACGTCATGCACAAGTACAAACTTGAGTGTCCACACACTGTAGATATACAGTTACAGTATGAAACCTAAGATAGCAATGACTTTTAGCCTGTGATCATGCTTTAGCATTTGTGCTATTTCTATTTTAGAAAGGAAGCTGTTAGAAAACCATGAGCCAAATGATGGATTTTAAAAGACATTTTGGTGCATAAAGATGAAGACAGGTGTCTAACAAGCTAGGGTTTTTTATTGTTTCAGTTCCAAATTTCCACTGGAATAAATTACCTTTAAATACCTTTTAGAACACATTTGCTCTAAATTTGTCTTAGGTCACTTCTGATCTTCAGTGTATACAGCATATACTTAATTCATTTTTAATAAGATTTTACTCATAATCTAATTGTAGTAAAATAATCTATGGAAAAGTCATGCATGCCTAAGGGAAGGGTTGGTTTAAAAATGTTTGGAAGAGGAAACATCTTTCGAGTTCATAATTAGAACATTTAAGTGCCATAGCACTTTTTCCCCAGTATAGTGCTAGAGAGCTGTCCTGAGGGAAGTAGTTGCACACATAAACTGTTCAACATAACTGCAAGATTGCATTCAGTTGGATGAATTAGTGCATCAATATCCTCATATCTTTTGTTCACATATTGCTGTTCATCCTTATATGTTTCTCTTAAATTCATATCAGTTGAATTTTAATGTAATTTGGAATACTCCAAAAGTAACAAAATAATGATTGGACTGTCAAAGGACATGGATTTAATATTCTAGGCAATAATATTTATAATCCTACTTGAAGGCTTTCATGCAGAAGAATCCTCTGTTTCTTTCAGATCAGTGATCTAAAATTTCATTATACAGTCTTTCAGCATGAATGAAATGAGGAATAAATATAGTAGCTCTTTAAAAAGAATCTCTGTGCAAAATGCAACAAATTTGGAGGTTAAACATTTCTTTTCAAAAGCACTGTTTCAGATAGCTTATTTTTTTACTGTTTCTGGTCATAAACTTCTCATTAATTTGGGGTTTTTTTAAGAAAACAGTGGAAAGAAGATTGTGGGATGGCTTTTTTTACAATAATACTTTTTTTTTCTTCTGAAACAAGAGAGTTGAAATAACCCTTGATTCTCTTGATCTCTGTTCCAACACTGGTGAATGTGTGGAACCAGAATAAGATTAAATATACTCAGAATAGAGATATCAATTTTTTCTCCAATGATAAGACAATCTGAAATCTGCTGCTACTCATAAGGACTAGAATAGCCAGATTAAACTAATTAAAAAAAATATCCTTATAGCTGTCCTGAAGGGCTAAAGAAAGCTACAACCTGAAAATCACATTCATAGAACAAAACATCTAGTGCTAATATGGAGTTTCACAAAAAACATGTATGTGTCTGTATTACTTTTAGTGATGATCAGTTTCAGATTGGAATCTAAATGGTTTCATATAGGTAAGTGGTATTACAAAGAATGTGGAAAATAAATCAAGATTCAAAAAACTGTTTTGGGAGTTGCCCAAAAAACCTTAAATTATAGTATCTATAATAGTAAGTTGAAGTTTACAACCTGAAAATCTATTGTTAAGATTTCTTTTGAATATCTCTATTATCATGCTGTGTCATTCCATCTGCCAGCTACTCCAATAAAACTGCTAGGTTTCTATTTTAGTAGGTCTTGAACTCATCACTTTAAACCCCCTATCATCCCTAAATGCCTCTGAAAGTCTAATTTTCTATCCCTGAATTTGTTTTGCCTCATTCCATAAAATCATAGATATCTCATACAATGAAGCCTGAAGTCTAGCTAAGGGTAGCTATAAATGAAATGCAGTATAAACAGAATGAACAGACTTCATTTAGAAAACCATTTTATTAAACTTGGTTTACACAAACAAAACAAATATAAACCCAGAAGATATTCTCATAAAGGTATTTTACACCTTTAAAGGATGAAATATTGCATACAAACAATCTCAGCTGCATTGGAAACCGCTCTGATCTGAACATCCAGTCAATAATTCCCTTTCAATTAGCCTATTCTACACAAAATATTGGAAACATAAATTCTGGTAGGATGGGAGGATTTTATTTTAATAAGACATTTGCCAAGCATTGAACTTATATACCTACTATTAATACCTTCTCATCATTTACAATCATAGAATGGTTTGGTTTGGAAAGAACTTTAAAATTTACCCATTTCCAACTCCCTCTTCACCATAGGCGGGGACACCTTCCGCTTGATCAGGTTGCTCAAAGGCCCATCCAACCTGGCCTTGAACGCTTCCAAAGATGGGGTAGCCACAACTTCTAGGCAACCTGTTCCAGTATTTCACCATTCTCCCAGTGAAGGACTTCTTCATTATATCTAATCTAAACCTCTTCTCTTTCAGTTTAAAGCCATTTGCCAATTTAAAGTGTTTGTCTTGACCATCATCACCCTTATAGAGAAACAACTGTCATAGCTTTCTTGCTGTGCACTAATTGTGAATGAAAGTACCTTGGTATGAAGAATACTCGTTGGATTTGATTAAAATAACCAGAATTGTAAAGTAGAAGGGTAGAATCAGATACAAGCATCAACTTTCTGTCTTTAATTCTATTAAATCATCACTCATTCGCTGCTATTAAATTTTTGTCAGTAAACAAATTGTTACATTACACCCTAACAATTTCCTAGTCCAGTCTCCAAACCAGAATTGTTCAGGTGATCTTAGTGAAAATGAATTATTAAGAAAGAAAGAAAAGCTGATCCTGGAAAAGTAATGATGGAGTTAATTCTTAAATCGTGTGCTTAGAAGATTTTACCTAAACTATTAAAATAAAGTGTCCCAAACTGTAATCAGTCATCACAAAAAAACACAAAAATGTTATTTGAAGACACATGAGGACAAGATTTCTCTTTTCCTCTATCTCTCTCTCTTCTCCTCCTGAGTAAGTATTATAATGTGTTAAAATGTCATTTGTCTTGAAAAAAATGTTTACAAAACTATCTTCATCTTCTGAGAAGAAAAGAAAACTTAATTAACTTGCTGCTGAACTTGAAACCCAGAATAAATCAGTGATTCTCAACGTTATAGAAATAAGACAGCGTCAGAATATTTTGTGGTAAAATAACTTTTAAAATAACTTTAAAAAAGAAATCTTCAAAATAACTTTATTTTTCAAAACAAGAAAAACGAACTTTGACAGAGATTTTTAGGTGAAAAACAGGAACTGAAAAGGGCTGTACAAGTCCTATACACATAACAGAAGACAAAAAATGAAATATTGCAACCATCTTGACCCAAGAGGAAAGATAAGAATGAGTCTTGAAATGTTATTCATGGATTTCTGGAATGCCACCAAACGTAGTGCAGTCAGCAGGATACTTCTACAGCTGCAAAGAGGTGTTCAAATGCAAATTCACACTCATATATCACAACCATATATTTCAAATTCAAACAAGCACTTCAGCTTTGTCTCATGTTTGGATATGATATACAGTGAAAAAATAGCCAGTGATTAATGGAGTAAACTAAGTTTCTTCAAGCTGTTAAATGAAAGAACAAAAGTCTTTCTACATCTGCTTATTCCAGTTTAATTTTCTGATTGCTGTTGTTTTGTCAGTTCATAAAATATTCTACCCAACTGTCTATCATCCTCTCCATGCTTCTAACAAAAGAAAACAAACAATCAGGAACTATTGCAAACTACTAATTTATGTTTTTCAGCCTATCTTTTCCTAGTTGTTGCAAAAAGTGGACCCATTGTAAAGTTTTAAAATTGTCTTTGAATAATTCAGTATGGTCCCTATCAGAAATGCTACACTTCCAGAGGAAACTAAAGAAAACATTTCTTTTTGACCCTAATTATTCAGTGAGTTCTGTCCCGCATCTTGATTTATAGCCCTCAAAATTTTATACTAGAATTACTAGGAGAATGCTTTTCTCATTTACGTGATGTTGGAGTATGGTTTTTAACTTACTAGGCTCTATGCCTATCTTGTGTTAATAAGCTCCACACAGTGACTTACCATGCTTCAAGTCACAGATGAACACAGACATCAGGTTCTCTACCATGGGATGGCTAAAATAAATAAAAGCATTTCATTTATAGGTTAATTTATAAATTATTAGTATTAATATTGTATGTTATTATTATTAATATATCTTCCCCATTATGAAGAAATTATTGCCTTCATTCATGCTATTTAAAGCATTTCAAAATATATGTTCTGACTTTTTCTCTATGATGCATTTGCAAGAGAAATCAATATGCTCAGATCAGCCCACCCACTTACTGCAGTCTTTTTATTGTCACTCTGCTCAGGAGGACAATAGCTGTATTATATCTCCTAGCTCTCCTGCTGCTGTTCATCAAAACAATAACCAGAAATATTTTGTCTTCTTTCACGTCTTATCTGCAAAGGGACAAGTCTTACTGCTCTACTGAAGACCTGGGTACATGAATAGGCAAAAGGTATTGAAAATGGTGAAGAATAAACACCATGCAGGCTATGGCAGAAATGTGAGCAATTCTTACTGTACCTTACAAGCTGAATAAATGACAACTTAAAACAAGTGGCTAGTTCAATCTCCCTGTCTTTTAGTTTTCAGAAACTCTAATCAGATTGCCAGCACTCTTTCTGTGTAGAGTTGATGCTAACATTAATATATAGCTGACACTCAAATGAGAAAAGCAGACCATGGTATGGTTAATTATCAAAATGGTATCTTTTCAGTGATTGTAATTTAGGAATTTCTTGTGAAGTTCATTAACTTATATTTGCAAGATGCTTACATTTCTTAACAAGAAAGTATTAAAGGCATCCACTTTTGCATATGGATACAGATCTGTATGCAAAAATTATATTTATGGAAAAGTTTCCTTAACTGCTGTTGAAACCTATTTTTAAAACAGCTTTTGTTTGTTTACACATTTAAAACTATTCCAGATATTAATTCTTTAGGTTGAACTGCTTTCTGTTGCACATATTTCTTAAAACATTTAACAAATCCATGCTGAAGAACAGGAGTATGGATTCAAATTTCAACAAGTGTATTACAACTAGTTGAGGGATAGTCCTTCCATTCTCTTGATAATCCATTTACTGCCGCCTGAACAAGGTATAATCCTCTGATAAATTGTGATTGCCACATATTCCACACCAACTACATCTACTTTAGCATTTTGACTCAGTGCAGTTATGGTTTCTTTGAGGCAAATCATTCACCCTTACTGCAGGTTGTTCACGTTCACAGAGTACTTTTGGTACTAATGAGCTGAATTCCTACCAGGGAAAAATCAATCAGAAGCTCACATGCAGATGCACACTGATTGTGCTCAAACCTCTGGTGGGTAAATAAGCATCCAAACCAAAAACTAGTTTGTTGAACAGCGTCAAAACAGCCCATGAAGAGATATAGAGTGGAGGGAGAGACTCCATGTGTTGTCAAACTTTACCTCTGACTACACTGGTTGTGTCAGTGGAAGGTCTATCTGAGCTCAGACTGCTTATATCAGGTGACTAAGAACAAATTAGTTCTTAATTATATACCTATACATCGACATGACCATAATACATTCTAGACTTAGGAAACTAAGTTCTCTAAACATCTGGCATGTGTTCCTCCTTTTTCTCTTCCTCTCAAGAGTTTTCTGGTTCACCTAATTTATAACTTGCCTGCAAGGTGGAATAAAGTACTTAGAATGTCAAAATATTTATCTTAGTTTGCTTGATTACTCAAATGTCTTTATCTTAAATTTTGGTCATGTCGTATATTTGTTTCTCATCTCAGTTTCAGTCATTTCCATGCATATTATGGGTTTGGAAGATGAGTATTGGGCTTGTGAACAGATATCAAAGATTAAAAGCAGTAAAGAGCAAAAATGTTTGAGTAGAAATATGAGGGAAAAAATAATTTAAAATATTTTAAAAGAAAAACAATAATAAAATCAATCTAAGTATAATCTTCCTCATTAATCCTGGACTGACAATACACAATGAATTTTCCAAGAGTTAAATAACATTTATAACTCACTACATTATTCAGTTATTAGAAGGACCTGTGAAGATGCCTTTTTAGATATCCTACTTCCAAAGTTGGTACTTCAGGCATTACCAGAAAAAAAATGCAAATTATCTATTTAAGCTATTATAATCCAAATTTTTAGGAGTATGAGCAGGACATAAACAGGTTACCGGGAATACTAAAGAGATTTAAAAGCAGAAGTACAAAAGCAAATATAGGAAAAAACCTACATTACTCACATTTTTAGATAAATCAAGGCAACCCAAACTGATTGATAATATGAAACAACCCACAATAATAAAATAATGCACATTGAGTAGGTGTGAACCCTCTCAGTCAGCTGCTGTCCAGCTGCTACTTAGATTCCATCTCTAATTTACAATGACAATTTGAGCTGGCCAGTATTTGCAGTGTAACTGTCAGATTTTTAAAAGGTTTAGTAGATAGGAGCTAACACAGTTTCTTACAGTTATGTATTCCAGCAGTAATTTTCAAGAAACTTCTGGCAGTGAGCTGCATTATTTTATTACACTGGTAATTTTTATTACACTGGTAATTTTTATTACACTGGTAATTTCTTAGTAGCCTGTATTCATTAGTTTGATAAACTGAGCCAGAAGTGTCCTGACAGTCTGCTTCTTTGGCTTTGCTAAAAGTCAAGCCTAGTACCATTAACCTAGAATGAACATTTGTAGTACACATTAAATTTCCTGGTAATATTTTTCCTTAATCTTTAGATCTGAGCATTACAGACAGGTATGGAATCCATGACATATAAATTATTACGTAGGATATATACATCCCAACTGGGTTTTTTGCACTGTTTATACAAAAAAATGTGGTTTGAGTTGAATGGTGAACAAGATTTTCAGAAAAAGACTTTTTCAATCACATCAACAGGTAAATTGTCTATTTAAGCTCTTAAAATTTTAAAAAATTCTTTAGACAGAACTTTGTATAAAATTGCCATAAAATAAAATTGTTTTCAGTAAAAAAAATTGTAGTAATTAAACTGTTTTACCATTATAAATTACATTTCTGTTTACTGATGTATGCAGCTGAACTATTTAGTGAGACATCTGTTGCGTTATGTTCACATGATTCTCTGAAGATCACTGAATGTTACTGAGTGACATGGTATATTTTTCCAGTATACATATTCCTGTCCATACAGATTTAACTCTTCAAACTGCAATGAAGAACGGAAGCGATGACTGCAGGAATTCATGTTGGGTAGTTTGTTGAATATTTCAAACAGTCGTGCAAACCAAACAGCCTGACAGTCATCTGAATAGTGTGATACTCTAAGGTTAGTCCTGACACAAGTCAGTGTCGTGTCTCTGGCTCTCCAGACTGGCCTAGTGCAGACTGCCTCAGAGCCTCAGCTGGCTTTGGGGGAGCTTTGCCAGCAACACCTCTGTGCACTCTAGTTTTGGAGAAGGAGAACTGAGTGCTGTAAATATAATTTCCCTAAATAAGCCACTCCTAGCAGTGATAATTCAATATGCCCTTACTTTAAAGTTTTGGATTAAAGATCAAGCTTAACTGAATGTCTTATTTACATGTCTGCGATCTCACTTAAGTCTGTTCCCTATCAAGTTACTTTTCTATAATTATTCACGTTGCAACACTGACTTAACATTTTCCCCTGATGTTAAGATATAGTTTCATTTGCTGGCTGCTCTGGATGTCTTGTTCTCTCTTCTCAGTCAGTGGACCTGTGAGCCAAATTCACAAGTGATATGTAAGGTGCTGTAAGACAGATCACATAACATTCACTTGAATTCCCTCAGTATTTCATACCCTGCTCTTCATAATGTGAAAGGCAATGTAACACAATATAACTCTCTTCCAAAGTAGTTGAAAGTAGTCAGGGAAGCTAAAGCATCTCTTTCAATAAATTATGCTTTCTCCTAGCTGTTTATTATACGAGCTAACTTTTTTTTAAGTACAGGAGGTCGGAGGGAGAGAATAAGGTAATAGACACACATCCGAGGTAATTCCATTAGTTGTGGTCACACTGGTAAGTTTATAGATAAACCACACAAAAGTACAGGCTCTGTGTGGGCTAGTTCAGCTTATAGGCAGGTTAGCTGTGTTAATTGCAGGTCTGCCTGGCTCCATGTATTTGTGAAGATGTTATGTTCTCAAGTGAGCAGAATCAAGCCATCTAAGAACCATTTTTCGTGGAAAATACAATTGAGGCACCCATTGTCTCATGCTGATTCAAAGAAGGAGGAATATATAAAAAAACTATTGAACTCTCTGGATTGTTTCCATTATTTTTGATATCTCATCTTCTGAGTAAATAAAACGGAGTTGACTAAAAGACATTCTGTCTGCATTACTCCTCACTTTTATCTAGTGCATCACATCTGAGTTCAATTCTACTCCTTCAACTGAACTACCTGTTTTGATGGCAGTCTTACCCATTGGTAAAATAAAACATCCTCTGTTTAAAGCTAATTTTGCTTAGAAAAAGAATTTTTTTTTTCCTGAAAGAGAAAAAGAGATTTATTTCTGCAGTGATCTAAGTGAACTAGTCTGAATTGTCAGGATCTAGAAGAGACTCTGATACACAGTGGCTGTTGACAGAGAGAGAGAGAACAAAACATGAAACAGGGCGTCCAGAAGCTCTGGATGAGATATAGAAATAAATAAAAGTAAATACATGGAGAAGAAACAGTGGAAACAGGTTGTGAACATAAAAGATGAAGAAAAAACATGAGGTGAGTAGTTTCTCTGAAGCATACTGGTATTGCCTCTGCAGAGAAAAAATTCAAAGCTCAGAGAAAACAGCTCGGTACCACATGTTTAAAAGTTCTTGAAGGGAGTGGCAGCAAAAGGGAATCTAATTTTTAAAAAGAACAGGTCTGAAAGGGTGAGTTTCTGCAGGTTTTCACTACTCTAGTGGTTCAGTCCTGTCTGAATATTTCCCCCAGGTATTCATTGCCTTTCATGATGCTTCATTCCGACAACTCGTGTTACACTGAGTAACTTATGGGAATTGAAGTATACACTAATAGGCTTTCCACATTCATTTTTCCAGAAGGTGATGTGCTAGCAATAGAAACCTTTGCACTCAATCTTCTTTGTCACAAGAAGAGGGCAAATCATGTCTTGAAAAATTCTACCCTGTTGTGGAATTTTCAGCAATAAGGACTTCAGTGTTGCTGATATGACCAGATTATTAAAGAATGGATAGCAAAATAAGAATGGCACTCTAGTTCCATGCAAATTCTCTATATCTGAGAACTTTGTACCATATATATATATAGGCACAGAAATTAATAAGTGCCATGCCTTTTTGTTTCTCTTGAATATAAAAATATTTGAATGCAAAAGTTACTTCATGTCTAAATTAATGTCCATCTTCTGTGCTAGTCAACTTTCACTTCACGGTTCAGAGAGCTCCTGCAATACTTGCCATGCACAAGCATGCTGTAGTCATTGCCTAACTTGGAATTACTTCTGAGAAGTATTAATATGCGATTTTAACATGCAGTTCCATGTTAGAAAATATTACTTTTATTTTAAACTTGGATAAAATATTAAAAGGATGAACATTCTCATTCTGCCCAATTTCAATGCAAGCATCAACACTAAAAACAGTTTTGGTGAAGCTTCAGTTTTATCTGCATTATAGAACAAAATAGTATATAGGAGTAATTTTTCTTTGTGTTCAAGGTTGAAAAATGGATTGTCCAGTATTTTGGGCTGTGGTTCTTTAAGAAAAGGCTACACTATTTGTTGCCTCTAGTAATTTATAAACAGTCTTGTTTCTGATAAAGACACACAAAGTACTAACCTAGAAGTAACATTACACTAATAAGTACTGACATTTTGTGTATACAGCAGATCTAGAATTTTGCAGTCAAGATGATAAGAAATTCAATCTCCTTCACTGAATTGATCATATTGACGTGAAAAGTTTGCTAGCCACATACATACATGCTTGGTTTTAATAGTCCTGTCAATATAACTTTTTCCTTGCATGTATATAATCCTTACAGTTATTCCATAACACAAAGAAATTAAAGCCATCAAATATTTTATGATATATCCTAGGTATTTGAGTTATGTAATTCTAAAAGTCTCCTTCCTCCTATGTGGCATTCCCTTAATGTATCTCAGGTTGGGGACTGGAAAACCCCTATTATATTCTATGGTTCCTATTCAGTCAATTAGTATACACTCAGGAGTTATTCTTCTGTGGCAGACCTACCCATAATTGAATTTATGTCAGATAAGATGCTGTACTTATACATCCACTGGGAGCAGAAATGAAGACATCAGCCATAAGGCACACAAAGATTTCTCTTCCCTAACATCTCAGTGAAACAGCTGCTATTTGTTTTAAGAGTATGGTGCAGATACTTAAACAAGCAAGGGACTGATTTACCTGACTTCTAAGAATACTCAGTCATTGCTCCAGCTGATAATATATGAGGTCATGCTATCTCATGGCATGAAGATGATAGATGACAATGTTTTGTCAACTTATATCATTATTATTGATGTAAGAACCACCTATGTTATATTACAGCAATTATAAATGTTGGAGCAATTTACAATAGGTTTGGGGCATTGTTAATTGACTTAGACAATCACAAACTCAAAACCTGGACTAGCATATCCCCCAGTTTTTCATTTTGGGAGGACTGATTTCTTTGCAAAATTATGAGTCATTTCACATTTCTAAACTGAGAAATACACAGCAGGAAAATAATTTTTTTTATTAATACTGTGCTATTTCCTTTTCTGGTTGTAAATTTCATTCTGAATATATCCAATAGAAAAAAAATGTTACTATTAATAAATTATATGAGGGAAAGGCAGCATCTAATTGCAACATGTTCTATTCACAGGCCCTCCAACTCTAGCCCACATAGGCAATGAAGTCAACCAGGCAAGTTGACATTGATACATCCACATGGTCACAGAGCAACACAATATTTCTTTGTGACAAGAGAATTACCACTTGCTTTTTACTTGCTTCTTTGCATCCTCTTTGCACAACTCTTCCAGTGCAAACAGGCAATGAACAAGCTTAGAAGCTGATCCTTGGTCATAAGGTGATGTACAACTAAAAGTGAAAAAAAAACCCTAAAATACAATCAACTCAGATTAACTTAATTAAATTGCAAAAGAGTCATTGTATCATTACTAAGGGGCATTCAGTTAGTATCCAACGAGGTAGTGATTAACATATCCATGTACTGGGTCATTTTTCTTGCATAAAAACAAAACAATGGAAAATGACAATGTGTCTTTAATACTTACCATATTGAACAGTTAGAAACTTTCATATTCTGAAGGATTTATTCAATTATGGGAAAAGACTTGTTAAAATAAATAGAGCATTTTAGCTCACCCTGTGAGAAACTCCTATTAAGGACAAATGTTTGAGTCAGAAAACTTCTTAAGTTTTAAAAATAAACTGTATGGCTAAAGGAGATTCTTCAAAATGCATACTGAAAATGTTTGATTCTTCTTCTGTTTTTACAGATGTAAATCATATTTCATTTAAACTGGCAAAGAAAGTACGGAATTCAGGACACACTGTCTAACCATGGAGTACTCCAGTTTTCAATTTATAATCCTCTTTTTTTATTTTATTTTTTTAGTCAACAATTTACAATAAGCCTGAGTAGTTAGAATCATAAAGAAATACCCCACAGTCAGTGACTGATTGTCCCTTGATTAGATGCTGCTCCAGATTGCATTTGTTCACATCACCTGTTTCTTTCTATTTTCAGGATCCAGAATTGCAATCAAATCTCAGACATAAACAAATAATCACAGCCTACTGTAGCTGAAAGGAGAGTTCTATTTACACAGAGTCCTACTGTCTTTTTCAAAGCATAGAGAAGGGGTTTTACCACACGCATAAAGAAAAGAATCTGAACCTTTCATTTTTCTTTCTGACTTAGTGCCACAAAGTCTGCAGAGGGATGCTAGGTCAAGCAGAGAGTGTGATACTCTGTAATATCGACTCCCACCCTAAGTATAATTTCTAGTTTGTTCTTGTTCCTAAGGAAAAATTCCCAGGCTCAGGTGTCAGCTGCCTGTAGCATTGCTCACATATGGTCTCTGAGGCTGATTTGGGGCTAATCTTGGAAAATATAAGATGTCTTGCCTTATTTAACATTACTACTCAAACCAAACACTCTATAAACTATCATGAAAATCATCTTCTTAAAGGAATTGCCTTTTAATTTTTAGGACATTTCAAATTATTCTAGACTAACATCACGGTTTAACCCCAGATGTCGAGTAAGTACCATGCAGCCATTTGGTCATTTCCCCTGTCTCCTGCTCCATAGGTGGGGAGAAGAATAGAAAGGGAAAGGTAGACCTCATGGGTTGAGATAAGAACAGTTTCATAATTGAAACAAAATATAATAATAATAATGATAAGGAGAGGGAGAGAGTAACAGAACACAAGAAAAAGAAGTGTTGCACAATAAAATTGCTCACCAGCTGCTAACTGAGATCCAGCCCATGCCTAAGTCATGATCTGCTGCCCTGACATGTAATTCTCCTGGTTTATATGCTGGGCATGACATTCTATGGTATGGAATATCCCTTTGGCCATGGCCATGCTCCC
Organism: Chiroxiphia lanceolata; assembly: GCF_009829145.1. Taxonomy (NCBI): domain Eukaryota; kingdom Metazoa; phylum Chordata; class Aves; order Passeriformes; family Pipridae; genus Chiroxiphia; species Chiroxiphia lanceolata. Next base: position 41,709,966 of record NC_045641.1, on the reverse strand, counting down.
TCACAGCTTTTTGTGCAGACTGAAATGGTTAACAGCTTAAACATTATTAAAATCACAGAAAGAGTTTTGTTCATTGTAGTAAACTGCGTAAAGAAACAACTTTTTCTACTTAATGTCTCTCTGTCACACTCTTTCTCCTCCCCCTCCCACCCTCTTTTTCCTGTTTCTTTCTATTTGACTCATATTTACTGTTAAATAAAAATCTGTACTATTGACTTTGGCATATGGTCTCATTTGCACCTTAATTCGGACAGAGGCATCTCTCCACCTAGGAGGATTTTACTGTGATTCTAACAGTGTTCTAATATCCCGAGATGCCTTAACACATTGTACTCAGGAAAGAAAATAAAAGACAAAGGCTTAGACTGATATTACAGTAAGAACACAGGATGGCCACAGAGATTATTACAGTGGATGCCCTTTTAAATATCATTAAATCAATCCTACACAAATCAATTCTCTTTGAACTCATCTAGCCTTCTGTGATAATATAATTTCTTTGCTTGCTCCACACATCTCTTGATAGTAATGAGTTTCCTTGTGCATGTACACTTTTAAACCCAGGGTTAATAAGGCAGTCACTTGTTTATTAAATATTAGCTCCTGTCACTTTATGTTGTACTGTGACGTATTTTAAGAGATAAATTTCTTTTTTTGGGAGAAGGTAGAATCTCAGTATGCTCAAAAGTTCTGAATCACATATATCACAAATGTTTCCCAGTTTTGGTTCATCAAGCCCACAGGGAATGGGCCAAGTGGTATTTATTTTGTTTCTCCAGATCCAGAAAGCTATCTTTTGAAGACTGTACCTTCTTGGTTAGCAAGTAGAAAACTGCACTGAGAGAAAAAGAGTAAACACAAGTCAATATCTCTGTGTATTGCTGGCTTATGAATTTGAGACAAACTTTTACACTATAAGTCATACGCATGTTGAGGACAACAACACATCAACATTCGATGTTAACAATTTTTGTGTTAAAACAGGTCTCCTGCCCTATGAACCTTAAGCCTAATGGAATGTCTATGCTGGTTTATGATTGTATTAATTGATTTTAAACATTTTTTTTTCTTTCTGAGTTCCCTTCAATGATGATAATTCTTTCACAGTTTCCTGCCTTACGTTGTCAAACTTATAGAACAGCCTCAGAAAACAAGTGTTCATTCAGGCAAACAGTCATTTTCTCTGGAGAGACATGAGAAAACATGACAGAGAACCCACCCCATTCACTGTATGAAGGTTAGTCCCTCTTCATGTGAGGTTCATTTCTAGTAAAGCATAAGAAACACAGTTGCTATACCTTCAGTAAATGACTTTTGCTAATTTGTTAGCTTGGTTCATCTGGACACTGAACAAGCTATACAGAAACAGTTTCCACAGACCCTAATATTTGTTCTGCAAGGCAGAAAAACATGAAAAGGTTCCTTATTCCATATGACTGAATCAGAGATCAGAGCAATGCTTGCTCAGAAAGAACAAGGATTTCTCTTTCTCTTTTCTTTCTCTTTAATATGTTGTGTGGAACAATTCATAATTCAGCCCTTATTCATAGCTAAAAAGCACTATACGCATACTTATAAACAGCAAAATATTATTCTTTACTGACTGAAGAAGTTTACATGATAGCAAATATATTTCTAATTGTTAAAATGCAATCTTTTTTAAAAACTGTCTATATATGTAGATGCTTAGACTCCCTAATCTTGAATTTTGCATGTCTGCTTGGTTCTTTAATGGAAACTTTAAGCAATTAGACAGAGAAAATAAAATATTTGACCTAAAAAAATCATGTTCCTCTGACTCATTTAAAGAGCAAAACTAACTCTTTTGGGTTTTTTTTAATACCAGTAACATGCTCCCACACATACATAAACTATGTAGCAAAATATAATATTTTCCTGTATTTAAGGATTTTATTATAAAACTAATAATTTTTGTAGTAACTACCTCTTCCTCCTACTTTTCCTCTGAAAAACACCATAGAAGAAATGAAATTATATGTCTGCAATGGGAATGTTGAAGTATTATGCAAACAAAATTCCAACTGAGATAATTTGGATCTGTCCATAAAGTAAAAATTAATAAACCACTTGAGTCGAAAGTCTTGAGATGAAAATGAAGAGATACTTCAGAGTTTTTGGCATGTGCATTACATCAGTTCATGTAATAGAAAACACCATAGAAATTTAAGTCCAAATCTGAGTCCAAAACTACAAAATAACTCCATTAATTTTGTTCCTTTTCACTGACTCTTGTAAGGGATAGTTTTAAAGGCCCACCTTTAAGGCTGCAGTTTTGTAAATCATCTTGCAGTATCAGGGCTGACTATCTGATAAAAGGTTTTATCTGTTGTGTAGCAAACAGCATTTGTATTTCATTGCCAATCAAAATAATGATCATTGACAAAGTAAGAGATTATTACTGTCCAGAAAGGAGGAGAAATTTTTTTTTTACACTGAAATTTTAGGTGCTTAGTAATTTTGGCAAAAGGTTTTTTCTTTTTATAGTAGTATCATATTCATGTCATTTACAACATTCGATATATGCAATAGCACAGGCTTCTAAACCCATTTAAGTGAAGGGCATCACTTACAAAATTTTCACAGAAAGCATTTTTTACTAATTCCAGAACAAAAAAAATCAATGCAAAACTCTGTATTCATGGTAATAGCTCGGAGAATATTCTGTTCCATGTAGATCATAAGGAATCATATATCGGCCTTCGTTAGCACAGCCTAAAAGAAATGTGTATACTCCCCAAAACATGCACCCAAAATCAACAGAATTCAAGCCTAAATAATCATACCTTTCTTTGCTATACGACATTGGGTCAGAACTAAATTTTTTCTCACAGCACAGCAGAATACGAGCTATATTGATAACTCATTATAAACACAGTGAACCACTGATTTTTACTTTATTTTTATATAAATAAATTGCTATACTGTTTCTATGTCTTTACTGCTGCTTAGCAATAAAGGCTTCATCCTGGAAGAACACTTTTAATCCTTAATTGTCTACAGTCATCAATCATTGGAAATATGAGCATAAAGAACACAGGAATAAATGATGAATAAACATCACCATGAGCCAAGTTCTAACCTTCTTCTTCACTTACCTTTCATTTAGGCAGACCTCTTGTGAAGACAGTGGAATTTATAAATGAACCATTACCTACAACTCAGTGTGTGGCTTAGCCTCCAGTGTCTGCAAGGCAGTTAGACTCCCATTACTTACTTCCTCACATTACAGAATGATCGGTAGGACTTGAAAGCTTATGTGTCCTTGCAATGTGAAAGGGGGGTTTCCTTGAACCCCTTGTGTTTGATTGGCCTGTCAATGCCCCAGGGAAGCTGAGACCCCTGTGCCCAACTTGTCAGTGTCCTGTCATGCGGACCCGACTGAATAGTCCTGCTGTGTTGGAGAGCAGTTCAACTATTCGGGGACATGCACCAACAGCATATCAGAGTCGAATCCTTTTTTATAGTTTAGAAAGAGACACCCTCCTGGATCTCCCCACTCTTCCTGAAGTATGTTATGCTGGCAACTGCTAGTGCCCTTGAAAGACTCATGGTAAACAGTTTACAGAATAACACACATTATTAATAAACTCACTGATAATAGAAAATTGTAACAGGTGATGCTTTGAAGATTGACAGTGATAGTAACTGACTGCAAAAGACAAATTTAAAGTAATATACAGACAAACTCTAATTGCCAACATCTAGCTCAAGATAATCATTTAGCATGCATAGAATACAGTTCTTACTGTATTCTATTACCTATTCTTCATAGGTGTCCCTATGGGGAAGAAGAGAGGTTTAGCCCATCAAATGATCCCAGAAGTTACAATGGAGTCTTCTCTAACTTGTCCTCATCTGTGAGATACTGGATCTGAATCTCACTGAATTATTGATATGGGTCGGAACCAACTCACTGTGAGTGTGTGTGTGTGTGTGGGGAAGGACTGGGCCGAGACCTGCAAGAACATGGTGAGGCTGCCTTATCACATAAGGCCTGCTGAGAGCATATGGCAGAGCCAACACGGCTGTGCCCATGCAGAGCACATGGCATCACTGAAGGCCCTGTAGCTGGGCTGTCAGTCAAGGTAGACCTGCCTGGTAGCCCACCCACACCACAGCCCTGGAGCCCTGTGACTGCCTACAGCACATCTCACTCTGACCTGAAGGCACTGACCAGATATCCTGCCTGGGAGGGAACATTGAACTCTATAAATACACGAGACTCCATGTGAGCTTTCCTCTCCCTCTTCTCTGCTGCTACCTGAACCATGCGAACTATTAGATCCTGTAGGTAATCATTTTTCCTTTCCTGTCTCTCCTTCTCTCTTTCCTCTCTCTTTCTTTACTCTTTTAATCTGTTTTCTTCTTTTACTCTTTTCCTTCTCTTGTGGGTAACTTAAACCAATGAATTGTGTTTTACTAAAGCTAGTATATTGATTGTTGGTAGTGGGTATTTTCTATGGAAGGGGTCTTTGTGCTGAGTATATTAGTGAAATATTTTTTCTTGGTTGTATTTTACTACTGTAAAACCTTTTGCAAAAATACCTTATTTTTCTCACTAAATTAAAAGAATTTCTCTTAGAGAAGAGTGTGTGACTTTTTCTCTGGATGCTAATTTGAGGTTATAATGAAACAAAAGGCTTTTAAAAAGTCTTAAATAAAATGTAATCACTCTGGGCACCTTATAGCTTAAAATCCAGAGTCTAACACCGTCCCTAACTCACTTCTATGTTATGGCTTTACATTTAGGTGAAGCTTGAGTGACTCTAGTCACACATACTTTTATTACTGAATGGTGTAAAATTCTCTCACTTCACTCTCATAGACATAGTCAATAAAATATAGCACACAAACTCAGTGAGGGGTAGTCATACCTAGGAGATGGGTAACTTTGGGATGGAGGTGTGTGCTAGAAATAAAATTAGATTATAATGAACCAAGTTCATCCAAGGAGAGTAATTTCACTGCAGTCACTGGTTCAGCAGCAAGACATCTTCTCCTTTCTCCCTTGGTTGACAGCTGCTATGTGGTTTATTGGCTACATCGAGCTCCCATCCCTGCAGGGATTTCGAGAGAGATTGATGTCTCCACTCCACTCCACCCTCCATTTCATCTCTCTTAGTGCTTAAGGTTGCAGGCTTTGTTTGTGGTGAATCATCATGGAATAGGTTTCATTCAAGACAACTGCATTCTATCCAGGAAGTAGCAACTGTATTTAATCTTATAATTTCTAGACTGTTATAACTTTTGTTAGAATGTGAATATAACTTCCAAGTTTTCTCTAGTCTTACTCCCAATCATCTTCCCACAGTCCTAATTTTTTTTTTTAGGTTTTCCATATTGAATAAAGTTACACTTTCTCAAGGATGTTACACATTTTAGTATGAGAGTCATCACATTTTCAGCAAATGCATTGTCCCCATCTGGAAACTAAAAAGGTCCATAACTCGCCTTCAGCTTCAGTCCAACCTCAATTCTATGAAGCAGGAGAGTCAAGTGCAGTACTTCCCACTGCTTATATGACAGGGCTTGATGCTATAGGTCTGCTGCCAGAACCACAAAGATATCTGCTAATAACAGTAGATCCAAGAGCTAATGGGAAGTGTCACTCACCAAGGATGTGATATAGGATCATTCCGGGCATGCACAGTGTCTGTTACTCTGGAGAGTCAAGGCATCAGTGGAATAGATTTCTGAAAAAAAACACAGCCAAATTATACAGGTGACGACTATTGAAAAAAAATGGTTGAATCCCTTTCCAAATCAGCAGAGATGGATATATGCCTTCAAAAACACTCTAGTTAACCCATCCAAATGAAATGCAAGATATTTACATGGAAATATCTGCTGACTTTTGGCTGCTGGCAGCAGACTGATGTCTGCAAATAACCCTGACTCGGAGGTGTTGCCTAAATACAGATCTTCTTCAGCTCATACTGTTGTCTGCTCTCAGGTGGATTTCTCTGCTGGAACTGTCCCAACTTGCAGAAATAATTTCAGGAGTATTGCAAGAGGACTTGAGTGTCAGATTCCACCATCCTGTTCAGAGCTCTGAGGCAGAGATTCACCAACTTTGGTGGTGGCTAAACACTGTCTAATTACTTGTGCAGCTCTGAAAACAGTGCCAACAAAAAAAGTTGAGAGACTTTCACAGAAAATATCTGAGACTTTGATGATTTATCAAAGTAGGACTTAGGTGCAGATAGGGGATAACATGGTTTTGAACCAGAACAGGCAAACCAAGAAAACTATTTTTATGACTGTTACAGTGTGTTGGGCTTTTTTGCATACTGTTTATCTCTCCCGTCTTTGCCAAAACACCTACATTTCATGCTTTTTCTCCTCGTATCTTGTTCTATCCAGTTTATTTCTTCATCAAGCATCTTGTTCTCTTGAATTTCTATCTTGCATACTTAATAACTCCTCCTTGCTGTGCAGTGATAGAAGAGACCTCATTTAAGAGAGTAGGCTCCTACTAGACAGCAAAGAAATAATAATAGTAGAACATTCGAGCTCTCCACAGTTAAGCATCTCTCTGACAATGGTGCATAAGCCATTAATTGCCATGAAGTGTTCACATCTTTGACTCCTGACTTCAAAGAGGGGTGAAGGTGCTCAGCCCTGTGTCAGAGGAGGTACCAAATTCCTATATTTTTCAGACACTGTACTCAGTTTCTTCAGTCACCTTTAAGGCATTTGGGAAGCAACCCACATTTTAAAGGACAAATCTAACTGCTAGTATACAGTACTTTGGGCACAACTATGGATGAAAATAAGCTTCATTGCAGCTTTTTTTTGGTAAGAAAAGCTACCAGATAACAAAAAGTTATGTGAATATTTTTTCCACCACATATTTCTTATCCTAGAAATACGTCTAATACAGAAATCAACTAAAAGTCCAAACTACACTGTACCATTTCCTTTTCTTTATTTCCTTCTGTTATTGCTCTCACTGCTCAACAAGTCAGTTTCACCTCACTGAAACAGCTACAAGATTGTTGAAATCTATAAAACACCACTTGGCTGCATTTCTGTCAAAACTGCTAAATCACACTTGCCCAAGATTTAAAAGAGATTATTCATAACATAATAATATATAATAAATGTATTGATCTATTCATAACCATTTTAGCTGAAAGACGTCTTCATAGAAGGAATCTCCACTGTCTGCAGATTTATAACTCTGTAATAATTATATGTTTGAACTGCATGAGAGACAGCCAATGTTTTTTTATGAACCCACTATTTGAAGCTACTGTACTTTAAAGTGGTATGCAGAATGGAATGAAATGGTTTGATTTTATTTGTGTTACTTAAAACTTTCCACTTATCTGTGCAACTGGGATTGAAGTCATGGATTTCCTTACACATCCCACAGAGCAAAGCCACTAGCATAGCCAGAATTTTCCCTCTTTAGCTGAAAAAGCACGTATAGCACGTCTGTATATTGCAAGTCTATTTCAGCCAAAGTATTTCAGCAAAATCTCATGCCAAGTTCAGTATCTTTGCATATTTCTGTACATTTTGCATACCATTTCCTGAGATAGTCAGATATTATTCTTAAAAAGTTATGACATGTATTTTGAAATACATGCATAAAACAAGGTGGTCAGAAAACTTCCGTTCACCCTATTACTTTTTCTGCAGAAGAGAAGTAACCATCTGAACAATGTGGACAGCCTCTACAAAGTGTATCTCTTTGCTGAAGGGGCATAGGTAAAGCCCCACAAACCTCTGCCAAGGAGCTATAGGAGGATGGGGTGAACAGGAATCCTCTGTATCACCACTTTCATCTCCAACACATGCCACTAATAGCATTTGGGGTGAAATCTCAAAAACTGATTAGGTCCCAGTGGTTTATGAGGTGAAGCTATGTATAAACGTTTCTATGATGGACTGATGCTAACAGCATCTGTTCTATGCCAGCAGAAATAGTGCCTGAAGATGAAGGGTGGAGAGGGGGTATGTTCTTGGACAAATAGATCTGGAAACACCCCTCACAACAACAACAAATCCCTGATCACAGTGGAAGTTTTAGAGATGTGTGACTATCTGGGGCTTAGCAGTTGAGACCTTTAACCCTAAGTAACTGAGGTTTCAGTACATTACAGACTTGAACATATTCTTGTCTGTTTAATTTTGGGGTACCAGATTTGATCTGTATTAAATCTAATAGACATTGAATTTGACTCAGAATTTTGGAAATCACAGGGTTCCAAAGGAAGACTTTGCATCTACTTGCAATCAGAACAAATGTTTTAATCTCACCTCATCTGACAACCTAACAGTTGAAACTCTACTGTAAACTAGAACTATGATTTAAATAAAGAAAAAGTTTTTAATAATTTCTGATAGGAAGCATCCAAAGCTGTTTCACTGAGACAAAATGAAGAATGAAGGAGAGAAGGGTAAAAGGAAGAGAGAGATAGCATTCAGTGGAAATTATTATGGTGCGATCGTTCCTTCTACTTCTTTCTGTGTTTCCCACCTTGATATCTCCAGAAATTATTTCTAACAGTACAGGGTGGTGGACAATTTCTTAGATGTCACTAGGCTCAGATTCTGCTTAGTTTGCTGTTAAGGATATTAATTTGAAGAACTTTGGTTTAGCACTGCACACTGCAAGCTGTGCAATGTATATTTTGAAGTTTTTGATGGTTCTTGTATACTTGCTTATTGAAATGTTCCATTTCTCTCAATATTATTTCTCTTCTGTCCACATTTAGTGAACAAAAAAAGAAGGAACTTCCTTAGAATTAAGAGGAAGTCCTTAATAGTCCTAGGATAAGTGACATTTGTTTTTCATTTACCTTGCTTCAATTATTCTGCCTAACATCCAATCTATGTAATGAAAAATAGAAAGCCATGGAAATAGAGAGAGAGAAGACTTAAGAAAATTTTTAAAAAGTTGCCAAAGGAGTGATACAAGAAAGCAAGCAGTGAAAAGAGAAATTTACTTTCTTATTAATTTCTCTCTCTTGTTTACCCTTTCTTTTTCTTCTTTCATTCTACTTTAGTTTATTTACCCCTTACTAACTGATCCCCTCTGGCTAACAAGATCATATTCACCCCCTCTCTTGCACATCAGCACTACTAAAACAATCATCTGCAAAACTGACTAACTGTACCAATAAATCATTGTTTCACATGGAAGCATCATGAAGTAGGTTTTCACATCTTGAGCTGAATTTACTCTTAGCCTCCATCTGTGAGATTCCTGAAAGAGCAAGAGCATGAAGGTTTTCTTGCTGATGCCAAGACTTCCATGTAGCACCTCACCCTTCTGCAGCTCCTGTGACAGTTCCACCATCAAGTCTGCCAGACTGGCTTGAAATTCTGAATGCAGTACATATCTTGTCTGCCAGAAGTCAAGATTATACTTTAATCACAGCTGTGAGACTTCTTCACTTTCCCCATTCTTCTCTCTTTCATTATATATTTCTTCACTGAGTCTCTTTAAACATCTGATTACCATTTATGAGGATTCTGGTGCTGCAAATGGCTTATTCTGCAACAACTGATCAACACTGGCATAGCCAGAAGGGAAAATAAGTTATTGCAGTTGTGTGTTATTATGTGTTAGCTGAAATGGTGGCACCTCTTCTCCGGTTTTATGACCTTGTAGGTACAATAGTTAGAAAAATTGACTGCTTAGTCTGGAAAGGTGGCAATATGATTCAAGAATTTAATTCAAAGGGTTGTTTTATAGTAAAAGGTACATTAATTAGAATAGTTCCAAGGTGAAGTGTTATCAGAAACTTCCATGATTAGTGGCCCAAATTCCTGACGTATCGGGGAGCTCTAATGTTACAGCGACAGTTTCACAGCTGCCAACTGATAGCCTGTGACTTTTTGGAATGTTCCCATCTCCACACCCCCCATCATCCACACAGTGACTACAGACTGTTTTCTTGTGAACTTAGACTAAAATTGAAGAGGAGAAAAGTAGACAGAGGTTGTTGGCGAGTGTAGTCAGTAAAAATATCAGAGGGTTGGGAGGTTTTGATGGTTGTTTTTTATCTTTTTTTTTAAGTCTTTTGACTTCCAAAATTTCTCTGAAAAGTTCTGGTATTGCCAACTTGGATGCATTTGCTGAAATGTTTATGAGATTTATGAATTGAGCTTCTGGCCTTTAACATTCATTTTTCAAAAGAAAATCAAGTGGTAATTCATAGAAAGTAAGTGCAATAGTGAAAAGGACCATCTTGCAAGGATTTCTCCTGCAGTGTTTTTCTTTCTTTTTCTTCCCCTTTCTAGCCCTTGCTCTGAAAAGGGAAACCAAAAAGAATATGAAAATGACAGTCAGAAGTGGATTAAAAAAAAGGCTTTTTTCTGCCTTTCATGTAGCATAGACATCTGTTAGACCCTATCACCTATCATCATCTCCTTCTCTGCAGAAAAAGGAAGAAAGAGCTCACTGCCTTTGTCATGGCTTCTTCTCAGGCACTAGAGTCCTTCATGCTCACAGAGACAATTGTCATCATTCATGCTGGCTGATAGAGGAATCAGCTGGTCTGAAAACAGCCCATTTTTGTATCTTCCCTCAACTTTGTGTGGATGGCTAGCAAACAGTCTGGATGTCCACAACCTCCTAGAAGAACCTAAGAAGTCAGAAAGGAATTATCTGGCTATGTGGTAATAAATGTGGATAGAGCCTTCCTTAATCTTCATTTGCAAAGCCTAGCCATGATGATGATGATGGTACCAACTTCCTCTTGAGAAGTGAAGCAGGAGATAAGAGTAAACCTGAATGAAAGAGGTTTCCCTTTAAATACATTTGCTTTTCTTAGATACTTGGATGTTAATACAAACTGTTTGCTTAGATTTAAGGCTATATAGTTCTGTAACCTAGTAAATACATTATTGTCATTCCTAACAATAAGACACAGGTACTGTGTCAGTGTTTAAAGGCCTCAGGGCTATGGCTTGTCTTAGCTTTGTATTTTCAATGCAACAAATTGGTGGAGAATGCAGTCAACCTGCCTGTACTTTTTACATGGCAATTGTGTATGAGGCTCCCCTAGGAATGCTTTTTGGAGGTACTAGCCTACAGCCATCTCAGAGAGATAGAACAGGTTCTTACTGGACTATCAAAATGCTTCCTAAAGCACCTTACCTCTGAACAATATAGGCTGTTAAAATTTAATTTAACAAATCAGTGGAGAATGTAGGTAATATCGACTCTGGTTTGGGTATAATAACAAAGAAGACCTAGTGCCAGTTTCATTAGCTTATCCCAAAACTTTCTAATATTATTCATCTACTACAGTATTCACATAAATCCAGACCAAAACCAGAGTCCTGATACACCATCAGAATGCATAAAACCCCCTACTAATTATAAAATTTCTGTAGGGAACTTTCAAGACAAGGAGGACGGAGTAATCTGGTGATGATGACCAGAGCTGGCCACAGTCCAGACAGCCAGGCAGGTCCAAACTGAAGATGCAGGTCCCAGGTCAAGTCAGGAAGTCAGTTCAGGAAGGATGAACGGGTCAGGTCAGGGAGATGAAAGGCACAGGCACTGGCATAGGCAGCAGCTGCAGTGTAGCTCAGGCAGGAATCAAGAATGTAAATTGATCATCTGCCCTCAGTTCTTCTAAGAAGTAATGTTTCTTTCTATACAGCCGAATAACTAATAGCGATGAAGTTTTCATCAAAAAGTTGGAATGTCAGGTTTAGCTTGATTAAACCCGTAATATGAATTTTTATCTCAGGCTCATACAAAGCTCCAGAGTCAGCAGAATTTGCCAGAAAATGAACAGAGCATTTCAAATTCTGGCTGGTTTCCAGAATTGCAGAAATATGCAAAATTGATAAATTGGACATGCTAGGTAAGTAAAGGGAAAATCTACATTTCAGAACCTGACAATGCCTAGCTTTAGTATTGATAGAAATATTTATGTAAGGGAGTAATTTCATTTAAACCAGTTTTGTCAGACTTGGTGTGTTTGAGTTTGGATTTGCAGGTATTGAAAAAGAATGAGTATCTGACACAAAAACTGAGGGAAAGCATGAGAGAGGTAGTCTCCATTGTGTATATACTGATATTTAAATAAGAAAAAAATAAAATTAGGTAATAAAATTGTCTTTAAAAGCAGTTCTCATGTTAATTTCAAGAGTTTCAAGAATTTTATTGCTTATGAAATGTCCTAAAGGCTTCAATTCTCAGGAAAGACAGGAGCTTTTGGAAACATACATTCAGCTTCTTTGACGTCCTCAAGTGGCATTACAAAAATGTTGTTTGAACTTTCCCTGACATCTAAGCTCATTTTATATTCATTTAATAATGCACTTGATAACGTACTTTAAAATCATCCACATAAAGTCACAAAATTACATGACTTCAGCAGCATAGGCTGCAAAAGTTATGAATGGTATCTGTGCAACTCAAATTCAACACTTCTCACAGTGCTGAGGGAAGTTCAACATGTCTTTTTTCTTCAGCATTCAAAGGTGGTGAGGCTACTCACCAGATGTATAATCCTAGAAGACAACCGCAATTCACAGTTTCATTCATCAGTCAAATCAGACCTGTCAAACACTAGGAGAAAGTCTCTCTGAGCAAGAGGTTGCTCTTTGAAGAATACTAGTCCAAGTCTTTTGCATGAGGAAACAAGGACTTTTTACATCTGAAAGAATGACAGACATCTGGAGTCACTGAATTTTATTATTTTGCCCCTCCTTAGAAACACTTGGCAAAAAATTACATCTAACTCTGTCTCTCAGGAGTCTTTTAGAATCTAATAATATTTAGCAAAATTTACAGAGCAGCATATGTAAAAAAGCAAAGGAAAAAAAGCAAAAAGAAAACACGAAAGGGAAAAGCAATTTAGAAAGAATTTAGAATACTGCTCTCAGTAGCCTAAAGGAAAATCAAAGAAACAAGCAGAAAATATCCATCTACCATATTATTTTTTTAATGATGTCAAGAAAAAAAATCAAAACTCTCTAATTTAAACCCTGAGGAACAAGACAAAACTTTAAAAATTTTAAAATTTTTAAAAGGGTTTAGTTATTTTTTCTATTTTAACCTACTCCAGACAAAATGAAAAATAATTTGAAGTGAATGAGATTAAAGAGAGGTTTCTGGAGACCAGTTGTCTTTTCTGTGTCTTGTTCATCTGATGACCAGTACAATGACAATGACTGAAGTTCTTTTATGCGTCAGTATGAGTAATAGACTGAAAATGCAAATAAAATGAAAGTGTCCAATGTCAGCTCCTCAGATAAAATTTCACAACAGACTCAAACTCATAATTTATAAAAGCAGTACTATCCAGTATTTTTCTGCTGCTTTTACAGTTCAAGTAATAGGTTGGGGGATTTTGGAACATTTTTATAGTCTCAAGAGTTTCCTTCTCCAATAGTTTTGAATCTGTATGTTTAGTGAAGTTTCCACTATCTTCCAGGAAAGCCCTGAATTTTACTTCATTTTATGTGACTCTGGATTTTCCTTGTCTCACTGTCCTCTGACACCAATATTATCCACAGTTTTCTTCAGTCTTCCTGACCTCAACATAAGGATAGGGCTTATTCTTACAGTTATGTATAACATCATGGTGATGTAAAAAAATTGCCCCCTCCCCCAGCAGGATCTCAAGACTCAGCCTCAATGGCAACAACACACAATTCAATCCAAACTCTCTTCTCAAACCAGAGTTATCCTTTTCTCCCTTTTTTTATTAGCAGCCATAACATTGAGGTGTCATGCTTCCCCTTACTTTTTATGACTGAGGGGAAAAACATTTCTCCTGGAAGCCTTGGATACTCAAATCATCAGGCTTTTTCACCCAGCTTTCTACCCTTGACCTTGGCCTCCTGTTTCCATTCAATTGTCCAGAATTTATGGCCTATAGGCAACTCAACCAAATCAGTCCCCAGGCTGCTCTGAAACCAGTCAAGCTCCAGGAATCCCACCTACATATTTAAAGTTTTGTACAACAAAGGGGGAAAGGAGGGTAGAATGGAGCTGACAGGTTAGCAGTGCTTCCCTTTATGATTCCTCAGGGGAAGAAAAATAACACTCTAATGATTTAAACAGCCTGATGTGTGTCAAGTGCATAAGTCATCACTAAAAAATTATATGTAATATACCCTATAGCAGCTAAAAAATGCGTTTGCCATAAAGCACTATTGTGTTACTCACCTAATATGCTCCACAAATCCAGCCCAGGCCTGTTAGTAGGTGACCAATTTAAATAACGTAAAGCTCTGGAGACTGGTTATTACTGTATATTGTACCTTGCAGAACAGCTCTATACTAATGATTTACCTGAGAAAAATTGCCTTTGCATATAGTTCTTTGATCTCAGAAACCTAATTTACACAATATCAAGGTATTTTAGAATGTAATTAATTTTCATTGAAAGCAAAGTAAATTCTTCTAATTTAGGGAGTCTCCACGATGTTAAACCTGTAGTGAATTAGAATAAAATGCTTATCTCAGAAAAAAAATAGTAATCAAAATTACATTGTCTTATTTAGAATTTAAAAGCAACACAATATATGCATGTTGTATTGAGCTTTTTTAGTGACATCAGGAAAATTATTAATCTGCTAATAGGGATAACTCAGTGTATCTCCATCCACCTGCTACGGTTTAACTGCAACTCGCAACCAAGCAACTTTTATGTTGAGATCAGAAAAGTTTAATAACTGAAAAAAAAATCAAATATTTTAATAATAATAATAATTGTAATGAAAAAGAGAGAGAGAGAGAGAGGGACAACCCCCCCCAAAAACAATGGATGCACAATACAGTTGTTCAACACCCACTGACCTAGCGAGTCTCAAGCAGCGATTGCCCCTGCCAGACAGCTTCTCAATTTTATATACAGAGTATGATGTTTTGTGTCTAGAATATTCCTTTGGTCAGTTTGGGTCAGCTGTCCTGGCCATGCACCCTCTCAGCTTCTTGTGCTCCTGCTCACTGGCAGAACATAAGAAACTGAAAAGTCCTTGACTTAGCAACAACCAAAGTGTCAGTGTGTTATCAACATTATTCTCACACTAAATCAAAAACACAGCACTGTACCAAGTACTAGGACATAGGAAGAAAGATACTAGGTACTAGGAAGGAAACAAACTCTATCCAAGTCAAAGCCAGGATACTCTTTGAAGCTAGCAGGCACCTCTGTTCTCTGATCCACAAGACATGTTAAGGAGACAGAAAATTGATTCTCACCCCTGTTTCAAGGAGATCTGGCATAAGTAGATTCCCAGACTTGGGGATTCAGGGATTTGTGTTGGTGGTGCCCAATAAGGTGCATCCATGCCAGCCCACTGCACATAAGCGTGGCTATCCGTCACTGCTGCTGTCTGCAGAAGACACCTACCATGTCAATATGATATTTGCTTCCTGGACAGCAGGCCTGTTGCCACCCAGTACCTGCTCTGGTGCAGTCCTCTAACAATCAGGTGTTTTTCCCTAACAAAGACTCAGGAAGCTGCTAAGGACTTGCTGTAAAATCCAACTGAATTTGGCTCTGATTTGAGCATGACTGCTCTTTATCCTCAAGCAAAGCATCATGTCAGCAGAGGACATGAGCCAAGGTTTGGGTTTGGCCCTAAGCTTTTCAGGCTTTCTGAAATCACATCTGAGCTAGCAGGAGATGCAAATCGGTAATAATGCTTTCCATGTAACTATTATTCCTGTCACTTAGCCAAGCAGAGAAGTTGGGGGTCATTACATTTTAATACAGACTCTGTTAACTTTCAGTGTTATTAAGACCTTGGGAGTCACTCAAGGTAATGATTCTAAATGGGGGTAAAAGTAAGGTAGATAACGGAGCCTACAGGCATGGAAGAGATTTTATTGTTCTTGGGAGACAATATACAGAAATGTCAGACAGGACACTTACTGAAAAGTGCTGGAAACAGTGTATTTATATAAAAGTGAGTAATGGTCAGAATAATTAAACTAACATTTATTTTAGTAAAAGTCAGAGGAATTGCGGAGAGAGACAATTCTTATCTGAGACTTACTTATTCTTCTGAGGATTTACCTGGATGAAAAGTAATTATATATTACTTTTACTTTTTGAATCCTAAAACACTATAAAAGTACTTTTCATCTGAATTTAGGTGTGATGAAATGCAGTGACCCTTCTGGTAACTACCATACCCCAGAAGCTCCCCCTACCATGACCTAATTTTTCCAGCCTACTTCCCATCCTTCCCTATGAAAACTTCTCCCTACAACTTCAGTTTGGTTTATTTTGTCTTTCATTAGACAAAGATGTCCTTGCCTGGAAACAAACTCAGTTTCCAGAAGTAGAAAGCATGCACTGTTCTTCCTGCTTTTGAAAGGCAAGAGGAAGTAGCTTAAATGCCCATAAGATTCCTCAATTTCAAAGTCAAAAGGCTTAATTAATATGATAGTGTTAATCAAATGTCAGAATCACAATGTTAAGACAAGTTTCAACTCCCTTGAAAGTGTGAGTATTAGCAGAAACTAAATTTAAGGACATAATCAAAACCACACTTGCCAGCTCAAAAGGCAATTTATTAAAACAAAGAAAAAAGTCTGTCAGGTGTGTGCTAGGTTTAGCAGCAGAAATCTGAGGCAATCTCTCATAATCATGGACAAAGGCCCCAGAACACTTCTGGCAATCACTTAGTCTGGTCTAACCTTGTCAGTGTTCCCTCTTATTCTGTTGTGCAAGTTAATATCAAGAAAACCAATTAGAATACTTTTTTTTTTAATATTTTGTTGTCAGAAGTCCCTTTAATATGCACAGAATAAATATGTCAGGGATTTTTGTGGTTATGATCATGAAGTTTCCTTTTAATCAGAGATATCTAATTTCCTGTCTTCTATTGATCTATCCAGAGGAAAAATAAAGTTCCAAGAAAGTTCCACTTGATTACAGATGAGGTTTGTGTTCCTGAATTTTATAGGAGATAATAGTATTCACACAGGTCCCTGCAACTCATTACTCAATATATTCATATTTGAGGATTGTACTTGAGCCAGTCCTGAACAAGTGCTGGCAGTTCACTGCACAGTTATTTAAAGACGTGAACTGTGCCTCCAAAGTCCTGTCTTTAAATTTCACATACAGTTTACTTTCTATTCACATAAAAGCAAGTAATCTGGCAAGCAGGTTAGCAGACTGTTTGCAAAGCTTTTTCTGCCCTTTTTTTTTTTTTCCAGAGTGGTCTCTGCAGGTTTCACAGAATAACAGAATCATCATGTTTGGAAGAGATCTTCAAGATAATCTAGTCCCACCATCAACCTAGCACCACCAAAATCACCCCTAAACCATTTACACAAGGGCCACATCCAGACACTTCTTGAACACTTCCAGAGACAGTGACTCTACTACCTCCCTCAGCAACTTACTCCAACATCTAACCACTTTTTCAGGGAAAAAAATTTCTAATATCTAATCTGAACATCCCCTAGCATAGGGGACCGTTTATTTCCTCTCGTCCTTTCACTCGAGCTGCAGCAGAAGAGACTGCCCCTGACCTCACTACAACTGCCTTTCAGGTAGTTGTAGAGAACAATATGGTCCTCCCTAATCCTCCTCTTCTCTAAACTAAACAGCCCCATTTCCCTCAGCAGCTTCTCATAAGACACATTTTCTAGACCCTTCCCCAGCTTCATTGCCCTTCTCTGGACTTGCTCCAGCACCTCAGTGTTCTTTCTGAAGTGAGGGGCCCAAAACTGAACACAGTACTTGAGATGTTGCCTAATCAGTACAATGGAGCAATCACTTCCCTGGTCCTGCTGGCTACACTATTTTTGATACAGGCTGGGATGGCACTGGCTTTCTTGGACACCTGGACACACTGTTGGCTCATGTACAGCTGGCTATCATCGAACACCCCCCAGTCCCTTTCTGCTGAGCATTTCTAAAGTCACTATGTCCCAGGTCTGTAGCACTGCCTGGGGTTGTTGCAACCCAAGTGCAGGACCCGGCACTTTGTCTTATTGAACCTCTCCCAGTTGTTCTCATTCCATTGACCCAGCCTGTCCAGACCCCTCTGTAGAGTCTTACTACCCTCCAGCAGATCAACATTCCCACTCCACTTGATGTTATCTGCAAACTTACTGAGAAGCCACTCAATCTCCTCATCCAAATCATCGATAAAGGTGTTAAACAGGACCAACTGCAATTCTGACCTGTAGGGACAAGAAAGTAAAACATAGAAGATTTATTCAAAGAGGATAAAGAGTTTTTGCTCAAGGAAGTTTTAGTTGCTAAGAAAACTTGGCCTAGGAAAAGATCAGTGTGGAAAAATTCCATTTATTACAGCTACATATGTTTATTCTCTGCCTGTTTTGAGAAGTAGGATTCCTGAGTAGAGATAACACTTCCTCAGAGACATGCTGCGAGGCCCCTGCTGGGAGAGAGAGAGAGTCCATCAAGGGCAGGGGAGAATACAGCCTTGAAGTTATGTGCGTGTGAAAGGTATTGTAATAAAAGCACTAGAACAGGGTTTCCTGGGCTGCTCTTTTGCCCTCTGTGTGATTTTAGCAGTGTATTTAGGGTTTCCAACTTCAGAATGAACTTTATCTTAATATTTTAGCCATGGTTTGGTATCTGGAATGCATGTCAATTCTTAGATGAGCCCTGGAGAACACCATCAGTGACCAGCCACCAACTGGATTTAGTTCCATCTACCACCACTCTCTGGTGTCAGCCATTCAGCCAGTTTTTCACCCAGTGAAGAGAACATCCATTCATACTATGACCATCCAGTTTCTGCAGGAGAATATGGATAAGGGAAAGATTTTTTTATCAGCAGATCCACTTCAACAGTTACAATGATCAAACCTGCAAAGATCCCAGACAGAGTGATGCTAACATCACTATTTTTGTTGTTTGACAAAGAAAAAACATGATGTAAAGTCAACATGTCTATATCCTGTGTTCTTTGCGAGACAGAGATTCCAAGTCTCCCATAAACAAAGATAATTTGGTGTAATGTTACTGTTATTCTACAGAAAGAAAAAGAGACCATAAAATATAGGTTTATGTCTGAAATTGAATCAGGATTTCTGGACCTGATGCACATTTAAATATCATATAATTTTAGAATGTGTAAAAGGGAACTACAGTGCAAGCAAATATCTGATGAACACTATGGTATATGGAAAGGAATCATCAAATTGTTCTCTCTTTCTGTCTCTACAACAGATTTTTATAGTGTTAGGTTCTTTGCTTTAAATAAAAAATAATACAAGGTGCAAAAGCTGACTATGAACTATAACTTTCACAATCAGCTATAGCTTTCACATTCTGCTGCTATGATACCTTCAGAAATTGTGTAGACTGAAGCAGGTAAAAGTCAAACACACAAGAGAAGTGTCAGTGTTAATGCCCTTTTTCAATATCAGTGGCACCAGAAAAATGTTGGAGAGTTTCTTAATCGAGTTAAAGACTAACAATGACTAATATACTAGTTCTTCTAACATATTTTTTCTAATAAAATACATTGCAGCAATAACAGTATATCTTTATGGCTTCAATCAAGTTATGTATTTTTGTACAGATCAGATCATATTACATCATAGACTTGTTACACAAAACCATCAGGCAGTAAGTATACATAGCTGCTTGTTCTTAAGGCAAAGATTAACAATTAAAAGCTTAGTAATTCCCATGAAGATTATTTAGACTTTTCAAAAATACTGCTGAACATTGTTACAGATTCTGAGAAAATATAATTTCTTTAAATTAGTTGGTGTTTTTAAGGTTTGCATTGAAAAGGAAGTGCTAGAAACACTGTTTTATTGAATGAAAACTTAGAATTTTGGAACAAAATACAACACAGGTGAGTTCCATTAGTCCACTGAGTATAAAGGAAGAAATAAAACAGTATCAGTAGTGGTAAAAAAACACAAGGTCCTATTTCACAGTGCACAATCATGTTGTCTTTGAAACACTTTCTAATGAGTCCATTTTGCAAAGATGGAAATCGATTCACTTTTTAAGAAACACATCATCATTACATAAAATTGGAGGGCAACACATCTTCCATGTAGGATTGGACAAAGTTATGCACAAAAAAATGAATAAGGAATTGTTGGAAAATATAAAAGAAGGTGCTACTTCAGCCAAAGGAGGGAGAGCTGTACACAGGGGCAGTTTCTCTTCACCTCTAGGCTAAGCTGCAGTTAGCTCAGCTAACCTGAACATAGGAAGGATCTCAACATATCTGCACTCAGATCAGAAGAACTCCAAAGGATTTTAAGTCTGCTACATATTTTTTTTGTATCAGATACAAATGTTGAAAATTTGAGGGGCTTTTTTTAACCTGGGTCCTCAAAGATATCTCTGTGTTTACATTTAACTCATAAGGAGAGTATATTGTTCCACTTACATCTTGGTCTGACTCAAAGGATATGAATAGAAGATATCACATAAACTGTTAAATACTCTTTATCAATTATCAAATTACAGGAAAAAATAAATGGAAAGTCATCACAAATCTGCTGAGATGTGATTTAACTTGAAGTGGAATTCATTTAATATATTTCATTAGCAAGAAGGAACATGGAAGAAGCTATTATGCTAGAATCCATTTGGTTTACGAGAATACTAAAAGGAATAAAAAGAAAATAATTGTATAGGATAGAATATTGCATAGGAATAAAAAGTGAAAATAATTTTATAAAAAATAAAACAAATATTTCTTTTGTGTTAGGAAGCTCAATACATAGCATGAATATGTATTTTGAAAAAAAATGTTACCATTAATTTTACAATAAAACACACAAAAAGATGAGCAATACCCAGGAATCTGTGGATAAACAAAAGGTTTTTCAAAGAACTGAAATAAGGCATAATTTGGAGAACACTTTTTCAAATTCCCCTTTTAATCACAGCAGTGCACCAGAACAGCCTTCAGAGTTCAAGTGAAGGCAGCAATGGCTCAGAGATCTTACTGAACCTAACTGAGAAGGCTTTGTTTTATGTGGGGATGTGCTGGGAATGTGTGCAGGGGCAAAACAAAGATGAGATGATGAGGGAAGAGCATCACCTTGTGTGTGATGTTATGTGCATGCCTCAATTTATCTGCTGTATAACATTTTGTCTGAGTGAATAAGCTAAAGTATGATGAAATGTGATAGGAAGGGCAAGTAGGAAGCCAATATCTGAATAAGAGTATTGAGTTTTATTCCTCAGTGTTCTGTCCTCCATGTTTCTAGAAAGACTGCAGACTCGTTTTGCCAAGGCCAGAGAAAAGACAGGAGAAAATGAATCATTCAAGTGCCCCACCACAAGGAAAAAAGGGGGAAGAATAGTGGGTTATCAGAAAAAGAGACAAGCAGTATCACCTTAGGAGCCTTTTGAGAGAGACAGCTGTGCTCATTTAAACTCTGAGCAGGTAACAAGCTGCAGGCAATTGATCCGATTGTATAAACCCTGAATGCTGCATGCAATTTCTAGGTGAATAGAAAATAGGCCTGTTTGTTCCCAAATAATCACAGATGCTTGAAAGGTAGAACCTGATAGGCCTTAATTGCTGTTTTGCTTTCATATTGACAGGGAGAGAAGAGGCAGGTAGTCTCAGTTTAGTGTCTGGTCTAAGAAGCTAAAAGATTTCCCTGACAGACGGATACATCTGAAGGGCATATACTTGACCAGTAACGAGTTGAAACTGTGGAAAAGGGGAATAAAGGCCTCTCCTGAATCTCTAACAGGATGGTGGATATTGGAACTTTGTGATCTTTGAGAGACTGTCCAGTAGACCTTTGATATGGAGAAAGGCAAGCTACAGTCTGTCACTGGGAAGAATATCTACAACAAAAACGGAAGAGAGAATAAATCACATTCTGCAATTATTGAGGTTTCACTGTGTTCTCAGGAAAACACAAATATTTCTCTAGGGAAGTATTCCAAGACACATTTTGCCATGTAGAATTTTTGTCAAAAAAGGCACCTATTAGAGGACTATTTCTTCCATTAAAAAATATTTGTCATGGTGTAACTTCACAAATTTAAAAGCTGTATGATCTTTGTGAACATCTAGGACACTTTTGCAGATATGGACCAGCTAGCCTGGAAATACTTGAGCTTATTTTGGTTTTGATGTGAATCATAACTGATTGCATACCCCAAAAAGTTGATGACTCTAAGAAGATATTGTTTGCTATGACATTTTAAAGAGGTGGTTGCATTTGCACAATTGTAAAAAAGAAAATTCTGACAGGCATAGGATGAAAGCAGTAGAAAGGAAAAGCTGAGGTAGATCTGAGCATGGAGATCCTCAGGGACTGCTGAAGAACATGATGTTACTGCTCTTGCTGTGAACTAGACACTGGCGTCATTAAGTGGTCTGTTTAGATGGACCTGGCAGTAACAGCTTCTCACTGCATTTGAGTCAAAGAGGGTGAAGATAAACTTCTGCTCTGAATGTCGTTCCATAAAAATGAATTGTTTGGCAGTTTGATGATAAAAGAGATTTTACAATATTAATGTGCGAGACCTACTCTTTCTAATGCTGCTGGTATATCTGTCCTGTTATCAATTTACCAAAGCTATTACTAGTAAAAGTGGACTGTTTGGGTTTTTTTTACCAATATCAAGAAATTGGCAGAAAGGGGGAAGAGGAGAGGAAGACTGAAAGGGATGTTTTTGAGGTGTTGATCAAACAAATGCAAAAATGGAAATTTCTGTTCAGGATGTCCTTGGATTATTTTAGGGATCTTTAAGCACCTTCTCTTCTTATTTCCTAATTTGCACATTCAAGTCTGAAATCCGTAAGTTCTCAATCAAAATCAAAATACTAAGTATTTCAAACTTTGAATGTTCCTTAAATGTTCCCGTGTTTCCAAAATGAAATATTTTAATTTAAAAAAAAATGTTCTATAGAAAAACTTCTATTTTACTGTTTCTGCTGATTTAAAAACAAACATACAGACACAAATGCCAAATCTATACCTGATTTCAGTCTCCAGTTACAGCATTTTCCATTAAGTGAACTTAGTGCCATATAACATTTGTTTCACTCTAAATGCAAGAGTTGTTTTGGTTGTCTTTCATGCTTCACTCCCCCTCTCTGAGGCATGGCAACGTTCATGGCTGTCACTTCTAGCCTTGGCTTGCGCTGTGTAATGATAAGTAGACTATATTACAGCAGAAACCTGAAAAGGGCAGAAATGTAAATTAGAATGGCAGGTTTTCCACATTCTGAAGAGATGTGTTGTACAATCTTTTCCTGCACGACTGTGAGGTACTGTCAGCTTTTGTAGCATCTTCACAACTTTTGTATGTGGGGGTGACAATAATTCCAAGCAATAGTCCTGAATTCATTGTGACTGTCTGTGTGTACAGATCACAGACATGAAAGAAGATGTTTTAGCCCCTTCTTTTGCACTGGAGAGGGATTCCAGGACAGTCTAGCTCTGATCTTTGTCCACATAGTTTTTGGTAAATTTAGAGTCATTCTGTTCCTTTCTCATGAATCTATTAAACACATTGACCATCATAACAGCGGTAACCAATGCCAGTACAAAAGACAAATATTTTATTTTGCTGAGCCAGTAACAGAGAGCACAAGATGTCCAAATCCAGCATCCTCTATGCAAATCCAAATAAGAGCCATCTGTAGACATGAAGCAGGATATATATTCTATCCTGTAAGCACTAGAGCACATATGAGGTTAATTGTTTCTCTGTTCAAAAATACCACTTTTCTAAATGCATTATTGTTTGTTTTGAAGATAAATGAAAAGAAGGAAACAATGGGTTGTGCAGAACAAAACAATTTAGCTAGGAAATAGGCATGAGAAAAGTGGGATACGTGCCATCCTGCAAAGGTCATTTACCAACAGGGTATTTGAAAAATTGCAATGAGCATGTCTTTGGTACATATGAGTCTTGAAAGAAACAATAGCATGTAAGACATCCTGGGGTGGTAGAAATCCCTCCCCCTATATGTAGGGGTGCATGACTTAGCAAACCAAACACTCAGAGTGCCCATTCCTATGCCATTATACCCTGCCATGCTCTGACTATGGAGTGGTTTACCTCTCTGTTTGTCTGCCTGCCTCAGTTTGTAAAATGAGTTATTGAACCAAATACCGGACTGATTTTTCAACTATCTTCGATGATAAAATAACAGGGTATTAATAATTTGATTATGTCCTGTGTATACTACGAGTCTGAACAGGTTTCTCTGTACCCTCCCTCAGCTTTTCAGCTAGCAGTGAGAGGGAAGGACTGTGTAGATGAAGGAAAAAGGTTTCAAATCTTTCCTTAGGAAAACTCATTCATTTTCTGCAGCTATGTTCTGTAAGCTGTGATTTTTCATTTTGCTATTAACTTAGCTTACAAAAAACTTTACACTGCTGTTTCTCCATCATTAGTAATATTCTGATTATTTAAGTTTCTCTGCACTATCCAGATACAGTTGGACTTATAAATAACAAGAAAAAATTAATGCAGTCAAAATCTTATGGTTTTACCTTGGCAACCTACATGAAATTTAGTCAGAAAGCAGGAGCAAAGTCTGAAAGTGAAAAGGGCTTGAAAAAGGCAGTAGGAAATCATGCAAATTTAATATAAATAAAATAGCTCCCAGTTACTCACAGGCATCAAAGCTGGATGGATTTTTGTCTGGTGATAAAGACACTCTCCCAGCTGCTATCTGCTCCTAGGAAGTTATTTACTGAAGACCTAGGAAAACAGCATAGCCTGAAGAGAACTGAGATTTTCTAATTTGAACTAAATTTTACAGGAAATTTAAAGACAAAGAGCAGAAAGAAGAAATAGTTTGGAGAAATCTGCAAAAAGTAATTCTGACTTATT
Organism: Chiroxiphia lanceolata; assembly: GCF_009829145.1. Lineage (NCBI taxonomy): Eukaryota > Metazoa > Chordata > Aves > Passeriformes > Pipridae > Chiroxiphia > Chiroxiphia lanceolata. The sequence goes on along the minus strand of NC_045641.1, from coordinate 41,685,175 downwards.
TTTTCACTTCATGTAGCAGGAGATGCAGGACCTTTAAAAATGTCTTTAAAACTGCCATTATTTTTCATGTTTATATATATATATACTTATATACCCATGCATACATGGATATTCCTATTATGTTGTTACCTCACATCTGGTGTCAGAAATCAAACTTAAGGTACCTAAGTCTCTTTGGCAGACCAAACGTAGCAAAAGAATATGGCTATATCAATTTGCTAAAAATAAATCAATTTGCATAACACTGTAAGAGAAAGTTATTTTTTTTCATACAAAACACAGGAATTGTTCCATATGTAGCTAAATAGTATCCCTAATATTTTCAGGTCATGTATAAATTATTTATTTTTGTCATTTGTATTACCGAGCTTTTCTAATTAGTTTACACACACACACACACACACACATAAATGTGACTTTTCAAAATTATATTTCAAAGTATTTCAAAGAGGCCTCCTATGGATGAGGAAGCTTCAGGAAAATTAAGTGTCTTGTTTAAAGATACCCAGCTTACCAGAGACAGAGCCAAACCCCCACAAACAAAAAACCTGTTTCTAATATGATGGTCCCAGACATAGCTCTCCATGGCATCGTGGTGTACTGCAGCATGAGCTTGAGTTTGCAGGAGGGTAAGAATGTTCATTTATTTTAAGAATTGGTTTGCTACAGTTCACGTGTCATTAGAGTGAATACATAAGAGCTTTCTTTAGTTGGTAACTTATAGGAAGAAAAATATATCTCTATTCTGCACAGATTCTGTATACCAATGCCAAACAAGAAAGGAAATTCTCCAGTATGCTCTTAGTGTGAAGAGAAGGAGCACAGAAGAGCTGCTTCACTCGTGTTTCAGCACTTCATATTGTCAGGATTTCAAGGCTTCTACTGACTGGTGACAGCAAAGCAGCATCAGCCCTTTTTGCATTTTCACTCTAATTGTCCCTATTCTTCATCTTCCTTGATTAATTGGGAATAACAAATTAACAGCACTGTGGTCCCTGCAAGACTCCATTCACATAATCTTTTGATATAGATCCATTCAGATGGGTGTGCTATTCTTGAAGAACTTCAAATTTTTCTACACTTTGGTTCAGGATTTAAATTAATGACATGCATGTGCAAGTTTCAGCACATCCTAGATGCATGAACCTATTAAGACTCAGCTGTAACACTTAGAAGTGAATAATTCCAGACTTTCTAGATATTACACACCTTGGTAAATGCAGTAAAAATGCCATTGAATGAATATCATCATTGACAAATGTATGAAGTCTTACAACATCATCCACACGTGACTTAGAGATGGAGAAAGAGATCTTGTTCCAGAAATAGTAAGTATATACAAGCTCTATATATTCCACAAAGAGTGGAATCTTCTGCATAATTTGTAAAATTAAAAAAAAATATTACCAGTTTTTGACGAACCAAATAACATGGCCAGTTATTTTGGTCTCTGTGACTAAATGACAATCTATTCTGTTCATATAAACCTTAAAAAAAAGTCCATAATTAAATAGCTTCCTATGTGAACACAGTAAGAGATAAGAAAAATATTTGTTGGATCCCAACTGCAGTATTGAAATAGAAGAAAAGTATAACTATTGTGTCACTGCATCAGCATCTTCAGATCTCCAGTTAGATATTCTACTGGGTGCTAATCCTGACAAAGACACCCATTAACATCATCATATGCCCAAAAACTTGTGCTGCTGCATGGCTGCCAGGTCTACCTGGTTATTACCAGAGCATGTCTTGCAGTCTAAAGGTAGGATGATGACTTCAGGAAAATGCAAGGCAGAAAGTTATTTTCATCATGCTTTTAATTTCTTTCTGCAAACTGCAAGAAAAAATTTGCAAGTTGCCACAATAGATTTTGGGAAAACTATTGTATTGCTGAGACATCAATCTCTGCATTCAGTCTGGTTGATGCTTTCAGCCTGATTTGCTTTGGCAATCTAAAGCAGATTTCCAGATCAATCAGGAAACCATCTCCAGGCAGATTCCATCCTGTATTGTAACATCAAAACGGCATTGTAATAATGCCAAACCAACAGTCAGTGGTCAAGATGGGGTACATACCCTACATAAATATGTTTTAAAATGTTCTTTTCAGATTATCTGGACAGAGCAGAGCTCTGTCAAAAAAAAAAAAATAAATTAAGCAGACATGAAAACCTACTGCTTAACCTCAAAAATTCCCAGAGTATCAGAGCATTGTAACTCTTACATAGTACAGACCCAGCCTTTGAACTACAACTCCTCAGATTCCAAGACAATTTAAATGCCTATGTAGAAGCATTTCAGGAGAAATGCAAAAGCAAAGACTGAACAAAATGGTCTCCAGAGAAGCAATGTACAAAAAGGTATGAAATCAAATCAAAAGTTCATTATATAGACATTTTTTTCTCATCTTAAAACACTTACACTGTATTTATGGTGATTTCTGCAACCTTCTAAGCTCACTGAAAGCTTCTAATCAGAAGCTTTTTTTTTCAGTTCATTATAAGTTTAACTCGTGTAAGTTTTCTGACCCCATTGAACATTTTCTTTCAATAGCTATTATTCACAACAAGTTTGACTTTTACCTTTCACCTCCTTTGAATAATATGTTATTTTATAGTAAAATTTAAGATATCTCTTCTTCCCTCATTTATCATATGCACTGATTGAATTAATTTCAAATTAGGTTGCAGGTTATTTTGGGCAAAGTTAGTTTCCTGCAGGGTATTTGCAGAGCATTTACTACAAATAGGTCTGCTACAACTGGGCATTAACAGAGTACAATAGCAGGTGTTATTAAAAACAGAAGCTTTGGGTTCAAAGATCAGGTGAGGTGATGTCTGAAAACAAATGAGCAAAATTCCATTCTGCTGGCTATCGAATAGTGATCACTTCACAAAATGAATTCAGCGTTTGCAGCTTCTGTTCAGAATACCTGATTGATGGGAGCCCTGACTGGTGCCACTTGTCAGAGCATAACCTTGATATGTACATTGCAGCACTGCCTGCTTCCTTCTGTCACTTCCACTGTGTGCCGAGCTCTAATTTGCTGATTATAAATTGATGGCCATTTTGGCATTACTGATTTTCTTCATTTAACATTCTTGATGCTGCTTCTCCACCTTGATCTTTATTCAAGCACAAGAGAGGTACAAAGTAACAGCTAAGAAACCACATAAAGAAACTTCAGATGTATCTGGCATACTTGCAGAATAGTAACTTGAATTAAGCTAGGATGCTTCCTTTTTTATGCATGCTTATTTTAATTTTTTGACTAAGAAATTTTCTAAATTGAAATAAGTTGCTATAAATTCAACCTGAAATACAATTAGTAGGGTAATTTAAAATTTTTAAGCCTAGAATGGCAGCATATTCTCATTTTAAGCCTAGTTTATAGTGAACATCAGTGAAGAGCTGTCTGTGTGAAGATTTTAATAACATCGTGCTACGTGCATGAAACTGCTGTCTATAATAGGAAGAGCATGACAACTCATGACAAATTAGCATAATTATCAGTCAACAAAATTGCCTCTACAAAATTGCTGGAGAAATTCAAATAATGCAATGGGCAAGGTGAACCTTAAAGCAGATGAGATTATACAAACGAAATAACATTGGAATTAATGCACAAATTTTCAAACATAGTACAATATTGGAAAAGTAAAAATATGCCTTTAAGGTAGAATACTTAATGCATGGTAATTCTTAGAAACTGTAGACATTTTTAAATCTTCTGCTAATATCAAAATTTCATATCATTCAGAGATAAAAGCAGTTTCATAGAATAAAAATCATAGAAGGGGATGTCATATAGTATGTTTACTTTTATGATCTGTGCATGTGGTCCAATCCGTAAAGCGGAGAAAATTCACATCTTCCAGGAAACTCAGAAAGATAATAACTTGGTAGACACTCAGAGAGTGTTTCATATGGATAAGGGCAGGTAATTCATGCCATTTTTGCCATCCCATAATTATATGGGACTAGCTTATATGATATATGTCCCACAAGAGACACAGATCCTTTGAAGATGCTATTAAATATCAGGCTTGAGATCGTAGCACTAGAAGAATAAGCTTAATATCTTTAATAGCACTAGATAAATAAGCTTAAGCATCTGAATTCTGTGTTCACCTCTGCTTAGCTATCTTGCTCAAGCAGCTGATAGACACCATTGTTCCTCATAGCCCTTCATTCTCTCTTCTCTTTTCAAGGAATTTGTTCTTCAGGAGTCATGTGTAACCCTGATTTTTGATCTGGATGATGGGACAGAGTGTACCCTCAGAAAGTTTGCTGTTGACACAAAACTTGAAGGAGAGACTGATACACCAGAGAGTTGTGTTGCAATCCAGAGAGATCTCGACAGGCTGGAGAAATGAGATGAGAGAACCTCATGAAGTTCAAGAAGAAGAACTGAAAAGTTCTGCACTTAGGGAGGAAAAATGCATGCACAAATATATGCTGGGGACCACCCGGCTGGAAAGTGGATTTGCTGGAAAAAGACTGAGAGTTGTGGTGGCTCCCAAGCTGAGCACGAGTCATCAGTGTGTTCCTGTGGCAAAGACAGCTAATGGTGTCCTCAGCTGCACTAGGAAGAGTGTTACCTACTGGAGGATATTTCTCCTTTCTACTTAGCACTGGTGAGACTACGTCTGGAGTGTACTGTGCCCAGCTCTGTGTTCCTCAGTGCAAGGCAAACATTGGAGAGAGTCCAACAAAGGGGTCCAGAGATGGTTAAGGGACTGGAGCATCTGTCTTACAAGTAAAAGCTGAGAGAGCTGGGACTGTTCATCACAGAAAAGAGAAGGTTCACTGGAGAATCACTTTAACATGAACAAATATCAGAAAGGAGGATGTAAAGAAGAGAGAGCCAAGCTGTTTTCAGTGGTGCTCAGTGATAGGACCAGAGGCAACTGGTGCAAACCGAAACAGAGATAGTTTGCTCTGAACTTCAGGAAACACTTCTTTTACTGAGCACTGGCACAGGTTGCCCAGAACAGCTGTGCAACCTCCCCACTTGGAGATATTCAAAAGCTGTTTGGCCATGGTCCTGGGCAATTGGCTCTGGGTGACTAGTTAAGCAGGAATTTGGACCAGATCACATCCAGAGTTCCCCTCCAACCTCAAATTTTCTGGAATTATGTGAAAGGGAAATCAAGAGACTTCTTGATGATATGAACTCTCAAACCACATCTCTACAGACATAACAAAAATAACAGCATTCAAGCCCACAAGCTATAAACATCCCAGTATATGAATTTGGGAGTCTGTAACTCCGTAGTCTCTCTCAGCATAGAGAACTGAGACTAGCTCAGTTGGTTAGAGTGTGATGCTAATAACACCACTTAAGAGTTGGACTCAATGATCCTTGTGGGTCCCTTCCAGCTCAGAATATTCTGTGATTCTCTGAACTGTTTGCAAGCTCAAACTACAGATGAACAACTATGTGTGATTCCCGAAGATGTTCTGAAGAAACTCGTGCAATTGCTACAGATATGCATCCACCTATGATTCAGGCACGCCTACATAGTAGGTGTGTATTAAGCATGTATTTACATAACCATATAAAGCACTCACCTGTAAGCATAAAATTAGATCTGTAGGATGCAACAGATAACATCTCTAACGTCTCAAATAGCTTTATGTTTGGGGCTTCTTTCCAGATTAGAGGGAGGCATGGCTAGCTCCACAAATATTTCTTCAATTACTGTGGGAGAAGTTCCAATATACTGTAGGGGCAATCTGTATCATGAATTTTATGCCAATGGTTTTGTGGACATTACATTATAGCATTTTATCTTCAGTTTTTCTTTTTGTGATGCAGTTCATTAAACACATTTCTTCCTAAATCCTGTTGTATTCATTCTGATTCACTAAAGCCCTCTGAAACCAAGAAAAGACTCCAGGATATATATGCTCAAAACAAACCTGAAACTCTGGAGAACATTAATTTTTCTTTATATATCAACATACTCAGCTCAATTTGTTACAGTAATATTAAAATTAAACAATTTAAAAGCAAGTATCTGTGTAGGAATTATTCCCCCTACACTGCCCCAAAGACTTTTTCTTTTCAAACAAGTAAATTATCTCTATCATCTTTGTAGTAAAAAAGACAAACCATAAAAACTCACTACAATACAATGAACACAGCCTAGCTATCTACCTTACATATTTTTCTACAATATTTGCTGTAAAATGCATGAGTAACATTGTAAACCAATAAATGGTTACGGAAATAAACCATGTTTTACATATGCTTCAAGTCACTCTGTTGATAAAAGAAGAAAGAATTAGAAAGCCTTCTAGAAAGAATTAGAAAACCATGACAGAAGATATACCAGCCAAGCTCTGAAGCTGTTAGGCGTTTGGCAGGTCTCAATATTTGTTGAACAGAAGCAAGTGAAACAGTAGGTGATACAAATATTGTAAATGTATAAATCAGGCAGCCTTGCCATAGTTGAACTATTCCTTCATAAATTCTGATTATTTTCATTTTCTTTCAAGAAAGCTGAAAAATTACATAGTTTTGAGTACTTGCTGCCTACTAAGAAAAAAAGTAGTTGTTTCTAAGCAGTGTTAGGATTATGTTTCAGTCTTCCAGGAATTCATGAGGGTAAATTAATATAAAAAGGAAGGAAAGAGAAAGATAGAACAAATGCTGTACCTTTCAAATGTCAAGACAGGTGACAATGGCCTTTACTACCATTCACAGTCCACATTTGAGTTCTGATTATAAACCAGTTCCTAGACTGCCTTTTCTATTAACAACGCAAGTTTTCTGGGGAGCCTTTTATTTGGAGTTCCTTATTTTATATCTCCAGGCTTCAGATACCACTTACATATGAAAATCCATAAACAGAAAACAGAATCATCACACTTACCTTTCAAATCATTTCCCCCTCATTTTTGAAGGATGCAAAATGGAGCATATACATATTCACACTCCTACAAAATAAGTTTCAAATGATTTTTTACTGATTATAGATCAACTGCATGCTATGAATTATTCTGTAGCCATAACTGATGTCTCATTTTCATTGCAGAACAAATGGAAAAGAGTGAGTCTGAAAAAGAAAACAACTTCTTTTTTAAGATATAAAGCTGAAGTAAATTTACAGCATAAGGTTACTTTAAATTCAAAGAATCTAATTGAGTGTTGAAGAATACAGTATAAACTATATCACAATTTTCTTCAATTTTTTTTATTTGTGAAAAGGAAGGACTTAGCATTAATTTTTCTGGATAACGTTTACCCACAGCATCATGAACAACTGAAAACTGAAATGTAGTAGACTTTTTACTACACAGCATTACTTGCTGCTATGCCAGTTACATGAAATGTAGGACAAAAATGTATCCTAATCAACTATGTGTTTCATATGAATAAATTCCTGAATCTTGCACAAATTTCAAGTAAGGAAGTTATCCACAGTATGCTTTTGATTAATAACACCTATTTCTAGAGGCTTCAGTGGGCTTTAGATTAAGGTCTCAAAGAGCAGAGCAGGATCTGAGGAAAAAAATGAAGTTGTTAAAGTCATGCAGAACTATATGATGCACCAAATATCTACAGGTAAGCCCAGCCCTACTGTTTCCTCTGCATCTGTATACTTTCTTGTGCAGGGTAATGTTTTCAAGGTGGATCCAAATAAACCACTACACTGACATACATATGTTGGTAATAATGTGGCCAGACTCTTCTGTACCTAATTTTCATTCCAGAAAAGATTATATATTCTTAGAGCAATGATGTGTTTCATTAGGCTGTAGTAAAATATTCCTCAGGGTATAATAGCATGGATGCTGTACTTAACTAAGCCAACTTTCAGAAGAAGCGACAGTGATGACAACTTAATTCCAGCCTTCCAGCTTTGATAATAGCACAGCTGTGAAGTGCTGCTAGGAACATCTTAAATGTTAAAACTAGTTTTCAGTGAAGTGACCCAAAAGTATAGCCTTTGGAAATATTGGTGACATTACAGCTGTTTTCCTTAGACAAGTAAAGTTCATATGCACCTCTTTCAGACCCACTAGGATATCTTCAGACCCATCTAGAAGGCTTTTCATAGAACAAAAATATTAGCACAGTGTGCCTGCCACAGAGATTCTGACCTCACCTATTTCAAAAAGGACTATAATTCCTATTTTAACATGAAAACAGAGCTATGCTTTCAAATATTTGTATTTATCAATAAACAAGAAAAAGGCAATGCACTACCTGAAAGGAAAGTCTAAAGGCATTGGAGCTTGGGATTTGGGCTGTTACTCACAGAAATATACAGCTGTTACAGCTGAATAATGATTATTATTTTAGATCAAACTTTTGCTTGAAACTGGAAAATTCAATCTGAAGAAAATCTTTACAATTTACAAATCTTTCCTTTTTTGTGCCCAAAGGCTTTGACTGCTTCTCTCATTGTCTCTCTGGGCAGTGGATTCAGCATATGTGGTCATTACCCTTGCCATAGTTCATCAGCTCACTTGCACTGCTTCCTGATGCAATTAAGGGTAAAAGTAATATTTTTGGGGTTTGTGGCTTTCTTTCCTTATGTTAGGCCTGTTCACAGGGAGGTGGTTTTGTGGTGCTTATACTAATTTTATACTAATGTTGCTATGCATCATGATCTTGAGTCAGGAGTGTTGTCTCATCTATGAAACGGGAAATTAAAATCTGGCTTAATGACACCTTTGCTTTTCTTACCACTTAATGAAATTATATTTAAAACATGTCTTTCTCATCTCTGTAAATTGTCATAAGTCAGCATTAACATCAAATGCCTATGTAATTCTCACTCCTGCCCCCCATGCACTAGTACAAGCATCTTTTCTGAATGCTTTTTCAATTCTTATTTTTTATCTATCAAAATAGCTTGAATTCAGATTTTTTCCCCACATCTAGTCAGTTGTGTAGATTTATAAATGCTTATACCAACAGAAGGGAGGAGATGGTGGCAGGTAGGAAACTGTGGGTACAGTAGCATAATAACAGCATCCTTCCTCAGCCTAAAGGCTCTGTGACTATCTGAAGTATGAAGCTTTTCCTCAAATGCTCTACAAAGGTGGTGAAGAAAATAAGAGTTAGCAAAATATGTAGTTTTGTCCAAAAGTCTGTCACTTTGAGGTTCAGTACAAAATCTGAAAATATTTTAATTCAGATATTTGTATTATACTCTCTTCCTATGTGTCCACCTAATTTTTATACATGTAACCCACTTTTAACAGTATGGTGGGAATGTACATATACTGCAACATCTTTCACAAAAATTAACATGAAATGAAAAATCCTGATACATTTGTCACTGACATTTTCCTCACGTACAGGAAGGACAGAGATTTTGAAAGCAGAGGGTGTGGGGGTTTTTTAAATGAGAATTGTTACTATTGTATCCTTGCTCTAATATTAGAAATTTTCAAATCCCCTTTCAAATGATGTTTAGATATGTTTTTTATGTTTGAGATGTTGCAAAACTAAAGGAGATCTTCATATTTAAAACACTCTATGTACCCATCTCAAACAGGTGGTTGCACTTAGAAATAATACTGTTCATAATCTTTCATTAGCGAACTCAGACATTATTTAATGGATTCCAGCTCATACTAAAATTGTACACCTCATTTGAGCTGCAAGACACTTAGAAAATTCTAGTTTCCTTTTAGAGGTTTGAAAAAGAGCAAATTTAATGTGTAACCACTTTGTGAAATATAATAATTAGGAAACTTTAAAAAACATTTAGTTATGTTTTTAATAACTATTTACAATAATCCAGCACTTCCATACTGAATCATCACTAACCTGGAAGCATATTGTCTGCTGTACACATCCGGCATTGCACAGGCAATCTAACTTATTATGGTAAGAAACACATTTTCCTGTACATACCACCTGTGTATGACAGCTGAAAAGCAAATGACTCAACAACTTGAAAAAAAAATGTGCAGAATTACATTCATCTGCTAATAGAATTCTTTAACAAGAATTAACTGGGAGACTTGGAAACATATTCAACTAATCAACTATACAAATTACAAATATATGAGGGAATAGAAAATAGATAAGCTTTCTTCAACACTGAAAAATGGTAGATTAGTGATTCAAATATGACATTCCCAGGCTACTTCAAAGTGTGATGGACCCTTGGTTGAAAGAAACAATAAATATAAAAGATATTATGTCTGTTTTTCTAGAGGTCACAGTTGTGATTCATGTGTAAAAGAAGAAAAGGTTATATTTTACAACTTGAGATGGAAGAAGACTTGGATAACCCAGAGGTTATCCACAAGAAATGGAAACCATTAAATGGTAGCCATAGTATATCTGTCTAAAGTGTTTAGGACTGCTGTATAAACCTTCAAAGGTTAAAAGAAAGAACTAAACTTCAGGATAACAGTCTTAAAGACTTATGGCAGGACTGTGTGAAGTTTCTCACGTGTTGTACTTATTTTCTTTGCACAGCGTATGTCTGGCAGACAGGAAGGAAACAGTTGCTTCAAAGAGAACTTTGAAGAACATAATGAAAGGGCCAAACAACAATCCTTATCTATCAAATTGATGTCTCAGAGTTTTTGATTTTTTAATTTTTATAGATTTTAGAAGTAGTTAGGTAGTGGATGTAGATTTTAATGTATAAGTATTTCCAGTAGAAGTAACTACAACAGCACATAACTCAGGTACCATTTCCACACTGAAGTCACTATTATCCTCTGACAAGGCACTTACATTCTCTACCAGCATAATTAACACATATTCTTTTGCTGTCTCACTGTGTTATATCCCTTACCAGTATTTTCTAGTAAAAGTAACGGCAGTAGCTTAACAGTTGCACATACCAAACCCCATCCCATATCAATCCCTCAAAATTCCGTTAGCTGTTTAGTCTTCTTTTCAGTGTGGAATTGCAGAAAAACACCTTAAGACCAGCACCAGAAGATGTAAACATAGGCAAAAGTGACCTTCAAACCTGGAAACTTGGAGGGCCTCCAAGGACTCAACATGCTGTGAGGAGGATGAAGATGATGAAAGAGAGGTCCCAAACTCCCCCAGACTCAATTCCCAAAGGGGTGTGCCAGGAGGCAGAATGGGGCAGAACCAGGGGGTTGGATGAATGGGGATTGGATGGACATTATTATAAAATCATAGAACCCGTGTCCAAGCGCACGCACGCGACTGGGGCCTGGAGGCTCATTAAAATATCTACTCCTCTTATCTCTATACTAAATTGGCCTGGAGTCTTTTTTTCCTCTTGGTCTTTCAGGCAACAAATCCATCTAAATTTTTAATCACTCCCATCTTTTTCTGTTTTAAAACATATACAGCTGGCTGAAAAATTTCAGCAGCTAATTCCAAATGGGTTTGATATGTCATCACACTTGTCTCATTTCTAAAAATGTCAGTGTGATACAGGTTAACACTCAGGAAAGAAGATTCATCAGTTATATCCTTGGTTCTACTAATGATTTTCAGACTGATTTCCAGCAAACAACTCATCAACATTTGCTTGCATGTAAAGAGGACCCCACACCAGAACTACTCACAGTGCTCAAAGAGGAGATCCAAGCAGAGATAACCTTTAGCATTATACCAAAAAGCACATCAAAAAAGCATCCTACGCACTGCTAGGGTTCCATGGATCAAGTGTGTGTGGATAGGAAACTTAAGCATCCAGAAAATATTTTAGGATTAATTTAGTATCAAAAGTTTAGAAAGGTGTTTCACAATACCATGGGATTTAAATTTTGAAAATTAAACATAGTTAAGAGACTAAAATTTTGTGGCTGGGTTTATCAATACCTATTCCTGTGTAGATTGAGAAGAGCAACTCCATATCTCTTTCATAACCATGCCTGTTGGAGATTCAAAAATTAGGTGTTCTTAAATGTAAGTGCCTTAAAGATCCTAAATTCTTTGATGTATTTTGCATATCTCTAAAAATATGCACAATACTGAGCAGAAAATCATTTATTCAAATGCATATTGATGTCTGTGAAAACAAGCATTAACATGGAGTTACAGGTTGTCACCCCAGGCTTATTGCTTCACTGGGGTGTGCTACCTCACTGAAGACTTTACCTCTTATACTAGAATATGACAATACCTCCCTTCAGAATAACATAACTTCTTCTACAGGCCAAAACATTCCAAGTTACAGGCATCCAGAAGATAGGTTTTCTTACATTATTTATTATATCCAAGGAAAAAATCCATTACTCATTTGTGATCACCAAGGGTCACTTTATGAGGCAATTATACTTAAAGATATCTTTTTTTCTTTTTTCAGCAAAGGAAAGGTTTAATTCTGATAATAGGAAAATGTGTATGAAAGTGAGTACTTGAAAACCAAATACAACAGTAAAATGTGATGCTAAATATTACTAAGAATAAGGTTCATCATTTGACATTGGGTGAGTGGGCTAATTCAGAAATCTGGCTTTGCCTTTATGAGTTCTGTCAGTCTGCATCTTCTTTGTCACTCTGTTAGAGTACAATCATCCTGTCTTTCCTTCATACGCCTTTTGAAAAGTTATTCCATTGAAAGCAGAGCTTTTCCATTTATGCTGCCTTACACTATAACAACTCACAATTTATATATCTCCTACTTCATGTAATATATTACATGCCAGATAAGAGCATGAAACTTCATCTGTACCCCACTTACTTCATGTAATTCATCATAGAAGCTCACTTTCCTCTGACCATGGAGACCGCTTGAAACATTTTAATAATACTGTGGAAAACTTGACATTTTGAAAGGCCTTCTTTTTAGTTTCAGAAGTTCTTGTCATCCTAAGCGTCTATTGACATACTTAATGAGATTTTGTTGTGTTTTGTGGTCTTATAACCTATTGCATCTTTGAAGAAATTATCTAAACCAACAGACTACACACAAGGCTGAGTAGGGCATGACACTCTTCCCATGTCTCTTCTTTGATCTAAAATACAGTGCAGCAAGGCATGGAAAATGTAGAGGGAGAAGAGCAGGCAGAGAAAAAGGGAACATAAATTTCAAGTAGCTTGATTTAATAACCTACTGGTTGATTCATTCAGGATCTAATTATCAAGCACACTGGGTAGAGATTCAAGAATATTATAAAGCAGCCATCCTAATTAAAAAGAATAAAAGTTTGATTATTTATAAATTACAGACACAATTATGAAAGGATAAGTAAAAGTATGAAAATACTGCATTGTTGAAACACATGTTTAGTGGGTAAGACCACAGATCCATACAGACTTGTGTCTGTCCTTCTGGAGTAACTATTAAAGGATCCATGGGAGGGCACTTAAGTCAGTGTATATAGACAACAATTGTGCCTTTTACATACTTTTTCAGGACACTTTCCCAGCTTTTCTTTGTACTTTAGAGGTTTCCTGAACTAATGGTTTATCTACTAGCCGTTTGCAGTGGGTTGACCATGGCTGGATGCCAGGCACCCACCAGAACTGCTCTATCACTGCACTCCACAACTGGACAGGGGGAGAGAAAATATAAAAAAAGGTTTGTTAGTTGAGGTAAGGTCTGGGAGAGATCACTCATCAATCGTCACAGACAAAACAGACTAAACTTGGGGATAATAACTGAATTTATTATTAACAAATAATAAATTTGAGCAGGGTAATGAGAAGTAAAATAAAACATAAAAACACCTTCCCCCCAGCTCTCCCTCCTTCCCAAACTCTACCTTTCCACCAGTGGCCCAGGGAGATGGGGCAACAGTTCATCACATGTTGCTCCTGCCACTGCTTAGGGAAAAGAGTCTTTTCCCTGCTCCAGCATGGGGTCTCTACCACAGGAGACAGTTCTCCATGAACTTCTCCAATGTGAATCCATCCCACAGAAAACAGCTCTTCATAAACTGCTGCAATGTGAATCACTCTTCCACAGGGTGCAGTCCTTCAGGGACAGACTGCTCCAGTGTGGGTCCCCCACAGGGTCACAAGTCCTACCAGGAAACCTGCTCCAGCATGGGCTCCTCTCTCCACAGGTCTGCAGATCCCTGCCAGGACCCTGCTCCAGCATGGACATCCCATGGTGTCACAGCCCTCTTTCAGGCATCCACCTGCTCCGGCATGGGTCTTCTGCATGGCTGCAGGTGGATCTCTGCATCCCCACAGTCCTTCATGAACTGCAGGGGCACAGCTCCCTCCCCATGGTCTGCACCACGGACTGCAGGGGAATCTCATCTCTGGTGTCTGAAGCACCTCCTGCCCCTCCTTCTCCATTGACTTTAGTGTCTGCATAGTTGTTCCTTTCACGTATTCTCACTCCAGTCTTCTCCAGCTGCAATTATATCTGCACAATAACTTTTTTTTCTTCTTCTTAAATATGTTATCACAGAGGTGTTACTATCATTGCTGATTGGCTTGGCCTTGGCCAGCAGCAGATCCATCCTGGAGTCAGCTGGCATTGGCTCTATCAGACATGGAGGAAGTTCACGTCAGCTTTTCACAGAAGCCACTCTGTAGCCCCCCTGCTACCAAAACCTGGCTATGCAAACCCAACACAGCACTGATTAAATTCTTAGATAAATGTTGAACTAGATGATCAGAATTCACAAGTCTCTTGACAGGGGTACCTATTAATACAAATATTTCAGTATTATTCTTTCTAATACAGCCCATTATTGTGTCACATAGTATTCTTTATTTCAATATAAGTGCCAGAATATGACCTACCGAAAATGGGGGGGGGGGGGGGAAGGCTGTTCAGTTTAAAAAAAAAAAGAAAAAAAAGAAAATTAAGGAAAACAATAAATCATTCAAAGGCACAAATTGTAGTATCTACTGGAAACACGAGAGACCATAAGAAAATTTCACTAGCAGCATGGAATCAGAGATATCCTTCGAGTGAGGAAGGATTTGTATTTTCCTTGACCTTGATTTATGGACACAGAAAAAGTATGAGGAACTGAAAAGCATTAAGCAAAATGTTTCCACAGATTAAGAAAGTGACTTTAATAACTTTAATATTTTAATGTAGAAAGTTTTCATTTAGACCTATCGTCACTAAAAATAGGAGATATTAATTCTTATAAACAATAGAATTTTTTTCAGTAGTGATCCTTTCATTAAAGTTTTGTTTAAAGACACTTCATACTATTAAATAATACAGTAACAGATCTGAATAATAAATAATATAGGAATTGAGGAAGAGAGAAATTAAACAGTTTCAGAAAATGGATTTTTTTCTTTCTAAGAGACACATGAGCTAAAAAAAAAGAACATAGGCACAGATAGACTGTTCTATATGATAGGAGCTGTACTGAAAGCAATACCATCTGTGACCAAGCTGTACTATGGATAATTAACTAAGGAAGTGTTTAGTGACTGATGCATAAAGACATGACATGATAATATGAAATAAAACATCGAAAATCTCCAGAGAATGACTGGGAAAAAGAAAACATAGAGTCTGTGGTTTGGATTTTTTCTTGTTTTCTTTTTTTAACTCTGATACCTAATGATTACTATCATCAGATTAGAACCATGTTGCATGCAGTTTTGTTGTTAAGAGAGAGAAAAAATTCAAATTTTGATCAGAAGGAATCAATAGTTAGGTACTCAAACCCCCAGTTTAACCTCCTGCTATCATTTTAAACATTCAAAACTGGAAAACACACTGACATGAAAAGAGAAAATGGTATTAATAGTTGTAGTTCAGATGCCCAAATATTAGTAAGCACTCAGTCAGATGAAGATGAAAAATAAAATCTTGGACAAGTGTGTCCCGTCATCCCTTCCCCCATTGACGTACACATTGGAAGTCAAGGCCAGACTTCCTTTGGAAAAGTCCACCATAAAATAATTTGTCACGGTATGGTAATATTTAAGTAGAGAATTTATTTAAAATAATTTGTAAACTGAACACTAAAAGGTCCCGGTCGCTCATATGAACAATCATGCTCAATAAACACTCACTTGTATTGATCTGTCCATGGGAGTAAAAAAGATTTCTCTGTTATTGCCTAAAGATCCAGGAAAAAAAGACTCTCCAGGCAATATTAGATAAGATGGCAGCTCTTTTAATGAAGGCCTTCAGGCCATGGAGTGCAAAGGCTTGCCCACACATACAGAATTCTTACACTTTTATATCTTTTATAATAGGGACATCCAATCCTAAGACCCCTTTTGCTCTGATACTACTCTCAGAACTGCCCCACTGGAGCCCCTCCAAGTGCCTGGAGCCTTCTATCATCTTTTGTCTACCATATCTCTTATTATTCCAGTCCAGGTGCACATCTCAACGGAATGTTCTTCCTAAAAATCTATTGCCTTGAAAAGATGGTTAAAAGACAGTTAGACCAAAGCTCCGGGAATATGACACACAAAGTGTAAGAAAGTAACGGTCTAAAGTGAAGGAAAACTACAGCTACATGAAAATCTACAGAAGATAAAAATCCTAAAAATTCTAAGGCAGCACTGTGCAGAAGCTAAGTGAATCTGAATCCATATTTTAATAATTTCTTTTCCTTTTTGAGACCCCTCTGCTCTTCTCTGAGTTTGGCAAAGAATACATACTTTACAATTCATTTGTCATTATTCTTAATCTGACTTCATTGACTGAATTCTAAAAAAAATTGTAATTTTTTGGTATTGATATTTTCCACTTTGTGGAATGTATAATTCCTTTGCAAACACTTTAGGCATCAGAATCCACTCTGATTATGATCACAGCTTGTTCACTATGATAAAACTTAGGGTGGTAATAAACATTATTAATTAGAGGATATTAGGTCTTCTCAACAAAAGAGTTAGCAACAGAATATCAAAATAGCTTGCTCTTAACAGGGATTCTGTTGTGAACTATAACTATTTCAACCCCATCAGAAGAATTTTCAGCACTAGCATACTCTATTTTTATAACAACTATAATTGCTTGTGTCAAAATTAATGTACTAAAATTTTGCATATTTATGATCCTATGTATTTGGTTCTCTCTTCTACTGAACTGAAAACTGTATCAACTTTTTTTTATAAATGTATTCATTTTTATTTTGCAGAACTGAAATTTTTTTCATTGTAACAAAGAACAGAGAACACTCAGAAATGTAGTTCTGTTACAGGATGCTCTTTCTTTAACACTGTCTGTCACTTGCCCTTCAGAAATAATTGAGAATATTTTGCTAAGGTATTTTAAGAGGCTCTTATATTTGATGAACTGTAAACTTTTCCTTAAACAGCTATTTTATTTTTCATTTAATCCCTAAGCCTTTTATTCTACCATGTACAAATGTGCTTTCACCTACCTAGAGGAAAGGAGGTAGAAATTTGTATTTACAGCATTATAATTTCTGGAAAAAAATCCAAATTTAAGTAAAACCAATAACACTGGGTTGCTTTTTTTTTGTTTGTTTGCTTTTTGTTACTTTAATATAGTACTATTAGGTTTTGTAATTTCCACAGAGAGGCCACCCTGAACAGCTGTGATTTGAGTAGATTGGTTTATCTAAATTAAACATACATATATGACCACCATGTTTTCAGTTCCAAGCTTCAAGTTGTTCTTGTGTCAAGAATATACTCAAATATTTCACTTTCTTGCCCTTTATTCTTTTAGTAAGCTCAGCCTCTCATAACAGGGAAGCAGATCATGCCTTGTAATCTTCTTTACAGCAGCAAACGGAATGGAAAGTGGTACCAGGGACTTGTTCTGTCTTCAGAGTATAAGTTCATTTCAGGTAAATGAAAAAGTTTTCTACTAGAAAAAGGCTAGGTGCAACAAAGCTCAGTAGTCTAAATGTAGAGCTTACTAAATGTATGAATGAGATTGCCCTATACAGCTGTTGGCTGTGCTGAGGAGAACCCTCTCCAGTCCAGCTCACCCACATATAAGAAGGACATCCTCTCTATGTAAATCTCCCCTTTTCCATTTTGCAGCCCCAAAGTTCTCCTTTTAATTTCTGTGATACTGTCCCAGATTTGGAGCAATTTGCCTTGCAACTGATTCTGCTGTGACACTATTGGGGAGTAATTTTTTCTTACCTTATCATAAAACTGTATCTGCCCTATGTAGTGTCTGACTTGTATCTCTCCTCAGCTCACGTATCATCTGCATTTGATAACAAATATCTTCTAATCACACAGATAATGCAATCACAGATAGGAAATAAAAAACAAACAAACAAACAAAAAGATCAAGGAAAAAAATCCCTAAAAGATCATGGAATTGTTTACATGTCAGAGGTATGTATATGTTAACAGTACCTTGACCCATTCTTAAACCTGGTTCAGATAAAATTTCTCAAACACAGAGTATCTAATGTAATATGCACCAGATGTAGAAGACCACAGCCCTCCCAGGTCCACACATACTGGTTAATGCAATTCCATCAATATACTGGCATCGTATATTGTCTGGATCATAATCCACAGTAGAACTTGATGCAATGACACCCTGAAGAATATTATGATCATTCTTTCTTGCTGCAGGTGTTACAGACCTAATCACACAGTCATACCCATGCTAAAATTGAAGAAATATTTAAGGTTTGATATAGTTTAATTTGGATATGAGGGATACCCTACACTGATAAAGAAACCAGGAAAATTGAATTCCTTATGATGAAAATATTAGAAACTTTCTAGGAGAGTCTACTTCACTAGAAGTTCCTTCAATATTGTCTTTAATTTGGAGCCAAGAATTGCCTTCTGGAAGAACACTGTATTCACCATTGATTTTAAAGAGGGACCAAATCCCTAACATAGGGACAACTCTGAAGTTTAAAATTCAATGCAATAAACAGGTTTTTTTCAGTAATTCTTTGAGAGTAATTCTTTAGTAAGAAATGGAACTGTCCATAAATTGGATTGCTAGAGATGAACATGAATATCTTGTATTTCTAAATGTTAAATTCTCAAAAGAGCAGAGGGAGGGAAATCAGAATCTGATATCCCAGGACTTGCCTTATTTTTGCAACCCCTGTCCCCTGTGTAATATCACTCAGTGGCAGGGATCAAAAGCAATCAAGTTGAAATAATTTAACTTAAGAAGAAAAAGGATCTGCTAATACAGAGCTCTCAGCTCTGGAGTCAAGTTTGTTCAGTCTGATTTTGTGATGCAGGACCAACAAAGGACTGAAAAGTTCAAACCTGATATGATATTTTTTTGTGATGATGGCTGAATTCTTCAAGAACAGTAAAGCATATATTTATTTATTATGTGATTTATAAGATCAAGTTGGTTAACATTATTTCAGGCTAGGGTTTGTTCTTTCTTCTCCTTTTGGGTCATGGTTTTCTCAGGTAAATACAAGATAACTTTTTTATAAATTGGAAAATTAAATTTTTTTAAATGCCCTGGGATTGGACAAAGTGCTTGCTTTAGATGAATTTTTTTATAGAGTTTTAAAATATGATGCATGTTTTCACCAACCACTGCACATTCTAAGCTTTTTGTGCAGTAGTTTTGGTGCAAATGCAGCCACTAAAAACTTCTCTGAGGGTGGTGAATCCTGTCCTGAAATTGAGAAGCTATTTTTCCACAACATTTTATATCCATGTAGTGTATCTCATGGAAAATAATTTGTCCCAAATGGAATTTCTAACCAAGTAGTGATTTTGAGAAAGAATAAGGACAATGTTTTAAATTCAGTTTTGTTTGAGTTCCTTTCATTTTAAGCTGAAGGACAGATCTTTAAGTACTTTAAGACACATTGCGCTGTCTACAATATGTTCACATATCAAGTATGAAAAAAGTATTCATAAATAAAGACTCATATATTGTGTTCTGGGCCCTGTTCAGAAAACAAACTTTGCCCATGAAATGCACCATCAATGTTAAAGTGCAGGAGTTCATTCTTGTGGACCTGATTATAGGCTAAGACATTCAATTGTCCAAATCTCACTTGCAGTCCAGAAACCACAAAATTAAGATATTGTGGCATCTCGAGATAAGCTGTGAGAAATTAAGGGTTTTTTGGAATTTTGCAAGATCAGTCTCTATGCTTTCCTTCTATCTACGTTTATTGCTACACAGTCCTTACAGAGAGCTTTCTCTAGCCTGTCTCCATGGTTGAGTAAGAAGTTGAGAGAAATGCAGTAGGAAACTCAAAATGCTTAGATCTTGCACGTGTAAAGAAAAATGGAAAGAAAAAGGAGAAAAAAAATGCAGATTTTTTTTTTTTTGTGTGACATCTGGTGACTTAAGTGAAAACTTCCACAGGGATTTCCAGACTACCTCTATTTTTAATTCGAAACTGTGTTCTAATGAGGTAATATAACATTCCTAACCCAGTTTTTGCCATATAGGTACATAAATCTGTACACGCTTTGTATATATATAATATATACAGATAGACACACAGAGACATGGATAAATGGATGAATTAATGACTGAAATTCTTTCCTAGTAGTTTTCCCCATTTCATATGTGCAGTGGGAGAAGTTGAAGCATTTATTTCAAAGACAGTCATTTGAAGAGTGCCTGCCATCCCTGCACCAAGAAGCAGTCCCTGAGGATTGCATTCTAACCATGATGGGAACAACCTTTGCATTTCTCCATTAATTTTAATTTTGTTTATGAGATCCATAAGGAAACATTATGCCATAGTTACTAAGCAAAATAGTCCCTCTGAAATATTTTATTCTCATTACAGGCTTTCAAAGGAAGAAGCAGCTCCTACATACAAATTTCATGCCTGTCACAGGCCCTGGAAAGCATATCCCTTTTTTGGTTTGGGTTGGGTTTTGATTGGGTTTTTCCACACACACACCCCCACGCTGTTATTCTCAACAAAATGCGGATGATTTTATTTCTTTCATTCTCCCTAGAGTTTTCTGAAAGTTTGCCAACCCCTAATATGACAAAGAACTGCCCCCCTTGTTTCAACTTCTGATTCATCCCAGGAGCCCAAGATGTAAACTAATTCTCCTCTTCAGGATTTTGTATTCTTTTCAAAGCATTTCTGATAATGTTTGTAAACTTGCAAAATTAAATTAAATTGACAGAACAAAATAAAGAATGCTTTAGAATAGCAGAATAAAATAAGCACTGGAAAGAGATGGATATTTTTTATATCTTCACTCTTTCCACTTTCCCATAGAACCCTTGAGATAATACAAGGCTCTCCCTGCAAGTCTCTGCTCTGTTGCATCAAGACCAACATTGGACTTTGTCATATCAAACCCCTATTAATCTAAGTACTAACCAAGTGACTGGTATCTGCTTGAATCTAGAAGGGAAAAGCTGGGGCGGTCCTGGACACAGTCACAGCCGCAATGTCAGAGACAAGCACTGAGGAGTGCCTGTTCTCTGCAGCTGGAGGAGGTAGACCATGCCTTCCACCAGACAAACCTAATGGAATCAGAGTGATTTTATTCCTGCATGTGTGTGGAGACAGCTTCTGGAAATTCACAGAATCATTAGAATGGTTAGGTTGGAGGGGACCTTAAAGATAATTTAGCTACAACCCCACTGCCATGGGCAGGGAACCTTTTACTAGACCAAGTTGCTTAGAGCCCCATCCAGCTTGGTCTTGAACACATCCCGGGATGGGGAGTCCATAACCTTTCTCTTCAACCTGCTCCAATGTTTCAACTCCCTCACAGTGAGGAATTTTTTCTAAACCTACTCTCCAACTTAAGTGCATTCCCCCTTGAACTGTCACTACACACCCTAGTAAAAAGTCCTACTCCATCTCTCTTGTAGGCCCCCTTTAGGTACTGGAAGTTGCTATAAGCTCTCCCCAGAGCCTTCTCTTCCCCTGGCTGAACAACATCAATTCACTCAGCATGCCTTCATGAGTGAGTTGTTCCAGCTCTGTGATCAACTTAGCTGCTCTCCTCTGGACTCTTTCTGATAGGGCCCTGTCTTTCTTGTGTTGGGAGCCCCAGACCTCAACACAGTACTCCAGGTGAGGTCTCACAGGGTCAGATTACAGGGGAAGAATCGTTTACCTTGGCCTGCTAGTCACTCCTCTTTTGATGACACATAGGACGTGACTGGCTTTCTGGGCAAAAGCTAGGAATAAATACCTCCAAATAAACTCAGGCAACCCTTTGTCACTTTTTAACTAAAAATACATGTAAAATGTTATTCAGAAAAGATTTGCTTTGGAATAATATAATGAACAATTTTGCTGAAGCACTGCAAAAGTCTGCATATTAATGTCTTGCCAGTAATAAGATTTTTTTCCATGGTCACTAACAGAGCCATCTGGTTTAACAGTCTTACTCCATGTCTGTTTAGACACAATTTCATTTCTAACCTTCTGGTGAACTTAATGGAAAGACACAATTGGCTGGTTTTAATTTACATTCTAAACACACTACATGACAATTGAATAGAAGAAGTTGTTTCAATCTTGAGTTATAACTAACATAAATATCTGCAAAATGTATGCATCTAATTTTCCATGCATTTGGCTTTGATTGATAAATACATACACGTACAAAATGTTGATGTATATATTAAAAATAGATTATATACCACTTTTTTAATTGTTTAACAATAAAAATATTCTAATTACAATATAAAAAGCTCATGTCAAGGCATTCACATTTCTCCATGGGATATTTCTCATGTATTGTACCATGGCAATGAACCTTTAAGGAATTTTGTAAGTAAATGTGGCAAGAACATTGATTGTGAATTTATTTTTCTTATAATTTGTGTATGTTTTCTTTCTCTTTAGAACTTCTGCCCTTGTTAGATGAGGGATTTGAACAATTCTTTTTACAAGTATGCCACAGATTCTGAGGTCAAAAGTTTCCAAAGTTTCTGTGTGGAAATAGACGGGAAAGAAAGGCAACTGTATCAAAAAAATATACAGAAAGTTTCATGATCATGTACAAGAAAAGGTTGGGAGCCCATACCACTTCATTGTGAGAACTCTCAGAATTATGTCCTTCTGCTAAAACTTGACCAAGAAATCCAATATTATAATTATAGTGACAACTAAACATGGGATTTTAAAAGAAGATAATGGGTTTCACCACCCCCATCACAGCATGCTAAGGCTGTATGTGCTACTTTGTCATAGAACTGAATTACGGCTTCTCCCTATAAAATTAAGATCAGCACTCTCATCCAACCAAATCTGTTTACACATGTAGACTCCAAATTAAGAATGAGCCTTTTCTAGAAACAATTAGTAGGAGACAATGCTTGCTTGTGAAAAAGTCTGGAGGGTACCAATAACTAGATCTGATCTTTAAGACAGTCTAAATGATTCACATTAGAAAATATATAAATATAGTAATATTTTTTTTTCCTCCGGCCATGGTAGTCTGGTCCTGCACTATTTTGCCAAGTTATGTAGTCCAAGTTCATAGAGATTCATCATTTTGCATTAAATCAATTCCCCAGATTAAAAGATCTGAAAATAAATACAACATCAGTAAGTAGAAAGAGAAACTGTGCCCTCCGTTTGGAATGGAAATCCATTTACAAACAATGGTCATGAAGATTCAAGAAAGAGCAAAAAAGCTGTCTTCCATTTTTTTCACCTGGAGTACGTATCTCAGCCACAACAGTGGAGGTTAGTGGTGGTCCAATTTTTTAACATCCTGCTTTTTTCCTGGGTAATAGAAAGAATATTTGGCAATCAGGTAATCTGAACCAGGAAGTGAGGACCCATAAGGATCACAGCTTCGTCCAAGTTTCATAACACACACACACACACACACATGCACACACACAGACACACAGGCAGGATGACCAGGTTCTTTATTCTTCAAAGAAGGCTTGCAATTACGTTCAATGGAATGTGTAACTGTGTAGTTCAGAAAGTAAATAAATAAGAAATATTATTATAATCAGTGTTTTCTCTGAGCAATATAATAAGTTAGAAGACTGGTAACTTGATCAGTATTCAATATCAGTTTTACATTTGTAAATACTACTAATTTAAGCTTGTGTAGTTGTTCTTCCAGAAATATCTCCATTGTGAATATTTCTTGCATCAGTTTATAACAACCATCCTGCTTCTACAAGAACAAAATGCCCCGAAAAGCAAATATGATTTTAATGTTGCCTCTTGAAGAGTATGTGACATCTGCATCTACTGCATTCATCCCTGTAAGTACTAATAGGAGTAGTTGCTGCTAAGTGTTCCCAACTAAGTCCTTCAGCATCATTGTGAGAATAAAATCCTTCTGCACTGGAGAAAATAAATTCAAATAATGTAATTTTACTAAACTCTGCCCTAATTACACATAATGTTAAATGGCAATTACAGAAGATGCAAAACAAGTTTCAAATGATATTTATAATCTGATTTTTTTCTTTTTTCCCTAAAATCTATTTAACAAATCATGTATAATAATGGTTTATTTTTAATTTTTATAATGTGTTCAAGAAAAAAATCCTAAACAGATAAAAAAAAAGATAGCATCTGCCATGTGTAACCATGACAACTCTAAATCCAGATGTAAAATGGCTGTCTCACTGCTAAATTCTCATTAGAAAGAAAGCTGTTAGCTCTTTTTAACTTACAGGTCCAGAGGAAGAGAGGTAAAACAGAAAATTAGTACAGATTTATGTTGTTTCACTAAATGTTCTTCCAATGTTACCCACTCTGGTATAAAGCGGAATGTCACTAAAACACATTTAATAGCTAGCAGGTAACAGAGACTTTTTTCCATGTCCATGATCCAGCTCAACAGCATTTGCATAGATCAGAGAAAAGCGGAGGTATGGGAAAATATATGTTAGTACATAGAGTAGCTACTGTGATGAGGAAGACCTCCTCTGGAAATGTTTTGAGAATCTGGAAGTCCTTTGATTTTGGGAAAAGACTTCAGGCACACCCAAGTGCCAGGTCCTGCAATTGGATCACAACAAGCCCATGCAGCACTACAGGCTTGGGGAAGAGGTGCTTAGAAAGCTGCCTGGGAGAAAAGGACCTGGGGGTGTCAGCAGTGTGCCCAGATGGCCAAGAACACCAATGGCACTCTGGCCTGTATCAAAAGCAGTGTGGCCAGCAGGACCAGGGCAGTGATCATAATGCTGTACTCAGTACTGGTGAGATTGAGGTCCTGGAGTGAGTCCAGAGAAGGGCAATGAAGCCGAGGAAGAGTCTGAAGCACAAGTCATATGAGGAACAGCTGAGGGAGCTGGGGTGGTTTAGCCTGGAGAAAAGGCAAGTGAGACCTTATCCCTCTCTACAACTGCCTGAAAGCAGCTTGTAGCCACATGGGGGTTGGCCTCTTCTCCCAGGCAACTAGCAACAGGACAAGAGGTAATGGCCTGAAGCTGCAGCAGGGGAGGTTTAGATTGGAAATTAGGGGAAATTTCTTCAACAAAATGGTTGTCAAGCAGTGGAACAGGCTGTCCAGGGAAGTGGTGGAATCACCATCCCTGGAAGTGTTCAAAAAAATGTGTAGATATGGCAGCTGGGGACATGATTTAGTGGTGAACTTGACAGTGTTAGGTTAATGGTTGGACCAGAAGATCCTAGAGGTTTTTTCAAACCTAAACCATTCTATGATTCTATGATATAAATATTAAAGATATCATATAATATCATTATTTGATATTATGATATTATGATATCATAAAGATATCATTATTTTATACTGCCAGTCTAGATAACTTTTTCACGTAGTGGCAAGTCTTAGAAGACTCACTTATTCTGAGCCTGGGTTTAATCTTTGAAGACTCATGACAAGATTCTGTTGTCAGATTTAATTTGAAATGGAAAATATATTAAAATATATAAAACATCTACATGCATATATACACTAACACACACTATGTCACAAAGCCAATTCTGATCTATTCTTTTTTTCTATTTAACAAACATGTTCCTGATAAGTATTTAACTACTTTGGCAAACATTCTGCCCAGTGAGCACAGAGTATTGACAGAATGCAGCAAGGATGCTGACGGACTGCTTCAGCGCAGATCTAGGCTGATTTAATTACTGGCAAGAGTTTATGGTCAGAAACTGTGGACTTGCTTTTTTACATCATCAAATTTCAATTCTTATTTCCATTATGTTTAGGAAAATCCAAAGAAAAAACTAATACAGCTAGCAATGAATATACATAAGAATAAATTCAATTATAGTTTGACTATTTATGTCAGATTTGCAGTCGGTATAAATAAGCAAGGTTTTATGGAATTCAAGACAGTTATGCACACAAAATCAAGGTGCCAGATGTCTATGTTCTCATATAGATTTGTGATATATTTAGGATTAAATCATAACATCTTACCATCTCTTTGCAGAGACATATTCTGGATAGTTGTAGTAGTTTGACTCAGTGGCATTAATCCTGCAGTGGATGAGGAAGAAATAAGGCAGGGGGCAGGGGAAAGATGGTTTAATATAAACACTCATCTGCAAAAAGGACATGTTGAGAAATCATGCCAAATGATGAGCATTTTAGTCTAATGAAGAATAATTAATGCATAGAAACAAATAAAAAACATCTGGTAAGATTTACATACTTTGCCAGACAATATCAAATTTGCCTGGATGAAATGGCCGAGGTATGTCCAGATTCAAGTGAACAAGGACAGTGGACAAGAAATTCTGGATTTTGAGGCCAATACTCAGTGCATGTAATTATTCCTTCAAAAATTCTTTATCTGAAAATATAGTCCCTACTGCTGTACAGAAGTTACACTCATTTTAAGAATAGGTTTATACAAATAGCTGTGTATCAGAGTTAGGAATAGGAAGAGGTCTGTGTAACTAAATCCAGATGAATCTCACAAGTATCAGCCATTGATTTACACTGTTCTACAGTCCCAGTGCTCCCATATAAAACAAGACATTTATGGAATTCCACCTGGAGACAGGTGAAGAAATCAGGTGTGATAATGAAAGAGAGAATCCAGGGAATATAGTTAACCTCATTTATTTTGTATATTTTTCTTAATTTTAGAAATATATCTGAAAATAATCATCCTAACTACTATTTCTTTTACATCATATTAGTTAAGAAACAGCAATATCAAATTTCATTATAGTATAAACTAACTCATGTCTGAGATTTTATTTTTAATTTTTTAATTTCAATTTTTATTTAACAGTCATTTTCTAGACCAGAAACTGAGTCATAAAGATATGTTTCTATATCAATTCTGTCATATTCCAAAATCTGCTTTAAGCCAGATCTGCATATTGCCACCCTAAGAAATGGAATATCCCTGAGTAGCACATCCTTTAAAAGAGACAAATCAAAACACAATAGACTGAAATATTTGCTACACACACACCAGAATTAACAGTGATTGTGAGTTAGCTGAGAGCCATCATTAAGAGGGATATGCATGCACTCAGTGTTTTTTTCCTTGTAGTTCAGACTCAAGTGAAAATACCAAGATTAAAATTAGCATCATCAGGTTAATGATGATCAAGACTGTAAAAACAATGAGCACACTATATTCTTTACTTGTTACAGATAGTTGTTATGATCCAGTTATTAAAATTATTAGAAATGTCTCTTCCCAGATTAAGGTACAAATGAGACCAAATGCCAAAGTTAATCGTGTGGGTTTTATTTAACGGTAAATGTGAGACAGAGAAAAAGAGAGAAAAACGGGGGGAAAGGGGTGGTTTGGGGTGGGGTGGGTGGAAGAAAGAGAGTGACAGAGATTAAAAAAAGTATCCCCACTCCATGTAACCCGGCAGTGTCCTGTCAGTCGGGTACTTCTGGTCTTCTTGGTGGTAAGGGTTTCCCACAAAACATAGAGTTCAATAGATTCATACATGTTCAAGAGATGCCAGGCACCTCCCCTGGGGATGGGGGGAAACTTTGCAAGTCTCTTGCAACAGGCTCTGGATATGTTACCTCACTTGGATCACATGCAGTCCTCTGCTGGCAGAAGGCCTCAGGAACAGGTTGGAGGGAGCCTTTGGGGGTGTTTTATGGTTTATGATCCCTTCTCAGAAGCCTCTCATATGAATGTCCCATGTGTACGTGGTCATCCCAGAGTGGGGTGGGGCAGGGGTGGGGGGGTTTACTCCTTCAGTTTGGTGTGGAGAGATTTCACCATTGAACACCCAAAACCCTTCTCCTTCACCACTCCCTGAGCCCAGACAGGGCTGCTTCTTAACATAGATATATTCTTCCCTGAGCCTTGTTTACTTCTCCTCAGACTTGAGATGATTAGACAATAATCTCATCTCAAGTCCCCAGTCATAGTCCAAATTCCAGTCAGGTTTTGGTGGTCACAGACAAAAATTCTTTCTATGATTTTGACTGTGTTTAAAACATCACCAACATTTCAGTCCACCGCGATGGTATATGAAGAATATCATAGAATTTAACCTACATAAGTTAGATGCATTTGGTTGACTACAGGACCTGTAGGGTTTCTTCTGTCCCAGCCCTGTAGATGTGAGGTTATTGCAGTTCCTTGTCCCCACGACCAGGCAGTCTCTCTCTCTCTCTCTCTCTCTCTCTCTCTCACACACACACACACACACACGCACACACAGAGGATAGTAAAAAATAGGATTTAATAAGAGTATAGAACATATGATGATGATGAAGCCACAGACTCAGAGAGATACAGCTACTCAACAGCCAGCAACTGCTTATATGTGACCATGAAATTCTATTATCTTTCCTTCTGATTTCCCACCATTGTTTCACCTAAGGCTTGCTTGTCATCATTTTCTCTGCCTTTAAGCTGTTTCCTAGACATTCTATAGTAATCTCCTAGTTCTCATTGTCCCTCTGATCCCTGTCATATCTTTGTGCAATTTGCTTAACTTTTATTCAGATAACATAACAATATCTGATTTTAGTTTATAAAATTAGCATTATTATTTTCAATAACTGTTTCAAGATAACATGCCTGAGATGATACAACAGTACAAAAACAGCTAATGAAAATTTCACTGCAAGTCTGGTATACACCATTTGGCGCTTCAGAGTTCCTTACTAAGTAGAGCAAGTCATGGGATTTCTACTTCACTGAAAGATATACAACCTTCCAGGAAACAGTACAAGCTCCCATGAAAAACCCACAGTAGATAAAGAATTATGTCTTGGACTTATATTTTGAAACATCACAGAAATTAGGATGTATCTCAGTGTTTATTTATGAAAAGAAAGACTAGCGTATTTTTTTTTAATTGAAATTGGATTTAGTCACACCTAATTGAAGCAACGTTAACTTAGGCATTTGTAGGACTATTAAATGATTCTTCTTAAGAAGGAAATTACAGGATATATGTATATGAGAAATAATGTATGTAATTCAAAACATAATTGAAGGTCAAGCCTTATAAAAGACCTCACAGCCATTGCCCATATGAAATTTTGCTGACAGCACAATTCTCTCCTTTGACAGAGCCTTTACACCCCCACTCCATCCGCAGTTCTCATCTTTCTTTTTCCCTCAACCTACTCTAGCCTTAAATAAAGGCTGAGCCTTACACAAGTACTGCTACCCTCCCTTACTTGATTTAGAAATTCTCACAGTGAAATATGCCTGAATCCCACATTTTCTTTTGGCAGCTGCTTTCCAGTCATACTCCAACTGTATCATTAGCCTCCTTCTTTCTTCCTTTTTGCCTTTATTTCTTCCTTCATTCCTTGCTTTCTATATTTCTCTCTCTATATCTACTCTAATCTTATCCTAAATAGGAGAACAAGCTTTACAATGTAGCTGTAATCAAAATATAATAATATGATTTCATTTAGGAACCAGAAAGTCTCTATTTTATAAGGTAGCCCTCAAAGCTTCCCCAGAACAGAATCACAGATCTACTCCAAGCTCTCAGCTAGAGCAGGTTGCTTATGGGTCTTGTCATTTGAATTTTGGATAACTTCACAGATGGAGTCTTCATGGGCACTCTGGGCAATCAGTTTGACTGCCCATACAGGAAATAGGTTACTTGCTGTATTCAAACAGAACCTGCTGCGTGCTAATTTGCACCAGTTGCCTCTTGTCATATCAGTGACCACTGGTGAGAAGAGCCTAGCTCCCTCTTCTTCAGTCTCTCCATCAGGTATTTATAAACGTTCATTACAATCCCCCTGAGCTTTCACTTCTCCATGCAGAACAGTCCCATCTCCCTCAGCATCAGCTCACATAAAATGTTTCACTCACAGGACTACTCACATGTATTTTGACACATAAAATAATACCAGTACAGAACTAAAGGAAATAGCAGAAAAATAGCAAACATTTGTGACATTCGGATAGTGAAGAATTTTCCTAACAGTATAAACTGTGCACAGACCTCCAGTGGAGAAGTCCAAGAGACCAAAGGCAGTCCGTGGGATATGCTAATGCCTGAAGATTCCATAGTAGAGAACAGTTATTTTCACTGGAAGCAGCAAAGAATCATGTGACAAAAACAAGGTCCATTTGAACTGTTAAACCATGTCTGTGCAAAACCCAAACCAGTTTGTTCTGACTTCAGATTCAAAGATATTAGAAACACTTTATTGATGTTCCATGAATTTCAAAGAAAAAGGTTTTTCATAATCTTATACATATGTCACACAGATACTCAGCAAGTCTTAGGTTCTAGGGGATAAAAATGACCTGAAAACCAATAAACAAATAGATGTTTAGCACTTGGCGTATGTTGTATGGATACGGCTGCACAAAATGAAAGATAATATGAGGATCAAGCCTCAATCTATAACCAAAAGGTACTATTTTACCATGTCCTTGTTCTCTGCCTTAGCCTACCCACAAGCATTATTTCATGGGAAAAAAAAAAAGGAGGCAGTTATGTTTATCTTCCATAGGAGAGATAATGACTCAGAACTTTTTCAGTTAATGTTTCAGAGTGAATTACAGCCTGAAGCTTTATGGGATTTTAATTACAGGTTATTCATAAAGATCACATTTAAGGAAACAAAAATAATAATTTTTAAAAAGCATCTTATTTAATGTACTTTAAATGCTTAGTTTTGTTAATAACTACAAATGGGTTTGGTTTCAATCCTTAACACCAAGCTTTCTCTAGGAAAGTGAAACCTAGTATTTGAGATTTGAGTCACATCATCTGGCTTTAAAATAAGATTAGTTATAAAACCATGTTGTTTATTCTAATTTTCCAAATTATTAAAATATTCAGCTATTTATTGTACTCTTTTTTTTCTGTCATTTATCAAAATTGTCCTGGTTATTAAATGCTTTCAGAAAAAGTACCTTCAAAGTTATTATCTCCATGATATTTTAAAGCTAAGAAAGTCTGCAACAATTTTCTGAGGATTAAGAAAGTAGTAATTTAATCCCTGAAGATGTTCAACAGTGAGCCCTGGCAGCTCAGACACCAAATCACATCCTGGGGTGCATCAGACACTGCATGACTAGCAAGGCAAAAGAAATTATTACCCCACCTTACTCAGTGATTGTGTGGCCTCACCTTGAGCACTGTGTGCAGTTCCGGGACCCTCCATTTGAGAAGGATGTGAAGGTCCTTGAATGTATCCAGAAGGCATGGGGGGGCAACTGACAAAATGGCTGAGATGAATATCCTGTGAGGAGGAGCTGAGGACTTTGGGTTTGCCTAGTTTGGAGAAAAGGAGAGGTGACCTTATTGCTCTCTCCTGCTTCCCAAGGAGGGGAAGTGGAGAAGGAGCTGCTGGTCTGTTCTCCCTGGTATCCAGTGATGGGAATGCACTGAATTGTAGTTTTGCCTGGGTTTTCATGTATTTTACTTTGTGGGACTGAAGCTGGTCTCATAACTGAAGAAAATTAGCTGCTGAAATAGTGCTCACCCGGAACACATCTTCCAGTGTAATGTCATCAAAAGGAAACCCTGTTCATAACTTCTAGTTTCCTTGGAAGATTTATGAGAACAATAGACAGATTTCACAGCTGAAACACAGTCATGTAGTGTATATCATAAAATTAGATACATCTTTGTGTAGCATGATAGGGTTTAACGATGACAGACTTTCAAAAAATGAGTCCGTGATAAGTCAATCATAAGTATGAGAGTTCACTACCTTGAAAAAAAAAAAAGCATCATTCTAATATTTAGGAAGAGCATGACGGCTTTTGGTTTGAGTTTCATTATCACTACAAGCTAACAGCCTAATCCATATGAAAAAATAAAAACATCCTTTATTCTAAAACACTGTTTTCATAACCTGGCATTTTGGGGAGATCAGAAAGAAATTTAAATTTACGTCTTATAACATGAGTGACAATGACATCTCCTCTGTGGACAGAGCAAGGTGTCCACAAAGTTACCAGAGAGAAATGACTGGCAGCATCAGGAAGACCTGAGTGTCTTATTATCTGAATTCAGCAGAATGGACAAATCAACTGCTGCAGCCCTTTCTGGTCAGTGTCACTGTTAAGGAAGAAATTAATATGTGTCAACTATCCATTAATGAAAAATATGCCGTTTCCCTCTTACAGAGGGAACTCTGCTTGCTACCTAACTGGGACCACATCTAGTAGTGGTACAAAAAAACAGCACCATGCTGAATTTGTTATGCAGTATGAAATTATTGCATATGGTTACTTTGTAAATGTTGAAATAACCTAAAGTGATTCCATGTAAATTAACACCTGCTCTTATGACTTCACCCTGAAACCCAAGGAATTCCATGACAACAATATACCTGGGAATTGCATTCCCAGGTGTGCAGGGGTAATAAAATAGAGGTCTGAAGAATCATCTGTACATGGCTTAGCAAAGAGACCTGTAAATCTTTGGAGCTCAATCTCATGATTCTATAACAAAATCACAGTTATTTTTTTTAGCAAGGTTAGACCTCATATTGAAATTAAATCACTACAGAGAACCAATTAAAATCCTTCCCTATGTAAGTTATGTGAATCTGCATTAATTCTATTCCTAGTACAAAATGTATGATATTTTTGGGGATATTCCTTCAGCACTGTCTATACAGTATAAGTAATTTCATAGAAAAAGAAAAAGGGAAGATTGGGTAAAAATCCTGAAAAGCATTTATAAATCCAAGTTTCACGTATGCTGCAATAAGTGCTGCAAGTACTCTACAGTCTATTAAGGGGAAATGAAATGATGTGGCAGGGTGTGTAAAGCTGCTTGATAGATAGTACATCATTGTGATATAACTGATATCAGGTTTTGGCCCTATTCACAAAATATGCAAGCTCAAATGGAAAAGCCATCCACATCCTAACACCTCTTTTTGCTTCTTTTTCCAGGAAAGATTTCTTTCTGAATCAGAAAGTGCACATGCCTTTTATGATTTTTAAAAATGGCATTTTCTTTGTTCTTTTACATTCCATTCAGCATAACCTTGAAAGATTACCTAAACGAAAATCTCCTTAGATGAGTAATAAAAACTGTCTAGTAATTACTGATCAGTACATTAGTGTCATGTCAGCTACTCAAAACTACACACCCCACTTAAAACTTAGGGCGCTACAGTATCTTCCACCAGGTAACAATGACAGTTGCACATCCATCTCCACTGATATCTGGCCACAAGTGAATTTTCTCACTAATCTTCAAGTTTTCAGTTAGGTAACAGGCAGCAAAGCTTTGATTTAACTACATACTGTCAGAATCTGGTATGTCCCTTGCTTCAGTTTCAGACACAGTTTGTTAATTCAAAAAGAAAAGTAACAAATTGGAACTCAGCCATCTCATTATCTAATTATCTATTATTAACTAATAAAGTTAAAAATAAATCTAATTTCCAGCAGATTATATGTCAGCATTATTTGACAAATTACAAATAATTTATTTTTCTTGCTATTTATTTGAAGGAAAATCTTTTGATATAAATGTCCCTAAAATATGTAATTTCAAAAAAATGATGATGCAAATTACATTAAATATGCTTTATTTACAGAAAAGCTTAACACTTGTCTATTATTCCTATCTTTATACAAACTTGTATGGCTAATCTTCTACTCTTATGGGAATTTTAGAAGGCAGTGTTAGAATTTCCATATTACATAAGGCATGTATCTCCAATTCTTAGCACAAAATTCCTTAGAATACAATATAAACATTTATTCATAATGAAGAGTGAGAAAGCTTTTTAAAGCAGGTAATATTTCATTTATGTGTTTTAAATGTTAATTTCAAAATTGGTAAAGTAACTCTGTAAATCTGAATTCACAAAAACAAGAAAAGTTTTTCTTTATGCCGTACTTAACCACCATAGGGACTCTGAGCACTGTCTTCTAAGTCAAGACTTTTATGTTTGCCTTTACCGGGTATTCATTCCAGTTCCTAAAAAACAGTGCTCAGCTTCCAGATTTACAAGCCTGAGAAATAACAAAAGCTGCAAACATTTAGGGCAGGACTAAAACATAGGTCAAGTCCAAACACACTAGTCAACTCAATGTAAAGCAGCCCTACCTGTTTAACATAGAGTTGATATGGCCCTATCAGTCATATGAACTTTCTGTATAAATTTGATCACAGCTCACAATGATTCACATGTTTAAATCAGATTATTTTCCTCTCATTTATAATACCTCAGCTGTGCTATGGATGTCTTCTACATTTAAAAAATCATGATCTGCTCCATCAGCATGAGACTGCTGTCATTGCACATTATTTTGACTGTGATATGTCTTACTGACAACATCACCTCCTTTTGATTTACATTGATAGGACTTAAAACACGTAAGTGGGGTATCTCCAAGGCATATAATCAATTCCACCTGCTGCATTTCTGGTATTTCCTGCTGAAGCTATATTATTACTATAAATGTTTCCAAGAACATACATTGGCATCATTTCACAGCACTGTTTCTATAGGACTAACAATTTAAAACCTCAAAAGAATCTCAGAAGTATTACTAGTTTATTGTTGTTAATGCTCAAGTTACTGTGATAAGATGATGAAACATGCACACCAGAATCCTCTGTAGTATATTCTTGATTTGTGCAATACAAGATAATAATAGCATAGCATTCTCAAAAATAATTTAAAAAGTCTTATTAGCGTACAAAAATGGTAATTAGATGTTTTTTACAAGAGAAAATAAACAGTGCTCAAATATTAAAATCAGCTAAGTTCTGGGAAAATGTTGGCATAACAATCAATATTGGCAAGAACTATCTAGAACAATTTGATTAGCAACAAGTGAAGAAATATTTTACTTTTAAGGAAATATATGTGTATGCATTAATTCAACCGTATTTTCTGACATGAGTATTCACATGCTGTTAAAAAGCACAGTTGAAAATGAAAGGATTATGTTATAGATGGAGGGTAGAAAGTAAATTGGAAAAAAAATCTGATGAACTACAGGTCTGTATCTGAACAGTGGAGAGGAAAATCTGTGCATAATTTAAATTGAACAGCATGGTCTGATTTAGTTTTGATAAATGTATTAGACTGAGTACTCTAAAGTACATTAATTTTTGTTAATCTGCTTAACTTAGGCACATGACAATTTATGAAAATATTTCTGATATAAATACCACCTAACTGTTTAACTATGGGATAGATTTAAAATTGTTCCAATTGGTTAAAATAAAAAAATAAATTAACATTTAATACGTTCAGATGAAGAAAGATAATAGTCAGTGCAACTACTTTCTTTTAGAGAACTGAAGAAATGCTCTGCTGAATCAAGCTAAAAGGTTCTTTCAATGTGAAATTCTAAGAGAAAATTATTACATTTTATAAAGAGATCAGATGAGGAGCTTGTTGAAGTTTATCATTGGAATTGGTATCAGAGGCAGTAAGAGATAATGAAGAACTGAAAAGAGTTGTTGCAGATCATTTATGATCTCCACTGTATACTGAACTGTATACGTATGGGGCCTGTGAAAGTTCCACGCACTAAACCCGTTTCACTGACTTATGTACACAATTTGTATTTCTTATAAATCAACTTGGAAACCTGTTCTCATACCCTAATTTCTGGCTCTTGTAGTTGTAAAAAGAAAAGGAAGAAAAACCTAAATATGAAGCTCCTTTCCTCAGCTGATACCCCTTGCTGCAACTGCAGAACCAGGTATGGTTCATTTTCCACTGTATCTCCTTCCCAAAAAGATACACGCTTTACTGGAAAAGGTGAAGAATATTATCACCAGAGAACACACTGAAATCTAGTTGTTAGGATGGTCTCCCTGATGATAGAACAAGGTGAGATAAATGGACACAACTAGCCAGGTGTCATGATTTATGTTCTGATAGGTGTCCCTAAACACCAGGCTCTTACCTAATAACAGCAGCACCAACTGCTATTGCTCCAAGAGAAAGCAGTGAAGAGCTTGTGTTCCACAAACTTCCTGAATGTCTCCTGGAAATGTGAACAAAAGAATACACCTGCTCTTTGAGTCTTTTTCAGATCTCAGAACACCATTTGTGCCAAGAAAACTAAAATATTTCTAGGCACATGAGTGATAATTTCAACACAACCAAAAAGAAGGTGTCTAGAAAATTCAGCGTTGAAAAGTTCCAAATGATTTGGTTAGGGAGTTATATTTTGTTGTTAGGTAATTAGACAACACAAAAGTCCTTGCTGGCTTAAGATGTCATTGTAGAGGATACCATTGCATCTAATAATGCTTTGCTGATACATGGCAAAGAATTGTTCTATGCATTCATTTGTGGGAAAGCAATAAGCTAAAATAATCTAATTTATTAAATCAGTTAAACTATACCTTTGAGTTACTTTCTATATGAAAGTCTGTTTTATTTTCATACAAGTGGGTTTTTTTCCTTTACATGTTTTAATGGTGTAAAATTCCAGTTGTTAACAATTCATTTAGTATAGCCTGGGTACATAGATCAGGAATATATTGTTTCAAAAAATGGTCTGGGCTATTTCAAGATTATTTTTTTAATCATGTGTTCCTAAAATCAAAAACACAGTAATAGTTTGGCCTTATAATGAGCAAGAGTAGTTGCTTGCTTCAAATACATCACTTCTTTTTTAGCTATAATAATGCCTAAATGGTAAATTTTAAAATTCAGAGGACTTTTTATTCTCAGATCCATTACACCAGTGAATGATGCCACAATCAATGTATCAGTTACTACAGTCAAATTCAGTCTCCTGCCTAAAGAGAATCAATGATCAAAGTAGCTCAACTTGGGAACACTTATCTACAGAGTAGATCTATCCCAATATCACCTTTTTCTGTAAGTGTGAAAGTTTTGGTTAAGAACTTCTAGTCCTACTCTTTGATTCAGAGTCCTGTTCAAACTGTAAATAAATACTTAAATATTATCTCAGACAAATAAAAATGTCAAAAGATGTGCCCGCCCTCAAAAAGTAGAGTGATACAGGAATAAATCTTAAAATGAATGTATATAAACTCTATAAATAACAGATACTAGGGGCTTCTATGTGGCATTTCTCAGTATGTCAGACAGCAGTAAAGATGAACCCATCTCTAATTCATAACACAATTCAGCTTCAACTTTCAGTATCTTCAACTCCTAATTTTGCAAGTGGTTTTTTTTTTCCTAGGGTTATGGACATGATTTAATTCTAAATAGGGACTTGTTCTTTAAAATTCAAAAAATCTCATTCTTGCATCCCTCAATACTTTCACTTTAGGTGTAAACTGAACTGTAACTCAAATGTGGGTGGGTGCTGGAAAAGAATAACAAGCATATTTGATCTATATCTTCCCTAAAATTCTGGTAACTTTTTAAGGAAAAGTAAAAATACAGTAACTTAGGGCAAGAGTAGATAAATAAGACGATATTTCCACATTACAAGAATCATGGTTTTCTTCTGGAGGATGTACGTTTTTCCTTAACTCCTTGAAGAATATAGGTGCTTTTAAGAGGTATCCACAGAGGTGCTCATTAACTCAGTTTCTGTCACCTACTTTCACTGACTGTCTGGATACGAGGGACTAGATTGGTATCTTACTACATTAATTATTGTGTCAGATCAACTAACGTTGTCTCTCTGGGGGAGAGGCCAGGTCTCCAGGTCAGAACTCACATGGCCAGGCCTCCATATGAGAAGGCACATGGGCTATCAATCAAATAAGACCTGCCCACTATTCAAATATCATAAAGTTTATGGAAAAGAAAACTGCTAGGAAAGGGTACTGTAGTCATGATGCTTTGTTTGAGTACATTATCCAGTCATTTTTACAATGCCATTTCTCTCTTTTCAATACATGTAGAAACAAATGCAATGAACCGTCAGCCTGTGAGTTGTAGCTCCTGCTTAAATGGTAAGAAATATTTTTGGTTGTCTCACTGAGAATGATCACTAGAATGAAACCAAACAATTTCATTCAATAAATGTGCTTCGGCAGCATTCTTTTTTTTTTTTTTTTTTTACCACATACATCTTATATATATTGGACTTTTTTCATTTTTCTTGATTCTGCTAGGCTGTTGAATGAGAGGTACTTTGAATGAGAAACACTGACACCTAAAATTGTTTTCCAGTTATTAATTTAGCTAGACAGTTATTGAACACTACAATCAGTAAATACTAACTGATTGTTAAAAACAAATTCAGACGTGATTAGCTGTGTAATAGATACACATATATTCTATTACTATAAAACCTCTGTTTTATTGGTTTTTACTAACCAACTGCTATTTCAAATGCTTATAAAATCTAACTACTCTATTAAATCTGGTTCTTTAGCCTGAATGGGATGAATTATGCACTATTCAGCTACTATTTGTGATGGCTATATGTTGACCTGGATGTTGAGATTGTTAGCATATGGCTGTGTTTTGCTACTGGCAGAGTTAGATCACAAAATCACAGAATCACAGAATATGCTGAGTTGGAAGGGACTCACAAGGATCATTGAGTCCAACACTTAGCCCTGCACAGAACCATCTCCAACAGTCACACCATGTGCCTATCATCCAAATGCTTCTTTTTTTAATATCTAACCTAAACCTCCCCTGAAGCAACTTCAGGCCATCCCCTTGTGTCCTTGTGTCCACTGGTCACCACAGAGAAGAGATCAGTGTCTGCCCCTCCTCTTCCCCTCACAAGGAAGTTGTAGACTGCAGTGAGATCTCCCGTCAATCTCCTCCAGGCTGAACAGACCAAGTGACCTCAGCCGCTCCTCTTACAGCTTCCCCTCAAGGCCCTTCACCATCTTCGCTGCCCTCCTTTGGACACTCTCCAATACCTTAATATCTTTCTTATATTGTGGTGCCCGAAACTGCCACAATATTCAAGGTGAGGCCTCACCAGTGCAGAGTGGAGCAGGACAATCATATCCTTCAATCAGCTGGCGATGTTTTG
Source organism: Chiroxiphia lanceolata (assembly GCF_009829145.1). NCBI lineage: Eukaryota > Metazoa > Chordata > Aves > Passeriformes > Pipridae > Chiroxiphia > Chiroxiphia lanceolata. The sequence goes on along the minus strand of NC_045641.1, from coordinate 41,646,101 downwards.
CCTGATGCCCCCCAGGACACGGTTGGCCCTCCTGGTTGCCAGGGGAACATCTTCCCTGTTGTCCATCAGTGAACTCACGCTGCATTAAATAAAACCAGTAAGAGAAAATACGGTGTACAAAAAAATCTTTTTAGTCCTCATCATACAGCAAAGGCAGCCTTTAGTCTTCTAAACAGGAGAAATCAGTACCTGAAGACCACCAATACTCCCAACTTCAAGGTGACTAAGTTTTGACTCATTCATTCAGGGAACTGTTGAGGTTGGAAGGGACCTCTGGAGATTGTGCTGTTAAACCACTCTGCTCAAAGCAGAGCCAGCAGATGATGTCTCCTAACGTCAGCTACATTAAGGAACTTAGTCTAACATGCAGGGCTGGTTCTTTAAATGAGAAACCAAAAGGACCCCCTGCCATTAAAAATCTTACCAAAAGAGCCCATTGTGAAGATGCTTTTCAGATAAGAATAAGTTTTCTGCCCCACTCAAGCTATTATATTATGGCAAAAAACAAAGCACTGTTGTCCCTTCATATCATGCTTGAACTTCAAAACCCATATATTTCATTATGAAGAGTACCAAACTTCTATTTTAAAGGGCTCTTGTACATGATTGTATTATTACAGCTTTCAGATTTACTCTGCTTCAACTGAACAACAATGGCTAACTCTACAGTCCCAATACAATGCCAAAGATGTCAAAAGAACCTCAAGGAAAGTGGTTTAAGCTAATGTGTTCTAGTTCAACCTGGAATACACGCAAAGGTAACAAAAAATACTCAATTGATCCTCAGTAGTGTGTTCATATATAGTTTTGGTTTATGTCTGAGAAATAACAGAGAGACAAAGGAAATGCAGCAATTGTTACCACTGGAAGGAATGTCTAATGTAATCTATGCTAAGAAAGTTACTACACCCTTCAAAATATACCACATCTCCAAAATACATTCAGAGTTACCAGATGCTTGCTTTTTCTTTCAGTAGAAAATTTTCATTCTTAGTTTATAGATTTAAAGTCATGATGACTTGGGAACATCCATATAAATGCTTATACACAATTAAAAGTGTGTCTGGGGAAAATGCCTGCATATCTACTTGCTAGACTTAAGCTGTGAGTGTGAGGAAAATGCATGAACAATAACTGAACCTCACACATTTCCATTTTTAGTCTGGAACTTCCCATCTCAGTCTATTCAGGGAGGTTTCAAATTTTATTGCCAGGGTAGTAAAAAGAGTGAGCCAATAGCAAGTCCCCATCCAGCCAGTGAAAATTACAAAACCTAAAAGTCTGATCCAGTAAGATATTTAAATCCATGTGATTCCTTAGCACAGGAGTATTCCCACTGAAGTAAATTAGAACTATTTCTTTCTTTGAAATAATGCCTTCTCTCAGGTTCCAATGTTCTTCCAAACCTGGACCTAAGTGAAAGTGTCTCATAGAAAAGAAAACAGCTATAATTCCTATTTTCTTTTGGGGACTATCAATTCTTTCTTTCCCCAGGTTTTCACATCTGGGCTCAGACTTCCTTACTTAATTCAACTGGCATTAAGAACATATAGACTTTCCTTTCTTAAGAAAGGCTAAACTGGGAGAAACAAAAAACTCACAGTGATAATAACACAGAACAGATGAAGACCAACAAGAAAGTTTTCCAAACAATTCTAAGGCAACTCTCCAAATTTTTTGTGTTCCAGTATCCTCCACATGCAAAAGGTCATTTCAGCATAGTTAAAACTAAGCAATTCAAAGAGCTTGGATTGCTCACAATAAATTAAAACCAAATTATTTAGCAAAAGTTTCTGGGGAGGCTTTCCCTGATGGTCCAGTACGTTCCCTGACTACGCCTTCAGTATACATGTGCATTTAGAGAAGATTAGCTAGTTCATGTGATCAGATGGCACCCTTGTTCAAACCTTGGTCCGTAGTGCTAGATATCTTAGGGGAATTTAAACTCTAACAACATAATATCTTTCTAGTTGTTTCTGTGCTCTTTTGTCAATAAAAACAAGTCAGCATAGAGAGATGCATGCTGCTTGTAACTTAGTATATACTGGAAATTTATTTTCTCATTTTTGCTAATGTATTATTCTGTTAGGTGACATTGGGCTTTACTTTGCTTTTTGCACTCTTTATAGCCTTCTGACAACACCATAATGAATGGATGGATGGATGGATGTCTAATTAATATCACACATTTTCAGGGGGAAATTTATGATTCATCAAGACCATGAAATCAATTCTATTGGAAGACTCACCCTATATTATTTTGTCAGAAAATACTGATTTATATGTCATCTACTGAAATTTAGTGAATTCAACATGCTTTTAATTTTAGCACAAACAGGGAAATGTATCTTGTTTTCACATCTCACCCCACTAATCACACTCTTCTAAGAAAATAAATATCCATAACATCCACGTACACAGACTAGCATAAATATAATTAAAAAAATAAGTGCACTTATGACACCACAACGTGTTTGTAACAAATGGATTTTGAAGACCCTTGATCCTGGAAAGGTAATTATGTGATTTGATGGGGTCCACAGTAGCTGTATTCTGATTAGAGAACTCATAACATTAGCATTAACCATGAATCTGTCAATACCTTCCTTTTTACTTTGAGTGTTTGTTTTAGTACAGTTAATTATACTTTTAAAAAACTTATTACAGTAATTTCAATCTGATTGCAGTGTATAAACTAAATATTACTGCCACTAATGTCTTGTTAATTTTTTTTCCTTTTTTTATTTTATTTGATTGACTGTTTCAATTTGTTTGAGCCTGGAGTGAAGAGGGACAGATACAATAAATGTCTCACACTCAAATAGTTGAAATGAATTCTGACTTAATGTGGAGTGTTGAAGTGTTGTGGTACACTTCTTCATGAGAGAAAAAACACAGACTTCTTTTGACAACTATGAAAGTCATTCTGTGGAATCAGCTAGAATAGCTGATATGAAACCTTGAAATATTTATTAAATCATCATCATCATCATGGCTAGGCTTCGCGAACGAAGATTTGGGAAGGCACTATCCACATTTGCTGCAGGCACGCTGGTGGCTTATGAGGCCAATACGTGATAGACATATCCGATTGCAAAAGGCGCAGCAGAAAGACTCCTTAGATGGTGTATTTTGCAAGACACGGTTCTTTCTGCGTTGCCTTTTTTCCTCGAGAGTGATCCTGCGTGAGTTCTCAAAGGAGACAGCTGCGTTGTAGATGGTGTGTCTCCAGGCCTCCCGATTGGAGGCCAGAGTAGACCAGTTATGGTGATCAATATGGCCAAGGCTGAGATGTTGTTTCAGGGAGTCCTTGAATCTTTTCTTCAGGGCTCCTCTCATGCGGCAGCCAGTGGCAAGTTCACCATAGAGCAGGATCTTAGGGAGGCGGTGGTCCTTCATCCTTGAGACGTGCCCTGCCCATCGCAGCTGCGTTCTCAGTAACATGGCCTCAATACTTGTGACAGCTGCTTGCTCTAGTACAGATGTATTGGTCACAAAATCTGACCAGTGGATGTTAAGGATTGTACGGAGGCAGCGCTGATGGAAGCGTTCTAGGAGACGCAGGTGGTGGCGGTAGATGACCCATGATTCGGAGCCGTATAGGAGAGTAGACAAGACTATGGCTTTGTAAACACTGATCTTGGTGCTTTTCTTTAAGTGTTTATTACGCCATACTCTCTTGTGGAGTTTTCCAAAAGCATTATATGCCTTAGCTAACCTGTTGTCTATCTCTCCGTCGATCTTACCATCTGAGGAGATGAGGTACCAAGGTAATTAAACTGTTGGACTGATTTGAGCTCTGATTGGCCAATGGTGATGTGGGGATGATGGAAGACTTCCTGAGGTGCAGGTTGATGGAGGACCTCTGTCTTCTTTAAGCTGACTTCCAGCCCAAAGAGCTCAGCAGCACCTGCAAAGCAGGATGTTAAACGCTGCAGAGCTGCTTCTGTGTGGGCAACAAGGGCAGCATCATCAGCATAAAGCAGCTCCCGGACAAGATGGTTTAAGGTCTTGGTGTGGGCCTTCAGTCGCATCACTAAAGAACTGTTCCCTTGGTGTTGTACTCAAAAAGGTAAAGATAAAGGAGGAATTTAAAAGTCTTTTGACCTGTTTGTTACAGATTCCCCCAAAGAGGTCAACTAAATTCTATAGCTGATAGTCAGTGAGACTTGTCATGTAAAGTAAATATTCTACTCTGAAAGATAAACAGAATTTCATTATGCTGGGTAAAACTTCCTTTAGCCCAAAAGGCATTACTTTATGCATACATCTCTTTTGGATAATTTGTATAATTAAAAATCCCCTAATCCTCTCAAATATAATGTAGGTCAGTTTAGCAAAGAAATCTCTGTAGAAGTTACATCTTTTACTGGGTGTGGGGATAAGAAAAAAAAGTCACAAATTTGTATTTGATAACCTCCCTAGTATTGCATATGTAGAAACTTGTTGTTTGCACTTGAAAACTATGCTGCTCAAGCAAAGCACAAAATTGAAATCTATGATCTGTATTTATAAATACAGTTTATGTGCTATTTTAATATTCTTTCCCAAGCAAAACATTGACTTTGAAGAAGTGTCCATTAAAAGATGAACATAAAACTATCAAGGTGCAATTTGACAGACACTACAAGATGCAAATATGTCTCTAATCTAAAAGCTGGTGATTTGCAAAGAAGGTACCATGTAAGGTAAGCAGTTTTCTTGCTGAGTTTCTATTGTGACCTAGGTACCCTGCGAAAAATGCTGGCTTCCTGTCATCTTCAGGAAAACATGCTGTCATTTATTGCCTGGAAAGCCGGTGTTTGGTTGCTGAAGCCATAAGCAATTTGGTGACTATTTTGGCTGCACAACTCCAGAAACACTAAGTTGCTAGTAGATGTTGATAACAAGAACCTGAAGGAGCCACCCAGTATATCAAACATACATTCTTTCTCTTCAAGTAAATCACACAATAGTTCTTCTAATGTATTTTCAAACTTCCCCTTAAAATCATTTAGGCATTTTTTGCTCCCACCGTTGCAGTGTAGTAGACTGGTTCAAGCCTCACTCAAATGGTTAAAAACCTTTCTACTAATTTCCATCCTAGATTTATACATGACCATTTTGTTTATCTTTGTTCACATGCAAAACACTGGTTTTCAGCTGAAATTGTCACTTTTCACTCTCTAGTGTTTATTAGCTTATTATAGAGAGAAAAAATATTTTCTAAACTTTCATTCAGTACCATAACTAATAAAAGCTGTTCTAGTCTTGTCTCCTAAGATTAGCTCTGCAAATTAATATTCAGCCAATAGCCTTTCCTTATACTTGCAAGAATCTAAATTTCTTCTAGGACATGGGGGAGCAGAACTGCACACATTCTTCTCTGAGCTGAACCCAATATCTTGCACTACCCTCTCTAGTAGAAATGCCTCTCCTTGTAATGTCTGCTATCTGTTTTCAGAGCTGCATCATGTTGATAGCACACAGTAAACCTTCCATAAATTAAAACACACATATGCTTTATATGCATGATCATACATTTAATTTTATGGGCTGCTAAATTATCCCTGTCCACTAGGTTATCCAGTTCATCTTTATGGAATTGCATTTGATTACGCCTTTTATCTTTATTTGATTGTCATCTTTCTACTTTTTGTGACATTTTTAATCCAAGACCAACCTTTGCAAAGCTTTCCAAATTAGTGTATGCATACAGGCTGCTTCTTTTTCAATACCTTCTCCCCATTGCCTTGTTCATCCTCTTCTATAAATTTCTTCTGAAGTCCAGTTTAACTAAAGGTCTTCAAATGAAATCCTTACTGGTAAATTTATGACAATTCCTTTGCTTAGAAGATTAATTACAAAAAATTTACCAGTTTTGTCAGATATGATCAGCCTTTGGTAAATCATCTTTCCATGTCCTTGATTGTCTTGATTTGTTGTCTTTGCATTACCTGAGAATAATTTATTTTAAATAAGCTACATTTGGCTAGTTTTCTGCATGACTCCTTCCCCTCAACCGACAAAAATCGATGCTAACAAAGATACGAGTACTGCTGTTGAGATGAAATACAAAAACAACCTTTTAATCTAATGTAACTTGATACATATATGCTCAGTTCCATCTGTTATACTGTAGATCCTGATCTCTAAATCTGGATTTATTTACAGAAATTAGTACAGAATAAATAGAAATTTATTCTGTAGTTTTATTCAATGCTACCATGTCTATATCCTCAGCTTTATCCAGAAGGTAAAAAAGTAATAAGATTAAATTAGTATTATTTAATTTTTGTTTTTTCCTGCCCATTAAATTCCTCATGAGCTGACTAACAAAAAAATACCTCTTAGTGCTTGTTATGACCATTTGTATGCTGACACAGAGTAATTATATTTCAAACTTTCTCCTGGGTCAGTACAGGGTACAGACATAAACTGGTAGTTATTTCTCAATTTGCTAGAGTGTTACAACTGGAAAAGCTACCTATGCAAATACAAATATATCATATAATTGCCAGATCAAATTAATTGAACTTGAGATTTTCTTGATGATCCTAATTAAAAAAAAAAAAAAAGCCAAAAGCAAGGTGGTTTTGGAGCAAATCAAACTCAGTTGTTTGAAAACACCACTCTGTAGCAACTGAGAGCCAAGCCCATTTAAGCCATATGTTCAGCCTTGTAATTAATTCCTTGACTGAGAAAACCTTGCATTGATTTCAATACACAATCTGTCTGAAAAAAGAGCAGAAAATTAGCCAGAAGCTTTGTGTATTCTTTACATAATACAAGAGAAGGGGAAATAACAAAGGAGGTAAGAAGTAATCCGTGAAAATTTTTAACTTGTATAATTTTGGTGAATATGACTGAACGATTAATATGTATGATTTAAAGAACTGAAAAGATATTTCAGAAGAAGAATATTTGGCAACAGTTATTTAAGAGCTACTTAAACTTCCTTCTTTCTTAAATGATTAGTTTAACCTGTAAGCTTTACTTACAATTATGTTCATGAACAATATGGAAAACAGATTGATTTATAGTTTGAAAAGTATGGATGAAACTGTAGCTAATGAGCTATAGGAAACTGAAATATTTTTAAGTAAATGTGAATATAATAAAACTAGGAAATAGAAAACATTTAACTTTTATCATTCATCTTTAGAACTACTTTGTGATTTTTATTTACTCAAAGAAGATGCAATACAAATGTGCTTTAAATTATTTTTTAATAACACATATATTTAATGAACACGTTTAATAACAATAATTTTTAAAAGTATGTGGCAAAAAAAATATAAAAGATACCTTAAGTCAACATTTCTGGTTTGCTTAGGGTAAAAAAATACCTCTAAAACTTTCTCTCTGGTAATATCACCTGTTAATTAACCACAAAATTTCCAGCGGTATGTCTGATGATGAAACATGGTTTAACTCTGTGTGACTTTCAGAGGCCTGTTAAAAATTGAATATTTTAAAATAAACATCTTAAAGCCACATCCTCAGTTTAGGAAATTTAATTTGCCTTCCAGGGCATTTACTTCCTTTTATTTTATCCACTTCAGGAGAGAAGGTCCATTGCTGACCCCAGTAAGTTCTTCTGACCTGGAATCCTGATGGTTCTGGCCCCCTGAAGTCTCTGTCTTGCTCAGGCTCTCTGCCCGCTTGCCTCCCCACCACCCCTTTTCTTCTCCTCTAGCTATTTCCTCTCTTGATAAGTATTAATTCACTTTTTTTATGCACCATATTCACATGCAAACAGGATACATACTTATGACTAGTCCTGACTACAACACCCTACAGAACTATAGCAAAAAATCCAATAAAATCATGATTAAATGATTTTTAAAAGTGTGGTATTTTATAGCAAGGCACCAAGGAAGCAATTAGATATTCACTATATTCTTGAGACAGCGAAGTTGTACTGTTTAGCCAGGTTTAAATTTAAAAGTTATTTCTTTGTTCAAGCCAACATACCATCCTATCTTAATTCAAAATGTAACAAAACAGCTCAAACATCAAAACTATGCAGTATACATCCTACTGCTCTTTAAAATGGGCCTTTTGATTTTTTCCATATTTTTTCTAATATTGTTTCCCAAGAATCTTTTCCAGTGCAACATTCCTTTGAAGTCTTACATAGCTTTCAAGTGCCAAACTACATGCTTTTAAGAGATGTCAGTGTGCTGCTTGTAAAAGATAGGACAGGAGAGGCTGACGCACTCAATGTATTTTGTTTACAGACATTTTGCCTCAGTGATCAACAACCATGTGTAACACAAAGACGGTTTCATTCTCCCTTTGACATGGTGCTAGCTACATTGCTTAAGGACTTTTTTCACTGTCAAACATGTTTTATTCCAGTATCTATGGCCAGTTTAACAGCAACATAATGTTTTATACTCAAAGGTTCCAGATTCACATTTGATTTGTATTTATTCCATCAAAATGTTTACATTTTAATATGCTGTAGCACCTGGCTACACTTCAGTAAAATAAGCTTGCTGAGTAACAAGTTAAGACCTAAAAAGAAGACCTCAGAAAGTGAGGGGTTTACTGCAGAGTTTCGTTTTCTAGAACTTGATCTTCACAACAGACTCTCAAACATTGTGGCAAAGGTTATTATTATTCTCAAAGTGTTTAGTAAATACAGCTCCTTATGGAAGCCAGAGGTAAGATAAGCAATACTGCTGAAAGATGCACACTACCTCTCTTCTCCATTTAGATTTAAAAAAAGGTGTGAATGTGGATGGGGTAGAGTGTGAAAAAGGCTGCATTTATCTGATTAGCACATGAATGAGCAATCCTTCCACTAATCTGTATGTCAGGAAAATCTGTCTGAGATTTAAGACTTTAAAATTATTATTTTGTGTTTATTTTCCTTCGTAAAAGCAGTTTTTCTTCCAGATTTTCATAACTCAGTTTATGAATTTACGATTGAATGTTGCCATCTTACCCTGATCAACTATTTATATGCTAACAGCTGAGCTGACACAACTGAGTGGTTACACCTGCTTTTGTCCTACCCTGTCTGTGAGATAAAGTGCATTAACTCAGCCTCAGTTGAGGCATGGTAAAAGTGGACAAGCAGACCCTTTACTTGTTCAGCAGCTCTAATTCAGTAACGCTTAGCCATGTGTCCACACCTTTAAAATATATCTCTGTTGTCTCTGTCGCAGACTATCACACATAATGGTGTAGTTTTGGTAGTGGTAAGTGCATGCAGAAAAAGCTAAGTAGGTGTGGTTGTTGATGAAAAGGAATAGCTCTAGAGAAACAGCAGGTCGTTTTACTGAAATGGGAATATAGACAAAATTGAATTTCATGATTTATCATCGAATCAGCCAAGTTGGAAAGGAGCTCTGAGATCATCAAGTCCAACCCGTGATCCAACACGGCCATGGTTACTAGACCATGACACTAAGTGCCTCATCCAATCTCAATAACATGATATAACACGAATCCCAGTGTTGTTTTTTAATTTGGGTTCACTGGTAAAAAAAGTCTTAGGACCTGTTCTACTGATGTTTTAGCTAAGAAAATAGAGCTTAAAAAACTCTGTCAGAAATGGTAATTATGTCTATACATATGGGATCAATTAACAAAGAGCCCATTTATCACTGTCCAAATCCTTTTTTCCTTTTATGTTTCTTTCCCCATTGCAAACTAATGGCACTTTTTTCTTAAATACAGACTATCTAATATATATACACATACATATATACAAATTTAAAATAATAAGCCATTAAAAAGCAAGCAATTTGCAACATAGTTGTTCCTACTTTGAATCTAGTAGTGTAAAACTGTGCTATTTCCAAGTACTTTAACTTATTACCTGGACAAAATGGACTTTGGGAAGTAGGAACCAGAATCTGTGGTTTTGCCATTTGTGAGGGCCAGCAGTGGGTCAAGGGGCAAGAGATGATTATTATTTAAACACACTTCAATTCAGTCATCTGTGTTAAACCAATGCTTTAGGGATGAACTATCATCAAGTAGCTCACCAGTTAGAAGACAGAGATTAATCCCCAGTCCAGAATCGGCAGAACACTGAAATGCAGTGAAAATGGCCTTATCCTGTAACTTTTTTTTTTTTCTGCTCCTTTTTCAAATTGTTTATCCAGGTCCTTCCATTTCTTCGATCAAAAAGCCCTGCAGACACACACACCCAGTTCCAGCTGAAAAACACCAAGCTTCTGGAAGAGAGACTGGATTTTCAAATTACTTAAAATTTTGATAACATTTAAAGTATTAAGTTGTCTGAAGATTTGGAGAATGGCAAAAATTGGTGCTGCAATCTCTCCAGTTTGAAGATATTTTCTTCTTTTAGAGAAGTAAACATCTCTTACTGATATTTTTGCAGCAGCATCACTCAGAAGAAATTTCATCTCAATTTTTCTAACATTCCTTGAGAGTCATATCCAAAACAGAAACCCTTTTTTGTTTGCCAGAGCTTCACAAAGATAATGCAGTGAGATGCATGGAAAGAAACTGCTTTGTGGCTTTGTTTTTTCTTCATGGAACATAACAGAAAGAAATGTCAGGGCTTGCAAAAAGAAACAGCTGATAGGCAGGTGCTAAAAAAATTCAATTAAATTGAATTTGGCTTGGGCACTTATAGTGTTGACAGTGCGTGTACGTGCGTGCATGTATGATTCTTTCATAAATTGTTTGTCACGTTTAGCAATTATTAAAAGGAACCCAAAGCAAGATAAGATTTGATACAAAAGAAAACAAAAACCGATAAAATTATTTAGCAACAACATGGTATATTTTTCTTGAAAAATCAAATTAGCTCACATTGAATAAAATTATATTGCAGGGTGTTGCACCTGTTTTTATTTTTATCCTGTTGACCAGGTAATGTTAATGTTATACTTAATAAAAGCAAGGACATGTTTTCCGGGAAATGAAGATTTTTTTTTTTAATTAATTATTTCATAAAATAATCCCTGGAAGTCACATCAGCCTCATTTCTACTTATAATTATTTAGGGCTTAAAAGTTTTCTAGCGAGCTTTAGGGATTTAAGAGAGTGTACTCATGTATTCTCAGTACCAGTACAATTTTTTGGTTTGTGTTCAATTATTGGAAAATCATCTACATGCACTGTGAATAAACAGAAGAAAGTGGATTTTTTTTTTTCAAAGATGCACACAGCTACATATTTCCCCTGGGTGATGTTGTGAATTTGAAGTGTATTCCTCAGAAGCTTCTGCAGTTTTATTTTGGTATTTTCTCTAGGGTCCACAGAGAAGTGTGGAAAAGTCTGTACAAAATATCCTTAATACTGAAACTTTTCGCAAAGGTGACCCAGTAGTAGCCTTAAACCATTTAGCTGTTATTTTTGACAAAGACAATTTCATACAAGCAGTCTAGCTAGTATAGGCTATCTATTAAAAGATTCTCATTATAAGACAGAGTTACAGAGGGGATATGAAGGTGGCAGAATCCATCAATCTAATATTTCTCTCCTACTGATATAATAGTTGTAGTGAGCATGATCACTTTTTTACTTAGCTTTAAAAATTATTTAATTTTTTTTAGTACAGTTATACATATAAAGTAATATTAAAGTTATAGATTGAAATAGGAAAAATATGCTTTAAAAATTGAGGAAGTGAGAGTTAAATCCCAACCCATACATACAAAAGGAAATTACTAGAAAAATCTTATTCAACACACCTAGCTGAAAAGATGTGACCACTTGGCTGAAAAACAAGTCATGGGATGTGAAAACATGCACCACTTGTACTATGTGTACTGGAACACTGAACACTGGAAAATGCAAACAACCTTCCCAGTAACCAGTAGCCTAGAACTTGACCGAAATCTGCTTACTTTCCTGACTTCTGAGGCTTTACTTCTCACTTTTCACAGTTATAAAAGCAGTTGCTTAGAGGCAGGAATTAAATTTACAGGTATAGTTTTAGTCTGAATACCCATTAACTTTTATATTTTACAGTTTTCATAACTTTTTGTCAATTTTTTTCCTTAGACTAATTTTCTAGGTTGAGAGTGGGTTTTATGTTGTTTTCTTTCACTGCTGCACATTACCTTGATTACCTTGCATAACTGTTTGTGTTTAATGTGTGCAATGGAGGAATAACTCTTACCTTGTTTTATCTCTTGTTAACTGTAGAAATACTCCCTGCAGGGATGAAGCTAAGTGCCATTTTCTGGACAACAGAACAAGGTGGACTGGTGCCAAAAACATACTTCAGCATTTAGATATCAATTTGACAAGACCTGAAAATATGGAAGATGGAATATATTAGTCACTAACAGTCCAGTCAATCTATGCATTCATGTGAATAAACAGCTGGCGTAATTTAGATAAGCACAATGCAATTAGCAGAGCTGGAATTTAGGTAGAACAATGGAGCTATCCATCTTCCTCTTGAAAATATAATCAAGAGACTATTTTTAATCACAAGTAATTAATACCTTGATTAAACTCTTCTGCCAAAAAATGCAATTTCAACATCATGGATAATTATGCAGGAACATTAATTTAATTAACATTGACTCACAGTGAAGAATACCATCTATTAAAATGCCACCATCACTTGTTTTAGAATCTGAAAATATCCTATTTTGTCTAAATATGCTTTGTACAATTGATGCTCAAGGAGTCTATTCTGAAATGTCTTTTTTTATATGCCTACAGAAAGTAGAAGACTTTTGTTGAAGGATAATTTATGGTTTATGCCCTAACACTCATATTTAAGGGGGTGAAGCATTTTTCAAATCCACATAAAATAAAAACTATCTGATAAAAAGTCACTTTAGACCTACCCTATCACAGGAACACATCCTGTCAGCAGCTCTGCAACAAGATCCAGTGGGACGGATGGTGTATGAAGAATACTAATCAGGTTTCTGTATAAACAAAGCGCTTTAGTTTCTGGTAGCCTATTGTCCAAACATTTCACTAAAACACTAACCACCTTTTAAAAGTCTTTTAAAAGTCAAAGTGCAGGAGGTAAAAGATAAGCTTAACTTTCGTTATGTGTTTTTGAAAAGTACCAGCTCTGTCAGTGCTATAAAGCTATTGTTCAATTTGTGCAACTTCAGTGATTTCACAGTCAGGGTGTCTGTGCTTCTGCTCTTCTAATGTTTTAGTAGTGGAGGTAGTATGTGCACGTGGGTGATTTTGGGGAAGAGGGAGCATCACTTCTGTGGTCTGTGTGTTGGTATTTAAAATATCAAAGTGGAGTCCAATAAAAATACTAGAAGGAAGGTCTGCACATTACCTCTCACTCATCTCATTTCTCTAAACTGTAGAACAAAGGATGCTGAACATATTTACAGCACAGCTCAGTTGCTGAATTGCAGAATACCTAATATCTAACTAGCACCAGCAAATGCAGTAGATGCTTCTGAGGCAGCACTTGAGTGCACAGATTCAGCAGCAGGAGGTCCAGTGAGTCCAGTCTGACCTCTGAGGCCTTGCAGTCCAAGAGACATGAAGTCTAAACCATACAAATTACAGATCAAAGTAGAACTGTGAAGTTTCAAGGCTTTCCTTGTTTAAATATTGACCTAGAAAAACAGATGGATGTTGGGGGATGTTTGGTTTTATTTCATCTAATTACTTCTTAAGCTACAGAGTCTATAAGGGGAACAAGTTTTCTGCAGAACAGTTTGAGGGTGTTGTGTTTCAGAAAGAAATGGAGAGAGGAACGTGAAAGGGTAACGAGTCCCATATTCTCTGTCAAGAGAAACTAAGAGCTGTATGGATTCCTGGTCAGGGAAGGGCAAACTAGAAGACTTTCAAATCCCAGAACTCTCCTGTAGAAGCTCTTAATCCTGAACTTTCTCTATCTCCCCGCACTTAAAATTTCATTCTGGGTTTTGATCTTCTGGCTAATTCTTTTTAGCAGTAGTCTGAAGAGAAGACTAACAGGGAAGGAGAGAGGGAACCTGATGGTCTTTGAGACCAGGTCCTGTTGTAAAAACATGGAGATTATCCTCTATCTTCTATCCCCCGATTTCTTCCTCATGAGCCCCCTCCAATTCTTATAAATGATCCAAGATCCTGTTTCTTTTCTCCATGGGAATGACTCCTTACCCCCTGAGTGCTTTAGAATGACTTTAGAAAATCTCCTCTACCCTGTCTTCAAAGCACTACAACACTGGATCCCTACCGTAGCAAAGATCATCATGCTCTCACCCCTCCAAACGCCCCTCCTACCACTAATTCCACAGCTGAAAATACCTCATCTTGGCCCAACTTCCCAATTTTCTCTGTCAGTAGTCCACCAAATAATCCTTGTCTCTTTTCCCATTTCTTCTTGAAGTTTCTCATTCTAGACTTAGCCTTACATAAGTCATCCAAAATTAAGTGCACTCTTGAGCATTCTGTTTCGAAAAACATGCCCAAGCAGTCAGGTGTTATTTCTTACCTGTTTCCTTCAAATTCCATCTGTCACACCACTGAATCCCCTCAAAGCTACTGAGAATGTCCAATTTATCTGTCAACCACTGAATCTCCCGTTTGGTTCAAAATTGTCTAAAGCCTCCTAAACCATCCCTACAGAGGTTAATGTTCACTAAATCCATATTCTCACCCAGCCAATCACCTAGAATTAAAGCTGCCAAACTTACTTCTCCCGGGGAATTAAAAAATCCTGACATAAAAATCCTATAGTGTAGGACCCTATGAAAGGGAAGGGACTGTAAAGAACACACCTGAAAAAAAAAAAACAAACCCCAAAAAAATAAAAAACCAAACAAAAAAAAAAAACAAACCAAACAAAAAAAAAAAACAAACCAAAAAAAAAAAAAAACCCACAACCAAACAAACCAAACACAAACAAAATAAAAAACCTCAAACAATTATGGTTGTATTTTCTTTGTTTAGTCGGTAAGGAGCAAATTATATTCAAGGTGTAGGGGCTTTCCTTTTTTTCCAGGTTTCCCTTCTCTTTCAGTAACATGGGAAATAGGCTCCAGGCAATGGCAGCTGTAAGAAGTCTTTCTCTTTGTGTCTGACCTATTGGTCTCCATCTCAGGTTGCCTGCTGCAGACCCTGCAGCTTACCAACTGGGCAGCTTTTTCTCTTACCCTGTTTAAACTGCCAATTACTTGCACATGACCTGTGGACTCCAGCAGGGAGAGATGCCAGGACCCTGCACATCCATGAGAAACGCTGCTCCTGGATACACCAGGCACTCTCAGTGTGCAACACAACAGAGACACCTGTAGCCTTCCTACCTGTGACTTGTGACTATGGTGAGGTCCGACTCAGGATAGACCATGCCAAGTACTGGAACAGGGGCAAACTGGTAGGTTTTCACAAAACCCTGAGTGATTAAACACCAAAAATAATACTGACTTTCAATCAGCCCTGCACCTTTACAAGATCCAAGAACACTTTCCAGCTGTTTGCCTCAGGGGAAGATATAAGTACCCACCATTTTTCCACACATGCTCCAGTTGCCATGGCAGGAGATCCCATTGTGGGACTGGCAGTCTGCCCCAGCCCACTCTAGCCATGTTTTGTAGAAGACCAGCCCCGGGACCACAATCCCAGGTGCATGGCACAGAGCACTGCCTCAGTACCAGGAGGCACCAGAACCATCTCCAGGTCAATTAGTCACTGTCTGCCAAGTAGTCTTGTATTGGTATTTACTCTGGAATTGTGTGGAACAAAGTTTTGTGCCAATGAGGAGAAATGGGGAAGTCAGGAGTCTTGAACTAATAGTGATTTCCTAACAGGAAAGCCACCACTATTAGAAGATTATTGATCTTTCACCCAACACTTCTCCCTCAGGTACAATTTAAACAGGTCCCTGCGTACAATTATTGTGGATTAAAACTCCGTTTTCTTACATATCTCATTAAGACTAACTGGACAAAAGCTTTAATTGCAGAGTCTTATGTTTTAAATCCATACCAGCCAATTCCACCATAATTTTCCTAAAACAGAAGCCCAGCCCCCCCCCACCCCCGCTCCAAGAAACTTTTAAATCTATGTTGACTTGCAGCAACAACAGAGATCTGGAAACAGACTCTAAACAGTCTGTTGAAGTGTTCAGATATGTTGTACATGTGGTGATTTGCTACTCAATATGATTGGGTCAAACTTATTTCTAAATGGAAAGTGGATGCTATTGAAAATATTTTTATTCATCTGTAAATTTAGCTCCCATTGCTTTGATGCTTTTCTGGCAATGTGCTGTTGGCCCAGGGTTATGCAACCTTCTTGTGCAGGCCCATGCATGGTAATATGTGTGCCAAGGTGGTAGCAATTTGAATTAACAGAGACTTCAGTAGCCTCTTTGGAAAGAGCTTTGCGGGTTTTAAGCTTTATCAGAATTATGATGAAAATAAACCCTTATAATATCATTGACTTCATTGCAGTATAACTGTTAGCAACATTTGCCTTTTACTCAAGATTATCTCCACAGAATTGACAAGAAATGGTTTTCACATCAAAAGCTCCATCAAAACCACATCATAATGCTACTAGAGAATTGTTTTGAAATTGCTAAGATAATGTCACAGGAATATTCATTAATATGACATTTTTTTAAAGCTGTCATAAAGCTTCTTTGTTAGAGATTGAATAAAAATATCTGTCAACAATGTCTTGCTTCAGCAGAACACCACTTAAGATGGTATTCATGTAGACAATTTTAGAAAATCCTGTAGTCATCAGTTGGATATTCTTAGATTAGTTCATATGTGGTATTTTGAACACACAAGAATAGGACATGTTAATGTGATCTCCTGGATTGGATTTTTCACACTTAAAATAACCTTAATGAATGAATGTCCTGGCCCAGTTAAAAAAATATTTGTTTTAGGGAAAAGTATTTTCTATATACAACAGTTATTCCCCTTTCAAATGCATTTCCCTTTCAACATAATTAACCTTACAAATGGTTCTCATATGGAATTATTCAGGAACAGAAAATTTCTTGTGTTATCAAGCTCTAATGAAGTTTCACATCTCCTATAATTTGCAGGAAGTATTATCACCTTTGTACAGATGGCAAATTTGAAGCAAAATGCCAGGCTCTTGACATGACTTGAATTAAGACCTCCAGACACTTTCGCACACAGACTTAACATTAAGCCCCTTCTCTCCCTTTTAGGTGTATACCCTTCCACAAGTATTGAAACAAGCAAATAATGAGATTAAAATTAAAATATTTGCTATCTGTAGAAAATTTTCATATGGTTATATCAAAATAAATACTACTAAATTTATTTATTGGTGATTCATAACTAAAAAGGGTTTTCTATTTTAAATTATCTTTGCTTATAAGAAGAAAATTTAACAAAGCATAAAGATTCTGACTTGGATAGGCAATCCCAGACAAATAGAGTTCAGTGACAATCAATAATTGTTGTTAATACGTGTAGTTACATATTCTTATTACCTAAGGGTAACAACTGCAGGGTGAATACCTCTCACATGTGCTTGTTCCCTTGAAACAATATTTTATGTGCCCTTTTTGATAACCTTATTGACAAATACAGAGTATTCATAAATTATTAAAAAATATTTTGCAAATTCTTTCCACGTAACAGGCTGCAGTAGTATATTAAATATATAAAACCACACCTACATGAGGTTAATTTAGGTCAATGAATATCAGAATAAAATAAGATATTTAAGCAAATAACATTATTGAAATAAAACATTATTACATAATAATCTCTCACTGTGATTAACTATTTAATATCCATTTTCATTTCATAACTGAAAAATCCTTATTCCAAAATTCAGAAAATTGCCACAAGTTTCTTGAACCCACTGACATTAAAATTGTTTTTCTGTTTTTAGTTACCATTAAATATAGATGTGTGTGTCCTCTTTCTTCAGATGGCAATTATTCAGTGTACTTGAGCAACAACTCCACCACAGTCGACACTCCAGGAGTTTCACTGTCACCATGCAGAACTCCAGCTGCTAAACCTTAAATTCTTTAAAGCAGTGAATATGTAACACAATTTGCATAATAAATTCTTTTGTGTCCATTAAGATTGCTCGTATCATTATGGGATTTGATGGGTGAATATGGAGCCAAAAATCTGGCTGTGAGAAAAGAAGCCTCATTAGGGCTTATTTCTCCTTTCTGAAAAGAGAATGGATGCAAAACTATAATAAAGTATCTCAGTAAATTTTGGACCAGCAGCACATACACACAAACAAAGAGTACCTTCCCTATTTGTATAAATTGCAAGATGTTCACACATACTGTAGGGATGAATCCTTTGCAGTTCATTTAGCAGAGAAGATGGAAATGGTGCTCATTTTTGTCTTAAAATTGAATAATTACACAAAAGGTAAATATTACTTAAAACATAAATGGAGTCACTGATTCTATAATTACATCTTGTTTCCCTGGGTAACAGAAGGTACTCTTCAGCACCAGCTGTTAGTGGTCTATCCTTTCCACTTTGAAGACATGAATTCCAGTCATGCTAAGAGTAGGTTTTGTCCCTGTGCCCAAGGACATAGTTTGGTATGTATATTTATAAAACTTGTTTACAGCCAGACATGGTATGCAAGCCTTGCTCTCAGGAAATCCGTGGCAGCTCTCCTTTTGGCTTCACCATCCGGGCTTTCCCCTAAGGTGAAGAATATAAAAGTGTCACAAGAGATCTGCCTAAACTTTAGCTTCCTCTTTGGCTCCATCACTTCTTGGCAACACTTTGATTTTTCTTGGCCAGCTCTCCAAAATTCCAGCAAAGAGAGGACAAAAAACAAAGCAAAACCCAAAATTTTGTCTTGCTTCTTGGCTATTTCAGGGTCCTGTTTTTCCCTTAAGTTGCATCTGATTTGGTCTATTCTTTCTTGCACCAGCCAGAACAGTCCCTTTGGGACGTTCTCCTGATTCAAGAGCCCAGAATATTTTGGACTCCTTTCTGTTCTGACCTGATGAATCCTCTATACCAAAGGTCCAGCAGTAAGTGGCCTACATTCAGTAATATGATAGTTATGCCACCACAAAGCTTACTTAATTAAAGAGAATATTGGTAGAGGAACACAGATATGGCTATATGAGATATATAGTCCTGCTAACCAGGACCTCTCACAGTTGCTTTTACAGAGGACTGCAAAAGAAAACACCAGAAACATATTCAACTAATCTCAGGATCCATTCTTCTCACCAGATCTCAACCTAATTTTTGGTCCTTAGCTGTTGCCTTCAAATGGAGGTAAAATCAAACACATGCACTTTGTCACTCCCACTTTATTTACCTATTCTTGGAGGTAAACAATCCTTACCTTTTCATTTCTCCCCTCACACACAGGACTATGCATAACTTCCTGTGACCTTTATAAACTATATTAAAATTGTGTTATGCAAAAGCCCTTGAGCTCAGCCTGCGCAGACTGGTACACTAATACATCAGAGCCCAGTGTCATGCTGAGATATTTGCTCACTTCTAGAAACAGTGTCATTGCACTGGTGATATACTACATCTAAACCAGTAAACCACACTCCTCACCTTGGACAAAGCATAATCATGATATGACTGCTGCCACAAGCAATGATTCATGCTATTTAGGTGTCTCCATAAACCGTTGTTATTTTCCTGTACAAAATTTTCTCAATTTCTTAAGACTTTACTTGATTTACTTATATACAGAGGGTTTGTTGGTTTTTACTAAGCTCCTAACTGAAATCTCCTTCTATAGCATATTTTCTGCTTGTGCACCTTCTGTCCTTTAGGTGTTGAAGTTTACTCTGGTGTTTAGCTACAGCTTCGACTTGAATGAGCTTTCCGGTGAATTACTTAAAACTAAGCAAGAATAGCCTCTGTCATCATTCTTTGCAATTATTCATTCTAGCAAGCAGCCACTTAAAATGTGGCTCTGATCATACTTACTGCTGAGCACCAAAATTCTCCCCCCCACCTTTTTTTTTTTTGTCCAGAGGCTGGAAGTATAGCCTTACCAACAGAGACTATTACAGCTTGGTATCCTAGTCACATAGATTAAACTTTTATAAGGTAAGGGAAATAAAATGGAGGAAAAAATTAATGAGGAAAAAGATTCCCATGACTCCTAATTTTAACAATGTAACTAGATCCATAGTATCAGGAAAAGCAGTGGAGCATCAGGCGCCAAACAGGCAGCAGCTACAATTGAGCAAACATTCCCTTGGGCTCACCCAGAGCTTACATGCTGTTTGGAATGGGACATACCTGGAGTCTAGACCAGAGCAGAGAGATTTAGCAATATAGGTTTGCCCAGAAACATTTATTCTTATCCTTATTCTTATGATGCTTGTATCCAGGAATAGTCCCCACAGAAAGAGAGGAAGAACTTAAATGATTTTTTTATAGAAGGTAGTATATTTTTATAAATAAAGAGGCAGGAAACATTTTCAAAGAGACTGTACAGAAGAGGTGACAGCCAGCCATCAACCTGTGCAAATTCAAGGGCTAATTTCAAATTAGTGAAGTATAAAAGCTAACTTTATGTCAGATCATGCATGAAAAATCAGACTTATCACATATGTCAATATTTTACTGAGATCTGATCAAAAAAAAAAGAGCTAAAATAATGCAAATGATTACTAACTGAAGAGCCTAGTTCACAGGATGTGGAAAAATATATAAAGAAGCTGTACTTTTGTGGAAAGAATTCTTATTTATACATGGTTGTTATTTATCCAGGAAGAATTGTATTTAAGGCTTTTTGAAAAAAAACCAGAATTGTAAGTGGATATGTATGAAACTGCGGGAGTGACTGATCTACAGATTGCAGTGAATTTTCTCTGCTTGAAGAATTTAGCATGCCAAACTGAGTAACCATTCTGGAAAATGGAGAGTCTGTTTGCTATTTGCTTACTTCCACAAGCATTAATTCTATTCAGCTTGTTCTTAAAGAGCTGTCAGTGTTGTTATTTTCTTCTTTTTTTTTTTTTTTTTTTTTCAGGGGAAACTACAAGGATTCCTCTTCTGAACTTTTCTTCCTCTTAAAAGCAGATTTGTATTGCCAGGCACACATCATGCTCTGAACTTGGTTTCATTCCCTGAAGGATTTGGTTCTATGGTTTACAAGAAGTACTATTGACTGACTGAAGGGGAATTCTCCACTGCGGTAGATTCTCCTATTTCTACATAAAGCTGATACTGTTTCCAGAGTCAATGAAAGGTGCAGTTCTGTGTGATCTCAATTTGTCTTCATCACAGTACGCAGCCAAAGACAAAACAAAGATATATTCTTGAAATGGTGCTGAATTTCAGAGGTAAAACTCTACCCTTGCTGAGCATGCGGTCGGTGTGATTTGTAACAAAGAAGAGAACAGCGCACTTTCTTTGCATAAATAATTTAAATGCAGCAACTACTGTAGCAACCACACAGAATATAAATTGCTAATTCCAGGGACTAAATCCCGTGATTTCAATATCAAACCACTAAGAGGCTATATTTGTCAGACCACAGCCGGCGCTTACATGGCAGAGCTCAGAGCAACTAATAGCACTTCTGTATTCAAATGGTAATTACAAGAAGTAGAAACCCAGCCCCATCTTAAATCTTTAGTTATAACTGTTCATTTTTCTCATAAAGAAATAAAACAGCACCATTTTTAAAAGAGCACTTTTGAAGTGCCTGTATATTTAAACCTAACTGTTTTGCATGCATGTTGTGAAACGTCCCTCTGCACTCTGCCAAATCCATTTCTTTGAGCAGACAGGTCATTGCAGATTACAAGAGTTCGCTACCCCTGGAGAGGTATTCCTGCCTGCTCACAGAGACTGTTGATTGTTCACCCTCACATGTATTTGATGAAGTAAGGAAAGCCAGAACATGAAAAAAAACCCCACAGAAAAAACATCGGGTACTAGAGGTGTAAAGAAAATAAAATACACACATCTAGAAGTCCAATGTTGTGCATAATTTGAAAAATGCTAAGCATTCCTGAAAATTGTAGATGCCAATGAAAGTACCAGCCTATTTCTTTTGTTATATAATTCCCTTTGGTTTGTTGTTATTTTTTTAAGATTAGTTCCCTTTAAAGCGAGACTTCTAAAAGCAGACTGTGTATCTCTACTTAGCTGTTTATCTATTCATCCCCAGGTGAGAAATGCCGTGTGATTTTCAGCCAAATCCAGCTGAACAGACTTGATCAGACTTGATTAGCTGCACTGCTCACCATCTTATCCATTCGTTTTTGGGTTCTTTTTTTAATGCCACTTAGGAAAACTCACAACGTCCCACCAAGACATCCTTCCAATATCAACCCTGCACATACCCAAATGATTCTCTTTGGAAAAGGTTTTTCAACTAATTATTTGTCTTACCTCTACTGGACATGGCCTTATGAAACAAAAAATAATGAAAAATTGCAGCTTTAGGTAATATTACTTCCACTTGAAAACTACTCCTTTCTAAGACTCTGGGAGAAATATTTTTTGTCCTTCAGACACGTGAGAATGCTGAGAAAGACTTTTTTCAATTTGTCGTGGGAAATCCATATATCTTCATATATTTGCATTTAGCATCAAGAATGAGATGTAGAAATATTTTGCATCCTCAGTAGACACAGATTTTACTCTAAATCTTATCGTTTCATGGCAACTCTTACAAGAGACTTCTTCATTGACAAGACTTCCACAGATGACTGAAGCACCTGAAAATCTTACTCTTGAAAACTCCTGAAGACAACTTAGTAAGGACCAAAAGTTGTTAATGTTCACAGACATCATGGCCTTGATTACTTTCTTTTTGAAAAAAGACAATAGTTCTAGCCACTTGAAATTCACCTAAAATTCTTCGGGTTTGTGCTTTTGTTTTTCTTTTATCTGATGTTTCTGATTCAGAAAGCCCAAATGCTTTTGTGTGTTTTTCTACGCTTGACACTTGGCACTGTGAGATGGGTGGCACCATTGACACTAATCGGAGGAATCATGAACACTTGCTAGTGACAAGAAACAGCTTCTTCACAATGGTCTGTGGAACATAAAAATAGCTGTAGGAAAACAACATATTACATAGGAAGACATAATAATTTTTGGACCCTACAAACTGATTAAATTATTTTCCAGCTGGCAAATTAAGCTATCAAAAATAGAAGTGTCCCTAGTGTATCTACATGACATTCCAGCAAAAACTTGCAAGAAGCAGATCTTATTAATGGTAGAGTGGGTGTAGATTGTTTACTCTGGAAGAAGTCATCATCTTTTATAGAATGATAAACATTCCTTGACCACACTGGTTCTTGCATCTGAAAGATAATAATGTGTGCAGCTTCCCTCTATCCCAAATGTACTTGTTCCCTTTACAGCTATACAACATTTTTATAGTCCTTTAAATCCTTCTATCTCAAAACCAACTAAAGAGAAGATAGAACAATGAAAAAGATCCTCTGCTGAGAAAAACCCCAAACCAAAACAGCAAATGCCACTGTTTTAAAATGCAGCTTCTGTTATATCCATTTGTATTGGCTGTTTCTTTTAAACATATCTAGAGCCTACACTGCATGTCTTCTAAACTGTTTTTGTTGCTAATCCATGTTTTTTAACTACATTTAAAACTATTACTCTTGCAAGTTAAAATAAGTGAAACGTATACGTATCTCAGCGATGGGAATTCCATAGTTACTCCAAAGCTATATTCTTCTACATTTTTCCTTGTCTCATCTTTCTTTTTATTTCTGTGATGAGATTCATAGGATAAACAGAATAAAAATTTCTGTGCTGTCGTATCAAAAACAATTGCAAGTGGTCATTCATGTGTACTAATTTCTTGAAAATCAGATCTATATTTATATACAGTCATTTAATGGTTTGCAGCTAAAATTCAGTCTGTCAGTTTTACTGCCTGTTAATAGGAAAAGATAATAAAAACAAAATGAGAAAAAATATATCATTTGCTCTTGGTGGACGTTTAGCATATTTTAACAATATAAGTTCATATTTCTTTTTTCATTACATAAAGTAATGAAAACAATTGAAATATTAACACTAAAAAAACTTATACGATGAGTTTTTCACTGTCTCCAAACCCCTCAAAAAAAGCCAAATTCTTAGATGGAGGAGAGTCTACAAGCTGGCCAAGTGACTGCAGGAAGGAAGTAAATAAAAGTGGGATCCTGTTGCAGTAGATGCTGCATACAAAATTTATTTCCATGGGCAGATGAGTGAAATAAGGAAGTGAAGATGATGGATAGGAAAAACAAGAAATGCATAAGACCAAAGTCCAAAATGAGGATGTTGCAAGAAATATGTCATAGTTTAACCCCACCTGGCAACTCAGCCCCACACAGCCACACACTTGCACTCTACCTCAGCAGGATGGGGGAGAGAATCAGAAGACTAAAAGTGAAAAAACTCAGGTATTGAGACAAAGACAGTTTAATAGGTAAAGCAAAAGCAAGCAAAGGTAAGCAAGGAATTCACTCACCTCTTCCTGTGGGCAGGCAGGTGTTCAGCCATTTCCCCTAAAACAGGGCTCCACTATGTGTAAGACTGACTTGGGAGCATAAATGCCATCACTCCGAACATCCCCCTCATTTCCTCCTTCTTCCCCTATGATGCCATATGGTATGGAATATCCCTTTGGTCTGCTGGAGTCAGCTGTCCTGGCTGTGTCCCTTCCAATTACATGTTCACCCCCAGCCTCCTCACTGGTGGGGCAGTGTGAGGAGCAGAAAAGGCCTCGCAGTGTGAGCAGTGCTCAGCATAACAAAAACATCCCTGTGTTATCAACACTATTTCCAGCACAAACCCAAAACACAGCACCATTCTAGCTACTATGAAGAAAATTAACCCTACCCCAGTCATACCCAGCACAATAAGCCACCAAAGCATGGGTAGTTATGGACTCCATTTGTTGCATTTTGGAAAAGGAGACAACAACAAAAAAACCCTAATATCATGGCTAATATAGAGCTTAAAATATATATTAATTAGCAATTCTTTAACATCTAAATGACTTGGAAAATAGGTCTTTTATGCATAAAAGGTCTTACTATTTCAGTTGCAGTTAGGATATCTCAGAGGATTGCAGTCTTTTTTTGGTAAACAGCAGCAGCAGCAGCAACAAATCACTTGCAGCTCCCTGCTCTGCACCAACTACACAGTTCTACAGAGTTCCCACCTCTACAAATTGAGCCTTGATACCAGGTCATATTTTCATAGAACTAACCATAGGATATTCCAACTGCTATCTCAACCACAACAGAGTGGAATAGACAGACAATACCACTCTGACATAAAAGCTGATTTGTCAAAAAATTTGAGAAACATTAGGTCCAGCAGAAGGAGTTCCAGCAGAATTGTTCTACATTAGCATTTTGAGTTATGCATATTCGACCCTATCTTAATAGTCCCAAAGCTCAATTTATCATATTGAAGAACCAGGGCTTCAGATGTTGCATAAAACTTAACCTCCCTTTCACTCATGAGATGGCTGCCAAGGAAGGATATGCAGCAGAAACATCCAGTTCTCTCTTAGCTTCTGTAATGTTTGTACTAAATGAAAACAGGGCGTAATTCTTTTTCAGCAATGAAACTTCTCAAGCCTGGGCACCTCAAAGCACATTTTTTGAATAAGACCTTGCTCTTAAACATTGTAGTATTAACCAGTAGTATAAATAACAGTAACTCTGTTATAATCCTGGTTCCAGTTTTGTTGAATGACAATGTGGCTAAAGAGCAACATCACAGTCCCTACTGTCAAATGCCTCTGGAGAAAACTCCTTCCAGGTAGGGCATGCTGTTTTAAAAAGTGATACAGTAGACAGCTTTGTGGTGCAGAGGAGTCTGTTTGCCTTCAGAAATTCATACCTTGCCTAGCTTCAGCCACATTTCAAATGTTCCTAGAATGGTTTCCTAGAATGTTTCAAATAATTTTATTTTAATTTGAGGCAAAACATTAGCATCTTCAGTGAAGTCAATAACAGTCATAAAGCTTTCATCACTCAAGAAACTGGTGTGCTTAAAAGCACGTTTGTAACTTCTTTGAAGCCTTGATAATATAAGTAGCAACAGAACACTGTGGTTCAGAAACCTCTCAGGAAAACTGGATTCTGCTTATTTTGCTCCCTAATATGGTTAGTTCTAGCTGGCATCTCTAAAAATTAAATTCATTATTAAGAAGAGCTTCAAAGAGCATAACAATCAGAGTAAATGTCACACTCATTAATCACCCTCCTAAACAGACAAAGCAAATAGCATAGATTCATAGAATCATTAAGGTTAGAAAGGACCTCCAAGATCATGGAGAATAACCTTTGACCAAACACCACCATGTCAACTAGACCATAGCACCAAGTGCCATGTTTAGTTGTTTATCGAACACTTCCAGCAATGGTGACTCCACCAGTTTCCTGGGCAGCCCATTCCAAAGCTTGACAACCATTTCAGTGAAGAAATTCTTCCTGTTGTCCAACCTGAACATCCTCTGGCACATCTTGGCGCCATTTCCTCGTCTGGTCACTTGTTGCCTGGGAGGAGAGGCCAATCCTGGCTAAACCTGGCTACAACCTCCTTTCAGTAGTTGTAGAGAGGGATAAGGTCTCTCCTGAGCCTTCTTTTCTCCAGCTACTCAGCCACTCCTCCTATAACTTACTCTCTAGACCCTTCACCAGCTTTGTTACCCTTCTCTGGACACGCTCCAGCACCTCAATGTCTTTCCTAGTAGTGAGGGGCCCAGAACTAGACTCAGTACACAATGTGCAGCCTCACCAGTGGGAGTACAGAGGGACATTCATTTCCCTGGTCCTGCTGGCCACACTATTCTTGACCAGGATGCCATTGGCCTTCTGTGCCACCTGAGCACACTTTTGGCTCATGTTCAGCCGGCTGTCGACCAGCAACCCCTGGTCCTTTTCTGCTGTGTCACTTTCCAGCCATTCTTCCCCAAAGCTGTGGCACTGCATGGGGTTGTTGTGATCCAAGAGCAGGACCTGGCACTTCACCTTATTGAACCTCATACCATTTGCTTCAGCCTCGTCATTGATCCCTCTGCAGAGCCTTTCTAGTCTCCAGCAGATCAACACTTCTGCTCATCTGCGAACTTACTGAGGGTGCACTCTATCCCCTCTTCCACAGCATTGATAAAGGTATAAAAACCAGCCCCATTATACTGAGCCCTGGGAAAGAAACACCACTAATGACTGGCTACCGACAGGATGTGGCATCATCACATCTGATTATTTGACAAACAAAAAAGAAATATGAATTCATAAGAAATGTAGGCTTAGACACAAGTAAGTTACTTTTTCACACCTTTGATAACCCTGGTAAATCAAGTATTAAATAAAAAGGTAGAAAGGTAAATTACATTTTCTATTTTACATAAACACTGAAAATATCACTGCTTGGAAAATTATTAAAATGGAGGCGTGTGAAATTTGTAAAATAAGAGATCATCAGAGTTTCAAACAAGTTTAACCAAGTAAACACACACAAAAATAATCAAGGAAACATAGGTTGCCCCATGCAATTCAGGGAAATATAAACAGACAAAGTTCTCAGCATAATCTGGTCTCCAAAATGGTTGAAATTACCTGAGAAGGATGGCAGCAACCAGATCCAGCAGCTTGCATAGCAAAGATATGGGTCTGCTGTCCATTTAAAGCATTCCTTCGTATTTTTTTGGACCAGGAACTAGCTCTTTCCAGAATGGAAACAGAAGAAAAGGAGTGATAAAAAATGATCATTATCTTGTACTCTGTAGAAGGGCCACAACTGTGGCCCTTATATCAGTTCTGATAACTGATATAAGAAGAACTAAAAAGCAGAGTACTTCACTGAAACACCGGACGAGTTTCTCAACCATCTTGGATTTGCTCACAAAGGAATTTCCTTCACTTGCTTGTTTTCCAAAACAAAAGTATCTCACTTGAAGCATATCATATACCAAAGAGAGTAAACTGAGATCCATATATAGTAAGTAGAAAGTTGTCATCCCACTACCTTGAATAACAGAGAAACCTACAGTAGACTTTTACTCTTCCAAAAAGTCCATGGAGAATTATTTCTTTGTCTAACCACCAACATTAAACAGTATAAAATTTCCCCATTTCATTAATGGGAAAAGGGTCTGGATTCTATCTTCAGTTCAATTTTCCATCCTGATGAGAAGAAAGCCCTAAAGCTCCTTATATTGGATGTTTTCAATAAAGTGTTAAAGGTACTTAGAAAAAGCAATTTCTATATGACAAATTGTGGCAGATCAATGTAATCTGTTACATTTCACACCAGTAATAACAAAAATCTGAATGCTGATGTAAGAACTTTTTGAGTGTCAGTAGACCAAACTGACAGTCGAAGTTTATCACATCACTGCTTTGACTGACAGAAATATAGATCTCAATGCATATGAGCATATACTGCACCTCCTGCACCTGGTTTGGTTTCAAAACAATAGGAAATGGCTGGTGAATATGTAGCAGAAACTGCCTTTTCATAAGAGCTTCTAGAAATATTCACATTCATTATCAAGCTTCCAATACTTTTATTGACACACAAACACACAAACAAATCTTGGTCACTCAGACCAAGGTAAGTGTAACCACAGAAGCCTTACATTAAAGGAAATTGAAAAGTACTGATGTCACTTCTGGTGTCATGATATTGGTGATGTAAACACTAATCCTCCTAATACAAATAAAGCAGTGTATATTACACAAATTAATGCAGTCAGGATTCTGAATAGAATTCATCAGGCCAAGGAAACGTGATAAAATAACCAACCAACAAGAAATTGTCAACACACTGCCGTAAAAATAGCCTATGTAAGTAAAGACAAAAGGTTGTCTCTAAGTGTCTCAAATTTTCTCTTTGGCCAAGACTATCAAGTCAAAGCAGTGGGGTTTATGGCTGTGTTGTCTACACAGGCTGCTTCATGCTATGTAGCTTTCTATTGAATCAAAATTTTCCTGTTAACTTACAAATTCTCACAATGATGTGTTTCAGTGCTTTGACTTTACTCGTATCTCATTTATCACAGCAGAGAAGACTGACTGAAGAATTTCAATCAAACATCTGCCTGCTTTCCATGCTGAGTGAAAATCTAAACTTGCAGTTATTTACTCAGCATTTTTGCAGCAAGCTTGTAAGATCAGCCAGGAAAGATGATCAGTGTGCAGCTGAACATGACCACTGTCAGCTCAGTGGCATGGAAGAATGTGCTCCCTTCCATTCTCCTGGACTGTAATATGCACACATGGTATTGTTTGTAGTGCCATCATTTCTAAGTACATTTAATTCTCATTTTGCAAGTTATTTCTTCTAAAAATAAACCAAAAATCATTTCCCTATTATTATTGTAAACTTCACCATTAAAACACCAGGGCTGTAAAAGGTCTTACTTACAGGACTTCTCTAGCTGCAGCTGCTGTATCCAAAGTTTTCTCTCCCATGATTTTCCTAGGTCATTTGTCTTCTCATCCTTCTGCTGTTGTTAAATCTTCTAAGATAACCTGAAATTGTGTGATTGCTGATATTTTTAATGTGCTTTTCAGGTTCTTTTAATGTATTTCAATATACTAAGCTCTTATTTTTCCTCTATTTCCCTGCCTCTCTCCCTCCCTTCCCCACCCACCTCTCTTTCTCTCCCCCCTTCTCCCCTCCCTTAATATTTTCTCAGGTAGAAGAAACTATAATAAAGACGATATGTGGATTATTATCTTTAGAATCACCACAGGGGTTTTCAAAATACAATCAAATGTTGTTTTCTACTCTGCGCAAATAAACTTGTCATAGTGGAAATAGTTAATTTATTTTCCCAGAGAAGTATTGATTTAAGCTGAAATAAGTTACAAAAGTATTGGGAAAAAAAAGAAACACAATCTGGCTGTACTAATAGATGTACTCCTTGCCCAGCTGAAAGTTTATAAAAATATATTTAACTCTTTCTCATCCACAATGTTTTGTGACCTATGAAGCAAAGTTATTTTGAAATAATTTACTGATGATCCTCTCTTTTCTGAAAATGTTCTCCTTTCTGCCCTGCTATATTCCATTCTTAGTCACTTTTAAAATGTTTAATTCTTGAAAAACCATACTGAAATCTCTGATTTAGATATTTAGTCCAGCATAGTTCCACCTAGACCTGGTCTTTGGTCAGATAAAAAACAGAATTGGCTTTGCTTCTTATAAGAGAAAGGAAAGATTTCAGAAGTTCCTGAGCTGCACTAAACCTCCTTTTTTTTTTTCCCACCTATACATAGTAGACTGCCTTGTACGAAATCCAGGCTCTGGTCCTTGGCCTTAATTCAGCCATTCAAATTAACTGTCCTGCTTTCCATAAATAATTAAATCTTCTTTGGGCTGAAAAGAATAAGACTAAAGAAGGATTTTAATCAAGGTCTCTAACATCCTGTCTAACCACTGGGCTTTTCAGGAATTTGCCTTGAAAAGAAACTACAGATAATTTTTTTTCATCAAACATACAATTCCAGTAGAAATATTAGTTTTGACAACTTATAAATTTTTTGAGAGAAAGCAGTTACTCAAAGATTCCTAACCAGTTTTTCTGACAAATGTGACATCATTCAACATCCATTGTTTGCTGTTTCTCAGTCCTAAGTGCTGTCTCAAGCTGTATTGTGGGACCAGAGGCCACTCATGGGGTCAGAACCCTCCACTGACAGCAGCCCTGGTCTGAGAACATCTGCCTCAGTGCCCAGTGTGGAAGCCTCAGGGCTGTAAACAAGCAACATATTCATTTGGATTTACCAAGATTCTTTATTTTACCCAAGAAGTAACTCATTTGGGTCTGGAAGTTTGCTAGCTTTTCCTTTTCACTATTAATTTAAAAACAATATAGAGTCATTTACTCTTGAAATACCATT
Organism: Chiroxiphia lanceolata; assembly: GCF_009829145.1. Lineage (NCBI taxonomy): Eukaryota > Metazoa > Chordata > Aves > Passeriformes > Pipridae > Chiroxiphia > Chiroxiphia lanceolata. Next base: position 41,615,344 of record NC_045641.1, on the reverse strand, counting down.
TTGAAGCATCAATTGATTCTGAAGCAAACCCCAAAACAATTAATTTTTAAATAGACTAAATGAAACATTGTTCTTTATGATTTTTAAGGGGGTTTTTTTGCCTGTTTTTTACGAGTATTGTATATCAGATTAAGAATAAATGCTCAGTGTGTATTCCTTTGACCACTATCTACTTAGTCACAAGTCTGGTAGAGTACCTGCTTATGGGTAAACACAATAGCTGTTGGATTTATAGTTTTTGTCAGAAAGTATTATGTAAGACTGTTGATGATATAAAAAGAGTCTTGCTATTTGAAGGAAAAAATGTGGCTAACTCTGTTTTCCTACTGAAAGAAACACATCTTAAATATGATAAGGCTGTAGCTTTTAAATTTCCTTAAACTTGGCCCATCTTCAACTGTACCATGGAGGGGTTGACATTGAAAATCTAGCATTATTCCACTAAACTACCTTCTGGGAACCCTGAAATGTTGTCTTCTACAGTAACCTCTGAGATGCTTTAGGGTTTTTTTCTTTTATTTTATATAACAAATTTTTTGCTGAACCAGATGTTTTTGATGGACTCTAGTTTTAGGGGTACAATTCCGCACTTGCAATAATTGTAAGGTCAATTACATTTACACATTTTTCATGCTCAGCTACACATACAAATGCTTACATTTACCCTAACAATTACCTTGTGGAGACAAAACTGTAATCACAGAATGGCAGACTAGTTCACATTCACTTTAGCAATTAACACCACAGCATCTTAAAAACACCTTATTCCCTGCTAGAACCTCTCATTCCTCACAGCCTTCTGACAAGAGCAGGAAGGTAATTGGGCTTTCTTTTAGACTGTAAGAATTAATACTTCCTAAGTGTCTAAATTGTTTCATCACACTGTACACCTCAAACAATAACTGGATTTACGCAATGCTTTTTTGGCCTGCAGTTGAGTTACAAATGTGGAACTAAGTACAAAGGGTCCATTTGGGACTAATCTCAACTGGCCTTGTTCCTTAAAATGCCTGTTCACTGAATGATTACTCATTCAGTGAACATCCCTTCAGAAGCTGTAGGAGCCTACAGGATCAGCTCATTAACTGCCTGTTCTGTGTTACCTCCATCCTGTGAAAACCTCAGCCATCCAACCTGACAGCACCATTTTCATCATTCACTAATGAGTAATAGGTAACACTTCTGGTGAAAGCAGAGCTGAAACTGCAAGTTTGTATGTATATTTATATTATTTATATTGTCTTTAGTCACACTTGATACAAAATGTATTAATTCCTAAATGTGAAATAAAGTCATATTAGGTACTGAGTAGAATTGAATTTATGTAATTTAAGCTAATTATTTTAAAGTTTTAGACCAAAGATTATTTGGAAAGGGTTGTCTCGTTCAGCAATTACATTATCTGTTTCACTCATTTTACTTTCATTAAAAGGAATACTAAAAATATATTTGAAATTCATCTGTGGTTTAATTGTATTTACAACAGTTGCATTTTTCTAAATATTTGGTAATTGTTCTACAGAATTAAAAGTTATTATGACAACTACATATAAATAATTTACAGGAAGAAAATTATAGCGATATATTTATACGGGTCGGTGGGGGGGGGAGCAGGACGAACACCAACCTTGCAGTATTGTTTACTACATATTCAAAAAGCAGTAGATTAAAATCACATACAAAAAAGAAACCATTATATTTTCTATGTAAATTATGTATCTAGCTCATCAGGATAAGAGGGAGACTGTTGTGGCACTCTATCACAGTCCTGCAGAGAGATGACAAAAACAACAGGAGGAAATTCAGATATATTTCAACAATAAAAGAGGAAAGGATAAGCTGTTACATATTAAAAAAAAATTCATGAAACCTCTCTTATCTATTTAATTCTAGCAATGTTGGCATTCCATGGGCCAGAATTATTTTTTTTGTACCAGATAGGTGCTTTTTTCTACTTCAACATCGCCATTATTCAAACTCCAGTTGGTCCTGACAATTATTTATTATTTAATCTCATTACTATGAACTGTAAAATGACTGGGAATTTACAAGAAGGCAGAGTAGTTATATTTTCTTTGATGGACTGTTTTCATAATTTCAAACTTTAATTCTTTTAATTATTTTTAAATTCTTAAAAACATATCAAACATTCGGGAGCTATTAAGGGAAAACCCTCTTTTTTAAAATTAATTTATAGTGAAATAATGTTTCATTTTTCTGTGTTCTATAACTATGTATTCACTCATATTTACCCCTTTAAATAAAAAGACAAAAGAAAGTAAAAAACAATAGTGTACTAGTTTAAGTCCCCTCTAGGCTGGCACCCTTTTCTCAGCAGTAGCCATATATGATTATCTAGGGATGATTATAAGAGCAAATGAAAATAAATCTTACCTATACCAATCACAAGCTCCAACCATTTTCAAGTCAGGGACATAGTGATCTAGATAGGATTACTGTGTACATTGTTATTCTCAATATTTTTTTTCCTTTGAACTTATTCAGGCCTTTCTTGAGCACCAAATAAACTTTAGGGTTCCACATTATACTTGGTGAAAGTCCTCTTGTTTTGAAACTGTTGTCATCAGTTTTATTTCATTTTGTGGCAAAGAGACTGCAATATCAGTTGAGTCCCTGAATGCCACTAAGAAATCTGTAAATCTGTATTATTTCAAACATGTTTTTCCCAGACTGATGACTGCTAACTTTTTTGTTCCTTGTGCAGAAGTAATTTCATACTCTTGATGGTCTTTGTTGCCCATTTGTTGTTTTTCAGATCTCAATCCATATCAAAATGATCGAGTGGTTCATTTAGAAGCTTTCTGAAAACCTTCAATGCCATTACTTTCATTTGCTCTCATCAATCACGTATGTATACTGTGAAACAATAATTCAGAAAACACAGAAACTGTGTTGCTTTAATGACGGACCAGAAAATAAGTCATTTAAATGATGCCACAACTGTCAGTGATTCAAGACTTAATGAGACAGGCAACTAGATTGTGAAATTTTTGGTCTGCAAGGATGGGCAGTTTATTGCTGATCAATTATAAGGGCCATGAGAGCATCCTCTGCTCCTGGAGATCTCACTGCTGGGGCTCAGGGACACCATGGTGGCAACATGGTCGCTTACCAGCCCATAACTCCAAACCTATAAATAAAAGAAATTAACAAGTGGTTAAGTAGGTGGCAGTCTTGAGAGCAAGATAGGGAGAGAAAGGAAAAGAAAAGGAGACAGCTGGAGGTGATGGGAAAGAAAATTATTTTCATGCCATTGGAGAAAAAAGGTTTAAATTAAGTGCTAAGAGATCATAGAGACGGTGGATGGAAAACATAATTATGTATACAAGAATAAGCTGGGCTAAAAATTTAAGTTAAATGGTAATATTTGCTTTTCTCTGTTTGTTTTATCCCTCAGCTTTTGCAGTCAACAACAGCCAGTGAATTTACAAAAGAGATTGTATATAGAAACCACGTGTAACACATGGATTTACTAATCATTTATGGGACTGTGGTGCCTGGCCAAAAGAACAGACCAAAGAAACAGTTTAGTAGACAAAACTCCGATCACTGTTGTTTAAGTCTTCAGTTTATACACGTGTTTCTGTTGTTTACTTGTTTAAAACCTCTGTCTGTACTCTGGAAAACAGTGGCTTCATCTGGGCCTACAGCAAAGAAATTTGTACTTGTCTTTAAATACATTTTAGGGATAATTTTCAGCAGGGATAGGAGATGGCAGGGTCTGTCCTCGTCAGAACTTTAAAGTCCTCTGATTCTCTAAGGATCGATTCCCTGCTGCTGAGCATGGTGGCTAACTGCTGGCATCGAGCCTGGCACCAATGAGGAGGTGCAGAAGAGCAGTCTGGATGTTACAACCCAAGCTGGGGGCAAGGAGGAAACCCCACCAGGAAAAACAAGTATTAGAGCTGTTGACAGGTTCTATGTCTTGAATATACAACAGGAAAAGTTACTTTGCTGTCTTTGCCAGGGTATTCTATCATCCACGTTGCTAACTTAAAACATTCAAATTACTATTAAGAAAAAAAGGTGACATTTTAAGTGAGGGTCCAGGCTCCTGCTCAAAAAAACAAACGAAAAACAAACCAAACAAAACCCCAAAACCAAACGAACAATCAAACAAATAAACAAAAACCAAACAAAAACCACCAAACCCCAAACCCCCAAAACAAATCTTTAATAACTTCATTTTGGATCTAATATTCACAGAATCACAGAACTATGGAACGTTTTGTATCTGAAGAGACCTTAAAAATAATTTAGTTTCACTCCCTTGTCATAGGTAGGGATACTTTCCACTAGACCAGGTTGCTCAAAGCCCCATCCAACCTGGCCTTAAACATATTCAGAGATTAGGCATCCACAGCTTCTCTGGGCCTGTGGATGTGCCTGTGCCTCACCACGCTCACAGTAAAGAATTTCTTCCCAATGTCTAATCTAAACCTACCCTCTTTCAGTTTAAACCCACTACCCCTTATCCTGTCACTACCTATCTACCACTATTTACCCTTGTAAATAGTCCCTCTCCAGCTTTCTTGTAGGTGCCCTCTAGGTACTGGAAGGTGCAATAAGGTCTCCCCAGAGGATTCTCTTCTCCAGACTGAACAAACCCAGATCTCTCAGCCTGACTTCATAGGAGAGTGCTCCAGCCCTCTGGTCACCTTTGTAGCCCTCCTCTGGACTCGCGCCTACAGATCCATACTCCATCTTCTTTAAGAGCCTGCAGTTGTGACCAGTATTTCCCCTGCTCACACAGTTGTTTCCCAAGAAAGGAGTCAATTTTAAGGGCTTGGCACCAGCTTTGTATTTTCATCTTCCTTTACCCAAATAGCATGAGCAACACACAGTTCCTTGTTAGAAAGGGCACAAGATCAAAATTCAGTCTGTGGCTCAACAATGAGAATAGGAAAGAACTTCCCCATAGCACCATGGAATGGATGCTCATTCCCATAGCACCATGGAATGGATGCTCATTCACAAAGCACCAGGTGCAGTTTGTTCTCTGCATTTCCCTGCATGACACTTCAGGTATTTGGCAGCCTCCCAGTGGCCATGGTGAGTGCTTTGGATGACATGCTGAAGAACTAGACTCTATCTATTGTGTTGATCAGTCAGTTTTAATTCTAGACAGTTTGGCCTGTGCAAGATCTATGCATAGCTGCAAATATTCAAGATCATACATAGACATAAAGAGCAAAGAAAAACAAAAAAGAAGTTTATCCAGAGCAAAAAATTCCTTTTGAATTTTCCTTGTAAAAAGCCACAGAAGAGAAAAATCATCCTGGCTTCATAACATGATGGAATAATGCTAAGATGCAAACATTTTAGTTACTGCATTACATTATAACCAAACTGTCCTAAAATATGCAGAAAAGACACTCAAATAAGAAACAATGCTTGTTCAATAATCAGAAAACCTTCTCAGTTCCTAATATGAAAGAGAATCTTTAAAACAAAGAGATTAGAATGCAATTAAGGAGCATCAGTGTGAATGATATGCCTCCTTTTTGTTTCACTGCCCATTAAATCAAATTTAGTACTGTAAGCTGATAGAAGAGAGAAGAGCAGCATCAAAAGGAGTAACTGGGAATGCATGACTCATGAATGAGAAGTAGATTCCACCACACTATTGTCAAATATAGCATGCTGTTGATAAATGGAGATGAATTTCTGGTTTCCTTTTTGTGCTTTTTCTTCAACCTTCTATTCTGTCTGTGGGTCATGGTTTGTTTTTCCTGACAGTTTGAGATTTCTGAGCTACTGCGATATGGTGCCAACACATACTGTGCACAGCAAGTGAAGAAGAAACAATCTGGCTGTTGTTTCTTGCTTTGCAAATAGCAATTTTCTTCTCATAACTATATTTTAGATCCTAGTACCAGAGGCCTATTTTTAGACAATTAATGTTTCTGTCCCAATTTTATGTCTATTTAAGATCACAATTCTTATGAAAAATTAAAATTGGCACCCAGTTAGAATGAAAAATTGTGCAAATATCCAGAATATGTTGCAATACAACTTCAGCAAATTGGAGTGAAAGCAATTCTTGCTTCTGCTTATTACTGACCTTGGCTTTCTGAGGAATCAGGATTACAATATTGAATGTTTTCAAGGTGAAGTTCGTTCAACTGAATTTAAATCAAGGAGAAATTTAAAAGCCTTTTTTATAAATTGTACTTAATTATTATCTAGGTTTAAAATAATAATAATTCAACAAATATTTTGTATTTAACACATATTAAGTAACAAATGGAATTTGCTACTACTCTATTTAGACATTCACTGGCTATGGTTAACATGAAGCCAAATTTCCAACACCAGATCTCAGGTCTTTTGCCAAATAATCATGATATCATGTCAAGAAATTCCTAGAACAAATAGTGATATAAATCATTTGCCATGTGCAATTAACTATAAATTTCATTTAGATTTAATAGGCTATTTACTGCGTGATCTTATGTTATAAATTATCACAGCTCTGTTGAAGTCAATGGAGCCTGTATATACCAGCTAAATCTCTTCTTACAGTTGGATGATTAATGTTGCTTTTTAATATTCAGTAGAAAAATATGTTGTGATATTGAGAAACATCAAAAAAGAACATGCAAATAAACCTTAGAACTTTTTTGGGACTTTTCAAGAGATGCTGAAAGCTAACATTTGTGTACAAAAATAAAAGTAGAAATCTCATCATAATTTGTTTACAAGTTATTTTGACTACTTTATTTGAAGATCTTTAAATTAGCTCCAGGGACAAAAGGAGAGAAGGGAAAGAAATTGTACTGAAAATGAACCCTAATTAAAACCAGCCATCAATCACACCTGAGGTAAGACAACTAATTGCCTAGTCTAGGGATTATTGAAGATCAGACTGATTCTGCAATAATGACCATTCTTTAACACTGGATTACATAAAGTAATCCAGAATCATCCAGTTTAATTACTTGTACTTTTGTCTCTTCAAGAAGAAAACTTAATTTGTAAATAGTCTATCTAATGGAGAACATCAGCTGTTCACACATTCATTGCCCAGTGTTGTTTTACCCATGGAAGTAACATGTTCTTTTTCTCCTATTCTAACAGACCACTTGACTGTGTTTACATTTCTTAAAAAGATTGAAGACATAGTGACCTTTACTAAATAATTAAATGTGATAATTCTGGATTATCTCTTAATTAAACCACAGCTTTGAAACACCCTTTGTGATTCTATCAACAAGCGATTCCAGATAATCTTGAGACAAAGCAATTAATCTTTCCTTTGGATTGCTTTCCTTGATCCCTTTTCTGAAAGTAGTTATTAACATTATTTACCTTCTTCGTCATCACCATCTGTCTGAGCATTTGGACTTTGTTTTATTTATAGGTATATTCTCATATTTTCAATGGACTGTGCACCTTTTCACTCTGTTTCTGTCATTTACCAAGGGTTTTCACATAAGTAGTGGCACCACACTAGCCATGTGGGGGTTTTCTTGTGTTAAACTCATTGATAAGTTCCTGAGAATAGTCATATTTTGATCTCTCCATTTCAAAGGTCTGCTATATAGATTCATCAGTCTCAGTATTCAGTGTGATAATATCCAAATAGTTACTGTCCAGTAGTCACAAAAGTAGTGGTAGATTTTGGAAAGGACAGAACATATTAATGAAATTGGAGCTGAAGTGAAATTGAACTTCATGTGATTATTTTGATTGACCCGCTTAATTAATGGAAAACCACACAGAATGACTTCAAAACCCTGGAGATCAATATCAGCTGCTTTACATTCTCTATTACCTCATTTTGGGAAACTGAATGTCTGCCATTGAATTGGTCTTGCTGGATGTAAAGATTTTGTAATAGTTTGGAAACCAGCACCTATTTAAAACCTTTTCTGAAGAGGCTTACACATATATTAGTACTTTATTTCTCTTTCATTCCTATTAATCTGTATGAGGGTTGTTCATAAGGGCCAACATTATGCTAACAAGGCTAATCTCTCCCTGTATATTCAATTCAAAAAGGTGGATGGCCATTTAGAAGAGCTACATCAGGTCTATCTTGCCCAATTAAATTGTAGCAAGAGAGTAGTGAGTTTTATATCACCCTTTGTGAATATCCTTCTCCAGAATTTTCCCATGTAAAAATAGCTGTAACAATTTCAGGCTGTTTCCTGTAAACTATAAAATAATTACAACTGCCATTTGTCTTTCTTTTCATATATTTCATGTTATCCAGAAACATATTAACAATGAAACAGCAGTTGATTATTAACAGACACGTTGGAGGGACAAATAAAGTTTTATAATGAGTTGGAATTGAATGTCAAGACTAGTAAAGAGGATAAACAGAAATCACTGCTCTATCAGCAGCCATAGGTAGAGAGTACTTGTATTACAACTTTTCATCAAAACAGATTTGTCAAATTGGTGCATGAATTTTCTTGGCAGTAAAAGGAAAAGGAGATTTTGTTTACATTGATGCAGAATTTTTAATATTTACACATTGAAAGCTCCCATCTTTAAGGGATTCCTTGGCTTCAACATAAATGTCTATATTAAATAATTTGTTAAGATGAGAGCAATATTTGGCCCAGTAGCTTAAAAAAATCTATGAAATAAATCTGCATTCGGATACATTTCTGATGATTATCACGAGGAAATAAAATAGAGAAATCATCATGTTTCAAATTGAACTTCTGCACATGAAATACTCAAAGAGTTTGTGGACTGCTGAGAATAACTGAAACACATGACAGCATTGTTAAGCAGATTTGCTGTGCATTAGAAGTGTTATGTCACCACTGAAAATCAACCTACGACTTTAATGGTATATTACATTCCTGAAAATGTTAAAAGCATTATTTCATAGTTATGCTTTATAAGCCACGAATTATACTGAAGAAGCTTCCCAAGTTTGAAGAAAATATTTTTGCAAGGTGTTTCCAAAATGAAACCCATTTCTACCATAAAAGGATTTTCACAATTGTGTCCTTTTCTTGCACACATACACACACTCATATAATCACAGTAAAATATCAAAAGGATGAGAATTTTTCAACTCCATAAACTGCCAACTGATGCTAAGAAAATAGGCTCAGATTTTTATACCAAGTTAGTACATATTTTAAGTAACAAGCACAAACTTACACCTGAAATGCACTGGACCTGCCAGTTGGAGTATGCAAGAGATCAGACTGACAAACAGAATCCATCTGCCAAATCAATTGTCAAAGTTATAGAAATTATATTAATTTAAGTAACAATTCTCATTGGTTTCACATAATTTTATTTTTTTCAAGAGACGCTGTCAGTAATGAGCTAGAAATGCAAGCTAAATCATAAAATATTCACTATATCACAGGAAAAGGGAAATCCTATATCTTGGACATAAAAGAAGGGAAGACATGATTATCCCTCAACAGCTGTATTTCCATGTGTGGCAAGAAATAATTTTATTTTGTGGTCAGCTATTTAAAGTTTCAGTTAAAAAGTCAATATTACCTTGTTCTTCAAGAAAACACTGAAATGAAGCTTATTACAGTAGTGAGTTTTATGCCTGTGCCTGTTTAATCATGATTTTGGTATGCATATAACAAAGTTTTCTAAAAAAAATCATCTCTACATGTGAAAGTGAGATTTTCCTTTTTTTCTCCTACTTTACAGGATTAGAATTTGCTACTGGTTCCACTATTCCTTTCTAAGTCTTCTCAAACCATTGACTGAGATTTCTTCTGAATGACCAACAGCTATCTGAACACTGCTGTGTTTTCTAGCTAGCCTGTAAACTCCTCAGAGAAGAGATTGTATCCCGTCTGTGTGTGAAGAGCACACACTCTTGCTAAGTTAACAAATGATGGTGTTTTCCCTTGTCTGTCACTTTACACAGCAATAGCCTATCTTTCACTGGCCCTTTCTTGGGCTAGAGGAAGAAAGCCAATCTAACCAGGAAACTGAACCAGGAGTATCTAGAGGGTGCTCAATATGAAGACCTGTCTAGGTTGAAATTGTTACTCTGTTCAGTTTGCCCCAAACTGATGGCTTATGATTCTTTCTTTTTTCCTAATAGGTCAGTTAATTGGTTTGTAAGAGTACAGTCCAACACCACCAAAATCAATGACCACACCATAATTTACTGCAGAAGGACGGAAATTGAATACTAAGACAGAAAAAGTTATCCTGCTGCTCGACTGTTATTTTTGTTGCTCCCAAAGAAAATTTTTCTCCTTCAAGAATTAGGAATATAGGAGGGTGTAAGTCTACTATGTCTAAAAATTGTGAGGCTTTAAGAAGAAAGGAAACACGGTAAGCTACAGGAAATTCACAGCTCAAAGCAGATATCTGGAGATATAACACTCTCAAAGCATTCACTCAGAAACTTATACCCAATTCTCCTGAAATTTCAGCTCAAATCGTATGTACACAATTAGTGTTCTACTTGACATATCCTACAATCATACTGTGAAGTTCCTCTTGTCTCAATAGCCCCAACAAAGGAAGCTGCTGAGCAGTACCCAGACAAGTATTTGGAAAGAATGAGTGAATGCAAAAAATGGCATTTGCTCTATTTTCTAACTTCAGATGGTAAGTAAAGTAGGCTGTGCCATCTGCTGAACAATTTGCCTCCACACTGTCTTGTCTGCCACTTGTTTAACATGTAATGTGTTATGTTACTCTGACAGGAGTGCAACATCAGCAGGCCCTAACAGGGTATGTCTCTCAATGGGATGACAGGCGACACCGACTATGCCTCTGAAATACTGCCAGTTTAATTTCTATCTTCCAGACTCATTTCTCAAGATTATTAATGATAGTTTGAGACTGAGTTTGCAGAACACTGAGTTTAGCTCCTGCAAATTACTCCCTGTCCTTTCCAGAAGGGAGGCCTGTGGGTGTTATGACAATATCATTGTATTCTTTTAGTTCACATCTTTTTTCCTCACTGTTTTCATAACACACACTCTGTCATCCTCCCTGCCTTTTTATGTCAATTTTTTCTTTTGTTTTCTTTTTTATCTTCCTTTTTGTGTTCTTTTTTTTTAAATGAAACTTAACATTGCCTCCTTATAAAGAAACCTCAAGCTTCTATGCTCACTGTCTTCCCTCCCTGCCATCTCTACCCTGGGCAGAGGGGAACACTGAGGAATCACTGTGGCAGGGTACAGAATTTTTGGACAATGGGTGGCTGCTCCAAGTTATGCCTGCTATTAATCTAGAGCACTAAATTAGAGCCTGCAGCTATGTCACATAATGCTAAAATCCGTCCAGATACTTCAAACAGAAAACTATCTATGATCACTAGCTGTTTACTAGAACATAGTAAACAGCTAGTGTCATAAGTTGCTAGGTTTATCTCACTTTTGTATGCTTTTATCAGACCTGGGTCTTGTGTTAAATTTTGTTTTTTTCACCTGCAGAGTCAGAAACAGATAAAAATTTTCAAATAATAACTACAAATCAGCTTGCAGGTCCAGCAGCATTTAAAACATTTCATGCTTGCTTTCTTCGAGAATGTGATTTGTGGTCCTGTTAAAATGGAGTATTTTATTTAGTAGTTGGAACAAACCATGGGAGCAACTTCAAAAAAAAACACTTATAGAGAGGTTATTGAAACAAAAGTAGCCCTAGCATTGGTAAGGCTTATGAGCTCCAGCGTGGCAATGCATTAACATGTCTTTATGGTTTCCAGGCCAGATCTGGCTTCCATTCAGACAGCTCAGTATGCAAGCAGATCAAACGTGTGACAGTCTGCGCCCGTCTGTGCAGACAAAGCCTCGGCTGCTTTCTCTGGCTCATCCTGCTTAGGCTGGTTTTGATGCTCCCTAATGAAAACACATTAAAGCCATTAAAAGTATTTATGTGTGCTCTCCTAAGGCCCCAAAACTAAGTGCTGGTGGTCAGCAGGGCTTCGATCTCTTTTCTTGCTGAAAAGACTCCACTAAGTAATCAGACCATAAGCTGAACACTCATTCGATTACATAGCACACACAAGTAAGAAATTACCAGCGACTGAGAAAGGCTCAATATTAGCTTTACTAAAGCATGTCTCATCTTACTGAATTTCACTTACAAATGGAATTAACTTCAATTTTTAACTCACTGTATGCACAGACTACCACAGCCCAGGTTTGACCTGGAAGCAGTAGTCAGAACTGAATGTATCACAAATCAGACCCATGATGAGACAAGATATCTAACAAAAGCAGTGCATTTTTTCCAGCTCCCAAACTGCAGAAACAGTCAATGATCTTTATGTTATCAAAAAGACTGATTGCCACATGCTGCTATCACACCACGTCTGAACAGCAACATAATGTTCCTTTGTCCTTCTGTTGGTGGTATCACCACCCCTTATGGAAATGTTTACTAATGCTGAACATGCATCATCTTCTAAGAACTACAGAGTAGCAAAAGCATATCTAAGTTATCCTTGGCTTTCTTCAGTGGAAAATGTCAAGTTTCAGGTCAGAGCAGCCAATATTCATAAGTTTTCAGATATCTATGTCTAGCATACAAAATGTTTATGTAAACCCCTTAATAAAAATCATGATATACAGTTTTCCTCTTCTGGCACAACAGAGCACTTCAAAGTCAGGATAAATCTTACACAACCATGAGATACCATTTTTACACTGGCTGGTCTGAAATTATTTAACAGATTTCCATATGAGCTAAGGCCCTCACTGGCTTCCACCCTGAGTATAAGATGCTATTTTACATCTTTTTGTGCCAAAGATGTCCAGAACTAGCAAACAACAGGACAACTGTGTTAATTATAACATTAAAAAACCTCATTAGAACAAAAACTATAAAGCAGACTTTAATTATAAATTTAAGTCATTCACATATATTCGTACTCTCTTATCTCTTAGGAAGAAAATAAAAATGAACTACAGGTCAGTTTTTCAGCCTGCAGTTTTTGAATTTCCAGAACATATTCAGATACAATTGTAAACAAAGTTATATTAAAAAAAATAAAATCACACATAACACAGTAGTATTGCCAATGCTTAAAGCTATATGTAATAAACAAAATATTAAATAGTAAGGGTGCATGCTCCCATTGTGTCTATACATTTGCACCTCCCAAGCAGTTGCATAAAATAAGGAGATCCCTGCTTGTTATGATTCTAAATAATTCTGGATACATTAAGATGGAAGATAGAATGTCAAAATACTCTATTACTGGGTGGCCAGTTCCTAGTTCACTGCTTTTGACAATTTGTTCCTTGATGTTAGCCTCAAAATACAGTTTAATTAATTAGAAGAATTTTGTTATAGCATTTTACACTGATCTCATGTCCTCCCTTGATCTCCAGGAATCCCATATTGCAATAGTAAGTGGGTAACACTGAGTAAGCAACTACTGCACAGAGCCTTGGACATAACACTATGAATCAGGAAACTTCACAGGGATTCTCTCTTTCAAAGAAAAATTAAGACAGAGTGTTTTCTGAGCTGTGGTTTCTAAAAACTTTGTGGATCTTTGGTACAAGAGTAGGGGACTAACCTCATTATCTTTCAAAAGTTTTAGACACATAATTGCATCTTTCTGGCCTACATTCCTCTGGCAGATGCTATTGGGTTTAGTACTGTTTCTCGTTGACTGCTGCAAATGCCTTTGAGCTTCAGTTGCTCTGAAGTGTTAAATACTGCTTTGTTTTGCTTCAAAGGCATTTCTGCCATGGGAAAACTATCACTTTATGACCCTTCTGTATGTTGCAGGAGTGATGAGACATTAAAATATTCTGATAGCCTCAGGAAAAGGTTTTAGGAAATATACCAGTATTAATAAAATGGTGAGTGGTGTTTTAAATCTTTCTTTACATCAGACCTTTTAATGTGACATTGAAATCTATGGAACATACCCTGCATAAGCAGACTGTCAGCATGTCATACAGGGAATTGTAGTTTTAAAAATATAAAAGGCACAACAATTTAACTGAGTGAAATTTTCCTTCACTGTTGGAAATGGAGTCCAAAATATTTTATGTCATATACCCCAAAACTATGCAACTAGATTTAAACTCAAAAAAAAAAAAATTGCTAGCACAACTGAACCACTGTACTTTACAAAAACAGGCCCGTGGGCTGCAGAACTGGCAGCCTGGTTTCCTTTGGGTTGTGTCTAACGGTCAGATCCCCTGATGTCTGAAAAGGTGTAAGCTCCTGTTTTCCACCATTGAGGTTCTCACTTTCCAATCTGGATTTGCTTTCAGCATTTCTTTTCCAGAAGGACTGAGGGAGGGGGAGGATGGGGGAAAGCACAATAGCAGAGTCTTTTTTCCTGTATCCAGCTGCCTATTTTCTGGCTACTAACAGGACAACTAAATGTACATTGCTCTTGGTAGAATATGGCCAAGAAAGATCATAAGGTGGTAGGAGTGAGATAGACAGACAGACATTGTGTAAGCCTCATCACACTAAAAGAGAAGTCAAACTTCATCCGCATCCTTGTATTTTCAGTCAATTCTTTCCAAAATCATCTAGTTTATACTGTTCTTCCTTAAGCCCTGTTTCTGTTTAGACTGCTATTCCTCATCATACTGATCACGGTAGTATGTGATCCAAAGGTGTGCAAGGAAACATCCACTTGAATAGGTAAATATGTTTGCTTATGCAAAACCATTAATGATACAAGAAAGCTATGGTAGTTGATAAAGCTGTTTTTCTACCTGACTGTAAGTAAACTATTTTGGTTTCTGCAATTTGTGGAGTACTTTTCTTGTTTCTTTTATGCACTTCTGCATCAGGTATTTTTTACCCTTCTCTCTTTCCCTTGCTTTATATTCCTGTCAGCATTTGACAGTCTTTGTTTAGGTAAGCTCACTTGTTCTGGGGAAATGCAATTCTTTCAACTTTGTCTGTCATTTTAAAAACAAGGTAGCAACAATGAAAGATGTAATCAAACTGTTAAATGTGGAAGCTCAAAGACAGGTTACCCACAAAGAAAGAATAAAATCTACTCTGTCAAAATAATGATTTAGACTCTTCTGTTAACAGGTTTCTGAAGTAGTAGTAGGAGTAAATCATGTTCTTAAATGCTTGAAATCAATTAACTATAATGAAATGGAACAGCATAATGATTTGTAATCTTGGTATTTTAAAGTAATAGACCATAAACTTCTTAAAGAAACATATTTATTGAGCAATTTTAAATTGAGAATATTTTCAAAATGTAACATCTTAGAAATGGATGCCTCTCGACCAATTGAATAATTCTGTCAAAGTCAAGAGCACTTGGAAAAAAAAAAAATCTATCAAGGGAGCAAGAACAGTTTAATAATACACTAAGCAGAAAGCATGAAAAAATTTCTCAGTAATGTTAAAGGCTAAATTAAACATCAAAAAATGAAGCATCGGTATCTCATACGTGCCACAACCCAACTAGACAATACTGGACAACTAGGATTAGGAAAGATATAGAATATTTAACTCTTTTGAAAGCAAACCCTATCTGTATTAGAAAGATATAGAATATTTAACTCTTTTGAAAGCAAACCCTATCTGTATTAGAAAACACTGGGATGTTGCACGCTTTGTTCTGGGGATAGCAGTGCTTCATCTCAGCTCTCCTGCTTATTGAAAATGACCTGCTTGGTGTCCTCCAAGCCAAAGACAAAAGCGAGGCTGTTAAACATCAGTGCTAGAGCTATCACTGAGATACAACCCTGTAAGTAGAAAAAAAAATCCATTCTCTGTTCAGAATTAACATTCATAAATTACTCTTAAGATTAATTGATTATGTGGAAAGTTCTAAGTACAAACAAGTTTAAAATATAATTAAATCCAGTGCTACCCCTCTAAACTGTACGCCATTGTGGTTTTTTATAGAGAGTTGAAGTCAGGTACCATTAAATCACACAAGAGGAATAGACCTGTGCGTAAAAACAGATCTGCTCTCACCATGAAGCAAGTACTTTCCCTTAAGGTTAATTTTGACAGACTCGCCTTTGTTGTAAAGCTCCACCTCCAGAATGTATTTAGCTAGCACCAAAGATAGTAAGCATTCCAGCTCTGAATGTCCAGCTTTAGTCAAAACTATCCTGAGTCCAAACACAAGAAAAACAGGAATCTCTCTTGCAACCTAAATGTTGCAAGATGCAGTGACTAGTAAAATTAGTGTCTCTAACCCACTGTAAAATGGCAATTAAAACTAGTAATTTCCTTTTTCATCTCTATGCAAGCATTATGAAACAAGGATTAGCAAGTACAGAATCAAACACAGAACTTGTAGCTATTCAAATAGCTTGGCATATGTTTGTCATCACTGATTCATCTGTAGTGAACAACAGATGCTGCTAAGTTGGTGAGGTTTTTTTTATGGCTTGCTTGGAAATAAAACCATAGCCTATTTACTAATACTCATTCCTTAGCATGCTTTCCTTCTTAAGCTTGGTTTAACAAACAATTAACTATTGCTCTTCATAATTATTATCTTTTATGAGGAACAAATGACATGATAAATAACAAGAAAAACCTGGGGTTTTAGGGTTTGATTCTGCACCTGAGCCTGTAGTGGGGTCCTATGATTTTTCTAGATATGAAAGTGCAATATGTGGATATTAAAATAGGATACAACGGATGTGGGGTTAATTTATCGTGTAATAGACAGCTAGCTTTCAAAAAGTTTACACATCTAATCCTTATTACAACACTTGACTGAAAAACAGATATGGTAGAAAGGTCATTTTTCTTATGTTTCTGTAATACATTCTCATGCAACATTCTCCATCCTTGATGTATCCTATTCCCATTCCTACTGATGTATTGCATTAGGAACCACTAGCTCTTCTTTGACCAGTTTCAAACGATCTGTGTATTTCAGTCAGTGTCCTGCTATGCTCGTGGCTTTCCCTACCAGACTATTGTATGTCCTATTTGATCTCACTGGGTTTCACTAAGCTCATCTGAAATGGGGAAGTTCATATTAAAGGTTTTCCTAGTTATCTTCTTTATGCAAAAAACCAAAACCAAACAACTAATTTTTATTGTTTCACTCCTAAACATTATGTTTTTTAAAGGATTAGAGATTACATATTCTGGAGCGAGTACTGTGATCGATTACATTAAGGACCATGAAGGGCCTATCAATAGATCCAATCATTCTGGCTTCTCAGGTAGAATAATTGTCCCCATTCATGTACTGTAAGCATGAAACACATCATCTGGTATAATTATAGAAGCAGCTTGGACAAAATGAACTCATCAATTTGCTTTGTTAACACTCTCACATATAATTCTAGGTCAGCCTAGGATCCAGCTGTATCACTTCCAATCACATTAACTTCTACTTCACCAAAAAGTAGATTTTTGCTTTCAGCATGAATAATATTACCAAATTACTGTAGGTCAGCTGACCTACAGTAAACATCCATGAAATAAATGTTTAGACATATCAAATGCGAGGTGACTAGCCTTAAATTAAGCTTCTTGCACTCTTTCTTAATTAAATTAAATTAGCCCATGCTCACAGTGACTGCTGACATCGGCTGAACCTCAGCTGACAAATATCTCTAACAGGCACAACAGTATAAAAGCACATTTGGACTCTGCAATTAACTGTAAATTGTGTGGGGATTTTGTTGGTTTTGTGCTTGTTTGGTATTGTTTTAAAGGCAAATCTTAAAAAAATGCAGACATTGATTTCTCCGTAAGGTGGTCCTGAAAGATAAGACCTTCTGTGAGCTTCAAGTACCAAAATGTCCACTCTAAATCTAGCAAGCAAGTTTGTAATCAAAATGCTGCCATCATTAATGGATTTGAGATTTGGAGTGGGAAGCTTTCACATTTCAAGTATACATGTTTTGTCTATACTGCCACAAGAATGTTAAACCCTGATGTTTTAAGCTTCATAAAAGCCCATTCCTGTCATTGCACAGACCCGCACTGAAGGAAGTGAAGGCAACAGTACTGTGAGAGCCAGATGTAAGTTAAGTGCTTGAGAAGATGAGAGGTAATCTACATGCAAAACAATGATTAACCCTTCCAACAGTTCTTTGAAAAGTAGACTTCATCCATGTATAAGCAATATTAAAACTGAAGATTAGGTAAGATTAAAATGTTGCATTTTATATTTAAAAAAGAAACCCTACCTAATAAGCAGCATGATCCAAGATTTTTTAAAATGCAAGCTTCCTGCTTCAGTCACTTCTCAACTGAATCTTTCAACTGAGTTGACAAATTGTTTGCTCTGCCTTAGTCTGTAAAACTGGAATATGCCAACTGAACTACTAGCATTGTGGCAGAAAGTGCTTAGCAAACAAAGCTGAACCTATTAAAGAGATGGGAGATGAGGCTGCTAGAAAAATCAGGGAGGGACATGATGCTTCTAGAAAAATCAGGTGAGCATGCAACAAATCACAGCTGTGTCCCTGAAGGTAGAGCTGAACTAACGAGAATCCAATCACTCTAAAAAATGGAATTAGGACAGAAAAAGACATCCATTAGTGAAGTTTTTTGTGGATTTTCTTTGGTAAATAAAGTGAGGTACAAATTTTTTCATTAAAAATTAAAAACATGCAAGCCGCATAAGTGTCAGCATTTTAGAGGAAAAAGTTGATCATCAAGTCTGTGACGAAAGAAAACAATTATTAACATACAGGAGTTATTACAACTGGACTTTACAAAAGAAAAATAAGGTTTAAGTGTACATTCTACCCTCATCCGTGTGAGATAGCATATTTAGAACTAGATTATTTGGTTTATTCCAACTAGAATCTGTCCTTTTTAATAATAACTTCAGGTAACAGAAACCCACATAATTTTCAAGAGGCTTGGGATTTATTAGGGCTGCTGTATTTGTGTTTTTCTCTCTTTTTTTGTGTGTTATAAACACCAGTAAAAAAACCCCATCTAACTCTCAGAAAATACAGCTTTTTGTTCAATTATATTTTGCTAGAGCAAAGTAAATTTTAGGCTGAGATTCCTCCCCTTCTCCTTGATTACTTGGCTCCATCCTATCAATCATGATTATGTTCCTGCTACAATTACAGTTTTTAATCAATTTTCAAACAACCTTGCTCAGTGGACTGTGAAGTGTATTTGAAATCCTTCATAAGAGAAGTCTGAAAATGACCAAAAAAATAATGTTTTTTGCAGACTGGGGAGGAAGGGGTTATTCATAGGCATGACAGAGGGATCATCTTCTTATCAGGCTTTACCACTCATTCAGTACAGCACCGAAATAAATATAAATGTGCACTTGACAAACTGAAACATGAATTAATTCTCAGTTGGTTACCCTAGCTGCCTTAACAACAGAAGCTCTCCAAGCATTTGAAGGGAATATATGTTCCAACAAATTGTGTTTTCCCAAACATAGAAGAAAAAAATGACTTTTGCAAAGCATCCTTGTTTTAATTTGCTAATGTGACCTTGTATGCTAAAACAACAATTCACTGTTTGAGTGCAGCCCTTGCTCTGCCCCAGCACTGATGCTTTAAAGCAGTTTCTGTCTTGATGCTCTTAATAACACAGCTTCACGTTGCCCGAGTGAGGCAGTAGGCTCTAACAGAAAAACACAGTGTACTTGGGGCGTTCCTTGTGTAAAGACCCCTCCAGGTCTCTGTTCCCGAACAGAGTATGTGCTAGAATAATTTTTAGTGCAATAGAAGATCAGAAAAATAATCAGAGGAACCAGCATATAAATGTTAACAAGTCCTTATCCCAAGCGGTTTTCTGTGAAATTTTAGTCACTCAAGTCAATGACAAAACCATTATTAACTTCAACTGGGACAGAATTTCTTCCTTACAAGCCAAGTAGATGACAAACAGTGGCATATTGCCTGAAAAGCAGCAGAAACTGTAAGGCAACATTTTTTTTTCAGTTTTGTCTCATATACTGCTATGTCTTGTTCTCTTTAGATTTTGTTAGTAATCCAAACTTCTCTCTTCAAGAGATTTACTGCCTTCCCCTGGTTTTCAAACTATCACCAAGACAGAAACGTCTGGCAGGGGAAATTACTGCCAGAAAAGTACCAACATATATTTAAAAGACATAACTATCTGGACCTTTTTCAGCATTTTAGTATTTTAGACACAGAATATACTGTATCTGATATAGAAGGATCAGAGCAAATCATTGCCATTGAACTTTGCAGTGAGTGACACTCCATCGAAAAAGCACATCCTTCAGTTCTTTTAACTGGGTATCCACCCTTGTGATTCAAGAGGGTTCCTAGGGCCTAAATGAGTTATTGTCCCCCTTGTACAAGATCATCTCCACATGTTCATAGTAATCATCAATGTTTAATTTAGCAGATGTTTGGAACCTGTACAATTCCTCTTAAGAGGTATGGAATATGCTTATACCATTTCCAATGTCGAATTAAAAGTAGAAATCCAACACCAAGTAATGCTGCTTATTGAGAATAAATCAATCTATCATTTCTACAGCTTTCCAAGTCTCTCTGATCTGAAATGTTTGAAGCAATTTTATGTTTTAAGTATTACTGTCCTTTCTCATCATTTAAGAGGCAAAATCAGAGGTTTTAAAAATCTATTAACCCTCCAAAGAAGTAATCTATATAAAAGTTAGACTTGTGTACCCTGTTGTTCTTACTTATAGTCCCTTGAATGAGGCAGAAAAACTAATTACTTTTATTTATACAGTCCCATTAGAGCACTCTACAGTCAACTGGAAGGAACAAATCACTGCTCTCAAGACACTATTGTCTGCAACAAATATTGCAAGGCAAGTAGGGACAAGAGCCAATGGTAAGAGTGAGGTTATAGGAAGACTAGGGTTAGGGAAGTTCGAGAGATGATCTCTTTGTCTTGTCAATTCCCGAGATTCTAAGCAGGGAACAGTCAGATGAGTGTGACAATTTGGGATTTGCAAAAAAATGTCATGTAGTCCCATTCAACATATTTGAGAGCCCAAACATCAGTTGGTACTTTTATAATAAGAAATAAAAATGGACAAAGCCATCACTTGTAAATGCATCTTCCCATATTGTTTGTCTTCCTTTTTTTCCCCTGAAGCAGTAAGACTTGTTCCTAGGAATCATGTTAAAAAACAAAGAAAGAAAAGAAAAAAACCCATATACTTTATTAAAAGGCTACTCTTCCCCTTGTTTTGCCAATGAATGCCTTCTTTCCTTCAGTTTTTGTTTAATTCAGTTTCAATATTACATGTCTCCATCATGACAATTTTCCTCATTAGAACAATTTCTCACCAGAACTCAAATTAAAATTACTTCTGTTCTCACACCAATCTTCACAGACTTCCTTTCAGAAACACTTTTTTGGTTTTGCCCTTAGGGTTTGGACTGAAGTAGAGATTTCCTACCCTGCTATTTGTTTAGCTGTTAATGAGTTGCCATGGCTACTTTTTAATTTTGAAGGTAAAATAAAACAATAGAAAACATGTTTCTGAATCCTCTAGCAAATGAGGACAGCAGGTTCAGTTAGGTGTCTAATCTACTGCATAGCTTTGCAAGGTAATAATATTCGATTCAAAAACAAAAGAGGCCTTTTAAATTTGTACACTTTGATTATAAATGCTTTCAGGATGCTTTGGTCCAGTTTTGCTATAGTTTTCTATTTTGTGTCCCTCAGGTTTAATGAAGTCTGGGATTCCACCTCTACAAAGAAAGAAATTCACATAATCAGTACAGGTGGTCTTTTTCATATTATACTTTTTTAATAAGGTGAATGGAATCCATGCATGGTTGCATTTGCTTCTCCCTCCTCTCTCACTGACCATTCATTGGGGAACTATCAAGGTCCAGCCTGCTTCTCCCAGCTCAGCTTCTCCCTATGGTCAATTAACACTTGTCAACTTTCTAAAGGTATTTAAAGTAGAAATCATGCTTTCGTAGTCCCTGTGTAATCTTTCCAAGCATGCCTTGCATATGAAAGATCAACTTTTCACAAACACACAACAAGATGAGCAGCCATTAGAAAGTTGTCTTCCTGCTTTGTATGCCAGGCTGTAACAGTTCAAAAGATGCAGAAAAAAGAAAATTTTCTGATGTAATTCTTGCTAGTAGCCATTTTTGAGATTTAGTGAATTATATTATAGGGATCACCATCATTTTGTTTGTGCATTACTTTCAGAAACAGACTTGATGTTGAACTCAGACAGGCTCACCTGGTTTCAGGTTTAGCAAAATTATGCTAAATGTCCTGACAACCTGCAGCTGGCATAAGCATAGTGTGAAGATCCTGCTTCATAATTTTGTTGTTATTCCAGAGAGATGTGAGATATGCTTCCATAGCTTCACCTGGAGTTACCTGGGTCCAGGTGCATGTATCAGTTTTTTGTGGAACTCTGGGGCTTTTGTACAGCCAATTATTTATTAATATGGGAAAAAAGCTAAAAAAATAACTAAATACAATCACGATTTCTCCTTCCTTGTTCTTACTCCTAGACTTCCCTCAGAATAAAATAAATTTTAAAAAGATGACCTGTTTGATGACATCTTTTATTAGTAATTTCTCAATTAAATTTGAAAAACTATTTCAAATATACCTTAATTTATAAATAGTAAATTAAAAAATGCACCATAACTGAAATGATGATGAAAAACAAGGTAAGCAGACAGCAAAACATGATAGAACTTTAACAAATATTGCCAAAAAAACAACTATTTGAGTAAACTAATCTGTTCAGAATTCTAAGTATTAACAACCCTATTTGCAGACACTAGATTCCATCTCTTTTCAAAATCATGATCTTCATTGAGTTAAACAAGAATCTACTTTTATATGGTCACCTCTACTCGACATTTATATATCACTACTGAGAGTCCACAAAAATCCTAACCAGCACACATCTCATTTCACATGGCTTTTTTATTTCTTCCTATGTCAAAGAGGAAGTCTTCACATCAGTCAGAATAAACAATTTGTTTACAGCAAATAACTTATTCAGAATAAATCGGATAAGTATCTGCAGAATTGACAAGAGAGAAGAAAAGGACAAAAAAGGCTATAAAATGATGGTGGTTGGAAAAAAATAATCCTATCCCAGAATCTTACATCTTCATATTGTCATATAAAAACCTTCTCTATTACAATAGAAAAAACATTGCTATATTCCAGCAACTGTGGGTGCACAACAGTGAATAGTTTTGGTAATGATTTACTTTGCATATTGGATAGAAACCAGAAGAAGGAATTGATTTAATACAAGGAACAATACACTATATTGTACACTTATGTACTGTAGAGAACCTTATGGTTGTGGTTGCAACAAACATGACAAAATAATAAATAAATCAATTCTATGAAAAATTAATTTCTCCTTGTAAGAAAAATACTGGGCATTCAGGAACATCTGTTTTCAAAAAAATTATAGACAAAATAAAATATATTTCTTCAGAAAGGGACAAAAATGCTTTGCTGACAGGAAAAAAAAATCTAGAGAAGAACCAATAAAGACTCTCAAGTAATCTCTACTTTCCAGGATCACTTGTTGCAGCAAACCACTGCATTATTGGGTTGAAAAATCTGTTCACCTGGGTTAAATAATTTCTTAAATCAAAACTGAGATCAAGTTTAGCCATCAAAGCCAAGCTCCATTTCTCCTTAGCTCAAAACAGAACCTGCAACTTAAACTATTCAAACTCTGCAAGAGAGAGAAAAAAAAAAAATTCATGCAGAAATAGAATGTCAGCAGCTAAGGGACCAGTGATGTAAGGAAAGACAGTCTTATACACAAGTTCTATCAAATGAAAAAACTCCACAACTGTTCTCACGACATGGCTTCCACACTCGTTTCTTCAAAAGGAAACCTTAAGGTTTCTTTAAAATATAAATCTGTGCTTCAATGCACACAAACTGAGAGAAATTAGTAAGTGTAAACAACAATTTAATCTTAGAGCCTTACACAGACATATCTGTAAGCTCAGTAATTTCAGTAAGTAAATGTAATTACACTTTGTCACTGAAACTATATTCAAAATAATTTGAGTACACAGCAAGACTGAATGAATTAATCTATTTTATCTTAAACCTTCTAGAAGGTTTGCCTGTGATGTTTCCGTCCTTCTGAAATGCTTCCTCATACATTACCTTTAGATCTGTTCAGCTCTAAACTGTGGCACCACTAAAGAGCCAGTGCACAACAAGAGGGTAAATAAGATAAAGAATTAATAGGGAAGGGAGAAACATCAACTTGAAATGTGAATAAAAATGCAACTGTAAAAGTTTTCCAATCAAGTGGCATAACCTGAGTGATGTATTCAGTCTTTCATGGGTGTCATGATTTAACCTCAGCTGGCAACTAAACAACTCACAGCCACTCACTCACTCTTTCCTGGTGGGATGGAGAAGTGGAAAGGTAAAAGTAAGAAAATTCATAGGTTGATATGAGCAAAATTTAATAACTGAAATTTAGATAAATTTAATAATTTAATAAATTTAATAATAATACTAATACTACCAATAATGAAAATACCAAAAATATGAGAGAAATAAAACCCAAGAAAAACAAGTGACACAAATGAAAAACAATGGCTCACCACTAACCAACCAATGCCCAGACAGTTCCCAAGCAGCAGCTCCCCCCTGCCAACCTCCACCCTAGTTTTACTGCTGAGCATGAAGCCATGTGGTTCAGAGTATCCCTTTGCTCAGCTGGGGTCAGCTGTCCTGGCTGTGTCCCCTCATAACTCCTTGTGCATCCCCAGCCTCCTCGCTGGTGGGGTGATGTGAATGGCCGAAAAGATTTTTATGCTTTGTAAGCATTGCTCAGCAGTAACAGAAACATCCCTGTGTTATCAACTGTTTCCAGCACAAATCTGAAACAAAGCACCATTCTAGCTACTGTGAAGAAAATTAACTCTATGCCAGCCAAAACCAGCACAATGGGGAATATATTTATGTCCTGACCTTTATAATACTATGTTCCGAGGCCAGTTCTTCCTGTTGCTAATGTTTGGTTTTGATTTGTTATTATACTAGAAGAACTTACAACTTTTTACAAGTCTGTATAGCTTTGAGGTTTTGTTTTGTTTTTTAAATTTACTGATGCATGCCCTTTCCTGTAGTTTATCCTAGAATAACTTAATGCTGGGATTCCTTCTTCATTCTTGGAATAAAGTCTGTCTCTCTAAAATTTTTACATATTTCCCCAAAAATTCCTACCTGTGCTTCCTGACACCAAGCTCTCTACTCCCTCATAAAATCAGATGTATTCTATTCCTTTAGACACATTCTTCCAATGTCACACTACCGAATCTCAGAGATTAAATGTTCAGTATCCATGTGAAGCAAGGAAGGGGCTTTTCAAATTGCAGGGTCAGTCTAACTAAAGGAACCTATATAATATCTGATTTGGGTCTCTATTTTTTTAAAAAGGACTACAAATAGAAGTTTCTATAAGGTAAGTGACACACAAGATTCTTCTTAGATTTCTTCAGATTCTCTCTCTGAAAGCTCTCATTTGCAACCCTTAAGTATGCATAAAAATAGACACTGTAATTCAGCTGCCAGTAACTGTTATGAGATGTGAACAGGAGGCAGTGTCTCTCTCATGCCACCTGCATTCCTCTCTGTCAGGCAAAACTGCTATGCAAATGCCTACAACAGAGTCCCAAGCCAGATCCAAATGAGCTGGTATACTTAGAATAATTTAGTACCTTACCCTTATACTAGGTGAAATCCCAGAAGTAATACAGCCATCCATACCAGCTACCGAGAGTAAGTTCAGATGGGCCTGTGAAAGCAGGACTAAAAACCACCACAGAGCTGTCATGTGCCTCAATCAGAAATGGAGATATAGCAAGTATCTGTTGCCCAAAAGTGTGACTCTTGGAAGAACGGAAACATTGGAAGCACAGCACAAGGTAGACAGACCAGGATCTCACAGAGAAGGGTTCCAGGCCAGGATGAAAGAGGAGGAGCTCAAGACCATGTTTAGAATCTATTTCCACAGGAAAGGAGTGACACAGTTCAGGTGATTCTTTGCATACTCTGTATTCATCATATGCCATTTCACCAAAACCTACTTAGGCCAGGAATCACTGAAAAAGAGGCATGACCTTTGATAAAGCATGACAAGTGAACTTGCAAGTCATGACCCAAAGCCTGTCTAGTGCTCTGCTCATGCCCATCAAGGTTTTTCAACCATAGAGCAAATCCTATCAATGCAGAGGACCTGAACGCAACAGAACTAGAAAGGTATAAGAATATTAGTGTTGCACTGAGCTAAGAAGGCTCTGTCCATAGAAAATTAGGAGAAAACCAAAAGGCCAAAGAACCATGTAGTTTCATAGTATCTTCTGTGCAGGAAGGCAGAAGATTTGAACCCATTGCAGCATGAGGAAAAAGGTGACCGCAGATGTGAAAAAGAACTTGTACATAGGTGAAGTCTTCTTTCCAGCCTTTGTAACCTATTAGACATTTCAGAAGCAATTTTACTGACATCATGTTTGTATGTTAATATAAAAACAATTTATAAATATATCTTATTTATCGGTTTTTATTCCTATAAAGTTTAGAAACAATAATCAAATATGATAGCTACCAGATCCCTTTGGCCAGATTTAGTGAGTATAAATACTAAAAGATGCTTCCAGAGAACCTTTTTGAAAATATCCACTGAGTTATAATTGCAATGTGATAGGTTGTATTCTACTTATGCTACATAATTCTCCCATACATAAAACAATCAACACTATTCATTAAATTAGAACAATTAAAACCCCCAAAGTGTTACAGTAACACAAAAGAATACACAGTGTATTAATTATCAATGCTTTATTATTGAAACAAAATTGAATTTTTTTTATCTGGCACATAAACAATTATTTCTACAAAAAGGAAAGCCTACAAATCTGATAATTTATACAAATAACAGTTTTTCAAAAAATAAAATTTTAATTTAGAAAACTGATCTTGTGCTCTTTTATATTTTTTTAGCACTGTCTGCAATAATCCACCATAAATCCCTGAGCAGAGAGACATAGTTTAAACATGTTTTAAATTTGTCCCAAAAGAAGAAAGTTATCAAGCCCAGACCTATATTAAAAAAAATGTATTCAGGGACATTCTTGGTAAATTTATGGTAGTCCTTTTTTCTTTCTTTTTCTTTTCTTTTTTTTGTTATAGAAACAAACAAAACCAGTTATCAATGCAAGCATGACACCGTATCACAGGAGTGCTCCCCTTTTCCCCCTTTTTGTGCAATGAATAAAAATTACTAAACAAGAATAAGTACAAGTTGAAGGAGACAAATAATATGGTGAATGGTTAAGACCAATAAGACATTGAAGTTTGATGACTGTTGAGAAAATAAAGCTCCAGGATACCACGTTCTATACCAAGTTCAGTTACAGTGACTATCTATTTCTATACTTTTTCCCAGAAAGCCAGTAAAGCAGGAGAATAAGTTCAAGCTACCATTGTATTCTAACACTGGTTTCAATTATAAAGTAGAAATTCAACTTTTGATCCTTCATTTTTGCTTTTCCAGCAACAATATTATTTGAGAAAAACTCGACACACTCCACAAAACCAGACAATCTTGCCCCTCTGGCCCTTCTGGCAGGCCAGTTGTAAACTTAGCAACTTATGGTATTTCAGTGAGAAATAGGAAAGAAAAAGAAACACACATTACTATATTTTTTTACTATACTGACTTTGAAACAGCTATTCCCCAATCTATTTCAATACGGGGGAGAATGACCAAGAAGGTAGAGTATAACTCAAGTGTTCCCTTTCCCATTAGGTACCACAAAACAAATGCAAGTAAAACCAAACAAAAGAAATAGCAACACTTACAGACTGTCGTGTTAATGGCAGGTAACATTGCTGCAGTCAAGTAATAAATAAATAAATACAGCAAAGAGTTCTCTACATTTTTGTTGGAATGGTGCTCAACAGTTAAAAAGGAATACATAAAGTAAAAACCCCAAACACTTTCTCAGTAATAAAGAGTTTTCAATAGAAGATCCTGAAGAAGCTTCAGTTCAAGGTGCTCTACCACTTTAACATTTTATCTATCATTATGAAAGGAATACTGAAGCAGATATCAAAGGGCCACTAAATGAAATAGTAAATTTTCTTACAAGCAATAATACTTATTCCAAAGAAAGAAAGCAGTTAATAAATGGTCTGGAAAAAAAACTGACTAAAGCTTCATACACTCAATTTGAAATAAATTACCTTTACATTGAAAATCTGAAGACTAAAACAGTAATGAGGACAAATCATTCTGAAACAGAAATAAATTGAACCTCACCAAAAGCGTATTTAGATATTTGACAGCTCTGCTGCTAGCACATGTAAGAATACAAACAGAATGCTAATATTTGGTTAGAATCTGAATAGGTAATACTCTTTAAAACACCACCACTGTGAAAAGTAACTGGCAACCACCATTACAAATTTCTCTTGTCCTACACTATTTTAAGCATAATCTAATCTAGTCCCTTCAGTTATCTATGAGCCTCACCAATGGATAACATTCCCTTTTCTCAGAGTTGCTCATAAAGTCTCATTTGTAGGATATCCAAGCACTAATACTTTCAAATCTCACTTGTACTAGTTATTGCAAACATATTGTATCCAGAGTCCAGTTTAAAGTTGGACTTATCTAACGGCAAAGTAAAGAGAGTCAGACACATTATTCTATAATACCAATTACTTTTTTTCCTAAGATGACAGTCTGACCATATTGATTTGGTATCAGGGCAAACATCACTCTTGCTTGTATTGCTAAATCACACCTATGAACTTTTTTTTGCCAACCTACATACTATATCTGATGTAGAATATGGGCAGTTCCTTAGTCATTCCGTCTACCTGACAGCAATTTGACTGTATGTCTCAAGAAACCTGCATTATAAGTTAACATGCTGAAATAACAGGCATGTGTCAGTAAACAACTTTGAATGCTGTCATCTAATCATGTTGACAGGTTTGAAAAAAATTGGCTATATAAGCTGAGAAATTGGAAAGCAAATGGTTCAAAAGTGAGATACAGCAGCATTAAGACAAACTGCAAACATGTTGGATTTAGTATACATTTTAATGAGTTACAGTATCAGCAAAATACTTTAACCCACTATTACCACTTTAACTCCCATATGGCTTAGTGTATACTGTGAAATTTTCCCTTAGTATTTCTATGACAGTACACATTTCAGGTATCCACCCAAAAGTAAGCAATATGGGATTTGCAATGATTTATCAAATATGCCAAAACACCTCCTCTCAAGTGCCATGGCTCCAAATATTTTTGTGAGGTAACAAGTCCTTCACGAATACCTCAAAGTATCTCTTACTCTATTTATCTGGTAGAATAGTTTCTCCTTAGCAGTAAGTAAGACCTCTGATCCTTGCAGTCAAGTCCAGTGAGTTCTCTGACCGAACAACTGTGTAGAAGTTCTAGTTTGTGGATTTAATAAGTTTAAGGAAGAAAAATTCAGAGTTTTCATTATCATGTTTTGGATGTCTTCAAACCTTGTTTCTCCATGATATTCCACAATTTGCGCAGGTTGGACTGGGTGATGACATCATCAGGTTTAAGTTGAAGAGCAAGGAGGTAGTTTGCTTCAGCCTCTTTCAATTTACCATTCAGATGGAGAATGGCTCCAAGATTCATTAGGGCAGCTGGATACTGGTACAATAAAAAAAAAAAGAAGGAAGAATATTAGGAGTATTTTCAATTTTTATTTTTAGACAATCTTTTTCCACTTAAAGAAGTTATTCTCTTATGTTTTCAGACTTTCCATGAAGCAATTTAGTAATTTAAGCAAATAGAGATAACAAGAAAAAGTTTCTGAACAGCTGCTGTACACTTTGTGCTTTGAACAGGTCAAGCTCTGGTGTCTACAAACACATACTTCCTACTTTAATGAGAAAACACAGAACTCAATAAGCTTTACATATGGTAATGTTGAAAATTAAAGTAATCCAAGACTGGATTAAAGATAGGATTTTAATTTTATTCAAACTCATTGTCAATAAAGAATTTATAATTGTTGGAAATAATTAACCCATTAAAACTTATCCCTTTCTTCTCTTTGTCTTAATTATAACTAGTAGAAAACACAACCTGTTCTCAGATTCTAAGAATATTCAGGGGTTCTAGGATATTCATTTAGATTCAGGTTGTGGCAATTCACTATTTCTTAATGAATTACTGAATAAAATTAACAATGGTGGAAACACATGCTATTTTTATAAGAAAGATGTTAAAATTTCATAACAAATCCATTTAAAAGCTTCTTATGTTACTAACAATTTTTCCATCTTCAGCTAAGAAAAAATGCTTCTTGTTTTTATTTTTTCATCTCTAGATTATTCCACTATGAAATAATAGGTTCTTCATGATATAAATATGCCTGGTCATTGGAGTTAACAAATACTAAAAGGACAGAAAAGCACATTTATGAAGCTACAAACAGTCTAACCTACCTTTTGCCAAGTACCAAAGGTATTCACATGCTAGTGAGAGCACAGTAAAGGCATTTGCCAAACCAGTACCTTGCCTTTCAAAGAAAAAGTGGGAAAAATTATACAGAAAGTTCACTATGGTTCTCCCTCTCAGGTCACTGTAAGTTCCAATGAGCTTCAGAAACACTTTTGAAGTCACATTGTTTTGCCTCAGAGGACAAGTGTTTCCAGACACCACTCAGCAGTGCTCTGATCAAAATACAATACTCAAAATGTGAAGCCACATGGCAAATCAGCTTCAGATTACTGTGAGGAGGGGGTGCTTGTATGCTTTAGAAGCCCCTCAGTGACAATAACTTCAGGAGAATGGTTAGATCCCAGAACAGGTTGCCTGGAGAAGTTGCAGATGCCCAGTCTCTGGAAGCATTCCAGGCCAGGTTGGATGGTGTTTTGAGCAACCCAGTGTACTGGAAGGCATTCCTGCTTATGGTAGAGGATTTGGAACTAGATGATCTTCAACATCCTTTCCAACCCAAACCATTCCATGATTCTATGAAAATATAGTAGGTACACAGTCAATGGAATATGCACTACAGATGGTCTCCTGAACTAATGTGGTAATAGGAAATCATTATGATGAGGAAGACTTACCTATGTTCCAAACCTCTCCATTAGCAAGTTAAATTCATTATTCTTATCCTTTTGAATCAAACTTCAACAAACCCCCCATAATTCTTGTGTACAAAACCTGAATTTTGTGGTGGAAATGTTATTCAGATAATTCTACAGCTTTATATCCTATAAATATTCCATATTTTTTCAGCTTTCTTCTTGCTTCTTTTCACCTGTCAATATATGAATCACAAAATCTCAGGAAGAATTTGCGACATACCAAATTCTCAGAACAAGTGGCTTCCAGAGTTTCAAAAATTAGGCAAAATAAAATCAGTTCAGCTCTCTCTATTGTAAACATCACAATGCAAATGCAGTGGAATCTGAAGATGTTATTTTTAGGTTTAATTTTTCTTACTTTACCCAGACAGATTTTTTCCACCTCCCCTAAGTCAGTTACTTCCTTCTACTGAGAATCAACAAACAAACAAAAAAACCCAGCTGGGTTTTATTTAGTTTTGCCAGTCAAATACTCTCCAAGATTTTCTCTTCCATAATATTCTGTACAGAGAAGGAAAACCATGCCCCTGAAATGTAATCTTTGCTACAGGCAACACATATCAGCAGCCACATTTTCACAGTTTCACCTTTGCAGTGCCAGTCTTGCATACTAGTTTATGATGGAATAATGCACTCCTTAATTACCAATGTTCTGGGTGCTAATTGATGTTATAAAGTGAAGAAGGCTTGGAAATCAGCTCCACTGTATATGGATGGCTGTCCCAATATCCACATATTTTATTTATTTTTAGACTTCAGATTGATTGAGCGAATTTTCTCACATCATGAGTAGGAACATCCATTCCCTCTGTTCATGCTATTTATCTAGTAAGAGTTCATGAATCAAACTGCTTTCTTCAAGAGCACAGTTATTGACACAGAGATGACTTCTCACTTGAAATATGTCTGTGTGTTTGCACTGAGACAAAGTTTACAGAGGATAAGGATTAAAAAACCTTAAACCTAGAAAAACTCACATAAATAAACACACATGTTTAAATGTGCTCAGGGCAAATTCTACAGCATCCACAAAACCTATTCTGTGGTAAGTAACACAGATGTCTCATACGGCTCCCAGAATTCCTTTCCATCTCCTCCATATCCTCCTGAAAATATGGTGTGTGTATGGGACTAATCCAGTACTCCAAAGAACATCATATATATAAGACCATACAACTACCTAAGAAACTCTTCTACCACCATCTCTTTGATATATCATTTCACAAGAGCAAGCAACAAAAACAAATAAAAAGGACAAACTGCATGACTTTTAACTGAAATTTTCCAGTTTCTACACATCATCCGTAATTTCCTGGAGGCCTAACAAATTCTATGCCATTAATGCTTTAAACTAATGTATCCATGGAAAATGTGAACTGAGAACTCATTTCAGGTAGTCCTGAAAGTTCATTTCGGCTCCTTTACGTTTCAAATGAGGAAGTGCACAGCATTTTGGAAAGACTGCTCCCTAACTTTCTAGGGTATCAGTCAACCCAATATCTATGGCTTATAGTAATAGTCACAAGAATTTTGCATGTCTGCAACATTATACATCACTGCCATTGCTCTCTGACAGCTATAAAGGTTGGTCAGAGGATAAGAGAGCAAGAGACATTTGCTATAGTTTTTCTTCACATAGATTGTCTTTTATTAAAGACAGCTGATAAAACTTTTCAGTATGTTAACAAAGGCAGTCGACAGCTACCAGTGCAATAACATGGGACTTGAAGCACTGTATAACAAATGACACCACCTACTACTTCAGAAACTTGAAAGGAGAAACAGGCCTGCCTTCATTTCCTTTTGGAGACAGATGCTTTACATCAAAAAAAGCTGACTGGTATTTCTATCGAGATTATAAATGCTGTCTTTTATGGTCTATTTGGAATTATTCCCTTTATTAGCATTTTTATCGTGGTGTGCTTGTTTCCTTAGTGGTTTTTTGGGGGCAGTGGGGAGAGGTGGTTGTGGGGAGGAGAAGTGAGGAATAACAGAATAGTTAATGAATAACGAAATAACGTAAGGCATGCATTTAGTTGCCTGAGGTATTTTTGGTTTACGTTGATGACAATTTTTCAAACTTTCCCTATAGTACCAAAATAAAAGGAGAGCATTGGGGCATGCAAAAATCTTAACAAAAAGTCCTCTCTAAAATCAGAGAACTATGGAATTTCGAATAATTCAAATTAATTCTGGGTAGTATTTCGGGATTACACTAATGTAACCACGTAGAGTATTGGACCCACAAATGGAATGAATCTTAACGACAAGAAGATTAACTGCTTCCTTGTTTGTAATGTCTGTCTTCACATATAGCAAATGCCATATCAGAAGAACAGTCCCTAACACAAGAATACAATTTAACTCCTACATGGCCTAAGAAGTTATGGAGAGAGAAACAAATACACAAACCCTTAACCTAGCACAAACTTGTCTATATGGCAGACAGGTATGAACAGTTCAAACACAAGCAAGGAAGTCTGAAATTGTTTTCCTCAAAGCTCTGCTTACAGATGACCTTCTCTGGTCAATACTACAGAGGTCAGGGTAGCAGATTCTGAGATGAAAGTGCATTCTGCTGCTGCTGGGCCACTTACAAGGAAATGATGGCAATTTTTACTTCAGTAGAATCACCTGCTTGTCACTTATCCATTTCAAAAGGTCACTGAAAAGATGTTGCCAAAATCCATCTTGCTCTTAATGAATTATTGCTATGTGTGATATTGTAGATGTTTCAAAACAACCCCAGTTGTTTATTTATTTATTTAATAAATACTGTAATATGTGTGGCCAACCCATCAGAAACACACAGGTTGTGCTTTGTTTTAAAACAGTGCCATTAAGGTCACTTAATTTTTAAGGGTTCCTATTGAGTAGAGTCCATATTTAAAGGCAGACACAAAAAGTGCATATTTCATCACAACATTTCTAGTTACATAGGGGTGAACAATTCAGATATTTCTCTTTGATAACTGAAGACATGTAGGTGGTACAATGACCAAGTAGTCAAACAGCAGAGTATTACTCGTAGAATGGCTCACTAGGCATGAGAGAAAAGAGTGGTGGACTGCTTCACCCGATCAGTGACCATCGGATAATGAGCTGTTAGGCCTTTTTTATCATCCTACAGTGACAGTAAGAATTTTCCCTTGAATATTTATTACTGGTATTATTGCTGTAGCACAGCACAGTATTTTCTGAAACAATCCAAATGTCTACAGCTCCATTTTATCAGTAAAAGTAACTGTGAAAAACAGAATAATTTCAGGGGTGGCCCTTGCTTTTGACAGACTTCACAACTTCTGAGAAAAAACATGACCTAATAGTTGCCCCAAGATGTAAACATACTACTTTAAAGCATGGTGTGGGCAGAGAAGGCAGTACACTCCAGCAGGGGAGGGACATGCAGCGAGATGATTGCTGCCAACTGGATCTTACTCTTCAATTAATACATTGACAACACTGTAAATGCATCAGTGACACATGGAAGCAGACCTTTTTATATGAGCAATTTGTGTTGCCAGATAAACCAAGCACTAGTTATGGAGAAAGACTCATGTTTCTACCTGGTTCTCTACACTATAAGGCTTCTTAAGAACTGCAGTTTGCATATGCTATGTCTGGTATTTTGTTCCGAACAGCACATGGATCACAACTAAGACACTGATCTCCAGTAAGCTGGCTAAGACGACAAGAGAATATTGTCTAGGAACAGATAACTTGGTGCAAAAAACATTCTGGATCAAGATGACAGGATATAAGGCAAAGCAGCATGGATCAGACAGAATAAAAAACCCTAAAATTCAGAGTTGAGAGGGATTTCCTGTGTCATCAGCCCAGACAGCAAAACATTTGGTTCTGCCAGAAAACAAATAAACAAAAAAATCAGTACCTTTGCAAACTCTTAAAATGGAAAAATGCTCTGCAACTTTTCCCCTACAACAATTAAGTACATTAATTAAATTGCAAGTCTGCTTATGAACAATTTTGCTAAGTATGCTTTTGTGTTGACAAGCTTTCAGTTTAAAAACAGTGAAGAGAGGAAATGCATTTACCCTGAAAGTACTA
This sequence comes from Chiroxiphia lanceolata, assembly GCF_009829145.1. Lineage (NCBI taxonomy): Eukaryota > Metazoa > Chordata > Aves > Passeriformes > Pipridae > Chiroxiphia > Chiroxiphia lanceolata. Next base: position 41,580,253 of record NC_045641.1, on the reverse strand, counting down.
ATTTGAACAAACGTTGTGAAGAGCACAGTTTTCACTGTTTCATTAGTCAGAAAAGGACCTAAACATCTCTTCTGCAAAGGGAGCCTGCGTTCCTACCTAATTACCTTAAGAATGAGTAACATAAATAGCTATATAAATATAAATAACGACAAGCTTAGGCTCTATAGGGGCGTGGATCATTGGATTCTTTAAGAGTGCTGTGTTGTTAACACTGACAGAGAACAACCTTACCTATTCTTTGTTAATATGTCATTAAACAGAAAGAGACCTCATTTATTGCTCACCAAACCAACAAATTATGAACATCCTTCAGGAAAAAAAAAGACATCAGAAAAAAAAATTAGATAGGAATAAAACAGTTTCTGTTGAATACTGTTTAAATAATAGTCTCAGGTTAGGATAATAAGTCAATAAGGTGGAAAACCAGAATGAGTCTTAACACACCACCTGATGATACCACAGAAACATTAGGTCATATACTTTTTTAAAAAATTTTTTATTCTTTTACATTTGAATACTCTCATCTGGACATCTAAAGCAGGTGACATTTTAACCTGCCTGGTGAAAAGAGGATATACATGGAAATTCTTTGTATGCATCTAATCATGTGTGTTTTCAAACAGTGGAGACTATCCTATCTAAAACTGCAAACTACATGATATGTATATTTAAAATCAGAAACTAAATTGTGAAGTAAAGGTTTTTCACCTTTTTTTCCTATTTATGGGTGACAGATGTGGGAGTTTTCATCCACACGTACACCATGAAATTATTCAGTTTGCTTGTAGATTGAGACATCGGCATAATTAAAAAAAACTCAGCTGTGTGTCAGGGAAGAGTTCTAGACTTGGCATAGGAAGGATGCATCAAGCAGTCTACTTTGGTTCTCAAATTATCACATCAATAGGGGACATTTTACTATCAATGTTCTCCAGACAATGGAGATTTTTTCCTCAAAATCTTATTCATCTTAACCTTCAGAAAACTGCTCAGTATTTTAAAAACATAGTTATCCAAAACCAAACAAGCATATATGGATATATGTTACATTTTGCTGCTGAAAAGCTATCCACCATTGGTTTTTATGTAAGTTCACAATATACTGGTTTACATATCAGCAAGTTAACAAAAGCATATGTTATAACTGTTAAAGGTTTCAGTTCATAACAGTTGAAAATAACCCACAAAAATGTACTAACATTTGTAATTTCTGTGTATCTAGACTTTTCCCCCCAATGGTCATGCCCCAATTGCTTTGATTTATGCTTAAAAAGTCTCCTAGTAATCACTCTCAGTTTATATGGAAACTGTGATGGACATTTTTAGATAACACACTTGTATTACCATAAAAAAAACTAAAGAGGAACATACGTTTTAAGTATTTTGTATTACAGTTACATTGAAAAAAAAAAAATCAACGGTTTCCAGACCTCAAAGTGTTTCTAATTAAACTTCTTTGCTTTCCAGCTCAAATGTTGTCAACGGTATAGGACAGGATAATGTTATCCAGTTTTCCTAGCACTTTAGGATTTCATAAAAAAAAAAAATCATCGAATGACCTAATTTTTGTTTATAGAAATCCAACTGTCCTCTAATGTCTGAAATGTGATGATTTTAATATATAGCTACAATTATGTTATAAAACACTTAACAACTTATTTACCTTATCTAACACAAGTACGCTTCATGCTAACTAGGAGGTCTGTACTTCAAGTGAGAAACTTGAATAGAAATGTCATCTGTACTGTCATACTGACAAATAGAAATTGCTCAAAATCTTTCAGTAACAGAACTTTGTCCTATTAAAAAAGAAGTAAGAATTTTTAAAAATGAAAATCAATCTGTGAGTAAATGTATTTTTGCATGCATTTTCTTTTTAAACCTTGGAAACCAGAAAAACAAAGGGCTTTATGCTACTGCCTAAAGACAAACCCCAGTTTTACTTAAAAGAAATGTAAAGTGTTAAAAGAAAAATTAGTATAATCTACATTACCCAGAAGCACACATGCAGTGCTGATTAGATGTCCATATTAACACAATCAAAACTGGCTAATCTTCAGAGAAAACTCTAATTTACAGATCATGAGTTTATACCACAATTACACTCACACTACTAACACTAAAAAATGTTAATTTTTTTCCAATCAAATAAAATGTCATTGGTAAATAAAAATGTCTGCTGAGAATGAATGCATCATCCATCTATTTTTGCCCAGATACTGATTAAATACATCAGCACACAGAAAAGGTTGTACAGTTTTTCCAATATGCTGGTAACAAGCATATTGCATTAGAGTTTCTATTTTGCAGTAGAACAGCCAACAACTGAAATTTCAGAAAGAAGTAGTGCTGATTTCTAGCCTTGAAAATTTAGTGGTGTTCTATTAGGGGAATCTCAAAATCACAAGGATTCCAGTATTTTGACTCAAATGTTCAGATGAATATTAAATATCCAACAAAGTTTTACACCTTTGGCTGACAAGTGTAGTCACCTGAATTAAATGCTTGAGAATTAGATTAATATCAGTATTACTATAAGCTTTCATGAATTATTTAGGTATTTGTAGTTGTAAGGCATTGCTTTCAGGCACATTGTGTAAACCATTATGCAACTTGGCATACTTGCTCTTAGGACAAAGAATGATAATCTTGCTAATTTTTTTAAGGCTTCTATCATGCACAGTCACTGTTACGACAGCCCCCACACAAAGTGTGGTATTAGATCACTACAGAAAAGAAAACACTAGGAGATTTTGAGTCATTGCAGATTGTTTTAGGATGAATTTTAGCCTTTATTCCATCCCTTCATTGAAACACTTTCTCTTGGCTAACTTTCCCTAGACAAGAGAATCAATCATTATTCCTCTATTGGTAATAATTTCACTGGCAGGAGAGGACAATTGATGTCTATCACATGAAGTGATATAATTCTCATAATAACACGTTTTATCAATAGTGTCTGAAGGTATTTTCAAATAGGTCAAAAATGCAACTTCAGCATGTGGAAATGCTACCAAGACAATTTTGCAAATAAAAAGTAAGTACATAACTTTGTAAATAAATAACAAAACTCTTGAGATCGTTTTAAGAACTCACATCATTTTAAGAACTATATTTTCATTACAGAGTAGAGACAACTGAAAAACGCTTAAAAAAGTCTTGCTCGCAAATATTTTCTGTTCTGAAATTTCTACACAGAAAACCTTAAAATATTTGCATGTTGATCTTTTTTTTCTTCCTCTTTGCCCTTTTTCATTTGGCAGAGTTAATCAAGGATCATGTATTGATCTTTCAAAAATGATAGAAAATAAGGTTGATAATGTTAAGTGTATTTAAATGCAGTTAGAATGTGAAGAGATTAAGTAGAACTACCGAGTTACAATAAAGCTCCACCAAATACTCCACCACAAATATATTAATCATTCACCCTGAAGAATCTAGGATACATACAGCAAATCTTCCTATGGAATTTAATTTGGGGGTTTTATTGTGGATTTTAGGTTTTACTCTTGTTGTTATATTGGAAAAGGTTTCTATTATCTTTCATGCTGTAATTGTTTGCAGTGAGTTTGAGGCAGCCAGATGCTAAGGCAACTGGCACTGCTACAAACCATAATGTCAGATTAAAGTTACTTACTGTTAAGGAAGTCAATCTTTATTGAAACACCTGAAGAATTAGTACAACTGCCTCAGCTTAGTAATAGAGCTGTTCATTATATGGAAGACATTTCAAAAGGGTAGGTACACTGGAATGTACATTTGCGCTCCAGTAAAACTAACTGTGGGAAATAGAACCATGAGAATGCAATATGAAGAGCTAACCAATACACAGTAGTTCAGAATGCCTCAAGAAGGGACTGTTTGGGGGAAATAAATAGCTATCCATCCCCTCCCCAGTAAATCTTCTCAGTAGCAGACATCTGATCTCTAGACTGTAATCTTCTGAGGGAAAAATATGTTCAAACTGGTACTGAAGTTACTTTTAAAGACAAATTCCAAGAAAATTACTTCATCCAGACACCCATCCCCTTCCTAGCAGTCTGCAAAAGTACAGTCCATCTCATGCAGATCTCAGACCAAAACAAGCCTTACTGCTGGGTATTTCTCTTCTATACAGCCACAAAAAAATCACATTCAACCCAGAGGTGTGGGAGGGTGGGCAAGAATAACAGTTGGCATCAAAACCATCTTGGGTAAATGAAACACAAGGTCTCCAGAACTTGTGGGGGAAAAAAGTAGGCTATGTCAACGCACAACTAAAAATCATTTCTAGAAGGAGAAATACATCAGAACTATAGACCAGGAAGAAAATCAGGAAGTTATTTATTGCAAAACATCCTAATGAAGATGTACAGTTGCTGGGTTTATTTAATGAACATAAAACCCACTTTCTTATCAGTTCTAATTGCATGATAAATCCATTGCATTGTTTCCAGAATCAGTACTAGAATACTCTATTAGGAAAAACCTTGCTAGATTCTCTCTTAATTGTGTTCAAACAGATGGTTTAATTTCTGAAATTCTAATCTACTGCTGTGAGTTCTCTATTTCGTGGCACTTTACTTTCGATTGACACCAAGGGCTACATTTACAAGGCAAAGGCAATCTTGCTCTCTCCAGGAACTAATGCAAGCGGTATAGTACCCCCTGTCATATTACTATCAGGCTGTGAATCACAATCAAATGCATAAATCTATTGATGGTACATCACTTCCACAATTTCAGCAAAGAGACTGCATCTTTAGAAACTACTGCATCCCATCATCTCAAAGCAAAATGATTTGTTTTATTTAACTCAGTAGTACAATTCCAGGCTGTGACTTCCTATTAATTAGTTTCACAAAACTATTTTTTTAATTATTCAGTAAATGAACATCACAGTTAAGTACAAATACAACTGTTGTGCAGTATTTTTCATACTGGAAAAGTAAGCACAGGAAAAAAAATCTGTCTGCTCAGCTGTGGATGAAAGACATTAAAATGATAGATGAAATGAATCCAAGAGACAGGCCTAGCTGACCTCACATCCTTTCTAATTCAAAAAATTTTGATGGTGGACTGATCATACCTATATACTGGATAAAGACTTCAGATTTGCGTAACACAAATACATATGAAATAAAAAAAAAGTGAGGATTTCTGTTCAAGCTAACAGAGGTGCAGTTCCACAAAATTTCTGAATCCAGGTCTTGACAATGAAGTAGCTCAACTATTATTTGGTATGAGAACGCTTTCTCTTTGGAGAATTTATGAGGTGCCCAGGGAGAATTACAATCATTTAGTGGTATTGATATTGGAAGAACACAGGTAGGTGTGAATCTATACATTAATACTTGCACGATTAACTTCTTAGGAACCATCACTAAACTCATAATAAACATGTAAGATTTTTGTGAAAATATGATCTTTTTCTTTTTGGAGCTTTAGTCACATAAACATTTTTAACACTGTGGGCAACAGAGCCTACCATGGAAAATGAGTGCATAAACCAGAATACCCCGGGGTATTTTTTTTTGTGAAGACTTTATTAGCAGGTCCAAGCAGCACAAGGGATTGTCATCAGACATACTGAAAACCTGATATGACCTATGTGCTACGTGAATAGCACATGAGTTATCAGAGTTTCTTTCTCTCAAAATACATGTGTAGCACAGAATTACTGTTTCAACAATTCTAGGTAGGAGTAATTGATTATTTAATGAAGTTCTAAAGGTTAATTAAATTTAAAAAAAAGAATTAGTATGAAGTTGCCGATTTCCAACATTTGTTCCTCCGTTAAGTAAAAGCATGTCTATACATTTCACAGTTCTTAAAGCTGAATAACTTGGAAAATACATTATGTCAATAATTAGACTGCAGGAGGACTAATATTTATGGGAAATTTGTAAATATTTTCATAGCTAAAAATGAAATGAAAAGGACTCCAAATGACCATGACAGTAAGTTTCTGGCTTACTTTGCTAAGTGTTTCTGGGGATGCAGCTTACTGTTTGGAAAACTTTAAGCTAAGAAGAGCTCACAGCTGCTTGCATGATTTCACTTGAAATCAGAACCTAGAAAATCCAATTTACCTCTCACATGCAGGAGAAACAGAAGCAACTCTAAACAAGTCAGTGGTGCTACTGCAACGCAATATCTATGTAAGCAGAAGAAACTCAAATGTATTTTCATTTCAGTCATTCAGAACTTGCACAGACAAAATAGTTCTGTATTGAATAGAATATCAATGTACAACAAATTATTCTAGATAGGAAATAAACAGTAACGTAAAGGCATTTTAAATCAATTCCCAAAACTCACAAACTTCACTGAGCGAGCCAATCGATCTCAAATATTTGCATGTTTAACTGCTTGTACAATCAGGCAACTACAAATGAACCCATAACCTAATTCTCACATAACTGAAGGTGAGAACTGTAATGACACGAGTTCCAGCTTTCTCCTCCGCATCGTACACAAAGATGGATCACAGTACTGAGAACTAGATTTAAGTATTCCATAATTGCCCAAAATCACATTCAATCTTTGCTTTTACAGAGCTGCTACAATGCAGGACAAAACACATGTAGAGTTTTCTGGGATAAGGCTATAAATATTTGCACGTATCTCATAAAGTGTTTTCCACAGCTGAGTAAATTGATTTTCAAATTATACAACTCATCATGATACTGTGCTTTGGTATTACAGGTAAATATCCCCATTCCAATAGCCTGTGTTCTTTCTTTGTCCCCTGACGGAGACCACAGGGATGAAAAACAGTGTATAGGAGTTTTTATTTGTTTTGTCTGCTGGCTTTTTTTTAAGGTGGAAGGCACTAATCTCTGCTGCAGTAGGAATACTTTAAGATTCAGAACAACAGCCTGTACACAAGCCTGTCTTGAAGCTGATGACTGTGCACAACAAAACCCTCAAATGTGTCTTTAAAATATTTAGGAGGGTCATGAACAAATACAATTGCAAATATAGAAAGATAATTTTTTGTTCAAAAGAACAAATACTGTTTTTCCCAAATAGCTGGACAGAAATAATGTGTATGACCTGGACTTAGCCCCAGAGAAAAAGGATCTGAAAGGGGTGAAGCAAAACAACAACAAAACAAAATTGAGCTTGGGTCCAAATTAGATTTAAAAAAGCTTCCCAGCTCAGAAGGGGCAGAAAGAGTTTGTGCATGGATAAACTCTTTACATAGAGAAGTCTTGCTATTTCTGTGTATACATTGAAGATTCTTTCTATCTGAAATGAAGGGAAAGTCACATTCAGTTAATATTAATTTTCTCTAATTTCTCCATTTTGTACATCCTTTAGGCAACGTCACCCTTCTGCTACACAGGCTGAAAAATATCACAGCTATTCTGATATCAAATCTCTGAGTCAGTTTTTTATGGCGTTTCGACAGGTACAGTCTAACCAAATTAGAGTAACCAAGAAAGTGGTCTCTTATTCTTTTGAAATCAGAGAGTGATGTCCTCTTTTCAATAAGGGTGTTGCATTATCTCCTCAGTGGAGTCAACCCATGCCTAAGCCTCCCACCCCTGTATTTGCCTAAAGTCAAACTACTAAAAGCATGCCATCTGCAAATACATTTCACATCAGTCATGCCTACTTCTCATTAGGAAGCCACAGTATCCTTTTTTAGTCCCTGCATGTCCTATTCATTCAGTCTTTAGCAGGAAGAGAGGAAGAACTGGATACTGGGAAATCTTCTTATTCCTCACACCTTCACCAAGAGAAAAGAAAGGAGGCCTTTTCAGGGGGCCAAGTGTACTGCTGGGCTGGAAGGAATCCACAGCCATTCATATTATTGAGGCGGAAAGCTTGGCACACTTGAGAGGAAGCCTTTAAACAATGCGAGGCTTAGCAGCCACGGGTGCTGATAGAAGGAAGCTGTGCAGCCCAGACACAGGGCAGGAGAAGCTGGAAGCATCTCGGAGGGGAGGCAGGCAGGCAGTCAGCAGAAGCTTCTTCTGCCCCACAAGGCCCACTTTCCTGTTTTATGTAAAGGCAGACAACTGAAGGTGAATTTGGTGGATGCTAACTACCTAAAAATACAGCTCTGTGGTCATTCCATGGCACCAGTAGATAAACATAAAATACTGCCATGTGTTCATTATTTTGAATAAACAAGTACACAGACAGAAGAACATTTTGAAACAAGGACTCTCAACTGGAAATTGTCATGCTTTATTAGCAATAACATATGGCGTAAAAACTATATAAGTACTATTTCTACAGAGAACTATGTCAGCTTTTTTTGTACTATGCTCCAAAAACCAGGAGTATGATGGCAAGGTACTTTAGTTGCACTTGCATTACAGGGACCAGGTAGAGCTGCTCAGAAGGGCTGCAGGAGTAATACATTCATTACTTTATCTCTGGAGCAGTGTGAGGATGACATTGGATCCGGTGTAGTGTTGAACAGTGCCAGTTTTTTGTCAATCAAGGATCAGCTGCAGACAATGTAGGAATCACTGTTAACCCATTCACTACTGCCAACAGCAGCAGAATTAACATAGCTGAAGCCCTTAAAAAATTTATGAAAATTCTCCCTGGGAATAAGAGGAATAAAGCTGGCAAAATACATTAAAGCTGGCAAAATACATTAAAGTTGTTTCCCTCACAATTATTCCAAGCATGGTAAATCTACATGAGACAATTACTGAATGTTCACAAGAAAATCAAATAGGAAAATTTGGCACGGAAACATCTAAGGAAAAAACATACAGTAAAGCAGATCTAGATGTTTCAAGACAAAATGCAACATTTACTTTATTTTTTAAACATCTATGAACTATTGGAAGTATATTCATTTTTAGAAGTCCTGCCATGAATAAACCTCATATATTATGAACACTTTCCATAAGAAGTCACTGAAAGCATGTTATCTCTAAGGTGGCTATAGAATTACAGTCAATTATGTGGAAATCACTAGCATTCTTCTTTCACCAGTTAGACAGCTTGAGGTAGAGCTTATTGCAAGCCTGGAGCCCTTGACACAAAATCTGTACTCCAGCATTAGGGGAAAAAATAAAAGCTCTTGTAGAAACTGCTTTTTAATATGATATTGTGGTAACTGATTACATAAACCCTTCAAGTCAAGAAATGGTTTAGTCCCCCACATCATGATTAAACCATCTAGTGGAAATTGTGTTTATTTTGCTTATAGGTACATTTCTCCTTTTGCCCTCATTCTGTGTGTCTTTATGTGTGTTGTTACAGTAAGACATTTAATCAAGCCCTTTTGAAGTGGTAGAGTGGAAACAGCTGTTTCTGACAATGTGCCGATGACATGGGGCTTAAAGCTGTCATGAGCTCCAGATTGCAAACAGCACTAATATGTGGTTGGGATGGTAGTGACTTGCAGGTCACGGCACCTCCTTGAGGAATGCTTCTAAGCCAATCATCTCAAGGTGGTGGCTCAAAGTCTTAAGGCTTTGGTGAGCTCCCTTTCATTTAATACTCTTGAGGTCACACTTCAAAGTGCTCTTTCTTCTCAAAAGCCATTGGCCATATGTGGGGGTTCTAGAGCAGCTTTTTTAAGACTGGTTGCTTCAGGTTCAGACTTAAAAAGCTAGAAATGCAGCTCTATTACACAAATGATGTCTTAAAAGTTGAATAAAAGCTGAAGCTTAAGTCAACATCTCACATTCTTGAAAAGAATGCCAATTTAAAGAGAGTTTCTGGATGACTGATTTTTCCACAACAAAGCAAGCTTAAAGCTCACATTTTAGAGTGCCTAACAACTTGTTAAAACAATTTCCTGGTTTGTGAACATTACAATATGTAGGGCACCTAGAAATCATCTCTGAATACAGATTTTCTTCAGCAATACTCTCACTCAGAATAATTATTGTATATATATCTAAGAAACTTTCATTTCTTCATGCAACTGAATTTGTTAAAATTAGACTAGTGTGATTAACATACACTCAAGCCAACATTGCTAGAACAAACACATCTGTGTTTCTCACTGAGAAGGCTCTAAAATGATTTTGTTTTGATCACAGTACAAGACACTGCAACAACACATTTTTTGGAAAGCGTTCATAAAGATCAAGGGGCTAGGGAGGCTAATCTCTGTAGGTCACCTACAGAGTTGAAGGAAGAAAAGAGAATCCCATAAGAAATTATTCATAGCAAATAAAAGTAGATTCATTTTCTGAACTGCTTCCTGGATTCCTCTCTCTCTCTCTCTCCTTGGCTGTCCAGGGGAAGTCAACTCTGTGAAGCCTTTTTGGAAATTAATAGACATAACCTTGAGAATGCTTGCTTCTTCAGTAAAGTTTAAGACAAATCATTCTTGTCTCCACAGCAGCAGTGTGTTTTACAGAAAATAATGTTCTTACTGAAATTTGCCTGGAAACTACTTTCACAGAGGATAAATACACACCTACTGCAAATAAGACCAATCATGAACATTATAATTTAATTTGCATCCAAGCTCCTCTTCAGCTGGTGCTGCTATTGTACCAAAGTGTTTTAATTCCTTTGCACTATGCAGAAAGAATGTGTATCCAAAAGCAAAGATGGCATTCAAGATGTGGATACACATTTTAACACACCTCCGCTGTGTTCAGTTGTTCCTTTACTCAGTGTATTTTTTCTTGCAAATACTTGAGTCACTGTAATAACGCTTGTCATGGAAAAAATAAGTTGTATTTTCAGACCTCTCAGAATTAGTTCAATGATGAATGAATCACCTCCAATATTCCAAAAATAAAATCTTTTTATATTTGCTTTCTTAAAAACAATAGCTTGCATGTTTCAGAGAAGTTATATTTTCTGTAACTGAATACTGTGTTTCTGGTGATGTTTTTAGCCTCCCTAGTCACAACCTTTATAAAAACAGATTAAATGGAATGAGAAAGTGACTGAGACACACAGATATATTGGTTGCTCACTGTTGTTCCCCAGTTCTGTGATATTAAAATAAAAGGGCTTGTCTAAGAGACAAATGTAGAAGTGGAGACTGATGTCTGGAAAAAACACTGAAATAGCCAAGTAAGTATCTCTGAAAGTCAGAACTCAGATGGCCATTTAAACTGAAAAAGGGTGTAGAAAAGCTCAGCAGAGCAGCTTCTGGATCTGAAGGACTTATACAGTAGGGAGCAGGAGAGTAAGTACTGTGCATGCAGTGTTGCTTCATTCCAAAAGCAACAGGAGTGATTGAGAAACCAGAGAAAGAGATGCAAAAGAAAAACAGAGAGAACGCTGAGAACAAAACTCAGTCATGAAAGCTCAATGAGCATAAAAATTCACTAACAATCAGTAAAAGATTCATTTTATAGTATTGCTAATGTCTTATAGCTGCTAAGGACTGTATTTTATAGCAGTGATATTAGAGAAATTATACAATATGTTATATTTGTAAAGAAATGGATGCAAGAGAATGGAAATCTGAGTTTTCTTTCAAACTGCACTAGCCGGAAATCTCTCAGGAGCCAGGTACAGGTCTAATTCTAAAGAATAACCAGTAATTTAGTTGTCTTGGCACAGTGAAAGGAAGTTGATAACAAAGAAATGAATCTTCTACCTGGGACTTGAAGAAGTGACTGGGGAACCAAAGGGAAAAAAAGTCATATTGAAAAAAAAAGCTGAGATCCAGTTTACTTGGGATGCTGATCCATAATTCATTAATATCAAAAGATACTGTCTCAATCACTAGAAGAGGGAAGATTCTTGTCAAACAGCCACTTTGAGCATTTAATTATACCAGTAACAAGGCTGATCCATTGCACAGAATGAGATTTCAATGCTGCCACAGTATTCTCACCAAGAGGGAATTTGGGAACCTGACTCCTATCAGCTAACATTAAACAGGGCACAAAAATATACATATAGATATGTGTATACATACATGGAATGGTATGCATCTGCATATTACATCACATGAATACATCTACTATTTTGAGTTTTCTATAACGAAATGTTCCTAGATCATCAGTGATGGATACAAAAAATAAAATTAAATCCTTCAGCACTACATTTTGCTTAAGGCTATTTCTTTAGCATCTTGACTCACATAAGTTTGCTGATCCTTCATAATTATGAGACAGTGATAGGATACACAGGCTATATCCAAAAGGACAAATTAAACTGTGGGCTTTTTCAAGCTGTGAGGATAGCTCCCACACAGCTCTGGACTGGGACACTGCAGTCTCTCAGACAGTACCCGGACACAATCTAAGCAGCTGGTTCAATCAACACTAGAAAACAGCCCTGGGCACATTTAATTTATCAGTACAGATGCAGCCATGAAGTAGAGGCTACATCAGTAATTTGCATTCTATATTATTTTGGAAAGATTGGGAGCTTCTTTCTTACCATGTATACATTATACTGCTTACTACCAAGTAATACTCCTCAAGTGGCTTCTTTTTCTCCTGATCTGAAACTATTATGGTGAATTTGAGAGTTAATAAGAGAGAGATGTATAACTGCTTCTGGTTTTGTTTACATTTTTGAGATTTTCTGATGATTGTAAAATCATCAGAAAGTTTATGCTGGCAGTGAAAACTGACAATCTTCCCACTCTTCATCAGTAAAATATTTTCTAAAGGCTTTAAACCACATGCATACTATGCTTAGCTAGAAAGTTAAACTATGATCTTGAATATAAAAGTGAAATTATCTCTTAAAGAAAGCTGAATACCAGTACTTATTAGATCTTTGCTTATCCTAATAAAGTTAGAAGAAAGTTGCTACAATGAACTGTTTTCTTCAAAAAGAATACTTTGGTCTTAGCATGTAAAACTTGTAATCAATAATTATAAACACCTAACCTAGCTGTCAGTTACTTCCAAGGCTCTCTGAGAAACCTCACACATATAATCATATTCATATATGGTTTACACAACAAACTTATTTTGGAGTTTCTGAGAAACATTTTGAGTGTACAGTGAACCACAGAAGACGACTTGTACCAGTTTGCACACAACTGAGGGAATCCTTTCAACATTAAGGTATCCTCTCAAAAAAACCCAAAAAACAATGCAAAAAGTCCTGCATCTGAAAGCATAAAGAATCACAAAGTCTATATTGTTATTTCACAAGGAATGAATTAATATAATACAAAGTTTTTTGACAGCTTTTAAGAGACAGTGTAAAAGTCTGTCATTTTGTATGAATAAGTTATTTGGGGGTTTTTTTGATTATATTTTGCTAGCTTGTTTTGAGTCTTAGCTGGGGTAGCTTTTGATTCTTAGGTCTGAAAACTCTTTTGTTTTAAGTCTGTAGTTTTTCCCTTTTTTTTTCTTTTGACTGAATTTGCTAACATGTATCCTCAAATTTGGTACTATAGACTTCTGTGACAGGAATTTTCCTAGATTTGATTTATTGCATAGGCAAAGTGTTCTGTATTTAAAATAAATTCTGCCTCATTTATATTCATGACTTTTGTCCCCCCAAAATGTGCAGGTAATTAAAAAGAAATATAACACTGAGTAAAAAATGGTAAGTAAAAAATTTTTTATTTCTTTAGTTCAAGATGCAATAAAACTGGAAATTAGCTTCCCTTTTTAAAAAGCATCTGTCACTTATTCCTACATACTTCTGCTTCAAAAAACAAGTATTTCTTTGCCAATATACAACTACCTTGGAGATAAATACCTCTGAGGCAAAATTATCTTTAAGTTCATGACAGAGGAAAAGGCATAAATGTATTATTTAAAATGCCTTAAACAGTGGATCACAGAGTAGCCCTTCATTCTCTTTTACTAGTGGAAATAGATGGAACTGGAAAAGCTTTCCAAACTTAACACATTTAAATGTAGATAAATAAATCGAAATCTACAAGTCTTAGCCACTTATTGCTAGACCACTTCACTGAGGCAACTTGGAAAGTATAGTGATTGGTTTGACAAATGAACAGCTTCATCTGATGACCCAATAATTAACCATTAAAAGAACATATATAATACATGACAAGAGATCAAATGCTCCAGCAAGAAGTTCTGCTCAACAAAAAGGGTTCAGTACCATAGCACATTCATCAACTTAAGTAATGGATATCATTAGGAAGGTACTTACATTAGGTCTTAATCCTGCTGCCATTTCATAATACTTCTCGGCTTCTTCATTAAGACTGGCTTGTCTATTAGGACAGAAAAAAACAACAGTTACTTCTCATTTTCCTTGGGTTAAGAGAAACTCATACCTAAAGAAACATAGCTAAAATCAAAATACTGCAACTACTTTTCTGTTTAAGGAAATTACCCTAAAAAATGCACAAAATATGTAAATCTAAAAGTTTTCTTATAGTTCAGAATGTCCATTAGCACAAATCCTCTTTGCCTACCTCATTTTCTTTTTTAGTTCTGAAATGATATTAGTACATATTAGAAAGAAATACAGAAAGCTGAACACTCAGACAAAAACAGAGACATATGTCTTCACCAGAGGAAAATCTGACTCATTTTTTGTAATCAGACATACTTTAAATTCAGAAGCTGTAAATAATGCAATAATGCAATTTCTCACATTTTGCCTCCCCAAAACCACTATATCATTCCAGTAAAAAAAGGAAAAAAAGTCAGATCATACAATGATTTCTGAAAACTAGGTTTCCATGGTTGAGGGAATTGATTCAGAAAAGAGTTCCAATTTCAACATTTACTCACATCATTCTGAGAGGGGATTTAAACTTAGGTCTCCTGTTCCAGGAGAATAAGATGATTTTCTGGGTACCTGAAGCACTATCAGCTCAACTGTTTTTCTTCTCCTTACTAATACAGACAGCATCTACATGGTCCTAGTAGTTTACTTTTTATTTCTTCTCCTGAGTTTTAGTTTAATATCTTCAAATGAAAATGCAATTTGTTGCCAAAGAAATCCCAACATGTTTTTGTCTCAACAGGTCCTTTTTATCTCGTCTCTCAAACTCCTCTCTTCTCCTTTTGTCTCCACCTTCTTAATTTCCCTCCAACTATTCATTTTGTCTACCGGTCCAATGAGTATCAGTTTATCACATACATGTCATGAGAAAGATGGTAAATCTGTAAGAACAACCAAGCATGACTTTCAGGCAGGCTACATATCTTCTGCTAAAATTATTTCCTTTTTTCCTATGAGGGGATAGGTCCTTTCATAGGAGAGTTAGGACAGATCTTCAGCATATTTGTGTTTGTTATGTGATTATATAACACAGGTGCATTTCTGCGATACAAAATCGAAAAATTAGACAATGGAATAACACTGAGTAGGGTTGGCCATCTGATTTTTTATCCTTTTTCTTCTGCTTTTGAAAACAGTTTCTAATTCAAAGAATATCAATCAACTGAGCACTTGTGCCTGGAGATTTTACCGTGTTCATTACATGAGCCTTTACATGCTTTGTTATTCAGTAATCAAACTGTGCTCTAATTTTATGTTCCTATCCACCCAGATTTTAAACATTAGTCACTTAATACATGATAGTCAATTAATCCTGGTCAATACATTTTGACAGCTATTGGTCTTGGGAGGAGAAGGGGAGAAGGATAATCCCTTTGAAATTTCTCACATAATTCCTGTGCAAGCTGAAATCACTTCCTGAGTAACAACTGCTAAGTAGAATCTGGTTTATACCTGTTAACTGTTTTAAATTACTTTTCACATGTATCATTTACTCAGTGGTCGCAGTGGTTAGAAATGATTGAATGTCTAAAAATATTAATTCAACCTGCTTCTGAATTGCTCCTGCTGGGTATCAGTAGCACTTGAAATGACTGGAAAAAAAATATTCTCATACTTATGAATTTCAGGATTTACAACAAGGTGCTATAAAATGAAACATGTTAAACAGCTTTTTTTTTTTTTTCCCCTGCTTGTATGGAACTGTCAGGACACAAAGAACTTCTGAAAGTGGTGAAATAACGTACAATAAACAAGGTTTCTTACCCAGGAGGCAAATACAAATGGTACACTTCACCTCCAAAAAGTGTTGTTGGCATGTGAATGTAGAACACATTAAAATCCCTTTTAGCCCAGTGGAAATACATGGCTTGCTTTCCTCCCACGTGTACACCTTGAAACATGCATCATTAATTGCTAAGTTGAAGTCAGTTTGAATGTATAGTTTTCCATTAAAAACAGTTTATAGAAATGCATGCGCAACACAGTAATCTGGTCAGGAAAATGCCAGTTCCATTTCTGCGGCATTCAACATCAGTTCCCTTACTTAAGATGCTTCAGAATTCTGGATCCCATTTTCACTGCAAATCTGAGCTAGAAATTCATTATATTAAGCCCTGAAATAGCTTTCCCTTGAGAAAAATTAAAGACACAGAGGTAGGAAATTGTAGTAACCAACCCTATGCCACTGAGCAGTAAAGAGCTCTGGATCAATGTCAAATAAGGGAAGGACACTACTAAAGGTAACATAATTCACATTAGAGTAAAATATTAGATAAAATGTTGATAATAAAACACAAAGGAAGGAAAGGGAGCAAAGAGAAGTTCAGAAGACAGAGTCCTTTTCATAGTTATGAGATATATTTCAACCTCTGTCCTAAATCTTTTCATGAGGACTGACCTTGAAAACACATCTGATTTCCCCTATCAGCACTAGCATTCAATCTTGTTTTAAGGGACGAAAACGTTTTCTCTTTTTGTTCTCATATCTCTTAACTCGAGCCTCCAGATCAACCAATTCTCTGTATTCAGTTCCAGCTGATTGATGGTGATGTCATAAATGTGCTTGATAGCACATCACTTAGATTATCCTGACACCCAGTTTACATTCATTTTGAATCTTTATGTTGATCACTGGAAAAAATATTGTTGTAAGAGAAAAACACCACCAGTGCTGACTGGTTTAGATACATAAACATGTGAGTGGGAAAGCATTAGTTTTAACCTGTCTGTTGCTTGGTACAAAGCTTCAGACTGTTGACTATTTTTTCAGTGAAATCACGGATGTCAGCCCAGCTACAAAGAAAGTTTTCTTCAGAGATTCCTATTTTTAAATAATGAATGTTGATACTTGGCATTCTTAATGGATTTTTTTGTGTCACAACAAAATCATAATCAGGTTTTATACCTCTAACTGTTCATACATATTTTTAGTTTAAAAATTTTATATAGACTATATACTTTGCTATACATACATATATATTATTAAGCACATAGACAGCAATTAAAGAATGAATATAAACTGTTGAGACAATAACAGCTAGTGAAGTTGTGCCTATGAGACTGTGTCAGCAATTCGAATACCATGTTCAATCAGTGTATTCTGGAGAGCCAAAATACTCTTACAGAAATTCACTGAGAAACAAAGACCGTGTCATGTAATATTGCTCCAATTTAGACTTGTTTTTCAAATAGTCAACAAACATGCTATAACTTCATGTAATAAGAGAGTTTCCCAGAATAGTCCACTTACAGAAGCATGAAAAAACTAATTATTCCTATAAAAATAGGTCTTCTTCCTAAGTTTGTTTTCATGTGAAGACAATGTGAAGCTCTTTTCCTGTTTCTAATTAGTACAACAGTGTCACCCCACTGCCATCTCTCATTCTAAAAATAATCCTCTCCTAGACCACAGGAAATCTAGCTCATGGCAGCTCACTTAGTACAAAACTTAAAAAGTTAAACTTAGCACTTGTTAATGCATGACTTAGTCACTGAAGGTACAGCATTACAAATATGTGCTTCACTGCATTTCATTAAAATGTATCTAGCTTTTCTGAAGGGCTTCAAATTTCTATAAGTAAGAGCATTGGAAATAGTACAAAAGTAAAACATATGACCAGATACTGTTTTAAGTACCACCCAAAGAGCTGCATGACCTTGAAGAAAGCTGTCTGGAAAACAAATTTGTTGAGATAATAAATTCTACAGGCAAGTATAATGCAAGTTAAAAGTTACCAGACTGTTGCAAAGACATGGATTACAGTCATCCCACATCTCACCCCTCTTACAGATGACTTGATTCATCTTGCATTGCATTATCAGGATGCTACAGAAGTCATCTAGAGGAAAAAAAACCCCAAACTATGTGCTATTAGGAGCAGGGAGGTCTCTCAATAATGCAAACAGAACTAAGTTGATAATTTTTTTACTTCAGATTCAGTTACAAAAAAAGGAAGTAAGCAATGTTGGAATACCTGACACGAGGAGAAGTTCCTGTGACTTATTAACTGAGAACAGGCTATCTATAAATACAACTACTGCATTTGGACCCAGTTAACAATTGTGTTGCAAATTTAAGAAAAAGATTACTTTGCAGCATTCTAGTTCAAAATTTTCAAAAGTTGTAAATTTTTATAGAAGTTGCATTTTAATTTAATTTGTTTTTTCTCAGAGAGTAAGGGGATTAAAAAAAAAGGAAAATATTTTAGCACTAGAGTAGAAAAACAAATTGAACTTTGAAAGAATATTGTGATTAGTTTCCATCCAAAACAGCTGTAAACCAAATTTGAAAGAAGTTGTATGTGATCCTGAAAAAATGTCTTCATGTTTCTCAGTCTTGTGACATTCCTTAGACTAATGTAGTAAGTAGTAAGAGAGGCGAGAAAGATAATTCCTTTCTAATTAAAAAATACATCACTGGGTAGAATATTTGGTCTGAAAAAAAATTAGAATCTATACAAAAATCTAAGCTACTGTTATTATCTTGCAGTCATTTTGGAAACCTTGCATCATCCACATTAGTATCAATTTCTGTCTCTTAGTCCACAACACATCTTTAAAATTTATCCCATCTTGCTCACCAGAGTCAATTCATTTTCATGCTCTATGAACTTCTATAATATGTTTTCTACTTCACAGCTGTGCAGTTCATTCAAAATTCTTACTCACTGGTCAGTTTCTGTAGCTCTCTAGGGTACCTAAAGAGCAGTTGGTCATCTACATGAAACTACTTCAGCCTTTTATTTATGACTGCATTTAGCATTCACAGTTCCTAGCTGTGTCACTCTATGCCAGTTGGTTTATTCCCTTCTTTCCTTCCTCTTTTGTGTCTTGGTATCTGCTTTCCTCTTGGAATCACCTCAGCTCTCTGTTGTTCTAAAGATCCGGAAAATCAGCTGCTTCTGAAGTCCTGTAGACTTACAATGGATTTGTAGCTGCTCTGTTCCAATGAATGAATACACATTGCCCTTGTACAACAAGTCTTACAGAGGCAATATATTTAAATCAATTGCTAAGTAGAGCAGTGAACAAGGACAGACAACAGAATCATAACCTTTCAGCAAAAATCAGTCAGATGCTAACACATGGGGGTTTTAAGCAAATGCTTAGCAGCACCGAATTTAACTTTGCCACCCTGCTCTTGCTAAATCCTCCAGACTATTTTAGACTCCCAGAGCATATTAGGAAGACAATTACAATCATCCACAAAGAGAACTGAGCATGTAAGTGAAAAATTAGACCAACTGGGTATCCCAAAGCAGCACATTGGATTCTAGCTAAACTAAAACAGGCCCCTGTTTTAGGGGTTTTTGTTTGGCGAGTTTTCTTTGTTTCTAGAGGTTTGGGCTTTTTGCTTATAGTAAAAATAGAGAATGCATCTTAGAATCACTGAGCTCATTGCTGATCAAGGTGCCCCAAAAACAGTATACTCTCAGTCAGATCAAGTAGGTTAACCATGGCTGATGTACAGCAGCCACGTAGTACAGCAGCAATGCTGTTACTTGAAAAGTGAAAAAATACTCATATCCAGATGTAAACAAACATGCCTTCAAAACTTTGGATGCTTCACTCAGTGCTCACAGAGAAAGTGAGAGATTTATTAAACCTATTTCCAAAATAGTATTGATCTACATCATCATATTTTAAAATACACACAATCACACCACTTAAACTTATCTTCCACAACACAATCACTGAAATCAGGACTCTGACACACTCTATACCCCTCTGAATTCAGCTGCTTGCTATGCTTCTGTCTGTGAATTTGTAACATTGATGTAAATGTTTCAAATTACTGAACTCTGTCTCAAGAGTTATCATTCACAAAATAATTAGGGGAAGGTAAGGATCCTTAAAACAGCTCGTACACCTGAGTCAAGTCAAACTATTGTTTACCAGTGAACCATTTTTCTTGGTTTCCTTTCTAATCTACAAGCAGTAAGAGTTATTTTTCAAAAGGTGTTTTGGCGCATATTTCAAAGTCATGGTATAGAAACTGTAATTCTGAAACTCGGGTCACTTGCCTGAAGCCGATTCTACCGTCTGTTTTATACCATTGTCCTTCTCTTTTATACAATTTTCCTTTCATTTCATTTCATATTTAAAATGTTAAAAGTATAAACAGCCTAGTGAGATATCTTCATCAGAGAAATTATTTCAAGAACTGTTTTGTGCTAATGAAGTATCTTTTTTTATTTCCTTTTTCACGCATTTGCTATGCTTAGATATCATCTAAATGAAATTAAGCATCCTTATAGCTGTTAAGCAGACAATAGACAATAATTGGACAGTTATCCTAGAAATAAGCATAGAGGATACCTATTACAGTAATGTGAGTTTAATGATAATGTTAAACTCACAGATAGCAGCTTAATGTTACTGAATAACCTGGTCTGTCAGCTTGAAAAGCTAAAAAAAAAGTCAAAATTTTTATTCTATTCAGATAGAACAGAATTAAATATAAGACTACATTTTAAATCACAGATTCTGAGAATACAACTAAGTGCTCCTATGAGTCTCAAAGTCATTATTAGCCTGGGAATATTTAGATTTCCAATTATCGTAGTGTTCCCTACTAACACAAATTTTCAATACTCTATTTACATCTAGAACAGAAATATGGTCTCATCTTTTCACACTAAATTTTTAAAAATCAGGAGAAAGGAAATCCTGCAGAAGGTTCTTCACAAAAGAAACACTTATTCTTCTATGCAAGCAAAATGGATTACGTACTTGTAAACTACAGAAGTTTTGAAGGTAAGAAATTATGAGATAATACACAGAAAATTAGAAATGGAAAGTGCTAAATCCTGCAACAGTTTCATTCCAGTTCTTTGTATCTTATTAGCAATATTGAATTATTCAAAAGAGTTGCTGGGCTTTAAAAAGAATCCTGCATAAGCGAAGGCTATAAATACTTTTTCCCTCCAAAATAAGAAAGGAAAATCCAGTAAGGCAGATGTAAAAGCACTAACCTGAGCATATGGGCTGCATTGAAAACAACATCAAATTCCATATTATCGAGTTCAGCTGCCTTTTTTGCCATTTCAGCTGCTTCTATCAGGCGAGATTCTTCAAGGAGGAACTGACCTGCAATGGAGTGCATGACCGTGAGCCCACAGATAATAACTGATGTAATATACTACAGAGAGTATAGTTAGGAAAAGGAATTACAAAAAAACCCCAACAAACTAACAAATCAACCAACAAACAGTTGTCTCACATTCAATATTATTTGCTGATTTGCTCTGTATTTCAACATCCTCAAAATACAGTCAGTGTAGAAAAAATGCAATAAATATGACAGGTAATAACGATATTTGTGGAACATATTCAGGAAAAGTGAGAACAATAGAGTAAAACTCAGCCATCAAGAAATAGTACTTCCAACCACCAAGAAGCCTGCCATTTGAGAACTTGCCCTTCTGCCTCTACATTGATCTTCATTTCCTCAAGACAAATTGAAGTAAATAACATCTACGAATCAAATACACTCCCATTTTTAAAAGCATATCTCAAAATCATATTAAAAGATACATTTTTACATATATCCATGAGAACATATTTCTTCAGCTTTAGAATTATAAATGATATCAGCATTAAAATTATTATATATGTGTACCTTGATAAACTGGTATTTTATCATGTATTGCACTAACCCCATAGGTAGCTCTTTACAAGTTTCCTACATGACACCTTTTACATAAAAAAAATAAATAGAAGATGGTTAAAATGAAGTGACTGAATTTTTACAAATGATGTTATCATAATCATTGAACCAAGTTTCAAGTGAAAAGAATGAATAATTTAAAACTAACTAAACTTTGACTGAAGTACAGCAGTTTCAAAACGAAACATATAAGACATAGTAGAACTCTACCAAAATGAGTTTTCCTTTGATGAAGATGAAAAAGAAATCTGGAAGATACTTAAGCAACCTTATTTTCTGCTCTTTTAAATGATTTTTTCATTCCTAATTTGTAAAATGCATTATTTTTGCAATAACTTTTTAAAAGATTTCAGCCATCTAGACTCTGTGTCTACATAACTTTATGTTTGGAAAAGCTATCCTCAAGGATGGTGACTAAAGATTCCATCATCCCATCCTTCCCTTTTAAACTTATTTTGTAAAGTTAGATCACTCAACCAAAAATTGTCCGCCATGCCATCACTGACCACTAGCCTCTTCAGAAATAATATCCCATGAGCAAATGATTTCCTCTCATAGTGAGGGATTTTCTCTTTTTTTCTTTCCTCCTTTCCTCATGCATTCATTCCGTGTTGCTCACATGCTTGCTATGTGCTTATGCAAAAAATCCAGAAATCCAGTTAACCAGAGCTAGCAAAGTCTGTACAGGCCTAGTGAATCCGGTGATGCTTTGGTACAACAAAGACATTTACAGAAGGAATAATTTTCAAGAGAAAAAGCGATGAAAGACAGCTTTCTTAGCTTTTTGTTTTCTCTGTGGATACATTTCAGCTTAGGAGAGATGGAAGATTGTTTAGTCAGACTCATATATTAATTATTCATATCAGCAAAACTCTTGTAAAAACATTCTGGTACCTTCCTGCATTCACAGTATAAGGTTTGCCTGCTTTAGTTACATCCACACTCTAATATGTGCTATATTTTGATGCAGTATGAGGCTTTGTGCTTATTGTGCCCAGAAACAGATGATTTACAAAAAAAATTCTCTCACACCGAACAATAGGTAAATAAATAAAAAAAAAGAGAGGAAAAACATAAAAGAAAACCTTTTGAGAACAGTTTGGACCACAGGAAACTAATTTGTCTTCAGAATTAGAAATCATGGGTTGAACCATTAGTGGAACTCTTTTAGGAAGGGATAACAAATGCTTACAAAAGTAGCAAATTTGCTTCCTTTCCCCCCCCCCCCCCCCCCGTTTGGGTACAACATCAGGGAATGCCTTATATGTAGCAGGACAAATTCAGATTTGAATCTGAAAATTCTCCAAGTAAAGCTACCAACTACAACAGGCAGTTCCTATCTCTTGATTTGGGCTGAATTCCTATTTTCTTTAAAGAGAAATCTTTGAAACAAGCTTGACCAACCAGTATTCCAATTCTCTTCCAAAAAGTGAAGTAAAGCAGTATCCCTAATCTTTAGGTCCATGTTAAAGCAAACCAACCACAAATTGTTAACATTAAGGTTCTTTTGCTAATGAAAGCCCTGGATTAGCAGAATGAAACACTGGTAACTGGATGTACTATTAATAGATCCAGCCAGAGGGGAAAAGGAGGACATAAGCTTTTATACTTCAAGACAGCGAACATTCAGGAGAATTCTAAAATAAATATATACTTAATTTAGGAAAAATTTTTTGCACCTTATAATTTAAAAATAATGTCAACTGCTCATTAAGCAAATTAATTACATAAGGAGAACAAACCTCTCCTTATTATTGTCAATAAAAAAATTATTCAATGGGTTTTAGAGACAGATCTTTAGAAACATACTTCCAGTTTTCTGTAACACTGAAGCTCAGCAGTGATGTTACCTTACCTGTTCAAGAAGCATTTGGACAACACTCTCTGGCACATGGCGTGATTCTTGGGCCTCCCCTGTGCAGTGCCAAGAGCTGGACTCACTGATCCTTGCGGGTCCCTTTCAATGCAGGATATTCCATGATTTCATGAGGGGAACAACACTTAACTGCCTTAATCATTGCCTGAGTAGAGGTGATTTCATCAGCGGCTGCTGATCAAGTGTTTCCCTGTTTGGATGGGCTATAAATATAATTGACTGCCACCTTCTCAATCTAGTGGAAAAGTAAATACTTGAGCATACAGGTCTGTGGTAGGTTGGCCCCTGTCAGCATCCAAGCACTCATGCATCTGCTCATCCCCACCCACTCCAGCAGGGTGATGGGAAGAAACAGGAAGAACAAAAGCAAGAAAATTTGTGCATCAAGATAAAGACAGTTTAATATGTGAAAGAAAAAAAACAACAAAAAAATCAACCAAACAGCAAAGTGAAGAAAATCACTTGCCACTTCTCACATGCAGACTGATGCTTAGCCAGTCTCCAACAAAGGGCCACCTCAGAAGCCAAAATCCTTCTTCTTTTTCTACTCCAGTTTTTATTGCTGAACATGATGTTATATGGTCTGTTATATCTATCCCTTTGGCCAGCTCAGGTCAGCTGTCCAGGCTGCATCCCCTCCCAACCACCTGCCCATCCACAGTCTACTCTGTGTTAGGGCAGACTAATCAAAAGAGAAATCCTTGACACTGCTCAAGCGCTATTCAGCAACAGCCAAAACACTGGTGTATTATCAAGGAAGGCTATTTTAGTTACAAATCCAAAACACAGCATCATCCAGGCTGCTATAAAGAAAGTTAATGCTATCCAAGCCAGACCCAGTACAAGGTGGAAACTTTCAGCTGAGAATTGATTTGCCAAGTTCTCCTGAAAGGCATACTAATTTTATGCACACATCTCAATTTAATTTAAAGCACCTAAGTAGAGAGATATAATTTTGAAAACATTAGTTGCCATTCCTTTTAATGTGATATACTAAATTCAGACAAGAATGAAGTGGATTGGCACTTTACTGGTGCACTTTCTTCAATAAAAAGTAGACTTCTGAACTTTTCCTATGAAAGCCATATGTTTTCCCAAGAGAAGGGCGCTAGCAGGGTGTAACAATGCCAAGGTGTTGAAGGTGGATCAGAAGGTATGATCCACAAGCCCCAAGATCCAGGAACCACTTGTGTCGGTCTAAATTTACATGTAGGATTTTCTCCTATGACAGGCAGATGGCAAACCTCACGTTCTATGAGGTGGGTTTCTGTGGCTGGGTTTTGGTAGCAGGGGGGCTACAGGGGTGGCTGCTGTTAGAAGTTGCTAGAAGCTTCCCCTGTCCGTGGAGCCAATGCCAGCCAGCTCCAGGATGGACTTCCTACCGCTGGCCAAGGCCAAGCCAATTAGGAGTAATAGTTATCACATCTCTGTGATAACATATTTGAGAACAAAAAATTGTTGCACAGAATAAATTCCAGCCAGGCAAGAGTAGAGTAAGAACATGGGAATAACAACATAGACACCAAGGTCAGTGCAGAAGGAGGGGCAGGAGGTGCTCCAGGCGCTGGAGCTGAGGTCCCTGCAGCCCGTGGTGCAGACCATGGTGGAGCAGCTGTGCCCCTGCAGCCCATGGAGCACCATCGGGGTGTAGAGATCCACCTGCAGCCCATGGAGGAGCCCATGCTGGAGCAGGTGGATGCATGAAGGAGGCTGTGACCTCATGGGAGGACCAGGATGGAGCAGGGTCCTGCCAGGGACCTGCGGCCTGTAAAGAGGGAAGCCCATGCTGGAGCAGGTTTTTCCCTGGTAGGATTTGTGGCCCCTGTGGGGGACCCACGTCGGCACAGCTCATTCATGAAGGACTGCACCCCATGGAGGAGTGACCCATGGAACAGCAGTTTGGGAAGAACTGCTGCCCAAGGGATGGACTCATGTTGGAGAGGTCCATCAAGTACTGTCTCCCATGGGAGGGACCCCACGGGAACAGGGGAAGGACGCCTCTCTCTGAGCAGTGGCAGAAACAACAACTGAGCGTAACCCCCATTCCCTGTCCTCCTGCACTGCTGGGGGGGAGAAGGGAGAACATAGAAGGAAGGAGGGGTTGGGGGAAGGTATTTTTAAGACTGTTTTACTTCTCACTCTTTGGCTCTTATCCTGTTAGTAATAAATATAAGTACTATCCCCACTTTGAGTCTTATTTTGCTTGTGAAGGTGATCAGTCACTGACCTCTCCCAGCTCTTATCTCTACTCATGAATTCTTAGCTGGTTTTTTTTCTCCCTCCTCTGTCCAGTTGCAGAGGGAGGGTGAGAGAGTGGCTTTAGTGGGTACCTGGTATCTGGCCAGGGTTAACCCACCACAGATTTTTTCTGTAGCCTCATTATCCCAGCATTGAAGTAGCCCAGTAGGAATCCACTCACCAGGCTGGTGGCTGAAATCTTTCCGCAAGTCCCGGAGTTCTGATGAGTTCAGGGACTGGGTAGCCTCGGTTTCCTGTTTGATTTATCTGACTTCCTCTGTTGAAGGACTGGCTCTTTGATCTGCCCCCTCTCGTCCTTCTTTTTGCTAGAAGCTTCTTCTTTTTCCTCTTCCTCCGTTACTAATCGCTGATATGGACCCACCACAGAGACACTGCCCAACACCACCTTTCTTATTGCAGGTGTCATGATTCTAACTGTTGCCAACAACATAAATTATGCTAGCCTGAACCAGCTTTTGAGAAAACAGCCTTCTACAAGCTCTGAATCCAACATTTTTCTTCTCCAAGGAAAGCATATTTTTCATTACTATTCTTCTAAACTGGAAGTAGGAAATCCATAGTCCACCTTCCGATGTGACCTTCAGCAACACTTTGCCTGGAACATTACTTTTTTAAATAGAATTTTCCACCTTTCTTGCTAGACAGTACTGAGTTGAGTGCAAATGTGCAGTCAGGAGTTTTTAAAGACCTTTGGCAGCAGAGAACTGATTCAATACTTCACAATCCTCTTAGTTATTTTTTTCCCTAAAGTATCTAGGAATCAGAAATAGCGTTAAAGCTGCTGAATTCTGTACCTACAGCCTTGTTCAAACTTATTTTTTCCTGCAAATCATCAACAGTGTTTTTTGACTCCCTACTTGACCAAAAATTTGGGGGGTAATACATGCAATCTACTGAAAAGTAAGATAAAAGTATGTATGTAAACAACAACAAAAAAATTCGAGTTTCTGACATTAAAAAGAACAACTTATTTTCATCTTTTATCAATTTTTAAACAAATATTTATCCACAGAAATGAAAGCATACAGCTCTCTATCCTATATAATTGTCTCTCTAAAATGATCAGGAACATTTGTAAAGCACTTTGTTAAGAGGCACCATGAACAATTTAAAAGCCATACATCTGAACTGGTAGTTCTGCTGCTTTTTTGTAATAAGAAAGGTATTAATTGGTTGGGATATGTCTATGTGTAGTAATCTCTTATGTTCAGAGCACAAAGGCATTAGTGTGTTCCTCTAGAATAGGCTTAACTATTCCTTGTACGCACTATGAGCTTTTATTTTATTAGATAAAAGTGCAATTTGCTTATTTAATAGATAACAGTGCAATTTGCACCAATCTTTCTTCAGTTGAAATGTTCTCTTTTTTACTCACTGGTAAATATTCAAAGGTACTTTGTCCCAGAACAGAGAAGATTTCTGAAATAGCTCATCTTGTTGCTGTTGCTTTTGAAAAGAACCATCTTGAATGTTCTCAGAATGCTGTTGATTCTGCACTTAACTCATATTTCAATGACTTAGACTAGTGTGCTGATATCTTTAGTAATCCAAGCAAAGTCGAGTAAACTATCTTCTGAATAAGAATGTAAAAACTTACATTCTTATTCTTACCATAATAGGAATTTGCTTCTTTTAATATACATTTGTCACCAAGTCTTCTGCTTCTTATCCTCTTAAAAAAGTTTTCTACTTCCACAACACGAAGAGTGCTCTATCTAGACTCAACTGTGAAAAAAATAAACTTCACTAGAAGTTCTTTCAGCATATTCAACACTGAGGATTTGAAGCTGAATATATGCTGGTGCTTTCAAAACATTTCAAGTTTCAGCAGAAACCAGAAGCAGGATAGGGTTCTGGCTGAACCAATGCATTGTATTTTGTCTTTGAAGCACAGTAAGGACGCAAGATCATGTCTTGAGAACTGAACTATATTCTTAGTGACATGAGCAGATCCATCACTGAAGTCTGCTGAACTTCAACTCTGCTGTGACAATGCAGAGCAAAAGAACAGATGCAACCAGAGCCTTCTATATAGAAAACTGAAATAGCATTCTGTGGAAGAAATGAGGAGAGACCTTGTCTGCAAGTTGATTTCCAAAGCTTTTAAGGTGATGAATCAAGGCTGCAAGATGCAAAGTCAACAGACATGATCTAATGTAACTGTTTCCTTTAAGACTTTCAAAACAGATTCGCTGGCTGTGAACCAGAAGTTCCCAGAGCAAGAGAATGTTTAAAGATCTGCTTTCCAGGCCTGTTAAGACAATTTCTTGCCGAATGTGCTGGTTGTGACAGTAGAAACAAAGACAACTTACATCACAATCACCTAAATGGTAGCAGCATTTCATTTTTTGCTGCTCCTTATATGTCATTCCATCTTAATCTAAAGCTGTTCTCTTGGTTTCTTGCTGGAAAGAATTCTGCAGAATTTATCCTTTTAATTGGTTCCCATGGAGAAAATTATTCCATGCAAATAAAATATACAGAAACACTATGTAAGCCAGTGGGTGCTGCAATATCAGTATATGCACTGGCTTGGAAAAAACTTTATTAGTCTTTTTCTTTGTCTGAAAAACTTATCTGTTGCAGTTGTGCTAAATGTACCACTGGATGTCATCCAGAGCATGATCAGAGATAAAGAGAGAAAAAATTAACTTGCAAACCTTTGGGACTTGATGACTGAACTTGTGATCACATCTGGATCACTGGAAGCTCTCACTAAAACAAAAGATTAATGATGAAAATACAAACTACAGGGACCTCATGATTTACAGATACTGAGGAAGATTCCGAACCCTATGTCATTTCCCAAACACCTGGTGATGTATAAGTTTGGAAATGTGAAATCTGGATGGGAAAAAACTATTCAGTTGCACTTCTGTAGCAGTCTCATGCTATCTCTAAAAAAATGCTCATGAGATAGTACTCATAGATCAAAACGTATGATCATTAGCAAAGTCTCCAGGGTTGTTTGTGTCACACGCTTTTTCAGTTCCTGCAGAAACCCTACATTCTGGCAACATGGAAGAAGCACAAAGCCACATTTTTAGATCTGTCTCTGATCTGCACTATCTATACCATATCTCTTGAGCAGTCTAGTATATTATGCTGAGGAAGCAGAGTCAACCACGTATTTGAGATGTCAGAATGATTAGATTTAAGGATAAACTCAAGGGAAGAGGCAGACTAAATGGAAATTCCACAGCATTTAAGTCGGTGACCTAGCTTGCTTGGAAATACTCCATTGCATTCTACCTCAGTGACTGGTACTAAAGGAAGTTTGGAACAAATAGTTATTATAGTGGCCTGTAATAATCTTCTTTTAATGTTTTGTGATCGCAACAGCCTAGAGAGAAACAAAAAGGACTTCAGGTTGGTTGATTCTTCTGAATAGCTCAGCTTCTGGTATATTTTCCAGTTTCAGTTTGGAAGTAAGAAATACTGTCAGTTCTAGCTGAAGATTTTCTAAAATCAAAGTTATTACAGAGAGTTCTGGAAACAGAAAGGTCAGAAGCTTAATCAAGTCTTTCTGCAAGACAGTTACATTTCCTTCCCATTTTGGGTCTAGGAATCCTGTCCTCCTGGAACTGCGTTCACTGATATTGTAGGAGGAGCTATAAGCCATAGGCCAAACTCAGGACCCTAATTTGATGACACTGTATGCTCAAGACAGAGCGACCATTTCTCCAAAGACCACATATGTTCTATGAACATGTATTATTTGAGTATCATAAACTTGTTTTATAGTTTCCCTACAAAATCATTGTATATCAATGTTAGGATTTCCAAAAGATACAAAATGGAAAAAACCCTTTCCTTCACAGAAAGGTTCAAAACCATGTATTGGGAAGGCTGGCAAAGTGACGTAGTGATGGACATACTATATCTGGATGGCTTTGACTCCATCTCAACACGGAATTTATTTTCTCAATACATAATCACCGTAGGATCTGGTGTTCCCAGTGTAACAGATCCATGCACTCTTATATTAATTATTTGGCATATATTGCACTTAGCTAACCTGTCAGTCAGAAATGGGACAATTCATTCACTGGAATTATGGATTGTGAAGTTTTATTCATTTCATTGACAAGGATAAAAAATGACCTTCCTATGGACTAGGCTGACATTTCTTCCATCAACATAAAACTCTCCTGAAGAAATTAGTAAAATTTCATTAGTAGGTCATGGTTGATGTTTCTCTTTCTTACAAATACAACATTGATACTTTATTTTTCTTAAGTACACTAGTTTTTCTTTTCATAAGATCTTTTCCTTAAATATGTAGAAGAAAAATAAAGCTTTCCTAGGCTGCTCAGTGAATGAAGAGCAAAGACACAAAGCTCCAGCACTGTGAACAATGTGACTATATGGAAATGTTGATTCCACCACCTATCTGGGCAGCCTGTTCCAATGCTTGACAACCATTTCAGTGAAGAAATTCTTCCTCTTGTTCTGTTGCTAGTTGCCTGGGAGAAGAGGCCAATCCCTACCTAGCTACGAACCCCTTTCAGGCAGCTGTAGAAAGCCATAAGGTCTCTCCTGAGCCACCTCTTCTCCAGGCTAAAAAGCCCAGCTCACTCAGCTGCTCCTCACATGACTTACTCTCCAGACCATTCACCAGCTCCGTTACTTTTCTGTCGACATGCTCCAGCACCTCCATGCTTCCCTGTAGTGAGGGGTCCAGAACTGGACACAGCACTTGAAGTGAGGCCTCACCAGTGCCAAGTACAGGGGAAGAATCACTTTCCTGGTCCTGCTGGCCACGCTATTCTTGATACAGGTCAGGATGCCATTGGCCTTCTTGGCCACCTGGGCACACTGCTGGCTCATGTTCAGACGGCTGATGACCAACTCCCCCACATCCTTTTCCACTGGGCCTCTTTCAGGCACTCTTCCCCCAGCCTGTAGTGCTGTAGTGGGTTGTTTTGACTGAAGTCCAGGACCCAGCACTTCACTTTATTATACCTCAGTCTAAGAGGAAACACCTAAAAAGAAAACTGAATTCGCATCTGTAAATATATGAAAATTCTCACACTTACTAAGACATCTAAGTGTATGACTTAAAAAGCGAAAAAAAATGGTGCTTGAAAATTCACTACTATCATATTTCAATGCAATTTATTTTGAAACTTAAACCACAGTAGTTCCAATTAATTTTCAGGACACAGGATGTGACACAGGAGTGGTAGGGCAGTTATCTTTAGAAATAAGATAGATACAAAGTGCTCATAGACTTAGATGAAAATTTAGGCATCAAAAAGGGCTAAAAGCCCTCTACAGAAACAGTGATTAGAAAGACATAGGATGAAATTGAAAAACAAATACAGCAGTTAACAAGCTAAACTTTTTTAAAAAGAAACAGATAATATAAGAAAACCTATAAAAGTAACTCCTAAATTATCACAAATTCAAAAGTGAAAGACAATGTAAAAAAAGTATATTTGGGAACATGTTAATCTTTCTTCAACGAGAGTGTAGCTAATACACTTCAGTTTTACGTAATCTGAAAGCCTCTTTTTCACTTTGTATTATATCTGTAACTGGGAATGCACTGAAAAAGGTAGATGATCAATGTGAACTGCCTAATTAAGTGAATATATAATTAATCTAATAAGAATAATCTATTTTTATAACAAAAAAATTGTTAAACAATTTCAAGTTATTAGAAACAATGTATTATTCAAAGGAAACTATTTTAAAAGGAGGTCTCAAGAGTGATTAATAAAACAGAGTTAATTTGAGCATCCCATTGGGTTCCTGACTTCCCTATTCCAATTAATCCATTACAAAAGTAAGGGAGAAGGGACCTCTGTACGGACATTTATCTTGAAACCTCACTGCTTCTTTCCTTCTCTCTTTTTTTCCCCACTGCACTTTTGTTACGTTGGGGAGAGGCCATTACATGCACTTTAAGAGGCACAGTGGCAAAATGTATTTTTAGCAAACAAATAAAATGAAGCATGCTTTAGTTGTGGGGTTTTGGTGGGGGTTTTTGTGTGCTTGTTTGCTTGGTTGGTTAGGTTGGGTTTTTTACTTTTAGACAATAAATTATAAATTAAATAAGACAGTTCTGGAAGTACAGAAAGCCTTCAACAATTTCAAACTCCTTAATTACACTGCATCCTACTAACTGAAGAATTTATTTTTGTTTCTTTTCAAACAGATGAGCTCTTAAGTATTTCACTGTTTGAAATTCCCCTCATCTCTGACAAATTTCATACGTACATAGTCTTTCTTCAACTTCTACTGAGACAGGCTCAGTGCAGACATCGAGACTTCCTTTGTGGATGGTCAATACTATATCCAAACCCAAATAGTCTCTAGGCCATAAGGGCACTGGTCTGACCTGACTGAACATTCCTATGTTTGGCACATTTGTTAACAACTCTGATGTACTGACTCTTTAGATGCCATTATGTTCTTAAAATATTTAAAAGAAAGTTCCTTTGGACTTGTTTAGTTCATAGGAACCTCTTTGTGGTTTCTCGGATTGACATTTGGATTCATCTCACGTGATCACAGACATTTAATCGAGACAAGTAGCTTAGAATGAATCTCTTCTATGTCAATGGAGATCAATTCTGTTATCAATCTGTTAATGACAGATGTTACCAAGGTCTTGCAGGATTCAAAATGGCATACTTGAGTTAGCTCCTCAAAGTAAAGTGGGACGCATGAGAGCCAATACCTTGAGTAGGTGTGGTAAGACATTTTGAAGTAAACTTTCCCACAGGAAAAAGAAAGAATTCAAAAATAAATAATTTACTAGGTTCAGCCTGTTTTAGTCAAAACTGTTCACTTTAAGTCATCTTTAACAAATGTGTATTAAAATATCCAATTAAGTCTCAAACTTTACCAGAGCATTCAAATTAATTTCCTCCAACGTTTTAGTTTAAAAACTTGTATGCTGTACCAAAAATAATATTTTAATTGAAAGAGAACTAAAAAAGAAAAAAAATTACATTAGTGCTTCTGCAATCCTTCCTCTGTGACTTTTTCTTCTTCCTGATTCATATGAATTTTCTCTTTCATCTGTGAGGGGCTTCTGGTAGTATGCTGTGTACCTGAGTAGCTTGTATCATATCACCCATCAACACTCACATATTTGTAAGACAATGATTTTGCACAAAGTTCAGATGTTCAGATAACTGGTGTATGAGAGGAGGAAAAAAAAGAAGGGGAAAAGAAACACGGTCAGGTGAGCAGCTGTCTGCATTTCAGTCTGAGAGGGGACTGCGATCCTCTCTGGTGACTAGAGTAAAAGCCACTTTCCCTTATGCCCAATGACATGGCATCACATCAGCAGTCCACAGCGATTTATAACTCTTCGGCTTTTCCACTAGTTCTCCCTTCAGACATCTTCAAGCATAATAAGTCTAGGAAACACTGCTTCAAGCCTAAATCCACTGAAATCCAAAGTCAGCAAAGTACCTATACAAAACTGATTACAATGCTAAGGAGAGCAAACACAAAACTGCTCACCTCTCTCCAAATTTTCGTGTGATCATTTTGCCTCCTGCACCAAATCGTACCTAAAGATAGCTTTGGCTTAAGGTTTGAATTAAATTATAATACAAATGTAAGCTTCTTAAAAGATACAGTATATTGATAGTTTTTCTCATAGCACCAAAAAAAGTCCAAAAGGTTAAAAGTCAAAAATAACATCTGCACAACCTGGGAGCACAAATTATAAGTGTGTGCAATCCTGTGCACTTGGAAGAAAATCTACAGTCCATTTATTTCTGCTAATCCATCAACACACTGCTATGTCCCAACTGACCACTCTTTTCATTTGGCTGTTTTGTGAGGTATGTGTTTTTTTAGGACTGATGCCAACTACTTTATTCTCTGTTCCAACATCTTCATGCTGAGAAAAAAAAGGAATCTCTAAGATTTACATGCAAAATACGGATGTATTTCCCCATAATTAAACTCCTGGCATATAGGATGTAGAATGTACCTGTGACAAGGTCCTGGAACAAATTAATGAGATGGAGAGATAAAGCTTAGTGCTCACTAGGGATTCCCATGTAATATTTGGAATGCCCCTGGTAACACACAATCCTCATCAATTCAAGCAATAGGTGGAAGGGAAAAGAGAAATAAAGCTAAAAAGAAAAGAAAGGGAAAAGGGAAAGAAAGAAAACACAAGGATAATTTATTTCAAATTTTATGAAGTCCCATGCCCAAAGTGACAAGGATTTGTAAATCAGCTGTACTACACAGAAACATAACCCAAGCAGAAGTAGACCATATCTTTCTCACAGATACTTTGATATAAACATAGAATAACATCACTGAATTTGGTAAGGTGACCAGAAGTTATATAGGGAAAAGGTTTCACACGCATTCAGAAGAGCTCTCTGTGTATAAAGCTCCATGACAGAGAGCTAACAGCTCTACAGAGAACCTTCTTGCATCTATTGCCTTTCAGCATCACATTTTACTATGCTGTTACTCCACTGACTAAATTTTTCCTTCACTCCTGAACTGCTGAGTAAAACCTCACTTATGTTGCAGTAATGATCTCTGCACAAGGACAGAACCCACTTTTTGAACCTGGAAGACAACAAAGGAAAAGTTTGCTCATGTTTTTAGCGAATAATCTTATTAGGAAACAATACACCATTTTAATATTGTTATCTGGTAATAAAGCAGTCAATGTATCAGACATGAATGATGATTTCAATAACCGCATTTTTCGTTTATAGGGCACTTGAAAATGAGACAGAGGGAATACTGTAGAAAAGGACAGACAAGTTGATGAAGTAATGAGAGAAAAAAAGAAAACAAGTCTAGATCTGTAATGAAATACACACAATCCTAAATGTCTTTTGCTGAGATGAATTGTTGAGACCTACCTTGAATTTGTATGCAATTAAGATTTCCTAATAACTAAGGACAGATTTCTTAATAACAAAGGCTGGAAGGGGTTTGAGTGGGATTCCAAGAAATAATCAGCAGTAACTTTTCTTCATTGTCTTGAGGAATCGACTATACTTATATCAAATTGAAATAATGTGACTTATGTGCACAAATACCTCTATCAGATTTACCTGCACAGGCATAAATAGAAGACAAGGTCACTAACTGCAATGTTTCATAATGCAAAATAATGCAACAGTGGGTTACATTAATTTAAATACATGTTCTATGTCCAAAGTTTGATTCTGGGAGTCTAACATACAGAATTTCATACTGCATAGGACCAAATAGAAATACATCACGTGAGCAATTGAGACAAAGATATCACAGAAATACATCATGTGAGCAATTCAGACAAAGATATGATTATTATGAGAGATTAATTTTCCCTTTTGGCCACTCATTTTTATTTATTTTACATTTACTAGTTAGAATCAGAAGAGGAAATTAAAACAATATACAAAGATATATATAGTGTGCTTGTGGTTCCCTACCTTCTTCCTAAACTAAGATGAATCTTATTACTTACTTCTACATTTTCCAACTGGGACTACATAGTTTGCATTTTAAGATTTGTCTATTATCAGCTTTAAAATACAGAATTAGTCCACAAAGATAAATAATTTTGGTTCCTTGGGACTAAACACATCTGGAAATATTTTTTGCACATCGAGCAAAAACAATCCAAAGTTATAAAGATACCTTCAAATTAACTGTGTGCCATAAGCACATGCATGGCTTAGTAGGAAAGATATAGCCAACTTGTTAAAACCTTTTGTAATACTTAGGCATTTCAAGCCAAGAAGGTGCTGGGAAGGAGCTAGATATAAGGCCCATAAGACACTTCGATATATAGAACTCATGCACACTAAAGTAAAACTTCTAGTTGCCCACCCACCGGCAACTAGCGAAGTTAGGCCAAAACTGTTAACAATAATATTCCAGGCCATGAAACTTTGACATATGGCAATAGTCACCTTTGTTCTTTCCCAGAGAGGGAGCAATACTGAAATTCCTCTCACAGGAGGAAAGCTATGCAAAATATGAAATTCTTCACCTCTCCCTCTACAGTGATTAACAAATTAAAATGAAGTTATACATGGTAGATTAGTTTCTTTCCCTTTGAAGAAGATATTTTGCCAGTAGCACTTTTCAAACCTTTAATCACTCGGAGAGATTAACAGCAAGCCTGGAATACGTGTGGAAACCCTAGCTATCTGAAACATACCATAATGCATGTAGCAGTTTCCTTTGGTAGGATCCAGCTGAATAGCCTTCATGAAGTACTTTTCTGCCTCACTCTTGCGTCCCTTAAAAAAAAGGGGGGGAAAATTATTTTAACAGTGTGTCACCATGGAGCAATCATGTACAATTAAAATGCCCAAATTCCAGGCACTAGAGAAAAACTATTATCACTTGATTTAACCTAAATAAATATGAATGTTTAAGTGTTACAGGAAGTTTTGTGGTCAACTACTTATGCTGCAGATCTCCAGACCGAGGAAGAAATGTGTCCAACATCCTCAATGTCCAAGAAGTAAGGAAGCAGTAGAAAAGTGTTGCAAAAAATACTGTAAAGGGGTTTGGGTGAACACCAAGCTCCATGCTACTTTTTTGGACAAGCATTACATTTACCCAAGCTAAAATCAGAGGAGAAGGTAGGACAGAGCTTTAGTCCTGCTTTAAAAAAAAAAAAAAAAGTGTGTGTGGGATGAGGAAAAAGCAGCATAATAGAAATGCTCATGTTGGAAGGGGCCCATAAAGACCACTGAGTCCAACTCCCTGCTCCTCACCACACTACCTAAAACTAAACCATCCATTTGAGTAAGAGCGTCATCCAGATACTCTTTGAGTTCTGACGGGCTGGGTGCTGTAACCACTTCCCTGGGTAGCCTGGTCCAGTGACCAGTCACCTTCTCAGCAAGGAACCTTTTCCCAAGGTCTGAACCTTCCCTGATGTAGTTTCATTCTATTTCCTCATATCCTAAGTAACATTATATACACAGCCAAAGGTAAAGTTACCAGAAGCGAAGGTAAATAAATAGAAAATATTTGTGGCTTTAATGTGGAAAATAAAGAAATATATATTTCTGATGTTAATGTGGGAAATAAAATTTCACCAAAAATCAATTCTGTCAACCATAAAACATAACTGTAATAGAAATGGTAATTTTTAAAGACAATGGTCAATGGAATGACAAAATGGTCAGGAAAAAAAACCCACAAACAAACCAAAACTCTAACAGAAATTATGGTAAAATGAACATACATCTTCTAAGATAAGTTTCCTTATCACTGAAATCACCAAACTAGTAAAGTTGCATTATTCTATACAAGTGCCAGAGCGGATCCATTAGTGGTCATTACTCTATTCTTCAAGAAAACAGCCTAGTCTGACACAGACACGAATCACCATCATGTATTCAGTAAGATATCTCTGACCTGTTTATCCCTATCCCCGTGAAATTAGTTGCTGTGGTTTTATAAAATAGAAGGCCTCCAGAAAAAAGAACAGCTAAGCTTAACCCCTATGGAAGAAAGGCATTGTGGTCTGCATTTCTCAAGTTGCCTTGAGTGTTATTTCACAGATATAAGTGTATAGGCTTTCTCAAGTTTTGTGGTCTGGAAACAGACATGGCAAACATCCTGCACTATCCCACAAGTTAACATAGGAGTAATAACAAGATCTGTTCATGATTACAGCTGCTCCAGATTCTGAGTATTTTCCTCAGGGGCCTTAGAGACAATAAAATAGAGAGAAGGAAGTTGCAGCACACCAAGAACTATATCAAGACGAGGTTCCATCAAAACCATCATAGAGGTCATATTTTAAGAGATCATCCTGGCATAGATACAAACAGGATTAACAGTATTCCAGTTTCACAAAAGGAATGTTCATTGGAGGTAAGAATTTAGCCTTATTATTTAGTAAATTTTCTTTGGCAAACCCACATTCCTTAAAGCCAAATCCACATGGCACAAGGGCCCTGCCAACCAAATGGTGCAACTACATGATAAGAGTACATTATCTTATACTGCAGTGGCTCATGCCTGCCTTAAAAAAAAGCCAACCAACCAAATGAAAAAAACCCTAACAAACCCACAAACAAAAAAGCCTAAAAAAAAAAATATGACACATAGCGCAGAATGATTTTTCCTCTTCTACTAATGCAATAAAGATACATCTACAGATTAAACACTTTTTTTTTTTTTAAATAGCATACAACTATAGATGAGAACAAAAACTGAAGAAGAAAATAGTCATCAATTGAAAACACAATGCAAATTTGGGTCACTATAAAATAGTTATTCAAATTAAAATAATTGGCAGGGGGAGGTGATAATCAAACACTAAATTCTGAATATTTAACTCCAAGGTTGGCAGTTTTGGTCTGGCAAAAGTTACAATGGCATATCTAAGTCTAGCATTGAGGCTTCAAAATGACAAGGACCAAGCATACGTATCATTGACATTGACAGAGTGAATATCTACATATTTTGCATAAATGCTTTTTTTAACAGACTAACATTATTAGTTTTAGCTGGTTGCTCTCTGTGTCTATTTCTAGAACATAAAAGGACAGTTCATTGAATACAGTCACAAAATCATAGCTTCTGCCTACCAAACTATGACTATAAGGCCACAAACATTTGTCAAACATAATTAATTTTTATTTACTGGAATCAGCAAAAACATATGACTGCTCTACTCTTTTTGGCACTTTCCAAATGTCAGTACCTCAGAATAGATTTAATACACATTATTTTTTGTGTCAAATGATGTAAAATCCAATCAGTTGACAGAATCAGGCTATTTCATCATTAAAATTTAGCATTTGTCAACTTTTTTCCAACTATCCAATGTACCTTAACTACCACAACAGAATGTACACACTGTGTAGTTAGCTTGACATCAATCCCTGTCATTGTCCCTTTCCCACTGTATGTTTTTGGTGCTAAATAAAACACATGGTATCAGGGAATAAAATTCTAACCTTTAATGAAAATCCAAATAATTGTTTAAACAGCTGAAAAATACTGATCTAGGGCAGGGAGGCATTTGGTGTGCATGTTCACTGTTATGTATATTGACCCATACAAATGCAGGCACTGAGAGTCACTGGAAACCTCACGATTTCTAGCAGTAGGGTGCACAGTCATACATGCACAATGACATGCTTTGGTAATTTTACAAAGCAAAAAAAAATGTAAGTTTACAGCTGCATGACAGCAGACTTATTTGAAGGATAAAAAGGTTATTCATAAATTTTGATGAAAAGACTTGATGGCTCTGAGGATCAATAGTAGGATATAAAGTACCTTTCACCTGTTGGTCACCAGTTTACATCTGGCCCAGGTCAGTAGCTAAGGAAAAGGTGCTATCTGACAGCTACTGGCCTGCTTAGGAGAAATGAGTGGGTGGTCCCAGTCCAAGCCCTAATGGAGATCCTCTGCACAGACGTACTGGCACATTTATGGCTTTTCAATGCAGAGACTAACGACATAGAATCATAAAACAATGAATGTGAATCTCACTGCTAGGAAAAAAAAACTTAAACATGATGAAGACACTTTCATAACTGATTTGGAAGACTGGGCTGGTATTTCCCTTACTGGATCTGGACCTAAAGCAGAAAATGAGGACAAACTTCCAGCAGTTTTCCATTAATAAAGAAAACTTCAGTCCCCCTCTCCCATGCCCAAAAAAAGACAAATTTCCCATGATTACTATCCTCAAGAAACACTAACGAATTTAAAAGGGAAAAAAAAAGCTTAAAAACGTGCAGCTAAGTGACACAGGGATCTTACAACCTAGCACACAAGTTGTCTTGGCTTTCAGAAATACCTCAGTCATGCAGAGTTCAAATCAGAATGGCTGGTTGCTTGCAGTTTTAGAAGCCAGTTAATTGTTTAAATATTAACTCAGAAGCTTGATTTTTTAAGACTAGTTCTTTGTAGTTGATTGCAATTGCTAATATGGTCAGACATTGTTTAAATGGGCTTTCCTACAAATGGCTGTTATGATCACCATGATAAATGAAAGAGAGCTAGCTAAAGACAGCTGATACATTAGTAAAGACT
This sequence comes from Chiroxiphia lanceolata, assembly GCF_009829145.1. Lineage (NCBI taxonomy): Eukaryota > Metazoa > Chordata > Aves > Passeriformes > Pipridae > Chiroxiphia > Chiroxiphia lanceolata. The sequence continues at coordinate 41,540,333 of NC_045641.1, read as the reverse complement.
TTATTCTTAAAATATTAAAAAACTGAGGACAAAACTACCATTTTGATATTCACCCCAAATTCTTTCCTCACTTTGCTGGTAAACTATGCCAAATCCATGTTGAGGCAGCTGTTTTACTTCAGGCTGCTGGAGGCCCAGGGACCCTGAGATGGTAGTAAAACTGAAAAATACAGCTGAGCAGCTCTGAATAACCCTCTTGTGGAAACTATGATGACACAGTGACAACCAGTAAGGTGGTTCAACAAATTAGGTGGTCTCTGCAATTTGAACCAACTTTATATGTCATAAATATTAATCATTCTTCAAAGTTTACAAGGGTTTCACCAATAAGACAGAGACTTCATTCTTCAACATAGGGTTTTTTTCTGAGCTTAAACTGGTAATTATGTGATTGCATTTGCGTCGCAAATGCAGTTGACTGTCATTCTCCAGGTCTGCTCAGTGTATCTTTTTTTTTGGCAAGCATTTACATTTTTAATTGAATTATGAAAAGATTTCATAATGGAAGGTTGATTAAGCTGTGAACACTAAATATAAAAAAAAAAATTATTTTAATTATTTTCTTCTTCCTCTCTAGGACATTTTATAAGTCACAGACAGACTACACAAGGATAGTAAAGAAGTCTGAACTGAACCTGTGACTTCCTTTCTATGTTTCCTTAAGTTATTGCAGACCTGCATAACTGTTTCATAACCAGTTCCTTTCACCTTACATAAGTTGTGATAGGACAGGTAAAATACAATTTAAGTGGTGCAATACTGAGGAAATCAGTAATATATTCTTCAAAAGGTTTTACTTAGCTGGACTAAGAAAACAGGAACTAGAGAGCTGTATCTTACAATGATGTCACTGGCATAGGCAAGCTCCCCACCCGTTCTCTAAATATTAATAGTTAAGAAACAACTTTAATATCTAGTATTTAGTAACTAAAGGAATTCCTTTTTTCCCTTCATTTTGCTGCAATTTCTACAGCTCTTCCATCTTCACTCTGAATTACAATGTAAATACCTTGCATCATAATTTGTATGTGAAATGCTAGTGCAAATGAAATATACAGGACTTGCATTATCAATATCAAAGGTCCAAAATTTATCTCAGATTCTATACTTTCTGTGCATTAAGGAGATAAATCTTGCCTCTTTGTCTCATCCTTATTATCATAAAATAAAAGCAACTGAACATGGCAGAGAAGTAATTACTTCTAAAGGTTAGCATCTGTCCCAGAGAAACACACATATGAGGCAAGATTTGTAAGGAGGAGTGAATGAGAAGCAATATATATTTCACTAGAAAAACAAATAGTTGTGGGGGGAGGAGTTTAAAGTCATGCAGAGCTATTCTTTGTCCAACTAATATCAGTAGGCTTGTAAAAGATGCTATCTTCTTAAAGTTTTCCTCTCTCATATCCTTAGATGACCACAGTGAGAAACAATACTGATACTAGTACTGGCCTCAAGCTTTGTCTCTAGTATGTTCAAGAACATAATACTATTTCTCTTTGGTGTAATATATTAATCTCAGTGTATGGGTGCATGAATTAGATTACTCTGGAGGAAATTAGGTTATAAATCTGTATCTACCAATCCATATAATTTACCATCTTTACTTTATAATAAATGTGAGGCAACTTTCTCATTATTGTCCAGTGTAACACATCCACATAACCTTGTCACTGAGGTCATGACTGATATTCTCCTTCCCAGTCATTTCACTGGACCAGGGTCCTAACACGCACATGAGTCTACACAGGCTACTTGTGTAATCCAGTACATTGCTTTTGGAAATAAGCCTTGGTAGGATCAATAAAATGTAACATCTTGTTTTAGTTTAATCCTCTATTTGCACCTTAAGTGGCTAACTTCCATCTTAATATATCACATTAGTCCTCCTTAAAGCACATGTGGATTTTTGCTGAGTAAAAATCCACCTACTAGCTTCACTGAGATTCTACTGAAGTCGGCATAATTCTTCTATGAGCCAGGGTTAATTTAGAGAGTAGTAACATAAACCAGGTTCTTGAGTCTACATCTACAGGGATAATTTAAGGCATGATAACCAGAGAGTTGAGATTTAAGCAGTGCCCATTGATTTCGGAACTTCAGTATTTTTGAATGTGACACCACTGCTTGTATATAGATTTAGAAATTTAAAGCACAGCTCACAACTTTACTGTCTTGAAGTGTGATTGAGAGACTATTAAGGTGATATATTCTTCAAGTAAAGTATTACCTATCAAATTAATAAATAATATATTTAAGCTATTTGACATCCGTTTTCTTGTTTTATGTGTCTCCTATCACAAAACACATTCTTGTTCTATTAAAGTATCCAAAATAATATAGAAAAGAAATTTAGCCATAGAATTTTTTTCCCCTTGGAGTTTGCTTTTTTTTCTTTTGGTTGTTCTGTTTGTTAGTGGGTTTTTGTTTTGGTTTTTTGGGGGGGGATTTTTTTAATAATCATATATCTATGTTTTAGTCTTTCTTTTGGGGGCAACTCAAATCTAAAAGGAATTTACGTCATTACGTCACCGTGGAAACAAGAAATATTGTGGACAATCTTAAGTAAACTTTTAAAGAACAGATTTCATTCTACACCTTGTGATTTATTCACTGTCTAGAGCCATATTGAAATGTTCACCTTGGTCATAAGGCTTTAGATTATTTTGTATCAAGAATATATAATGAAATGTTAAGTAAATTTTCATGTTAGTCCCTTTCTTTTCCATTCAGTCTTAAACCACATTTTATATTTTCTGATAAAGCAATGTATTAATATCTACTCATATTTCACTGGCCAGTCAGTAGAATATAAATTCACTATCTTCACATACTGTTTTCATTGAGTCCTATGAATTTCTTCTAAGCTAAATTTGGCCTAGATAATGCATTTTTCCGTGATTACTGACAAAATTACTACACACAGAGTAATTACGGGTGACCAGCAGCTATATTCAACCATGTAACAAAACAAAAAGATCTCTCTTGGTGGGTTGGAACTAGACGATCTTTAAGGTCGCTTCCAACCGAAACAATTCTGTGACTCTATCATGAAAGCAGTTCATCCTGTGTCAGCAATGTTCTCTATAAAAAGATTTAAATTTATGTTGAGTAAAGTGAGAAGTTTAGGGCTCCCCCTTTCCTGTCTACAGGAAGTTAGAAACACAATACAGAAGATGAGATCCCTAAAGGAGGTTGGTGAGGGGTTATGTGCCTAAATACCTGTTCCAGAGTCATTTATGAACTAGACAGATACATTATATTTAAATGAAAATGCTCTGCTTTACAATTAATTCTATTACAACTGGCATGCAGCCAAGCATACGTCCTAAGGGGACTGAAAAGTATATCTATGGATGCAATACTTATGGTATGCAGCCAAGCTCAGAAGAAATACAAGCTCAATGGACGTCAGCTATTGAAATTTCTGTAGTTCGGAAATCCAGTCATTCAGTCTGGAGGTGTTAAAGATCCAGATACACCAGATAACCAATCCTTAAAAAAATAGTGCTCACAGTTCTGAAGTCAATAAACATGATTTTCCACATTGACAAGGGAAACCCATTCCTCCTACCCCCTACAAGTGAATTGCTCGCAGGCTGGAAACAAAAATGAAAACAACTTCTGGCATTTTGCAAATTCAGAACTAAATACAAACTTTGCGCTTGGATCAGTTTTAACTCTCCGGAGATTTCAAGTGGCAAGAAAAATCACAGTGTTTGCATCAGCTTCCAAAGTCAAACTGAATACAAGACAGAAAAGCAGCAGTGGCTATTGCTCGGTTTAACTCAATTTCTTAGGGAGGGCATTCTCCAGGATTCAATGTCATTTATACATTGCTATGATGTGAGTTCAACTGAAATATCCAATTTGCATTAAAAAATTCTTCCTAGAAGCAGTACTAACAGCCAAGGGATTTAGTCTCCCAGAATGAAATATCTAACAGCTTTGCTGACCTAATTAAATTGACCTGTTCAGATAATGCCTTTTCATAAACTAAAGATTTCTGTATATGAAGGCATTTATCATTCACTGAAGTATTACTAAAAATATTTTTGTTTATTTTAAAGGTATTGATTACTGAAGAAGAGACAAACTGTTCTAGAAAATCATACCTAGATTTAACATAAAACATTTCAATTGCTACGTCTTAAAAACTCATGAGTCTTTTGACTTCATGACTATTCTCCCTCATTCCTGCTTTCTTCCAATTTGTGTAAATCTAGAAAGAGAAAAAAAGCAGCAATCAACCAGTGATATTAAAAAATTACAATATGGCAGAGTTTTCCAACAGAAATGCAAATTTCCTTTCTGTGCTGAAACACCGGCAGCATGTAATTACAGAAATAGTAAACGTTGAATTAGTCTATTGCACTATGTTTCCATTTTCCCCTGCTGTCCCTTTTTTTTCTGTTCTTCCTACCTTCCATTTATTTCTGTGTTGTTATTTATATTTATTTTGAGATGACATTCAAGAACTACACAAATTACTGAATACAGTAGGATATTTGACAGTGGTACTCAGTAATTTCACAACTAACCAAAAATGGCAGAATACATTTCTAGCCTTCTGTCTGTCAGGAACATAAGCAACAAAGAACTGCAGGAAAAAATATGGTCACCCACTGAGGAGGAATTATTTTGAAACTTAAGAAAAGTATTAAACTTAACTGTTGATACTTGAATGTCACAATCCTGTTACTTTTATTTTAATCCAAAACACTGCCTGTCTCTATCATGTCTATGACTGTTTTTTCCCAAATCCCCTTGAAGAAAACATTTTAAAATAAAATATTTTAGATTTTAGGGAATCTTCTAGGACTACTATTATTGACTTTAAATAGTTTGGAGCTGCAGCACAGAAATTTTACAAGGCAAAGTAAATTTTTCTTACAGCACTTTGGGTGATTTTCCAAGCCAGTAAAAAATAGGAGATTAACAGCACTGTGTGGTGCCATGTAAAATGCAAGAAAACACTGTGCAATTTTTTCCAGAGAAATATAGTGAAGCCTGTAATTCCCAGATACAACACGCTAAAAGTTACAGTATGAGGCTGTCCCTAAGTTCTCTAGCAACCACAGGCACTATTGCAAGCTATGCAGGGTGGTTTGTGGGCTCAAGTTCACTCAAAACAGATAAAACTTCAAAACATTTATTTATAAGTGAAATAAAGCTTCTCAGACTAGCGTGCTACTATAACAATCATTCACTGACTGATGGCAGAGAGGCCAGACATTAGGAGGGAAGGTTTCTTAGTCTTCTCTTTAGGACTACTAAAGTGAGAAGAAAAAAATTAAAAGCCTTACTTGTAAATGATTTTTTTTAGGAGGATAGACAATGCTTTCTCTTCTAGAAGATCTGCTCGTATAATGGAAAATGAATTACAGTACATGCTCAAGGCATCACCTGGCACTGTCATTTTTGACAGACTCATTTTATCTGAAAACTGGGAGCCTTGCAATTTTAAAGCCTTTTAAAAAATTATGCTTTTCTTTGTGATATAGAAATAAATTACCTAAGCAAGGAACGAGGCTCAGATGCTGTGGTACCAAGCTGCTGTGCTAGCAGGAGATTGGATAGGTCAACTAACATGTCACGTTGACAAATAAATTCTATAGGTAATTTAAGCAGCTTAACAAGTTAAAGCTATGAAAAGCACATAATGCTAAAGCACTACAGTTCTAACCAGCTACATGTTCTTTCAAAAAAATAAAAGAAGTACAAACTTAAGCCCCAGACAACTGGCTATTTTCCAATTATTCTACTAGCTGAGTTACTAGTCATGTTTTTCAACCACTAAATTATGCTATCCTAATGTACTTTCAAGAAAATTGTAGCTTAGTGAGCTGTAACTTTTAGATATGAACAAATAACATGATCCAATATAGGAGTTAGGAAATTCTTGTGACTTATGATATTAGGTAACAAGACTGTAAATTCATTAGCTATTCCTCTGGAGCTCTTAAGTTGGTCTGTTTTTTCCTGCATATACAGCAGCATGCACAAGTCCACCTGGCATTTCTTGTATCTTTTCCAATATAAATGATGCTATGATTCTATGTCATGCTGCTTTTAGTAAGCATTAATACTGGCAACAGACTTGAGGAGGCATAAAAGCTGGCGTTAAAATTAAGCAACTTCATTGGAATTAAAGTCAGGAAGTAAAATATATCTGAATTTGTGAACTTTATAGGTCTGACTTTACTGCTAGGGGGTTTTACATTAGAAATGCCTTTGGTTGGAACTTGAGAACTTGTCTGAAACTTACCTCCTCTCCTGCCTCACCCCCCATATTCACTGACAGAGAAAAACTTTCTATCTATATTAGCACCTACGTGTACCCTTCACTTCATCAACAATCTCACATTTCTCTCCTGGAAAAGAGACACTGAGAAGTGTTATCAACAGTTTCATCTCAGCACTTATATTCAGAAACAGGTTTGTAAAAAGTTTGAACATTTGGTTACAACAGAAGTGGGGAAAAAAGCCTATCAAATGTCTCTCCTCTAACATCCAAAAACTAATTGAATTAGGGCCTTTCTCTCTCCTAAATTTACAGGCTGTTAGAAAATGATCATGATCCCAGGTAGAAACATATAACAGAAGAATAAATCACAGTGGTACCTCAAATTGGGAATGGGCTGAAACAACTATGCCAAAGGCAGCAGCTCTAATCTGAATCCCAAGGAAGTCTATGAAGATTTCCGGGAAGCATGTCACTTACAGCAATCATATATTTGCAATGAGAACTAATACTAGGACACTTCAGTATATCAGAAACTAACAAAAGTTATTTAATGTGAATCACTGAGCAGACAGTAGACTGCAAAACTGATTAAGAAAAAGTGACCAACATGGAGACAGAAATCCATATTTTACTGCCAAATCTCTTCATTATCCATTTTTCTGTTGAATGTCTTTTCAGACTTTGTAGCTGAAAGAACTAAGTGAAATAAATGTCAATTTTCAATAGACCAAATATAAAGGAACTTTATTTTTCATGAATGAAATAACCACCTGAAAAATGTTCTGCCATCTCTAATTACTTTGTCATTAACACGTTGCCTTGCCATATGTTTATGAAGTCCTACAAGTCAACAGGACATCAGCACCATCTTTTCAGCTTATGCTGCTGTCAGTAGAATGGACATCAACCCTATCTTTACATATTGCCATGAATATGAGAAGAAGCAACAGTAATAAAAGAAAAAAGTGCCAAGAGATGATAACAAACAAACGTGATGACAATAGACTACAATTACGGCACAGAGTAAGTGTAGGTAAGCAAGTGTGTGTTGAGAAAAGAAAGGTATTTTATTGCCTATCACAGTGCAGCATTCAAAGGTGTACACAGTTCTTCTCCTCCTTGCTAATGAGACACATTCTTCCATAAACACATCTCAGATGCTCAAGGTACAATCTACCTCACACATATCTTGAATTTATATCCCTGGAGAAAAGCAAACAGTTCAATTTTACTATAAGGATTCACATACATTTTTCATCACTTCCTTCTAAATAATAATGGCACTAGTGTTTAATCCTATACCTGCACTTTCATAATGAGGGGACAAAATAAAAGAATTAAAAAATTAGTGGCTCACCATGTTTGTACAGTTCTGGGATTTGGGGATTTTGTTATTTTGAAGAAAACAGTGAGACCTTGTTTCCCAGAACCACTGCAAGACTTTCCCTAGCAGACCTCATATTTCACACACTCAGCAGTTCAGAAAATTAACCAGAAGAGTACTGGGGGGGGAAGGGAGGAGGAGTGTGGAAGAGAAAAAAATGAATGGATTTTAATTGAGAAAACTCTTTTCTTCCCGTTCTGATTCTGGCCAGGGCAGGATTAATCTTTGCAGTAGCCAGGAGGGGCATGGCTAGAACCCACAGGTTATTCCATACTACCTCGTTATTTTCTGGGGATAGCGAAGGGGTCCTTTCCAGGTCACAGAGCTTAGCAGTGTGGTCGGATATGGTCAGGAGTTTCTGCCTGGTGAGCATTCGCATGTGAATTGTTCACCTCTCTTGTACAATTTGTTATTATATTGTTGCTGATACTGTTAATTTTCATTGCTCTTTCCATTAAATTGCTCTTACCTCTTATCTTTACCTCTTGCGTCTCCAATTCTCTTATCCATCCCACTGCAGTGGGGAGGGGGAGGGAGAGGACAGAGTGAGCGAGTGCACGTGGTTTTGAGTATTTCAGAGGGAATACTAAATTGGGAAATACCATTCCTAAACCATGACTTTCCCACAGCAGTTACAATAAATTAGGACTTTTGTGTCAAAGATCTGCTAAGAAGAAACCAATATCTGACTTTCTCCTATTATTTTTAGATGCAAGATATAAAGATATCTGCCAGTAAAGCAAGGTAAATTAGGAAATTTTCCTGTATAACTTGTAGTTCTATTCCAGAGGAAGGTAATCAGTGAGTGCATGTATTTGTCAATATTCCAGCAATTTTAACTGTAACTGGAAATTGTAACAAAAAAATGCCTTTTCAGGAGCTGGAACTGACAAGCAGTGGGGATATAAAACCACCATCTTGACTTCCATTACAAGTTAAATAATTCCCATCCAGGTAGCTTTTAATCAAACTCTGTATTTGACATTACATGCTAACACTGATCACTTTTTAATTCTTTCTAAGTATGTTGTCACCTGTTAGTCATACAGAAAACTTCTGTTCTAATTTCTCCCCCTTTTCCAAAATCAGATACTTTTAGCAGTAATGGATCTGCTGAAATTAATTATGAGCTGTTGTTTTCCACTGGATATCTACCCTGTGTAAAAGGACATTTTTTGCTTGAAGACTAGGCAGCTTATAATCAAGGTCATAGAAAAAGCTTATTGCTAGACGAAAACCTGAGGAAGATACTCAGGCTGAGGCACAAGGACTGAAGAGCCATGCAGAGGTGTATAAGTAGAGCACAGAAATCAAATATGAACCCTCTAGGGTGAACAATGAAAGCAAATGTAGAATAGATAAAAATGAAAGAGGGTATTGGTCAGAAAAATGGCAATGAGAAAATGTGAAATGAAAAGCAATTTTAAAACAGAATTATTTGAGTGAATAAAACAGAAATTCATTTTCAAAATGTGTGAAAACCAAGAAGGGCCTGGCATTCTGCTATAACTATCATATGGGGCTAATTTAGCTGGAGCTACAAGCACATCTACACTCAAAAGGCAAGCAAATTTTACAGAAATAGAAAAGCCCAACTTTTCTGATTTTTTTAGAATAAGCTTTTAGTAGTTGAGTAGTTCTTTTCACAGGTTCAAAGAGATACTCCTAAAGAAGTGTAAATTCAAAGCATAAGTCATGTGTAAATTCAAAGCATAGGTGGCACCCAGCCATAGGCTGCTACAACAACCCTGAGTCAAATGCTGAACACCTTACTGAATTAAATCATTACTTGTGATAAGGCTTTATCAACTCCTTACTGTGCATTATAAAGCTCCTACGCTATTATAACTGTTTTCTTCCGGCACAGAGTTGGCAACACTTTAAGAATAGATACAATGTCTCACAAAAAAAACCCCAATGCTGTCAAAATCCCTAATTAAAAAGAATGACTGAAATAGCGTGAAAAATAGGGCAATAAGCAATTTTCAGGCCAAAGCCTTCTTGTCCCTTTACCTAACCTACTCTAAGGGCCTGGGACCAGTTCCCAGGAGCTGCTGATAAACTCACCGTCAGAGCCAGCAGTTTTCCATAGGTGAGATGGGCTGGGATGTGGTCGCTCTTGGATCGCAGTGACTCCACATACCAGTGCTCTGCTTCTGGTAGCCGGCTCATTCTCATATAGGCTTCTCCTACAGGGGGAAACAAATGCTGGTGAGAATATTCAATATTTCTCAAGGCTTCTATAATTTGTTACCTCATTTATAATCTTCTATGTTTTATATGTGTAAATCTTGAAAAAGATGAAGTGATTTGAAAACTTGCAATGACACACATACACGCAAAAAAAAGCCTTAGAGATGCTTGAATGAGGAGATTAAGACCTTATTAGGGCTGAAGAGCATGGTTGAGATGAAACTCTTGCTGGAACAGAATTTCCAGAGAGAGCTCCAGACGCTAAGTTTCAGTCAAAAGTCTCAAAATAACAGAAATTTTATCGTATCTACTGCAGAAAAGCTACTTCTTTTCCATCAGTCTACATTGATGGAATGTAGCATGGAATAGCAGGAAGAAGACAGAAAATGTTTTCATTTAATCACAATAAATCAAGAACCTATTTTGTTTTAAAAACTAGGGAAGTTTAAGAAAACAGTCCTCAAACTATATTGGTGGGAGGAGCAAGACATTAAAAAAACCTACTCTCTGAATGTAGTTATATTAGGTCATCTGCCACATTCTTTTTTTTTTTTTTTATTTTAAAATTGCTAGTCTTAGGAAATCACATACCAAATGACCGAAACTGGACATTCTTCAAAGTGAAATACTTTACTGTGAGAGGCTGAGGCAGGTAAGTTTGAAGAACAACAGGTGAATGGGATGTCAGAAAACCATATACTGTCATACAGACAATTGTAGTTGAAATTTCTGAGGAAGAGTTTAGCATACACAGAAAGACAATCTCTTTCTTCAAGAAGCAAACAACTAAATCTATCAAAGGTTGGAATCAGCAATATCAAACATATGCAATGGTGAAGAACAGCAGCTTTCAGATTAATACTCTGCATTTACACAGCTCTTTCACAAGGGCTCTAGATATAAATATGCCCTTCCCTAGGTCAATGACAGACTGAAAATGGCTACTGGAGATTCAGGATTTCATAATCTCCCAGCTGATCCATTTCAAATAAAGGGCTAAGTATCTTCCCAAAATTATGAAGTCACAGTTTATCAGGTGCTACTACTGGAGGATCAAGAGAGGACTACAACTGACCCACATAAAGGTCAGCTAAGTCTGCCTCCAGGTGAATTACTGCCCCCAGTTATGCACTGTATGTAAATTAATAACATGTGAAGGCATCAGGGAGAGAGAGGGACCAATGTTCTCTATTCAAGTTTGAAGCCAAAAACCACATCCCCAAAACTCGGAGAAAAAGATGCTCAAAGAAGTAAAATAAGGAACTCATACCTATCAAGTATTTACAGAGGCTATGAAGGATTTTCTTGATGAGAGAAAACTGGACAAGGTTCACTGAAGTTTAGTTTTTTGGGGGTTTTTTTCAGCTATTTTTGTCACCAGAGGATCTGGATCCCAGGCAAAATGTAGAACATAAGTTCTGAGTTTCACAAGTTAGGGTGCAATGCATGCAAGATGACCAAGCCGCAGCCCACAGATAAAATGAGCATGATGTAGAGTCAGAAGTCACGTTGAGCCAAGGCTAAGGGAAGGTAACATGATTTTTATGAACAAATAGAGTTTTTTTCCAAAAAGCGGTGCAAGCCTGTAAATACAACAGACCAGGATTTCTAACTCAAGGATCTACAGAGCATTCTGTATTCATGTACTGGTCTTGGATATCTGATTACACACAGAAGCAAATGATGTTTCAGTCCCAGTACTCAAGTAATTCTGCTGCTGTTTAGGGCCAAACTAAAAGAACAATTAAAAAAAAAAAAAGAAAAAGAAAAAGAAAAACAAACAAACAAAAAAAAACAAACAAAAAAACCAAAACCAACAAAACCAAACCAAACCAAACAAAAAAAAAAAAACAAACCCAGGCCAAATTAAAATTAAAAAAATCCAAACATGTAAGAAACCCTAAAAGAACATGAACACCCCCAAAACTCATGATCACATTCAGTGATATTAACATCACATGCAGTTCTTTCACTATGTCAGCACTCAAAAATAAGTGACATAACATTATACCCCTATAAGCAGAAAACAAAGTCATGAAGTGTTGAAAGGATGGAAGAAGCCAGAAGTCAAGCTACATGCTCCCCTCAACTCCTCTCACTAGCTGCACGCTTTATGGCAGAATGTTTTAATAATCTGATTGCATACTGTTTTTCCCACAGGCCTCTGCTTCATTTAGCATACCGGAAATGAGGAATCCATATTGTCCTTTTCCTTAAGTGGAAAATTCCAGCCCGACCTGTTACAGCTTGGCAAAGTTTCAAGCAATTAACAACAAGATGCTCTAAAAAGTAATGTAAGCAGCCAAAAGAGATGGAGCTATTATCTACTGGTAGTAAAGGCTGAATGTACTGCCAAATTTCAAATAGATCCAAGGTTCTCATCTATTTTCCAGGATGGATTCTGATATAAGAAGAGATTAAAATCTTTGGAGTACTGGCAAATTCAATTTTTAATAGGCTTTAATAGCTCAACCACTTTACAGGCTAGCTACTTTACAGGATATTTCTGAGTGATGCATCTAGAAAAAAAGCTAAAATATGTCAATCTAAATGTCAAACTGTAGAGAAAGAAACTGTATTCCCCTGAAGTCTTTGCAGGGAATTCTCTATAGCTGAACATTTTTTTCTGAGGAGCCTATTTTCTGCCTATAAGCCCCGCATAATCAAGAATTGCTATATTATAAGTAATTAGAACATATCATTACTACAGAAGGAAATACTGTTAGGGGGGTTTGTTATTAATTGCATCTTATAAATGATTTGCAGTGATACCCTTATCTAAAAAGAAATCAAAGTTGAAAACTGAAAATGGCTCCTACCACTGCCAAACTCAAAGACCAGAATAAAACCAAGCAATGGCTAACTATACTGTTAAATCAATCAAGTGATTTTATGTATTAGACTGAAGCAATTTAATAACAGCTATTTCAGACTAAGATAATTTTCCAACAATGTCAGAGAAAACATGCATGAATTGATTTCTGCCATTTAGGGTGTATTTGTGCGTCTGAGATTAAAATAAGAAGAATAATATTTGTCATTTACAATCATGCATTTTCATAGACTTGCAACACAAGTGAATTTAGCCATTAGAAAGATAACAGTGTCCATTGGCAGAAAATATGTAAACCAACAGTACACACATAAGCAGGTTTCTATATTTAATTTAACAATTATTTATTTTTCAAAATCTTTCAAAATTCACGCTAAAGATCTGAAAGAGCACACACAGACACTTTATTAATGACGTCAGATCTATAAAGTTCAACGGAGGCAACAACAACAGAGAAAGAAATTCATGATAGTGGAAACCTTAAGACATAAATTGACAGTTATTTCCATTCCCTAATCTGTATCAACACGCAGACATGTGCAGTGCTGCCTGCACAATGAGTGGTGATAATAGATTCAATAGCAGACTGGAGTAAAATGGGACAAATCAGTAATTCAAAACTGCTTCTATTTTTAAGGGGGTTAGTTCAGTTAATATTTTCTGAGTTTTATGACCCATTTCTTGGCTTATTCTACAAGAAAGAGCATATATTATTAAACTGTAACTTTCATTTACTAATGTACTGCAAGAAGAACATTAATACGCAACTGAAACAGTATTTAAAGAAATGCACATAAAGTTCATAAACACTTCTATTAATACTTTCGAAGAAATGAGAAATAGGATACCTTTCAGCTAGACTTACACCACTGTAATGAAAATCCTTATACTCAGGTGGATTTTATTTGCCATAGAGACAGATCACTTGCAAGACTACCATTCACCTACAATATTTTCCCATATTTCCTCAGAATTCTTGGAATTTAAAAATAATTCTTCAAAATCAAAGGAACAAAATAAAACCCCACCAAAATAACAGAACAGCCAAAACCTCCTCACTAAAATGATGCCAGGATATTAATTATAAATAACAATATTTAATTAACATATCATTAAAATAATTAACATATAAGTAACAATAATTAAAACCCAATAAGAATCATAATAAATATTATTTATATTAAATAATTAGGCTAATAAAATATTAGCTTGCTAGCAGCTATTTCCCCTGAAAGGCTAACTTCTTACTGGATAATTAGGTAAAATGTGATTTTAAGGAAAAAAAAAGGATTTTCTAATACATATCATACATTGTTAAAAGGTAAAATCAGGTACCATTTACATCAATGTTTATTGCATGGTTCTAGATTAACCTCTCACCTACTGATTTCATATTTGTTCTGTTTCAGATGTAATCACACCAAGCAAAGGCCATGTCCTGGCAGGGAGTATGCTAGACTTTCTGATGAGCAAGTGCAGTAGAACTATGGATGTAATAGCACTGTGCCTCCACAGATGTACTGTACCCATATTTTCAGGTTAAGAAGATATGTCCCTCCAGTGGTCCTCCTTTTAGGACCCCAAAAGATATTGTTGAAAAGACAACCAAAAAATTATCTCCATAAAGGAGACAACGCCCTTCAAATTTCTGGGTGGTAAAAATTTAATATGGAAAATATAAAATTTGGCACGGACAAGACACCAGATGTCAAAGTACAAGGGAAGATGGAGATGTCCTTTGAAAAGAAAAATCTCTAATATATACATTCAGTCAGGATTTAAATTTCATTTTTCCATCGTTCTTTGAATTGGGATTATGAAAAAGTTGCGTCAGAAAATGATGGAGAGGTCTGCAACCCTGTGTGCCACAATACCACAAGGAGTTTGTGTCTTTGATAATGCAACTATGCAGCTTTGTACAAATCAAGGCTGCAGATGTGCCTACCATAAATGCACCTCCCCAGATATATGACTTCCTTCTTTTTTCCCCTTCAGTACCAGTGCATAAAATAACATAATAAATCTGGAAGCACAGTTTGATGTTATAGTATACTGATGTTTAAGATGTACTGTAAAAGATTAATAGTTTTGGTTATAAATATGCAGTGCATGCACATCTTCTCTGAAACAGTTGAAGCATGTGAACATAATGAGCACCAAGTTCTGCATAGACTAAGCATATTCTGCTTGTTTTTTTTTTCCTTTTGCAGAACAATCTCCTTGAAGATTTCAAGGAATGTATTGTATTTTAAGAGGGCTTTTGATGGATGGGAGTCAATCCACATTTACTCTGGCAAATCCACATTTTACTTTGTTACTGAACAAACTCTTATAGGCCTCAATTAGCCAAAGCAAAGCCTTATCTGATTTGATTAGACCACTAAGCTACTTTTGAAGGAAAATACTCAAAGTAGAAAACAGATATAAGTGAAAGGCAAAACAATATCAGATGCAGCATGGAACAGCATGGACTTTGTGCAGCTGTTTCCTGTTGTAGAAAGGCTTCTCGTGAAAGAAGTATACTGACAAAAATAGAGGCATAGAGCTCACATGAGATAGATGATTTCATTTTCATGCCAGTATAGGTTTCTTTAAAACACTATTAATAGAAGCACTTTCCCTTAGAAACATGCCTAACTGGGATCCACCTAGTCCAATTTCAGTATTAGACCTTTTTTTCGTCTGCATATGTTATGATTATATTTATTTTCATATAAAACCCCAAATGTTTAAAATGCAAATGCATTTCAGGCTTAGACTCAGCTTTTTCAGAATATTGCCTAAGAAAACTCAAGCATTTCACATGAACTTATACATCAATAATCCAAAAAGATAAAACTAAGAAAATCTCAGAACCTGGAGAAAAAATATCCTGGTCTCAAACATTGCATTCATTATCCTTTTCAGCAATTCACCACTGAAATCCACCTTCATACCCAGCTTGAATTCCTCAAAGCAAAGTGAAAAACCAGGAGACACTGCAATCAGATTGAAGATTTAGATTTAGAATCACAGAATCAGAGAATCATTTAAGTTGGAAAAGACCTCCAAGATCATTGAGACCAGTCTTTGACCAAACATCACCATGTCAACTAGACCCACAGCACAAGTGCCACGTCCAGTTGTTTCTTGAACACTTCCAGCAATGGTGACTCCACCAGTTTCCTGGGCAGCTCATTCCAAAGCTTGACAATCATTTCAGTTTTCCTAGGCTTCTTCAGTCAATGAAGAGCAAAGACACAAAGCTCCAGCACTGTGAACAATGTGACTATATGGAAATGTTGATTCCACCACCTATCTGGGCAGCCTGTTCCAATGCTTGACAACCATTTCAGTGAAGAAATTCTTCCAGATATCCAACCTGAACCTCTCCTGGCACAGCTTAAGGCCATTTCCTCTTGTTCTTTTGCTAGTTGCCTGGGAGAAGAGGCCAATCCCCACCTGGCTACGAACCCCTTTCAGGCAGCTGTAGAAAGCCATAAGGTCTCTCCTGAGCCACCTCTTCTCCAGGCTAAAAAGCCCAGCTCACTCAGCTGCTCCTCACATGACTTACTCTCCAGACCCTTCATCAGCTCTGTTGCCTTTCTCTGGATACACTCCAGCACCTCCATGCTTTCCTGTAGTGAGGGGCCCAGAACTGGACACAGCACTCGAGGTGTGGCCTCACCAGTGCCGAGTACAGGGGGACAATCACTTTCCTGGTCCTGCTGGCCACACTATTCTTGATACAGGTCAGGATGCCATTGGCCTTCTTGGCCACCTGGGCACACTGCTGGCTCATGTTCAGATGGCTGATGACCAGCTACCCCAGATCCTTTTCCACTGGGCCTCTTTCAGGCACTCTTCCCCCAGCCTGTAGTGCTGAAGGGGGTTGTTTTAACTGAAGTCCAGAACCCAGCACTTCACTTTACTGAACCTCGTATCAGTGGCCTCGGCACATCGATCCAGCCTGTCCAGATCCCTCCGCAGAGCCTTTCTAGCCTCCAGCAGATCAACACTCATGCCCAACTTAGTATCCTCTGCAAATTTACTGAGGGTGCACTTCATCCCCTCACCCAGATAATCAATAAAGAAATTAAACAGGACTGGACTCAGTACAGAGCCACCACTAGTGACTGGTCGCTAACTGGATGCAGCACTCAGCTACTTAGTTTTGGACAGCAGATCTAAACTACCAGATATAAACTTACCAGTTTGCAAAGTCTCAGAGGGGGAAGGGTTAAAGTATCAGGATGGGGGCGGGAAGGGGAAGAGAAGCATAGTATTTTGTTCCCATCACCATTGGAGCAAACTCATTTTTATTTCCATGGAACACACAGTAAAATAACCATATGAAAGAAAAAAAAATATCCTTTTTTATGAATCAAAGTAGTTTTAAAAGAAAAAAAAACTTGTAATGTCCACTTAGTAAGAAATTACCAGTAAAGCTTCATGAGATGCATAGGAAGCACACTGATGACTGGAGCTTAGACAAGCGCAGTTACCATACTATGGGTAAGTTAGGATGTGGAATATGTACATCGCAGCTTAATCATCTTTGGATCTTAAAAATTAAATCTTGCACAGCATGAATAGTAAAACTATAGCAGCAAAAGGGTTTCTTGGAATTCTAAACAATATTTTAAGATAATTCAGTAAGAAAGCAGTTAATGGGAGCAAGGGGTAAATAGGATTGGAGCCTTAACAATATTAACGGGTTTGTAGAAACAGCCATATCCACCCAAAAGCAAAATCAAAGTGATAGTTATGTTATAATCATCAACACAGAAAGTCTCTCTGCATGCTAAGCCTTTGTACTTATGATATATACCTCTGCACCAGATGTAAAATCTGGCTCCCCTTTTCTGGTCTGTACATTTGTGTATGATTTGTTTTCTGTCCATGTGCCACGCAGAAGATTAGCAATGAGAAATCTAAACTTTAATTTGTGCATCATGAGCTGTGTTTGCTCCTGGAATGTTAGCTTCTTTTGTAACTTGCATTTCTCATAAAAAATGTTTGTTAGGCTTTGCATTAAATACATTTGAAAATAGACAGATGTTAATTAACAAAGGCAGATGAATATAATCAAGAAATCTGTCTTTAAGACAGTATCCTGCCAACCTAAACCTGAACAATGCCACCCTGACATCTTTCTTGTTACTGTTGGGTATTAAAATAAAGCCTCCATGGTCCACCTCACACCACTTAACTGTCAGGAGTATGAATTACTGTAGCAGGTGGGCTAGTGTGGTTTTAAAAGCAATGTAATACAATCAACTGTACAATATCAGATTTCAAGGAACGCAAAAGACATCTAGAGCAGAGGCTGATCCTTAAGCAATCCTAATATTGGCATTAAAGCATTCAAGATCCCACTGGGACCATTTTATCTTTTGACCTCAGGCTTTAATTGAAACTTTAAACAAAATATATTACCTACTTAATACAGCTGAGTTGGACTCTGGTCTTTGTAGTGCAAGTTACCATGCCAAGCAAATTAATCTGTGTAACCTTAGCATGTACTTTTTAATTTACATCAAAGAAATATGACATAGAGAAAATAAATACCAAGCCAACATTATACAGCTTGTTGAATAATTATTTTGATTCTAGTTTTAGAGTTTCAATTTTTAGCTGTTCTGAGTTCTTTAAAAAAAAAAAAAAAAAAAAAAAAAGAAAATGTTTTACTTTTGGTGCAAAGCCAGAGAAACATATGGTTTCCTTAGTTGAGTTTTTGCACACCTGGCAAAATAAATCATGGCAACAGGAGACCAAAATCTTCCCTGTAACTTTTCATATGCACAAACGTAGAACATCTGATGCCGGTATTCCGGCCCTGTCTTTTGTACCATGAATAAAATGCAAAGTCAAATGGATGGCCTGCTTCTTGAGCCCCAGTACTTCTTTTTCCCTTAAAGAGGCAAATTATTTAGCGTTTTAAAGGATGAGAGTCTGTCAGGCAGACTGACACACCAGAGGAATGAGTCACTAGGCTTGTCAGACCAAAAGGCCAATAGAAGCAAGCACAGGAAAAGAAGTGTAATGCAAACAGGGAAAGCAGGTGGTATAAAGGCTTAGCACTGCTGGAGTGTTAATGCTACTCCACTCAGAGTGCTGGAGTTCAAACCTAATTCAGTTTAAACAGTCCATCTCCTGTTTATTCTCTTTCAAGTAGGTCATGGAAATCATACAGGGGAAAAAAAATTCAAAAAAATTGTTCAAATACATGATTGAATAATTATTAAAAATTAGAGGAAGCACTGTTTTCTTATATCATTTGCCAGTGTGGCAATATGTGTGCCACTCAACCAAGTAGAGAGATTGCCAGAGACTAAGAATACCTTAACTGCAATAACAACCACAGCAGATAATCCTAAAACTGTAACTATTCTTGGATTTCATGACAAGCTGTGACAACTTTTTCCACATGTAGGGAAAGGGGGAAGGACTACTTCCTTCTACTAGTTCCCAAGCAGATGGGGAGCACTCCCCAGTTTCTCCCCCTTCCTCCCCACCAACGAGCATACAGTGAGTGGGCACAGCTCAGTCAGGTTTATACGGACGCAAGTGCACAAGACAGGACTGGCCTATTTCAGTTCCATTTTAAAGGCGAGAAGTAGGCAGACAAGTTTATAAAATGCTGTTTATCAAAGAAAGCGTTATAGTGAACATGTTTATAATTTTGTCTTGAGCATCAAAACAGAAATAAACAATCCAGTCGGCCTTCTGATACTCAGTGACACAGTACGAGCTGCAAAGTGGATGCACGCCTGATAATGGATGCAGTTGCCTTGTTCTCCTATCACACCCAATGCAAAGAGATGAGTGAATAGGTATTTAGGATTTATCTCACCCAACTTAAGCTACTAAGTCTAAGTTAGTCATTTCAGCTCCTTTTAGAGTAAAAGTATGCTTGCAGGGGATTATTTTTATAATCTAAAATAGATGTCTAAGTCAGACAGGCTTCATTAGTCCCCAAAGATATGGTTTTCTTTCCGTACTATAAAGAAGCATAGCTACCTAGCTCTGTCTTGTCATCTAACCTTTATACTATTATAGGTAGGAGAGACTAACTGCAGTCATGTAGGCTTATGTAGACACATACAGGACAGCTTTGAACAAATCAGTCTGAGTCCTGTTAATATAGCTGCACTGTATTCAATTTAAGTCACTATCCAACTCATTATGCAGCCTCTTGGATTGCCTTTGCAGCATAACCTACAAGCAACACCTCAGCAACCAGCGTGAAGCAATTTCTGTTTTCCCTGCAACAGCTGCCATCACAATAGCAACCAAAACACAAATATATCCTAAGTTAATGATAAGCTAAACTTCACAGAGCAACATAAGGGGCTAAGGTACACTCAGTCGACCATAGCTTGTTATGCCACTAGGGCATCCGTGAACTGCTGCATAAAGGAAGCAGAAGCTGGAGTACGGGCTAAGGAAGAGAGAGGAAATACGGCAGAAGCGAAGCCCGGGCAAAGGACTTGAGCTAGTCTTTGTGTTCACTAAGGTTTTGTGAGTTAATAAATGCAAATCCCAGGAACAGTGAACTTGGATGTCATGGACAGTGCTTACAAAGGAAGTTAAGAAACGCCTCCTGAACCTAAAAAAAGTAACCAATGGGCAAAAAAAAATAAAAACCTGAGAAACTTATAGGTCATAGTGGTTCTTAAGGGAACATCTATTCATGGGAAAAGAAAAAGGGTGGCACAGGCCTGCTTTGTAATGGGACAACCATCACGCTAGAAACAGCATTGGTTTAATTTTTCAAATTTTATACTTCTGAGGAACACTTTGATCAGAATTATGAAATACATATCTGCACTAAAGAGGGCAGTCAAACTTTGGAGGATTTGCTCAAGCACTGCAGTGGTCCTGAAATTAGCTCAGTTGGTCAGAGCATGATGCTAATAATGCCAAGGTTGCAGGTTCAATCCCCATAGGGGCCATTCACTTAAAAGTTGGACTCAATGATCCTTGTGGATCCCTTCCGACTCAGAATAATCTGTGAAATATAATGCAAGAGTACTTCAGCAGTCACTATAGGTGTGACTGCAGTGATACCTATACTACAACAGCAGTTGTAGTATAGAACTGATAAAACAATAATTTCACTAAGACTCACTATGAACAAAAGTACATGAAGTAACCAATTTGTCCATTTTACAGATTTTAGCCCTTGGCATCAATCTGATAAAGTTCGTTATCCATGGAGAAGTAACTCTCCATTGAACCATATGAACTGCTAAGGAAGTGTTTAGACTGTTACTGACATTAAATGCTTTGTCACTATGACAAGAGACAAACTTAGTTTAGCATTTACATCTACATTTTTCAAATATGTAGCACCAATTACAACTACAATTTTACTTTTTCTCTGTGCCCTAGTACTTTTAAGGTGCTACTAAAAGATGCCTTTCCTGAATAAGTAGAGAAGACTGAGTGGTGTCTCCTTTCAACAACTGTGTCAAACCAATTGGTATCAACCAATACATTCCCTTGTACATTAGGCATTGGTGGGGGGAACCACAAAAAAAGCCCACATGCTTCCTGTTGACCCTAATTGTTTCCACATATATTTTTAATTGCTTTACTTTGAACTACTTTAAAGTAAAGGTTCTTACATCCTTTTCTGTCTAAGAGAGGACCTCACAGAGTACTGGGCCAGACACTGAAGTTGCTTAGCAGAAACACATGTCCTTTCAAAGAAAATTCCACTTAAAAACATCTCTGGAGCAATAAGAATCTACCCTCTTGTTTACAGATCTGAGTATTAAAAAGAGCAATTAATATTTTCTTCTTCTTTTTTCTGTTTAATGTATCCTGTATTTAATGTAATGTGATGTAGAATATGTGGAGTTGAAATTAAATAAAACACCTCACAGCAAAATTGATGTATTTTGCAGTACTCAAGAGACTCTTCTAAAATTTTGAAGGACAGTTAGCTGGAAGAAGAATTCTCCCATTGTAGATGTCTAACCAAAAGTCTGTCAGCTGGGAAATAAGTTTTTGGCACAACTTAAAAAGAAGAGTCCAACTGCCTCTGTGGGCCTGTTTGGACACCTTGTTGGTTTGAAAGGTAATTCAAAAACTAATTCCCCACACTAAATTTTATGTTATAATCAATCTCATTTCATTTTTTATAAAGTTTCAAAGATATATGAGAGATCTAAAAAAAAAAACCAAAACACAACACCAAGTATGAATTGCACATTGGGCCTCCAAGATAGTGGACGAGAAATTCTGGAGGCAGAGAAAAGCACTAATCCACACATTCTAAATGTAAAACTGCTGCACTGACACTCCTCAAGATACCCAGTATCTAATAATGTCATCATTTATTGTGCCTTATCCAGCACTGCAGTTACTGACATTTAAGCTCTGAACCTAGTTTGGCTTGTATCTTACTGAAGGTAATTATTTTAAGGGGTTATTAGCTAATTCATTTGAGCACCAGTTGCCTGGCTAAGCTCTTTTGTTTCACCCTGCCTGACTCCTTAGATATTATTCTGAAGCACTAACAATGCACTTACCCATCATGTTATATAAGCTCTGTGGTGCAAACTGCCTTGGCATTTTCTGTACTGCTTCTTTGTAAACCATAAGGGCATCCTGAAAAGAGACACACAAGCAGGAAAGCACAAATTTCAAAAGCGTACTTTCACATATAAAGTAAAACCAAACTATCTTCCTTCCCCAAATTAATGGTGCAGAGAAAAAACACAACAGCATCATAAATATTGCACAAAGTTCAAATTTCTCCTTTAAAGAGGTTTTTTTACCTGAATTTTACCAAATTCAGTGAAGCTTATTGACAAGAGATCAGATTAGTTCCAATATTGCATTCTTTTCCCAGGCAGAAGTAACAAGAACATTTTTTTTTAATACCCCTTAATGACTGATGAGTTTATAAACAGATATAAAATTCTGCAGGCTGTCAAAGAATATGGAGAAATATCAAATTGCAGACGAAGAACTTTCTGACGAAAAAGCTACACTAAGTGACCTAAAAATAAAGAAATCATTGTCCACTGCCAAGTAATAACAAAACATAATCCTCACAACTGAAGTCTGCTCCACAGAAAAAATGAGACGTACTGTAAAGTCAAGAATGCCAAAACAGGAATCTCTTTGCAAATATGCTGTACCTTAAATTACTTGATCACACATTTACTCATTCAGTACTTTGGATGGTTACTGGTCAGTCTGTTAGCTCTGCATCAAACAGTCACAGCTTATGAAGGCTGAAATATGCTTGAAAAGAACCTAAATGTATGATCAAATCAAGAATGCAACAACCACCAAGCAGAAATACGATGTTTTATATTCCTAAAGTCCCTCCCAGGTATTGAGGTGCTAGGGATTTTAAGAATATAAACCATCCAGCTCTATGCTGTATCAGCTGTGCAGACAACATGCTGCTGTTCTCTTCCCTGTATGTGTGCATTAGCTGTCTGTGTTTTAACCAATTAGTAGCAGCCATCTGACAGAGCTGGATGCAGCAGACAGATGACACAGAATCTGCAGAGCTTGGGCATGCCTAATCTTAAACAGCTGAGGTCACGGTCAGGAACACTTGTATGGATCAAAACCATGTACAACTCCTGTTTCTGAACTATGCCTGGCAATGCCAGGAGATAATGACTTTCTTTTAAATACTGCCAAAGGTCAAACCTAAAGTGAATGTCCAGTTTTAGTAAATTCATCAGGGAAAATGGAAAGGAATCACAACAGTCACATTCACACGTGTAAATGAGATGGGATGGCTTGGGTGTAGCATATGGTTACATTAAAAATATCCAACCCACTTTAGCACTTAGGTCAAGTTATCTGAAAATAGCACATAGTGGGATGTTTTTAATCAGTGAAGTTTTAAATTGTTTCAACTGGGTCTTATTTTTGGAGACTCAAAAGCAAACATAATTGCATTTTTCCAACTAAGGATGGACTTACTCTGTTTTGAATTATAAAGCCAGTACACTTTAGGTTGACTGGCCTGTAATCAGGTTATATTCTTTGCATACCAGCTACAGGTATAAAGGCAAAACCAATGAATTTACACATATCAGATGCGACCACTACTAATGTTGACTCTAACATGAGAATATCACACTGCTAATTAATACTATCACACCTGTGGCTGTGGAGACTAAATATTCTCTGTAGAGAACGCTAATCTTGATTTGGTGAAATGTGTGCCTGTGATGTATTTTGAAAGTCTAGGTGGAAGCAGTAGATATTATTTATGTATGAATGTTTTATCATGATATTATAGACAAATCTGGAGTCTTACCTCATAGTGTCCTTGTTCATGAAAAAGTTTTCCTAAGTTATAAAGACAGCTGGTAACAGAGCTTTTATGAGCATGAGGGTCTTTCAGATTTTCATCAGGGATCTCTGAGCACTTCACAAAAGTCCTCCTGGCCTCCTCTGTCTTCCCTTGGTTCATCAGGATGATACCAGTATTTAAATAGGCAGCTGTGAAGAGGGAAAAAATGTTACTTTCAATGGAGTTCTGTTATGCTTTATCTACTGTTTTAATTCAAAGTAGCATCTGGTAGAGATCCTATGGTTATCTAATTTTGTTTTTTGTAATACAGATCATATATTATTATTATTATAGACAAACATATAATGAATATGTGAACATATGAGAGGTAAAAGTACAGAGACAAAGGAAAGAAGAAAGTGGCCATAAAGACTGAGTAAGGAGGGAAGGAAACAGTGGTTAGGCAGGGTACTCCATTTCGTTCCTCTTATTAGGACTGTATCAAGCAATAACACGATTGCTTGAAATGTTACAGAAAATATACATATACATTAATACGTATATCTATGTATATATACATAGATATAAGATTTAATACTGAAGGTACAAAAGTCTCAGCAATCTTAAAAATCACCTACTTAATTTTAGAACCAATCACTGGCAACATCCCAATGATTATTCTCCATTTTCCCCAGGAAAGAAAGGAAAAATGAAAGGACTTCAAAATTATTTGTATTATTTACTCATGCATACCATAAATACCAGGGAGTGGCTGTAAGGAACAGCAAACAAGTGCCTGAAAATTTGGGCAGTAGTACCTGTGGCTTAACATCCCAGATAAGAAACATTTTAGGTTCTAGTTATGCTTCTGATTTTAACTCATTATGTGCTTCTTCCTTGTACCACACTAAACATAGTTATTTACTAATAAACACTTGCTTTCAAGTGCACAATTTCACCTTTTGCTTTCTGAATTAAAAACTTCTGAAAAAAAGGAAGTGTTATCAAAGAGCAGGAAAATTTTCTATAAAACTATAGTCAATATTATACAACCTTGTATAGTTGAAATACTTACAAGCTAGTGTGGGTCTGCTTCCAATTGCCAGTTTATAATAATGCAATGCCTCTGAAAACCTGCTGTTTTCCTGAAGGAGTAATCCTCTGCATAAGGGAAAAAAAATAAAAAGAAAACCAAAAAAGAGAGTGAGGTTACTACAAAGAGTAACTTGAAAACAAATATTGAAAACAAAACTCAAGTAACAAAGAAAAATATGCTGACTGGTATTTTAGAGATTTAACCACTCTCTTAATAACAATTCAGTGCAAAAATTATTTTGTGTAAAAATATGAATTCAAAGACATCAGGCGTATCCATGTGACTTTTAAAAAGCAGATCTTAAATGCAGAAGTCTTGACTTTATTGGAAACCAGAAGATTCATTTTCTCATTTGAGAAAACATTAGCTTGTGAGATTTTTTAAAGTGGCTAGAGTATGATGGAGGTATTTTTAAGTCATTCAAGTTTAGCCTGTCATCTTTTCTTGACTTGAAATAAGCAGGTATTTTTCAAATGCATGATAAAGTTAACCACCTAGCACTTGATATGTGTCACATAAACCAGTCCCCTTGTTGAGCAACTGCACTAGATTATTTCCTGTACAGCTAAGCACCTACAACAGTTACACTTTTCCTGCATTATTTATGTTCTAAGCAATTTTACTAATTGAAGATGTATTAAAAATTATACTGAATACTTTCAGTTCCATAACACATGGACTTTAATTTAGCTTTGAAGACAAACATCCTTGTGAATTACAATTTACACCAGCCAGCCACCCACAAATTTCTGAGAAATAAGTGGTCTGGAGACCATTGACATGAATGTACATTATGCTTAAATGAATGCACAAAGTATTACAGTGTTCCCAAAGTTTTAGAAGACTGAAAAAAGGATATACAAATATATTAACACCAGAAGGGTTTAAAAATCCTTAAAAACTAGTAATTTCAGAGTGGAGACTCAGACCTTATTATCCAGGGATAAATGTCCCTTGTCATATAACTCAACAACAACCCCATGCGGCGCTACAGGCTGGGGACTGAGTGGCTGGAGAGGAGTCAGGCAGAAAGGGACCTGAGAATCTGGACTGACAGGAATCTGAAAAGGAGCCAGCAGTGTGACCAGGTGGCCAAGAAAGCCAATGGTATCCTGGCCCGGACCAGGAACAGTGTGGCCAGCAGGTCAAGGGAAGTGATTCTTCCCCTGCTGAGGCCACACCTTGAGTATGTGTCCAGCTCTGGTCCCCTCAGTTCAGGAAGGACATTGAGGTGCTGGAGCAGGTTCAGAGAGGAGCAATGAGGCTGGTGAAGGGACCTGAGTACAAGTTCTATGAGAAGAGGCTGAGGGAGCTGGGGTTGTTTAGCCTGGAGAAGAGGAGGCTCAAGGGAGACCTCATCACTCTCTACAACTCCCTGAAAGGAGGTTGTAGCCAGGTGGGGGTTGGTCTCTTCTCCCAGGTAACAGCAGTAGGACAAGAGGGCACAGTCTTAAGGTCTGCCAGGGGAGGTTTAGTTTAGACATTAGGAAGAAATTCTTTACAGAGATAGTGGTCAGGCATTGGAATGGACTGCCCAGTAAGGTGGTGGATTCACTGTCCCTGGAGGTTTTTAAGATGAGACCTGATGTGGCACTTAGTGTCATGGTCTAGTAACCATGGCAGTGTTGGATCAAGGGTTGGACTTGATGATCTTGGAGGTCTTTTCCAACCTGGTTGATTCTATGATTCTATGAACTCAAAATACCCAGGAAAATGTGGCTATTTCTGTTAGATGGGAGCAGTATCACATTTATTTGTAGTTTCTCTAACCTCCAGAAATTTTCTTCCTCTATGTTTTTATCTGCTGATAGCTTTTTGAACCGCAAAGAGCTTAGACCTCTTCCATCTCCAGTCTCTAATCAGAAAAGATTTTTTTATCCTTCAACAAGTCAGAAAATGACCAGTAATTAGAATTAGACCAGTAAACTTCAGGGGAAGAAAAGAGAAGGGCAGTTAGCTAAAGAAATAACTACCATCCATGTTGTTTGCTTCCTCGGGTTAGGATTTCATAGAATGGAGGAATATATCCTCTTTTTCTTGTAATCTATCCTATCAGCACCACCTGACCTCACTTTGAAACTCTCTCCCAATTGACTTCAGATTAGGTAGTAAATCACTTTTAATATTAACAGAACCTACATTTAGTTAGTACTTGCAGTAATGTGAGCAATGATGGAGTAACATTCAGGATACCTTTTGGCGTGGTACCACACTTTGTAACTACTGTTAAGCATCTTGCAAATAGCAAGAAGTATGATCATGTGGATAGAAATAACATGTTCTAAATTTTCTAGAACCTGAATCTTGTTTACAGTAAAAAATTTTATAGACTGTCATTACTTCAAGGAAAATTAATTATGATATTTTGATCCTGTTTTCTACTGACAGCAGTACGATTAACAGAAAAATAAATGAGGTGTCTGGTCTGACATTTAAGCTGCTTCTTAATTTTTTAAAAAGCAAAACCACACAATTTTAGAACCATTTATCAAAGAAATTCCATTCTTATTTTAGTTTTGGAATAAATAATTTAACATACTAAGAAAAGTAACAATATTTGGTCAACTTCAACAACACCAATTATTTTGGTATGTGTACAACATTTGTGGGTTTGGGATTAAAATAACTTTTATTTGCAATTATTACAAATTAATCTTCTGTGTTCACTGCATGCTCTAATACTGACACTCTTGATTAATTACTTGATACTTCAAGGTGGGTTTTTTTCTACTTCTCTTCCAAAAGACCTTTTCTCTTTTATCTGTTTCCATTAACAGTCAGTCTGCCTATCAGTCTCTCTCGCTCTCTCTCACATATATATAACCCAAGCTGCTGAGATGCAAGACTGCATGCTGAATTCCAGCAAATAATTAGTTTTTTATTTATATTGTTATGAGGTTTGGTAGAAGAAAGAGAAAAAGAAAAGGGATATAATCTAAAAAATCTTAACCAGGCATGAAACTGTCTCTTGTCCTTGCGAAATTGGTCCTGATTGTTTGCTAGTTTTCACTGTGGCTTCTGGCAGTACAAAAATTACTCATTTATGAGTCTCCAGTTCTAGTTTCTGATTAAACAAAGTCAAGAAAAAGTTTTTAAAAACTCCCACTTTTAGTTGAATACAGTTAACACTTTGACAAGTATGCTTCTGAGAGATAAATTACTTGGGTGTTCACTCATGAAGGGATAGTTATTTAAATAGATAAGAAATTAAGATGATGAACATTGCATTAAACTCGCAAAAGACTCCTTAATTTACAAAGAATATTAGAAGAGCTTAAGGTACAGTTATACCTCACTTCCTAGGTGAAAAAAATCACATCCTCTCTAGCCTTAAGCTCAAATAAAATGTAGGCATATAAATATACTCACTAATCTGTCTAGTTACTGACAAAATGCAAAAACCAAACAGTTCAAATTTAGTTACTGCCAAAATTAATACTGCCTGTGAAATGTTCTACTTCTCATTTTAGAGGATGATAATCCTAGTCTCCAAATACATTATTTCCCACTATTACTTCCACAGGTCTACCATCTCATTCACTACTCAGGAGGAATATAAATGAGTTTCTACAAGGAAAACACTATCAACTTCTTATAAACATTTAGTTTTTGAGCAAAATATAAGTTCTAGGAACAAATACAAACTATTGTTTATTTCAAAATCAGTTCAAGCAAAACTGCAAATCAGGTCCTATATTCTCCTTTCCATTGCTGTATTTCACATCATCTAAGCCATTAGATGATTTTCAGCTAGGCATTACATCTGAGAGGCAGACACAAGGTTCTGAGGAACAGCACAGTTCAACCTTGATACTGCATTGCTAAATCAGTGGACCTGATCAGCAAAGACATCGGGGCTGGTGAAGGATCCCAGGGTAAAGGCCCTGAGAGCACAGCAGGGTACTCATTCCCAAGGCTCTCTGCTGGCTGCTCCAGCAACACTGAGTTCATGGAGCAAGTCCCAGGGTTGCTTCTGAAAGCGGCTGGCTCTAAAAATTGTTCACGGTTGTCAAGATGAACAGAAAGCAAAAAGATGGGCTCTGTCCTGGTTCTGGCCAGGACAGGAGTAATTTTTGCAGTAGCCAGGAGAGGGCATGTCTAGGACCTGAAGGTTATTCTACACCACCTCACATCATTGCTGGAGGTGGGGGGAAAGGAGTCTCTTCCAGGGAGAAGGGCTTCCTTCTGGTCAAGTAAATGTGGCAGAAGGAGCAGTGGGGTGGCCCCAGTTCCAAGCTGAAGAGAGCGGTTGGGTAATGCTGGTTCTGAGTCAGAGGGAGCAGTGGGGGCAGCGTGGTAGAAGGAACCATTGGGTATTGCCCGTTACTGGGGGGTTTCCATGTGAATTGTTCCTTTCCTGTACCCTCTGTCATTGGTACTGTTGCTGTTACTCTCAGTTTTCTTATCTCATTGCTGTATCATGAGGATGAAAGTACTTGGTAAAGAAAAAGCTACTTAAACCATAGGACACACAGTAGACAGTTATAAACTGTCCATGAATTTATTTAGGATTAATTAGGAAAGATCTAACTATCATAAGTAGCAAGATTCTGGAATGTTACAACAGGATTTTTTTTTTTTTTTTGCCTGCATTACTTCTAGCTACTTTTACAGTGGAGTGTTAATCATTTATGAAATGGAGGATATGTGCTAACTACTTTAAAGAGTAGCAAACTTCACCAAGTGACTTTGGAAATGGCTCAGAATCCTGTTTTTCTAATAGGAAGACAAATAAAAATAAGAAAAAAATGTTCTGACTCTCTAGAAATTATGCACATCACCTCTATAGATATAATTGCTCATTTAATATGTGCAGGAAAACATTTCCCCTAAGTGAATTCTTTGTAACCTTCCTGAATTCTTTAAGCTGACAACTTTTATGTACCTTGTTTGACAAACAATGAAAAATCTTCCTGTTTTCTTCCTCTGCTTTGGTTTTGACCCAAAGTCATTAAATACTATTGGCACAAAATTGTTTTTGAGAATGAGAAGGCAGTCACAGAATATAAACAGGTGGTAGATCATCTATCCTTTTTCTCAAGTTACATATTAATTTCTTTCTGTTGGTAGTCCCTATTAAAGCCAGCTGGTCTACTTATAAAGCAAACTCCTTAGTGACTAAAGCTGGCATAAATGGACTGTAATTGTCAAAGTAAACACATATATTAGTGAAATACTTACAAAATATAGCCAGGTACAATACTAAAATAGGTTAGGTTAATCGATTTTGTTTACTGGTTTATAGCAACTAATACATGGGCTGTTAGCTATTATTTTCCCATGACTGCAGTTCTTCCATGCCTCAAGCTACGTTCTTCCCACTGATTTCAGGTGGCATTATCTACCACGGACTATATTTACCTATATTCTGCACTGACAAAGAAAGAAAGAAATGGAAGATAATCCTCTTTTATTCCCTACACAGAAGTGTCTCCAGCCACGTAGCAAGAGAGGATGTGCTTTGCCTAAGGCAACTCTTTCCCTGTCATTTGCAAAACTAGTGGGTATGGATGCAACCATAAATCCTACTTTTTTATTCAATAAGAACCCAAACATACAGAGAATGACCATTCCCTTTGTGGAACTCACTAAGCACAGTAATCTATAGTCCCATTAGTTTAAAAAAAAAATCAAAACAAAACCATTACCCCCAAAATAATCTCTAGTCTTTCAGACAGAAGAGTAAAACTCTGCCACATTCTCCTAGCTCTAGAGAAGAGCTTCCCAAATGTAAGCAAGTTGGTCAGCAAATATCGTCCTTTTCTTTTCTCTGTTACTGGTGCAGTTTGACTGGGATTACTACACATGCAGCACCAAATCCACTCTCACAACTCCTGTTTCCTTGACAGAGGGAGGACTGGCGTGGGGATAAGGAATAGCACTGCTCCTGTTCTTGTCACTCCTCTGGACAATTGCCAGGGCTGTGCCATGTCTGCAGTCCTCAAACCAGATTTCTATTCCCCCTCATGTGCACCAGTAGTCACCATAGACAGAGAGCTGGACAGAACCTCTTACAAGAGGAGCCTTCTTTGAAATTGAATGGCAGACTCCAACAATTATTTTCCTAATTTTATAAAATGGTGAAAGTTTATGTAAAGACTATAAATGACCACAATTTCAAATACTGAGACATGTAATTGAATAGCTAGGTCACGGAATGCCTTTCACCTCTCAGTATTACTTTGAAAAATACCTGTACTTCATACAGGCCCTACAAAGTGTCCCAGAGCAGAGTTCTGCACTGCAGGACACCACCAGTCACTCACAACACAGTAATATTTTATCAAGGTATGGTTATAGCAGAATACAAATTTTAGCCTCTGTCTTTGACAGAGAAAGAGCTAGCTGGCAAAGCAGAGATTAATTCCAGGCAGGTTTGTAACAAGTTTGCATTCACAGCTGAGAAAAACAATAATCAAGTACTTGGACAGATACCAGATGACACATCCTCTTTGCTTTTTAACTCGATATCCTGAATGATAAAAACTTCTGGGCTATCAAGGAAGAGGAACCATAACCTTGACTTGTTTTCTTCTTCATAGTTGCTGCAGGAATCTTGTCCGGGGCAGGTTCAACAACAGTTCAACACAGGTTTGTAGGTCAGCCTGCTTTTAGTGCTTTTTGTAACCGATAAGGAGATTTTTATGCCAGAACCCTTAAAAGGCAGGGAACACATTTTCAGGTGTTAAATAGGCTAACAACAATAGACAAGGAAGATCTTTGCTCATATTGATTTTTACCAAGGATGAAGAGTTAAAGTTTGCATGTAAACCACTTCTGCAAACTTAGACTTTATAGGATAAAAATTTCAGCCACTATTGGAGACTTTACCTAACAGAAAAATAAAAACATCCACATTTATTAATATAATACCCTAAGTTTTCTCATGTAAAGTTTATGAAAATTCATAATACAACCTTATTCAAAGAAATTAAATTATTTCAATAATAAACTTGTATATACAGCCATGTATCACTAAAGGCAAAATGAGATATTTCAGAAGAGAAGCAAGGGGATGGCTGTTTGGTAGAAATTCATCCTTTATAGGGCATTGTATACTCCAAAAATACAACATTTCAAGTACTTAGTAAAATTTTAAAGGAATATTCAATATTTACGTCAGATTGAGGACATTCTTATAATCAGCTGAGAAACTCAAGGTAATGTAAAATATTAATATGGATGACAAAAGAATACTCTAAGCGCAGCCAGAACTAAATACAGGGGAAATAATGTATGCAAAACTCTCCTTTACCTGTGAAGTAAAATTAGACACAAATTAGAAGCAATTTGAGACAATATAAATAACCCCATGAGCATAAGGTAACAATCATAGGGTAACAAAGACTGAAAGTCAAAACAAACTAAATTAGTTTGGTTTTAATCTACTGAACATTCCCTTCTTTGGAAGAATAAACTATCGTTTTTCAACAGTTCTGTCCTTGGTACTTCACAGTATTGAAATACACAGCTTTCTGATTTAAAAAACAAACAAACAAACAAACAAACAAACAAAAAATCAAACAAAAAAAAACATAGAAAGATAATTCTGTTCATGCTGATTTACTACCCTCTGAAATCTAGCTGGAATCAGCAGTGCTACATAGATTTAAGAAGTTGGCTTGGAAATTTGTTCATAAAATTACCTGCAGTGCAGCCTAAAGATGTCAAAGAAGTTATTTATAGGAGGATACTTTAAACGTATTCTTGAAGCTACCTCATTAAAGGCATATTGTAATACATTCTCCATTTAAAGTATAAAACAACAACTGAAATCCCTTCTGCACTGAAACTGCTATCAAAATCTCAAATGCTTTCAGAGTTGACAGTAGCTACCCTTTGAGTTTTTCATGAGACTTCCAGAAAATAAGCTTCCAAACAATAATTCAAGTCCTTAGCCTAAAGTCAGGTTTTGCAACTTCTTCAGTTTCCCTTTTCTTTTTTCTTAAAGAAATCCAAATAATAATAAAAAAAATTCTGCTGGTCTCTAAAAGTTTAGGAATTTAATATTACAGGATTGACATACTTGAACACCAGAAAATAACATGTGAGGAATCAGGCAAACCTTCAAATGGAGATTATGTAATTATGTAATCTAAATTAGTGCATTTTAAATTGTTCTAAATGGCAAAAGCAGCTGTAACTCAGAGCCATGAGGTATAATAGTCAGAAAATAATACACCACTGAAATCAGCCATTCATCTAATCTGTTAAATTCTTTAGATTTTAATGTATTAATAGCCAACTTCTAAGCCAACCTCACATTTCCATTTATTGAAAAAGAAGGAAAGAGAACAAACTTCTGTTTATATAGTTTCTCTCTTTGATTGTTATCCATTAAAACTGTGAGTTAATAATCTGTTCCTCAATCAGAGAGCACTTGGATTTGTTGCTGCTGTGCGTGAACGCTGGACTGCATATGCCAAGTAATTTGTATCAAATACTGAGGCGTAAGTGCTTAGAAACAATAACAAACATGTGAGACACATACATTGCTTCTAAATTACTGTAAGGATGCTTTTTGTCCAGACTTCTATTGAGTGACTGTTTCAGTTTCAAAGGCACATACTGAAAACCAGAAACAGCAAAACTAACAGACCTCCTGTAAGCACATATAAGACACATTTTTGCATTAGAGAGGTCTTTTGTAAAATGCACTCAACAGAACTACATGCCAAGGATGGACTTCAATTGCAAAGGAGCTCTTGAGCATTTGTGCTTAAATGAATTGACTCATCTGTGGTCTTTTAATATCAAAGAACAGTCCATTTACCACCTAGTTTTCCTGGTGGATCTTGAAGCACCCAACACTGAGAAAGACTACAAAACCAAAAAAATTATGCAAGATTTTTCAATTACTGTTGAATAACTAATGGTTTTGTGAAGCTTTTTTAAAAAAATAAAGGATTCTATGGCATTCAATATAGTAGTAGAAAGGTTAAGAATTAAACTTCCTTTACTTTCACAGGTATATTTAAGGTGACTTTATGCCCTATATATTCCAACCAGCATTTTAGTTAAATTCCTTCCACACAAATTCAGTAAAATTTCAAAAAATTTTCTATTCAATAGAGATGAAGGTTTATAAGCATATATTTTGTAAATCAATGGAAACCTGGAAGACTAGGAGCTTATTCTGAGAATGGCAAAAAAACTGAAATGTGATTTCTTTATATCCCTGTCTTTACTGTCCAACCCCCTTTCCTCTTCTTACCCTGGTATTAACTTCAGTTTCCCTCTATGACACAGTGAGTAAGAGACAAAAGTACTGTATAAGTATTCAAAAGATTTTAATAGTTATAATTTTCATCTCCAAAATGAATGGCATATGAGAAATGAACAAGTATCAATCTTGTCACTTTATTTCCTCCAATTTTCTGCTGTGTTCAGAAGTTATTTTATAAATGTAATCAAAAAGAGTTTCTTCTTAAAAATATGCTTTGCATACTCTTCACTGCCTAACAGAGATAAGAAAACTATGTAAACTTCATTTTTAGATAAGTGGCCATTTTAAACTGGACTTACAGGCAGAACATTATTTTCTTATTTATTTATTTGAAGAGCCTTACTATTTGAATTTAGTTTTGCACATTTTCATTATCTAACATTGACATTTTTGTATCGCACTCAGGACATTGTTTTCATACTACTACCTATGGAATGGCAGCCACCTGGATTTTGTCCTGCACACCATCATGAACCAAGAGCATATGGCTAGTGGAGGTGAAGAACCTGTCTTGCAGCAGAGCCCTACTCTGGGGGCTTGGTCTGGCTGAGTCATGGCAGGAGGGGAAGGAAGGGCGAGCACCAGAATGACAAGTAGAGCTGAGCAAGAAGCAGGTGGGATATTCAGCCAGAGAATCAGTCCCCTCCTTGTTGGGGCGTGCAGCATGATCTCACCTCAGTGAGAAGCTCAGCATGACAATCGCTTCCATGTTCATGATCTGGTACATTAATGAGTTAGGAAATCTTTCTCCCTGCTGTATAATGATTTCAATGCTCATGTTATTTATCCTCTTACACACTTACAACAGGGTTCTAGTAATTAAAACTTTGTTTAACCTATGCTGCTCTGAAGTAGTCACAGGAGAAAACTAATTTGCTGGTTTAACATTACAGAGGGGTATTGGTCTTTGCTTGGAAGTGCTTACATACACTCCTCCCACCGTTATTCAGACTTAAAAGAGAAGTCTAAATAACACCTTTACAATTTAGTGGAGTTAGAAACAGATGGAAGGTCGCAGCTGACAACTCATCTATTGGTACTTTATCTAGTGTGGGGTTTTTTTTTAATTCTTTTAAAGCAGATTATAAGTGTACCTTCTCCATACCCATTACATGAATACTACAATAATGCTAACCAAGAAAAAACCTTGTCCACCCCATAGTTTAAGGAGCACAATTAATGAAATGACTGCTAGAAAGCAACAAATAACATCGTCTCCCTTTCCAGGAGGTAAATCAATAGCTCCATTCACAACAGGTTTCAAAGACAATTCAACTTCAGGAAAGCCACACATACTCACAAATTATAGAGCATATCAGCCATGTTGCTGCGGTAGTACAAGGCATTTCTGTAGGCGCTTTCAGCTTCAGAAATCTTGCTCTGGCTCTTGAGAACATTTCCAAGGTTACCCCATGCTGTCAAGAGGAGAAAACAGTATTCAGAAACAGCTACAATCCAATTACACATGACAGAGTATCCAAGTATCAAGAAGTTCCTCAGGGAGACAAACCTCACAAAGAAACTATTTTTATGGAACAGGAGGGGAGGTTGGTTATTTTTTTCCCCCAGTTTTCTGGATCTCTGGATCTCTTATTGTGAGACTCACATTTCATAGAGGTGATTTACATGCATTCAGGTGGGAAAAGGAAATTTTAAAAAAATATATGTCTCCATGCTTAGAAATTACTGTAGCAAAGGCAAGAGACCATTTTATTTTATATCACCTCTAAATAAAAATCCACAGAGTGAAATGTGGATCTGGGGCATCTTCCTAGTTTTAGCATTTTTTTAAGCCTATTGACCCTAAACAGCAAGAAATTTTCCCAGAGAAGATGTAGCTCTCACTGAAGTATGAAAATTTGACATATGATGCAGGAATTGAAAGAACGGTTAGGTAAGTAACCAGGATTAAAAATGTGCCATATGAATATAAACATACTACACAGATCACTAAAATGCATTTTTTCTACCAGGAAAACATGTGGTTCCTTTCCATACAATTTATTATGTTACACAGTGTGCTTTTATAGCCCATCTATAAAGGACTTCAGGTAAAAAAATATTTAAGGCTCCAGATGTTCCCTTTGCAGTTTTGTTGAGTAGCACAAAAACTACTTAAAAAAGGAATTGGAACTAACATTTTATTGAAAAAAACAGCCCATGCTACTAAGAATTTAGAAAGCTAGTTTAACTGGCATTTTAGTTATAGTGTATGTGTGTGTGTACATGGGAAAAAAAAACCCAAACCACATTATGCTTATAAATACATCAAAGTTGTTTCATAAAAAGTTCTACTTTCACACATGTATTTTTTAATAAGAAAAAACAATGGAAAGATTATGCATGCTCTTTCCACCAAACACAAATATATGTCAAAATATTCTTCCCTTCAGACATACTAACCACAAACATCAGCTCAAGTAGCAGTTAACACTGATGCTCTAGTCAAGCTCTGTTTTTACAAGAATTTGCATCAATCTTGCCCAATGCAAAATTTCAGTGTAGTTTTGATCTAACATTGCATAGGTTGATAATTGTGATGCGTGTTTTTTCCTCAGAAAGTGCATTGCTTTCAAGCTACTGTGGTTTGCTGCAGAATCATCCTATCGTAAGGATGGAACAGAATTTCCTCTGAGCAGAATAAACTAATCATTGCTGGGAAAAACATATTAAATCATTTTAGTATTCATAAAAATCATGTCATCCAACTGTGCACAACATATTCTGTAAAGTCAAAGGAAAAAAATAAATGCAATATTTCCATGAGAAAAGAAAACATTTCTGTGAGTCACTTTAGTTAGCCTAGTACCTGATAAGATGAGAAATAATTCAAACATTATTTATCAATAAATTAACAAAAGTCACAAAAATGTTTCATCACTTTGAAGTAAAGCTGCTAAAACTATTCTCAAAAGTCACTCAACTTTTACACTCTTTGCTATCATATGTTCAGAATTCTGCATTTATTTTCCCATTACTGCTACTCTTCCTTTTTACATGCAGAAAACCTTTTGTAAGTACCAATTAAGGTGACTAGCCAGTCTGTAAGCATTAATGCTTATAAGAAAAACAGAGATTTTTATATGGTTTTTAAATTAATTTGTGAAAACATATCCTGATATTGCTTCTGCAGCACATGGTCATTCAATTTGACATAACTATATGTTCCATATAATCCATAGGTACTTTTGTTTTCACTCTGATCTCCCATAACAGAGCTTTATATCAAAAGACCATTTGGACTACTGATAAAAATTTCCTGCTATATAGTTGTTTGCTCCCAAACATTCTGAAGCTCAGTAACTGAAAAGATCCATAGAAGAATGATTCAGTTCATCTTTTCATCTGTTAGACTGGAAATACACTGTTAGCACTGTTATTTGTAATATTTTCTCCCCTACATTTCATTTCATACCGTAAGCTCTAATATTTATCTGAGTTAATACAACTTTTAAGGCAATACTTTAATTTACGTTTTGCAAAATAATGTGTCAAGTTTTTAATATCAATCAGTAATTAATTGGCATTATTTCATTTTAAATGTATTCCATTTAGACTTTTGTCTAAAATTTTAAAACTGTGAATGATTAACCTTATGTGATGCATTAGAAGTGATAGTAGCAGAAAACAGCAAACATAAAACATGATAATCTCACAATTTATCACTAATGGAGACATGAAAAACAGGTCTTTTTACTTATCCGAACTGTAAAAGCTTAGTATAAATCTTCCCATCTATTTAAATACAGAATTAGTTAGATGAATGACCTAGTTCTGACTGGAGATGAAGCTATACAGAACATATTGCAGAATAAATGCTTATGAGTAGAGATCATACTCATAAGCCCTAGAAGTTATGAACACCTAATATCTGCAGCAACCACATCCTCCTGGTTTTTGGTATATGAGGGAGGGTAAAAGAGGATGGTACACATACATGGAAAAGAGGCTACAAGAGATATTCAAAAACTTCACTCCCGCTTTGTCTTAAGTAGTGCAACTAACCACAGGAAAAACAAAGAATTTCAATTATTAACTGCCAAACAAAATTTTTCCCGCAAAACTGTAACAACATCAGTTCAACTACGGGCACATTCAGAAATAGAAACAGAGTTATACCTAAGTGAAGCCACACCCCTGTTAAAAACATACCTACAACTCCAATTAAAGTTCAGCAGTCAACTATTTTCCATTTGTACATGGGGGAAAATGAAAATATAGAATTATATATACACACAGCAATTTAATCTTTAATTAAAAATTCAAATTTTCACCTATAGAAGACCTTATTTAGCAAAAGAGAAAAGCAAGCTGTGAATGAAAAAGCTTTGCAATATTTACTTTCTGCCTGCTGCTTAATTCCCTGTGAACAAAAAAAGAGACCAAAACAGACCCAGATCTTTTAGAAATAATACTCCATCATAGCATGGGAACAAATGTAACATTCACATTTCATCTACAAAACAGTCAATCCATTTAAACTTTATTTAATTGCTTAATCTTCTATATATCATACTCAATATAAATGGGCATGTTAAAAATTAAATCCATTTCATCACCTCTATCATAAGTCATTTATAAACTGAAAAATCTCCCAATGCTTGAGAATTCCTACACTAGTTACCTTTCTTTGCAGGAAAATGAAACCTTTTTAAAGGGGTTTGTTCTGCTGTTTGTTGAAGGGTTTTTTAAAAATAAATAGAAAGAAATATTATTTATAGCTAAGTAGGAAAATAAGAAATTGTTTAGGTTTTATAATTTTGGCCATATCAAACTAGATTTCTATTAAGTTTTAAATATTGCATTTATGCCACCAGGCATTTAAGTGCTTTCAAAATGAAAATGAACATGAGAAATTTCAGCCTCAAGTTTAACATGCCTAATTTCTCAACTATCTAACTGAAACCGAGGATTAAGATTTAACAAGACTGAAAAATACCAGGCTGGAACATTAAACCTTCTCTAAGCACCTTCATTCAGGAAGAGAGCAAGACAAACAACAGCAAAGAAGCACAACATTGTCCAGTCTAATCTGCCTGGATTTAAGATGCACATTTTACTAAAGAGGTAAACTTTCAGCTTGCAATTGAATTATGAAAACAAATGTGAAATGGAAATGAATGAGTGCAAATATCTTCATTTAAATAAAACTTTCCCTTTCTACTGAATCAAGAATCATGCTATGCTATTCAGTGAAATGGAAATTACAAAGCAACAAAGTGTCAGAGAAGAGCACTCAGATGGGTTAAAAGCATAAATGTGGATTACTTGATCCAAAAGTTTGCTTTAAATAAAAAAAATAAACCCACAAATTATTAACAGAGATAACTCAAAGTATTTAAGCAGGATTCTCCTTCCTACCTGTCACTCCTATATAATCCATGAAAAAATTGATAATAATAAAATCTATTTGGAAACTCACAACCTATTAACATATCTGTGTCCAAACACCTCTGCTGAAACATGGAGAGAAAAAAATCCAACAAAAATTGACTATTAAATCATTAAAATATAACCTGGTGAACTTTCAAAAATAATATAGAAAAGGAAAACGCTGCCTTTCCTAGTGTGTTATGCCATAAACGCTGTCTTTTGTAAACTTTAGTAGGAGAAAACATACTTGAAAACTAATGAAGTAAAATGTAGGACCTGATCTGTGATATTCACAATTCACAGGAACAAATTACTGAAATTTTTTAATACTGTTCTCACATTAAGTTATTAGACTTACAAAACAAAAGTTAAACCATAAATAGATGAATTATTAAAGAGTGCGGACTAGATTATTACTGGAGTGAAATAAACTATTTGAACAAAGACTATTTAGGAAACAGCCAAGTCATTTGTAATCAACTTGTCAGCAGTTCCAAACTAGAAGCTTTAGTTCACAGAAAAATGCACATCAGGCCAAGAAAACCTCTATGGAGCTTTACAGATATTTGTGCATTATTTATTACTCTTTAGCTTGTGAAATTAGAAACAGCAGTTCCAGTTTGCATTCCCTCTCATTACAATCCTCAGGCACATGGTGTGACTGTTGGGGATGGTCCTGTGCAGGGCTAAGGGTTGGACTCAAAGATTCATGTGGGTCCCCTCCAACTCAGCATATTTTGTGATTCTATGATTCTGTTCTTGCAATACAGAAGAGAAATGTAAGGAATATTTCCCCACATAATTAGTATTCTCACAAAACAAGGGCCAAGTAAACTACATTACTTACAGTCTAAACTTTGTGAGAAGACTGATATTTGTCTATGCATTTTATATTTTGATCTATATTCTTAACTTCTGTTAAAGGGTCGACCTTCATAACACACATCTGGGAGCATACAAAGTATCTGATTGCTTATAATAAAATTATTTAAAAAAAAGAGCTGGAAAATTTGTCATTCCTTTAAGTCTTTTGAGGATTTCTGAGCGTGATCTACTTCATGAGACATAAGCTGGAACATTAAGACCAAGGTTTGCAAATAGAAAATTCATCCTAGTGGAAAGGAAAAAAAATAAAGGCTGATACTGGCAACAGAGATAAACAAGTATCCAATATTCAAATATTCCAAAATACCTTTGTTGGATAAGTGTGAAGAAACAGCACAGCACTAGTTATATGACTCACATTTGAAAGGTTACAACCATAGTTATAAAGAAAACAGCTTTTCTTTTTTGTTGAAAAGTTAGATGCATTAGCAACTGATGACGTTTTCCTTCCAAGAGTACTACTTG
This sequence comes from Chiroxiphia lanceolata, assembly GCF_009829145.1. NCBI lineage: Eukaryota > Metazoa > Chordata > Aves > Passeriformes > Pipridae > Chiroxiphia > Chiroxiphia lanceolata. The sequence continues at coordinate 41,499,374 of NC_045641.1, read as the reverse complement.
ATAAAGCAGAGTGCTGCTCCAGTCTCTAGCATTCACATTCCATCAGGTAATCACTTTGTTCTTGAGGGAGAAACAGTTTCATGAACAGAGGAACAACAGGTTTCCCCAATAAACCTCTGAAAGCTCAGTTGCACACTCAAAAAAAAGTAACGAAGGGAGCTCACATCTAATACAGTTTTTCTACCATACAGAGCTATCTCTCACAAAGATATTCAGAAATGTAATTTGATAATGTCTTTAAGTAGTTTGAGAATGGAAAAGTTCATTTAAATGCTACAGGTTACTACTTTCAAAGTGGAACAGGTTTTGCATAAGTTCTTTATGATGGTTTCTACAAGGGATTTATATTTTTCCTGTCATTTCAAAGAAATAATAATTTTTTTTCAAAATATATCATAAATTCACGCATATCATTTCCAATAATTATCCTCTAAAAACTTCATTTATTAATAGAATATCTTGATCAAGTTATCCCATTTTACTAACTGAACTGCAAAACTGCCCTATTTCCTGTTTCCTGGTGGGATAAATGGTTCCTATATACCCATAATTTACGAGCTTGAGCTACTTTGCACATTGATTTTATTTTTTTTTTATATAAATGGCTGTGTGGTAATGTTGAGGCAGACTTATTTATATCGTTTGTTCAACAGTTCATTTGTTGATCAATTGCAGGGCTTTTGTAATGACAGCAGGTGAAAGAAAAACAGAATTGAAAACTATGCAGTGCTCTGAAAGCTATCCAACACCATGTCAGCACGGGTACTAACCAATTCACTTTTGGCAGGCAGTGCTTCAGTTTTGTTTCTTAGTTCTGAAACCCTGATGCAAATGTGTACCAGTGCATGACTCTCTACTGCTCAGCATCACTGCCTGATATACCCACTTCACTTGTTATGTTACAAAAAATTAACTTTTCCTCCTCAAAGGATAGCGCAGTGACTCAGTTCAATGAACCTGAGAGATGAGACTGAGCAGCTGTTAAAGTGTTCTTTGGCTTCACCATTTACCCTGTTTAGTCTAGAGTACGGACTCCTCATTCTGCCTAGGACATATTTGCAGATTTTGGTAATCCAATCAGCTTTGATGAACCTAGTCTCGAGTATGTGAGTGCTCCACCATCTGGCTGAATAGTAAAGTGAGCCATCAATGAAAAGTATGGGAGTACGCTTAACTCCCATACTCACACTTCTAAACTGACAGACTACAATATGAAAAAATTCTCACCATTGCCTTTGTTTGAGGTGCCACAGGATCAAACTGAAAACTTACTGTTTTCAGTTAAGTAAAATGTAAAATATTTTCAGGGTAGCACTACAGAAACTCTTAACAGCACAGCCCTCACTCAGTACTAGTCAACAGACATCATCATCATCATCATCATGGCTGAGCTTCGCGAACGAAGATTTGGGAAGGCTTTATCCACATTTGTTACAGGCACGTTGGTGACTTATGAGGCCAATACGTGACAGACATATCCGGTTGCAAAAGGCACAACAGAGAGACTCCTTAGATGGTGTATTCCGCAAGACACGGTTCTTCCTGCGTTGCCTTTTCTCCTCGAGAGTGATCCTGCGTGTGTTCTCAAAGGCTTCCGCAGCGTTATGGATGCTGTGTCTCCAGGCCTCCCGATTTGAGGCCAGAGTGGACCAATTATGGTGATCAATAAGGCCAAGGCTGAGATGTTGTTTCAGGGAGTCCTTGAATCTTTTCTTCGGGGCTCCTCTCTTGCGGCAGCCAGTGGCAAGTTCACCATAGAGCAAGATCTTAGGGAGGCGGTGGTCCTTCATCCTGGAGACGTGCCCTGCCCATCGCAGCTGTGTTCTCATCAGCATGGCCTCTACACTTGTGACTGCTGCTTGCTCAAGAACAGATGTATTGGTCACAAAATCTGACCAGTGGATGTTTAAGATTGTACGGAGGCAGCGCTGATGGAAGCGTTCTAGGAGACGCAGGTGGTGGCGGTAGATGACCCATGATTCGGAACCATACAAGAGAGTAGACAACACTATGGCTTTGTAAACACTGATCTTTGTGCTTTTCTTCAAGTGTTTATTACGCCATACTCTTTTGTGGAGTTTTCCGAAAGCACTGTATGCCTTTGCCAACCTGTTGTCTATCTCTCCATCAATCTTACCATCCAAGGAGATGAGGCTACCTAGGTAATTAAACTGTTGGACTGATTTGAGCTCTGATTTGCCAATGGTGATATGGGGATGATGGAAGACTTCCTGAGGTGCAGGTTGATGGAGAACTTCTGTCTTCTTTAGGCTGACTTCCAGCCCAAAGAGCTCAGCAGCATCTGCAAAGCAGGATGTTAAACGTTGCAGAGCTGCTTCTGTGTGGGCAACAAGGGCGGCGTCATCAGCATAGAGCAGCTCCCGGACAAGATGGTTTAGGGTCTTGGTGTGGGCCTTCAGACGCCTTAGATTGAACAGGCTTCCATCAGTACGATATCGAATGTAGATACCGTCCTGATCATCGAGGTCTGCTGTGGCCCTTTGGAGCATCATGCTAAAAAAGATTGTGAATAAGGTAGGAGCGAGCACGCAGCCTTGTTTCACACCATTCTTAATTAAAAAGGGCTCAGAAAGTGTGTTGCCATACCTGACTTGGCCGTGCTGATCCTCATGAAGTGAGATGATCATTTTAAGGAACTTGGGGGGACAACCTAAACGTTCCAAAATCTGCCACAGACCTTTTCTGCTCACAGTATCAAAAGCCTTGGTGAGGTCAACAAAGGTTACATAAAGACCTTTGTTCTGTTCCCTACATTTCTCTTGCAGTTGTCTGAGAACAAATACCATGTCTGTGGTGCTTCTGTTGGCTCTGAAACCACACTGACTTTCAGGTAGGATCCCTTCTGCTATAGTGGGTATTAGTCTGTTCAAGAGTATTCTTGCCAGGATTTTGCCAGCAATGGAGAGCAGAGTAATACCACGGTAGTTTGAGCAGTCAGATTTAATACCTTTCTTCTTGTACAAAGTGATGATGACAGCATCACGAAGGTCTGATGGCAGTTCACCAAGCTCCCAGCAGCGCACCACAAACTCGTGAAATTTGGTGTGGAGGGCAAGGCCCCCATGTTTCCAGACTTCAGGTGGAATTCCATCAACCCCAGCTGCCTTGCCGATTTTTACCTGCTGTATGGCCTTGAGGGTTTCTCCTAAAGTGGGGGCTGTATCCAATTAATACTTTACTGGTTGTTGTGTGATGGACTGAATTGCTGAGTCTTGGACCACACGGTTGGTACTGAAAAGAGTTTGAAAGTGTTCAGACCATCGATTCAGAATGGAGGTTTTATCTGTTAGAAGCGTTTGGCCATCAGCACTGAGTAGAGGGCTTTGTACCTGGTATGTGGGCCCGTATGCTGTCTTCAAGGCTTCATAGAAACCTTTGTGATCACCCATATCTGCGCATAATTGAGTTTTTACAGCTAGATCGATCCACCACTTGTTCTGGATGTCACAGAGTTTCTGTTGGAGCCTGCTGCATGCGAGACGAAAGGCTGTTTTTCTTGCGTGACAGGATGGCAGTGCAAGGTGTGCTTGGTGGGCGGTTCTCTTCTTCCTCAACAAGTCCTGGATTTCTTGGTTGTTTTCGTCAAACCAGTCCTTGTTCTTCTTGAGGGAGAACCCTAAGGATTCTTCGGAGGATTGCAGAATGCTGTTTTTAATATGCTGCCAGGTAGTTTCAGGAGAGGAATCTGCAGAAACTGTGGAACAGTTTTCAAGCCTAGTTTGAAGGTTTGCCTGGAATCTCTCTCTTACTGTGGCTGATTGGAGATTGTTAACTTGGAGTTTTCTCCTTGTGATGTTGCCCATTTTGGGTTTGAATTTAAGATTGAAGCTGAGTTTGCAGCGCACAAGCCGATGGTCTGTCTGGCATTCTGCACTGGGCATCACGCGGGTATGGAGGACATCGCGAAGATCTCTCCGTCGCACCAGGACATAATCGATGAGATGCCAATGCTTAGATCTGGGGTGCATCCAGGTTGTCTTCAGACTATCTTTCTGCTGAAAGATAGTATTAGTGATGGTGAGCTGTTGCTCTGCACAGAATTCTAGCAGGAGTCGACCATTATCGTTGCAGTTACCAACACCATGTTTGCCTAATATTCCTTTCCAGGCATCAAAATTCTTACCTACTCTGGCGTTGAAATCACCAAGGATAATGATCTTATCATCTGCGGGCACTTTTTGGGTAAGGTGGCGCAGGTCAGCATAAAATTTGTCCTTTTCGGCAGGGTCAGCTTGGAGAGTTGGGGCATATATACTAAAGAGGACGACGTGTTGGTTGTTGTGGAGTGGAAGGCGTAGGGAGATAATGCGGTCAGAGTGACCTGTTGGCAGATTTTCGAGTTTGGGAAGAATAGAGTTTTTGATCATGAAGCCGACACCTGAGAGATGTTTTTCGGTTCTGGGCTTACCTGACCAGAAGAGTGTGTAACCAGCACCATGTTCTCTGAGGCTTCCTTCCTCGTGAAGGCGAACTTCACTGAGGGCAGCTATGTCGATGTTGAGATGAGCCAGCTCATGGGCAATTAGGGCAGAACGCCGCTCAGGACGTCCACTATCCGCAGAATCGAGCATGGTTCTGATGTTCCAACATGCTATAGTTAATTTAGGTACACCTTTGGAGGCAGGTGCATGCCTTTGTCTTTTGCTCTTTGTGCGACCGCATTGAGAGAAGATGCCCGTTGGTCTGCGGTTAACCAACCGGGTGAAAGTGGAGATGAGCTTTGTTTAGGCCACCTTTTCTAGGCCCCTCTCCGAGTGGAGCAAGCAGTGCTGTCCTTGAAAAGGCTGCTTGGTCGTTCAGGGTGCTGCCCCAAGAGACTGTCATCTCCGGTCAGTCTCAAATGACCAATATCCTGAACCGCCTGCATGCGGAGTTGAGTCTGCGGCTCCCAGTGCACCTTTCACCTGCCGTTTCGACCCTCGTCCGTCGCTACAGGACTTTTTGCATGTGGGTAAAGCCTTCAAGCCTGCGCAATGGATTTTTTAGGTGAGATGCAGTATGCGCGGAACTGAACCCACCCTTTAATCCTGAGGTTCATCTGCCAGGGCCGAGCGAGCTTGGACGGTGGCAGCGAAATCCTCAGGACGTAGGTTTGGTTAGAGTGACCTTCTCTTAGATGGATGGCCTTACAGGGCTAAGCGAGCTCCATCCGCCCGGGCAGGATGAGCTCGTTAGCCTCCTGGCAGTCATCCTAGGAGAAGTCAACAGACAAAACCAGAAAGAAATATGCTTCCCAGTCACTCATCTCTCTGATGGTGGTACCATCTCACATCTCTCAGGAGCTGCCTCCGTGCAGCCAGTGTGCTACATGTACAGCCTTTACACTTCTCCCACAACAGAAAGACAATACTACAGACAAAGCTGTCCTGTAAACCAGATTCAGCCCTTAAAAACAGTGCTGATACTGCAGAACCCCTAAAAAGATTCAAACCAGAAATCACAACCTCACTGCAATGGTGCTCTCTATAAATAGGTGCTCTCAATGTCATAGGTGCTCTCTATAAATAGATAAACAAATAAAAAACATCAACATAGACATTATTTTGGATATGTCCTCTCATTTCCCAGTCTTTGTACAACTTGATTCTGTATAATGTTGCAACTCTGACAAAGACATTCTGCTAAAGCTACTTATTGCAAGAACACAGACTTGTTGAGAATATAAGAGTATTCTACTTCCTGAGCTGTGTTGGTACACTTCAGTGCATGAGCTTTTCATCTGACAGAAAGGTAATAATGAAAGACTGATAAACATAGATTATATTTGATTTCAATGGAAATCCCATTGTCAAAGAAGATAACTGTCAGAGATTACTTCAGGGTAATGTTTCACGACACAGTGGCTCTGGTGAAATCACTGTTTTAAGCAATTTCTGCACCTAGCACCCCCAGGCCATCAGTTCGCCACACACTTCCTCATGCTAAAATGATTTTTGGGAAGGGTATGGTACAAATCATACAACTAAACCGATCCAGATTAGGGGAAAAAAAGAGAAAAAGGAGATCACAATATCCTTAACATCTAATCTAGTTACTGTTCGGTTCAATCAGAGCCCGATCCCACTTTTGCACTGTACGTGTGTGAACACCGTAAAACATTACTGCCACAAAGTTCCTATCCCATGAAACTTCACAATGGTCAGGAACAGAGCTGAGAACAGTGCTGACCCAGAAGTCTCATGTTATAAGGAACCATATTTTGTAGAGACAATGGATCTAAATCATGCAAGAAAATGAAATGAGGACAAAGGAGTAGAAGAATACAAGTGGAACAAGAGGACATGTCTAGGCACCCCAGTCATCCCAGGATTAACCCTGAGGAATTTCTCAGAGCTCCAAACTGACTCAAGCAAGGACGTGACATTAATTAAAGACACTACAACTATTAACAAGCATCTTTAATAGTCTATATTCCAAAATTTTGTATTTTAAGACCTCAAAGAAAAGGTCAGTGTGCTAGAGGATTCAAGGAAAGAGACAGAAATGGCATTGAGCACTCAGCCATTCGATTTTGTGATCTTTTCTGTAATTTAAAACAAAACTAAATGCAGGCCTTTTATGCATACTATAACTGCATCAGCCATCATTTACTTTTTGGAGGCATGAAGGTTGGCAATGATGATAGTTTAACTGTTAATAAAACTCCCTGTTACCAAGGAGGGGTATTTGAAATCTTCATAAAATACTTGTATTTATCTATCTACACTGGGATTTTATACCAACAGAAGTGGTATATATGTAAATTACTGTCCTGTCCACATTAAAGGTTAGTTTCTCTACCAGATTTAAGTAAGCTGACCTCAATATGTACCGATATGAAATCCATTACAGATAGGAAAATGAAGTCATATAACTCATGGGAAAAAAATCTTTACTTAAAAAGAAATTTTTCAGAGTTGACATATTTTGAAAAAAGGCAAAATAATGAAACAATGGGATGACTATCTAATGCATTTAAGTATGTTCATCTTGAGAATCAATCCAGATAATCTTGTTTTCCTCTAATTAAAAGTAACTCTTTCCCTCTGGAAAAACAAAATAGGATAGTTCCACCACACAAATACGGACCAAAGGCCTGTCCTTTAGTCAAACTAGAAAAGAAAATCTACCATTTTCTGACAAAGAAAATACCAAATAAGCCATTTTACTTGATATACTACAAAAAAATTCACCTTGCCAAAGCTATTTCCTCCTTCACCAGGGCTGGGGTTTTTTTTCTTGCACTGCAGTTCTCAGCACAGATGAGGTTGTTGAATGATTTTGCAGAGCACCTCAGGGAAGGCAGGGGAAGAAATAACAGTCTGATGAATCCATGTCTCAAAATTGTTTGTATCTTTAAAAAGTCTAGCTAGTAGGTAATAATAAATTCTCTTCCTATCCCCCTGAAATTTAAGATTCACAGATTAGAGATGCTGTTGGACCATACTCCAAGGGGAAAAAAAGAGGGGGGAAATCCCTGCTTCCAGACCTCTACATAGATAAAAAGGAAGAATATCAGGATTTTTCATATCCTGCAGAAGGAGAAGCACATATCCCACAGTGACTTGGTTTTCAGAGGAAATTACAGCACTACTGAAGAACTGAAAGAGAGAACATGGTCACTGGAGAACAAATTCAGACTTTGACCTGAACTGTAAACCATTTTTCTTCAGCTCTCCAGCATATTTGGCATAACCAGATTGCCTTGCTGAGGTCAAGCTGTCTGTGGCATGCTCAAATGGTTTAGATAACTATGGTTGTTTCACAAACAACTTACTAATGACCAACTAGTTGACTAAAAAATACGTCAAGAATCACTATAATGACTATATATCCTCATATGTATTCATCAACTACCTTAGGAGAGATATAATACTACCATAAATATGGAGAAGTTTTAATACAAAACTTGGATCACCAAAATTTAAATAAATAAATAAATAAATAAATAAATAATCCAATCTCTTACAATAATGTCTTACAAGTTCCATTCCAGAGGGAAAAGTTGAGTTTAAAGTGGTTTGTTCAGAGATTAAGGTAAAGCTCGTTAGCAGAATTGCTCCTTAAGCCTTGTTTATCAAAACCCACATTTTCTATTCAGTACAATGTTATACAAATGGGACTGTACCACTTTTTGAATTATTTTATTATTATTGAAATTAAATAAACCAAATTAATAAGAAAGAATTACTTTGCAGAGTAACATTTTGGGCTGTTAGGCCAAAGATGAGCTGGAGTTTTACTGCCAAGCTGCATATAAAAAACCTGAAATATGCACCAAAACACTGAAATCCCAAACGCTCAATGTGGTGGTTGTTAGTACACACACTGCTCTTCTTAGGAGGTATAAAAAATGTGTGCTGAACAACAAGCTGTGTGTCAGAGCAACAGCTATTGAAAACAAAGTTCTAAAGGTGTTAGAGGAGAAACCAGCTTCTTCTAAGCATAATGTCAGCTCCTGTTAATAAGTATATTTGAAGAATGCCATACTTTAAAATAATTCTTCTCCTTTGGTCTCCAGTCATCACTAGTGACACAAAAATATTATTAATAATGGAAAAGAATGTTTTATTGAATCCTTTTTCTTTGAAGGAAATACGGCTTCTTTACCTCATTTAGTACAAAGTATTAAAATTGGTTTTCCTCACTGCACTGTTAGTTGGTATTTTCACTGCCTGCTGAAGAAGAGATTTCTTTCTGACAGTGACTGCTACTAGAAAATTACTTTCTAAGAGCAGACAAGGGTAACAGCAGCAAGCTATCAAATTAGATGGAGACAGCTTCTAGTATTTACTTCTACCCAAGTGCACAGAACTAGAGTACACAATCTCTACAATGATGGGCATAAAAAAATGGATTTTTTTATTTTTTAATTTTTTTATGTCAGAGGACCAACTCTTCGTAAGAGTAAATTTGAGTGCCTTTTCAACAATAACCAATTTATGTAAATGAAATGGAACAAAACTAACTCACATGATTCATTTCTTTCCCCTTACATTAACACTTAAAATTGTTCATATAGCAAATACTTTTGCTAGCTCATTAGTTATGGTAAAATAAAGAGGAAATTAATACTACAAACTATTCAACTTGGATAATAAATTCAAAATTAGTATTTAAAAATATTAAAAGCAGAGAGAATATTTTTTTCAGTTCAGATTGAAAAACAAATATTATGCTTCATAGAGAGATTAAATAATCTAAATTCAGCTTTAAGGATTCCTTCAGTTTTATTTAGCAGATAGTATTAGCAAACTAAACAGTAAACTAACTACATAAAATGACATTAAAACTACAAATGAAAGAAAAATGCACTTGCCACCTTTTTAATGACTGCTCAGATGAGCATACAGCTACCTCACGCACTGTTCAACTAAGAAGTTTCACAATCTGAACTTCATATCTTGGCATTCATACATGAATAAAGCAGCAGTCCTTACCAATCCTATGCTAAACTGATGATAAGGGGGAGGGAAAGAAAAAAGAAACGAAAATTTAAAAAGAAAGATGAAGTTCCAGGGAATACAACTGATCAAGTCTGAATGCCAAAGATGCCAAAGAAGTAAAGGAAGTTCTTTAAAGCACAAATGTAGCAGAACAAAGCAGGAAGATCTCACAACCCTGTTGAAAAAGGAAAAAAAAAAAAAAAAAAGAGCCAAGTAGGACAGGGAAAAGGAGCATTGTGGTCCAGAAGAGTATTTCATTATTATAATATCTTCTGAACATTAAGCAGAATTGAATGATTCACATTCATAAGAACTCTGAGTAGGAAGAAGAGTAGAAATATAGGAGTACAATGGTTTTCTGTATTTGTATGGAAAAATTTCTGTATTATTCTCTGTCAACACCATGTCTTGGTCCTACTTCTGCCCACTGAGAACAATGGGGTAATGACTGCAAGAAGCAAGATGCTAAGAACAGGATGTTTAACTCAAAGTGGGATTGTAAGAGGTAGATAATACTAACTTTAAAACACAGGTGATTTCTGTTTCACATAGGTGAACAATTTTGCAAAATCTGCAAAACCTTTTTTTTTTATTTATTTATTTATTTTAGTGTTTGTGTCAATCACCAGAATCATCTAAACAATTCAACTCTGATAGTAGAGCTTACATGAACCAAGAAACTCAATACTCTCACCCAAACTTTGTCTTCATGTAATGGATATTAAGGATTTTTTTTTCTCCTGCAGAACTGATTCAGGAAAGGACTAAAGCACATATGCAAGTCCCAATGACTTGCACAAGATGTGAACACAGAACATTTCACTAACACTAATACTTGATGGAAAAGGACAAACACCTGAGCAACATGCAGAACTGATTCTGAAGACAACAGCTGCAAGGCCAACTTTAGTCAGGGCTTACACAGGGCTTATCAGAGCAGGTGTAGAGCCACAATAATACAGTAATATGGCTTTTGGAAGAAGCCTAGTATCTGTTCTTGCTGTACATTCCATTTCAAAAACAGTAGCCACATACAAAAATTTAGCAAAACCTGAATGCATGGCTAAAGTTCAGCATCCACGTGGTGTAGTTGGTCAACTATTTCCAGGAAGGATCTTCAAAGCTTACTTACAAATGCCATGGCAAATACCAGGAGACTAAAATTTCATCAGTAAATATGACCAAGCAACTAATACTTCTGTGGCAGTCTAGCTGTCTAAGCCTCTCTCTGTTATTTTCTACTTCCTTAATCAGTGCCTGTAACAGGTACATTAAATATGTGATGACCTTTGATGTTCAAATATGGACTGCAAGGTATGAAACGGCCCAGAGGAAAAAGATTATGCTTTTTCAAGCTTACTTTTGGTACTACAGAGAAAACTATAGTTGATGAGGCATAATGAGCACAATTATTTTGTGTGTCATTATAATTTTATATTAAACAAGAGGTAATCATCACCACAGAATGACCCACAGTAATGGAAAACCACATGACAGCCACCACTCACTTTTAACTTTTTTTTTATTTGTTTTTACATTTTGGGAAGCTTCTTTCACTATAAAAGAACACTCAGATAATGGGAATGGTTTTATATCAGTTGGGTTGCTCATTAAGTTGAAGATAGCACAGAGAAACACATCCTTTCCCTCCTTAGGGTCAAAACATGCATACACCCATTTCAGGATCCATAAACTAAATCAGTCTTGCATATTTCTCCCTCAAGTGCTGACAAGCTGTAAAAAGGTAATGCTTGGATCACTTTAAAGTTATTTGAAATACCAGTCATAACCAAAACAGCAGAACAAGACCAGAAAAATGCAGCTAAGGCATCCCAAGTCCTCATTACGAATCCACCAGCCAAGGGATGGCAGCTGTCTGCCACACACTGAGGCAACCAGGGAAGCTGGTACACACACACGGTAGCTTGGAGGCAGCATTACCACTCTTGTCTCACTTGACTTCCACAGTGTATTTTGGGGGGTTTTTAAGAGATAATCCTTGTCCCATGCTTTTGAGTATTTTTTCCACACAGTCAATGATTGACAAAAACAGCCTGGAGGAACATAAATTGCAGAAAGGCTGTGGCTGCCTGAGGGGGTAGGGACTTTGTCACCTGAGGCAGGACACTGATCTGTCTGCAACGCCTGCAAGATGCCCCTGAAGGGACCAGAAGAAAATGCTGGTGAGGTGCTTATTGCCCATTTCTTCACTGATGATTGAAGATGGAGAAGCCACAGAATATGTTTGCCTGAAAGTCCCACAGCAGCAGACGAGATTATATTCTAACACGTACTACAACACAGAGGACCTGATTATAAACCATCATCCTGTAAGACAACTCCATTTCCAAAGCAGTTCAGCCACATTAGTACACAACTGCACCTGTGCTAAAAGCTTGCCTTGCAAATGACCTTATTAGTACAGCACATCAGCTCAATATTGGTACACAGCATCCAGTCATGAGTGGCTTTCATCCTGCTAGCCCGGAATACAGATGGATGTGGAACAAAACACTCATCTCTGCTTTAGCAAAGCTGGTCTTCACAGATTTCTACTTCTTTATCAGTTCCCACATGGGGAGTTTTTGAAGGGATCCCTTGCTGCTTTTTAGCCTAGGATAGAAGAAGCTGTTTCCAGGAGAAGAGAGGAAAAGTAGAATCATCAGGGAAAATGATCCTGTCAGTCCAAAATTTTCAGAAGAAAATACTATTGAGGAGAAACAGCTACAAATCGATGAAAAGAGAGAAATGAGGAGTGACAACCTCTTCTTAGTAGCCTAAAAATAAGGAAAACACTTCTCCACTCTACTGTTTGACTGAGTAGGACATTGTCTCACTCTCTGAATAGCCTATTTATCACTAGCATTCATAAAACTAAAAAAAAGAGGTAAACAAAAATAAATTGTTTTTCCTATGTCAACCTCATTTAATTACTGAAGAGTCGTTTGAATTGTTGATCTCCTAATGCTTTGGTAGGATTGGCAGCCAGTCTAGTCCAGTCAGACTTGCCTGATTGTATGAGAAACAGAAAATAAAATTAGCACAGTCAAAGCCAGGGATAATCTTAGAAGTATTCACAATAATGAATAGTTTGGTGACAGGTCGCTTTAGCTGAGACTTTCTTATACCCAGCTTTGTTACAATGTGTGTGGGCTAGTAAATATTCAGCAGAAGTTTAACAAAGTATTTTAAGGAGATTTAAAGTCAGCTCAGTCATGTCTATATCATCACACTGACATGCTGTCTTTGCTTTTGCATATCTTACAAGACACTTAATGTCAGCTTATATGGTAAGAAACCAGATGATCATATATACATGAGTCTGTGCATACTGAGATTTGTATGATGAAAATAGCTCATTTTGTCTCCTGGGAGCATAATAGCCAGTAGTCTAATTTCCAGACAATGCTGCAGTCAATCCTACTATTGGACAAAAACTGGCTTTTTTTTTTTTAAATCACAAAATTTGGCTCTATACAAGCAGACAACTATTAATATCTGGGGATCTCCACCAAGAGCAAAAACGGAACATACACTAACTAATTAAGTGCATACACATTCTTTTCTTTCCAAGGAATGCCAATGTTTTTTAATGCAAGCTTTATATTGATACTAAACTGGTAAGTCTCAGAGCCTTGTATAACTGCTCTGGCCTGCTGTCTCACTTTTCATTTGCTTCATTTCTTTCTCTCCTCTGCTGGTTTTAGAAAAAAAGTAAAATAAAGGGGATGTGCTTGTTCACAATTAACAAAAGTCACTTACTGCAGCAACAAATTTAATAATTTTCCTAGGGTGAGAAAGGATATGAAGAACTATTACGAAATCAGATTGACAAACTACTATAATGCTGGTTTGCAAGGCACATTATCTGCCAAATCTGATATTTTCACTCCCTATCAGCTCACAGTAAACACCTGCATTTGTTTCTTACCATCACAGCTAATGCGGTCACACAGAGATCAAAAGACAAAGACATACACCTGCCTCCAAAGGTGTACCTAAATTAACTCTAGCATACTGGAATATCAGAACCATGCTCAATTCTGCAGATAGCAGACGTCCTGAGCGTCGGTCTGCACTAATTGCCCATGAACTGGCTCATCTCAACATCAACATTGCTGCTCTCAGTGAAGTCCACCTTCACAAGGAAGGCAGCCTCAGAGAACATGGTGCCGGTTACATACTATTTTGGTCAGGTAAACCTAGAACGGAAAGGCATCTCTCGGGAGTAGGCTTCATGATCAAAAACTCTATTGTTCCTAAACTTGAAAATCTGCCGACAGGTCACTCTGACTGCATTATCTCCCTACGCCTTCCATTCCACAACAAGCAACATGTTGTCCTCTTTAGTATATATGCCCCAACTCTCCAAGCTGATCCTGCTGAAAAAGATAAATTTTACACTGACCTGCGCCGCCTTACCCAAAAGGTTCCTGCAGATGATAAGATCATTATCCTTGGAGATTTCAATGCCAGAGTAGGTAAGAATTTTGAAGCTCGAAAAGGAATATTAGGCAAGCATGGTGTTGGAAACTGCAACAATAACGGTTGACTTCTGCTAGAATTCTGTGCAGAGCAACAGCCCACCATCACTAATACTATCTTTCAACAGAAAAATAGTCTGAAGACAACCTGGATGCACCCCAGATCTAAGCATTGGCACCTCATCGATTATGTCTTGGTGTGACAGAGAGATGTCCGCGATGTCCACCATACCCGAGTGATGCCCAGCACAGAATGCCAAACAGACCATCAGCTTGTGCACTGTAAACTCAACTTCAATCTTAAATTCAAACCTAAAAGGGGCAGTATCCCAAGGAGAAGACTCCAAGTTAACAATCTCCAATCAGCCACAGAGACAGATTCCAGGTAAACCTTCAAACTAGGCTCGAAAAACATTCCACAGATTCTACAGATTCCTCTCCTGAAACAATTTGGCACCATATTGAAAACAGCATCCTGTAATCCTCTGAAGAATCCTTAGGGTTCTCCCTCAAGAAGAACAAGGACTGGTTTGATGAAAACAATCAAGAGATCCAGGAATTGTTAAGGAAGAAGAGAATCGCTCACCAAGCACACCTTGCACTGCCTTCCTGTCACGCAAGAAAAGCAGCCTTTCACACTACATGCAGCAAGCTCCAACAGAAACTCTGTGACATCCAGAACAAGTGGCGGATTGATCTAGCTGAAAAAACTCAATTATGTGCAGATATGGGTGATCACAAAGGATTCTATGAGGCCCTGAAAAGAGTATACGGGCCTACATACCAGGTACAAAGCCCTCTACTCAGCACTGATGGTCAAACGCTTCTGACAGATAAAACCTCCATTCTGAATCAATGGTCTGAACACTTTCAGATTCTTTTCAGTACCAACTGTGTAGTCCAGGACTCAGCAATTCAGTCCATCACACAACAGCCGGTGAAGTACAAGTTGGATACTGCCCCCACTTTAGGAGAAACCCTTAAGGCCATACAGCAGGTGAAAATCAGCAAGGCAGCTGGGGTTGATGGAATTCCACCTGAAGTCTGGAAACATGGGGGCCTTGCACTCCATGCTAAATTTCACGAGTTTGTGGTGTGCTGTTGGGAACTAGGCGAACTACCATCAGACCTTCGTGATGCAGTCATCATCACCTTATATAAGAAGAAAGAAATTAAATCAGACTGCTCAAATTACCGTGGTATCACTCTGCTCTCCACTGCTGGCAAAATCCAGGCAAGAATACTCTTGAACAGTCTAATACCCGCTATAGCAGAAGAAATTCTACCTGAAAGTCAGTGTGGTTTCAGAGCCAACAGGAGTACCACAGACATGGTGTTTGTTCTCAGACAACTACAAGTGTAGGGAACAGAACAAAGGTCTCTATGTAACCTTTGTCGACCTCACCAAGGCTTTCGATACTGTGAGCAGAAAAGGTCTATGGCAGATTTTGGAACGTTTAGGTTGTCCCCTCAAGTTCCTTAAAATGATCATCTCACTCCATGAGGATCAGCATGGCCAAGTCAGATATGGCAATGCACTTTCTGAGCCTAAAGAATGGTGTGAAACAAGGCTGCGTTCTTGCACCAACCCTATTCACAATGTTTTTCAGCATGATGCTCCAAAGGGCCACGGCAGACCTCGAGGATCAGGATGGTACCTACATTCGATACTGTACTGATGGAAGCCTTTTCAACCTAAGGCGACTGAAGGCCCACACTAAGACCTTAAACCATCTTGTCCAGGAGCTGCTTTATGCTGATGATGCCACCCCTGTTGCCCACACAGAAGCAGCTCTCCAGCGTTTAATTTCTTACTTTGCAGACGCTGCTGAGCTCTTTGGGCTGGAAGTCAGCTTAAAGAAGACAGAAGTTCTCTATCAACCTGCACCTCAGGAAGTCTTCCATCATCTCCATATCACCATTGGTCAAACAAAGCTCAAATCAGTTCAGCAGTTTAATTACCTAGGTAGCCTCATCTCCTTGGATGGTAAGATTGATGGAGAGATAGACAACAGGTTAGCAAAGGCACACAGTGCCTTCGGAAAGCTTCGTAAAAGAATTCGGCGAAATAAATACCTGAAGAAAATTTCAAAGATCATTGTTTACAGAGCCATTGTGCTGTCTACTCTCTATATGGATCTGAATCATGGATCATCTACCGCCACCACCTGTGACTCCTAGAACGCTTCCATCAGCGCTGTCTCCACACAATCCTAAACATCCACTGGTCAGATTATGTGACCAATACATCTGTTCTAGAACAAGCAGCAGTCACAAGTATTAAGGCCATGTTGCTGAGAACACAGCTGCGCTGGGCAGGACACGTCTCAAGGATGAAGGATCACCGCCTCCCTAAGATCATGCTTGATGGTGAACTTACCACCAGCTGCCGCATGAGAGGAGCCCCAAAGAGAAGATACAAGGACTCCCTGAAACAACATCTCAGCCTTGGCCATATTGATCATCATAACTGGTCTACTCTGGCCTCCAACCGGGAGGTCTGGAGACACACTATCTTCAGCACTGCTGATGCTTTTGAGAAAGCATGCAGGTTCACTCTTGAGGAGAAAAGACAACACAGAAAGAATCGTGCCTTGCAGAATTTACCACCTAAGGAGTCTTTCTGCTGTGCCTTTTGCAACCGGACATGTCTATCTCGTATTGGCCATTTTAGCCACCAGCATACTTGTAACAAACGTGGGTAGTGCTCTCCCAAATCTTCATTCACGAAGCCTAGCCATGATGATGATGATGATATAATTGTCCAACCAAGAAGCACAACTCTGTCAGCAGATGACTTTGCATCATACAATGGGTTACTGAGCAGAGGACTGAAAAAACTCAAGTGTTCAAGCACTGTCAAATTTTTCTTTCACAGACAGGCAAAGCAGTCAACTGATCCCTTCTCACTTCTGACAATTTGTGAATAAGGAAGGTTTAGTCAATATCTACATTGCACTCACAGGTGGTATTTTGACCATTCTCATATAAACTTGCATGTGTGCCAAGAGCAGTACAGCCAGGCAGCGTGGAGTTCAGGTTCCCAGCTGGATCTGCCATATATGCTGAAACCACAGAGCTACAGCTAAACGTTGTTACTGATCCCTAAACTAGCAGGTTTACTGCCTGTTTGGATGTGTTTACACTAGCTGTGGTCACTTTTCATTACCGCGTAGATACAACCTTCGAGAGACGTAGCTGGGCAATGTTACGAATAGCTGACATTTATACATTAACAGGAAGTTATTTGACAATAACTCTTCACAGTACTTGTACGCAGGGGGAACTACAGTCATTTCCTAGGCTGAATTATATGCCCTCATTTCCTCATTTTTATTATGTAGTATTGACATTATTTGCATCAGATGAAATAAAGAAACAGCACTTCCCTGATGCTGTCCTTTACTACTTTTTATATTTTCTAGTCAAAGAAAACAGAACATTTGGTGAACATATGAAAAATCTTCATTAGCATGATAGATACCAGATTCCAAATGGAAAACTACGAGGGTGGGGTCTGTAATACTAATAATGCATCTTTAATTTCAAAATACAGAACTAATATTAGTGAAAAAGAAAGTATCCTCTTACCTTAGGGTCTCATTTTCTCCATGTTAATGTCAAACCTGTAACACCTAATCAAAATATATTCCTGCTTTTCTTCATTTTTTACTAATGCACATACCACTGGAACTTGAAAGGACATTCCCCAAGTATACTCTTTAGATGTAGCTGATAAAATCAGTCAATTCAAATGCAGAGACAGATTGGAATAAGTAAAGTATTCACCATAAAGAGCAAAGATTACCTTTTGCAGGGTTTACTTTTATCCCTGATCTATACAGCATCTCCTCATTCTGCCAGTCCCCATTCCTGACAACAGTCTTGAGTCCATAGAAAATAATTAATGCAGCAGTGGAACAAAAAACCAAGTTCTTCAAAAAGCGCTTTTGGGCTTTGACATAAAGGGCCCTGACACCTACTGTAACCAGCAAGCAGAAGCCCATACTAGGAACATACAGCACACGCTCTGCTATTACAAAGCCAACATAGAAAAATAGGTTTGTGGCAGGAACAAAGGGCACTATTAACAAAGAGAGAGACAGAACGACAATGTTCTCAGTTGAAGGAAGCTGCAGTTTCTTAATTTCATGCTTTTTTATGCCATTCTCTTCTTTTGATGCAAAGCTTGATTTCACCTCCAGTGTCTTGTACTCCATTTCTGAGTGGCAGCTATGCCCATTAGCATTTTGCTTGCCATTCATTACAGTTCTCCCGTTGCATTCTCTCTCATTGCTAGAGCCCTTCAGGCTGAAGTAGGCAAGGAGGAGGAGACCAGCATAGAAGGCTGCAGTGTGTAGATTCCTCCAGTCGCTGACTGCTTTTAGAAGAGGCACAGCATCCATAGACCAGTCAAAGCTGAGGGTATCTGGGCACAGCAACAGCCAGAGGTTCTTGGTTGGCAAGTAAAAGAAGGTCAGCGTACGTGTGAGAAAACTGTCTGAGTCAGCTGCTGGATTGTCAGAGTTGGAAAAACTTGGGGGTTTGTTTCCCATCCAGTATAAGCGAACGCCCAGCAGTGCAGCACCCCAGGAAGTCAATAAACCAATGCTGAAGAACAGGGTCAAATTCTTTCTCTGAAAAAAAAAAAAAATTAGCATAAATCAACACCATGTATTTAGCTGTGTAAATTACATACGAAATGAACCAGGCAATCATCTGATACAACCTTTTTCAGTAATAGAAACAAGTACAATAGATCTCAGTCTCTGACATTTAGATCACAAAATGCAGGGGTATGTTGTTGACCACAGATTAAAAGAACTGTCTCTTTCATTTACACTATATCAAGCCTGTATCAGAGTCAAGCCTTCAGACATTTGAGGGCTGTCAGTCCTTGCTTAAGATTTAGTTGTGTAACCCTTTGAAAACTCTTTATTTTAGAGGAATTTGTTAAATCTTACAATAGTTCCTACATAACCTTCAAAATGCTTTGCCTTAAATAGATTTAAAGTCTAAATAATGTTCCAGTTCCATTTTCCCTAACGAAAGTCTCTCCTAAGGCATTTCACCAGACAACTGATTAAATTTTCCAAGAAGGTAAGAGAGGAAAACAGATGAGGACTCCATGTTTAGGTCTCCTACCTCCTACCTATTAACTGCAGTGATCGTTTGGAGCCTTCAGATCTACCTACTACTGAAAGTCCTACTTTATTTTGAATAAAACACAGAAAATTTAACTTCAACATGAGGAAGAACTTCTTTATATTGAGGGTGGCAGAGCATTGGAAGAGGCTGCTCAGGAAGGTCATGGAGTCTCCCCCTCCAGAGACATTCAAAACCCACTCAGACACGTTCCTTTATAACCCGCTGTAGGGGACCCTGCCTTGGCAGGGGGGTTGAACTAGATGATCTCCAGAGGTCCTGTTCAACCCTAGCAATTCTGTGATCTCATAGCCAAACAATTCATTGGGTGCTTTTCTTCAAATGCACCATATTAAATAAGTGCTTCAAAACCTTTCACATCTTCATACACATCTAAATAATATTAAGTGAATCACGCAGCTGACTCCACCTATCCATGTCATCATGCTACCAACTTGAAGAACCTCTACTTTTTTATGGAATAACTCCACATTTTCCAGCAGGAGATGCTTCTTGGGTAAGTTCTGCTCTCAATTACATGGGTGCCCTAAATGAAAGCTGGTTTACATTACTCTCTCTTTGCAGAAGAATCTCTACAAGCTAAAATATGTGCATTTTTATATTTCAATTTCTCAGATGCCTTTTGTAAGAAAAAAATAATCTATTTACCAAATAGTTCTAGATACAGTGTAAGTGCTTTGATAATCTTTCCCCCCATTATTGGAAGGAACTATTTGTCAATCATTTTTCATTCTATTAGAACTGTTTTTTCCATCTCATACTACACATTCCTGGCATGGTTATTCAATATCTACGTAGTTATTCAGAAGCAGAACCTCACACTGGAATGTTTTATCTTATTTCCTCAAAACAGCTCACTTTTCTCCTTTGTGGGTGGCCTCAACCCTCGATATCACAAAATACAGATGATTGTGCTGTTTCATTTTAGGTCAATTATTAATAGTTTTCTACCATCGGTTTACTGATGTTCTATTAACAAGATGATAAGTCTAGTCACGATCATTTATAAATGATCATGAAGAAATTTATTCCTTTTCACATTCTACAGAGTTTCTCCTCGTGAAGTTTAAAATATTAAATGGCAGATTAATTCATTCTGTTTTGATGCAATATGGAAGAATTTAATGGAGGCAGTAGTAGGGAACAAACAAATTTATGAGAACATTTAGGCACTTGCATCAGAAACATCTAAAAAATGCTGGCACTTTTTACACATGAAGTAAAGCCTGGGTCCACAGATTTAATTTGCCATATTAATTCCAGTTTGATGTATTAGCTTTTGTATATCTCTATATCTTGAAAAATCCACATGTTTTTGGTAATATATCAACCAAAACCCACATCTACACTTCATGAAAACTACATTCCCTGGAAAGCATATTAGAACTTGAATTTGTAAGCTGGATAATACTTTGTAACTCATCTCACATACGGTTTCATCCATGCATGCCAAAACTGCTTAAATGCTTTTAATGTTATAAAGCTGTGTAAACTGGTTATCACCGAAACCACCAACTAAGTTTATCTTTGGAATAAAAAGATTATTCAGATTTCGTGGATTTGCATGTATGCCCTTAGTAAAACCTTATGTCCCTGGTTCAACTTGTCCTTTCGTTCCTATAATATTTTGCTACATGAAATTTTTTCTGCCCACTCTTCTGGCTCAATTATTTTCAAACTCACTTCCTTCAAACATGCAACTCTCAAATGTTAAATGTGACATTTTTTTTCCTTTTATAAATTCTTATGGAGTCTCTGTCCAGGTGAGAGTCTCCAGAAGAGACTGCTTGGACAGAAAGAAGCTGGGAAATGAAAGATGGTTTTTCTTTGCTTGTTTGAATTAGAAACTCAGCGTACGTCTTTGCTGGAAAGCTATATACTACTCAAAAAATTAAGATAGCTCAAATACTAAGGAAATAAAATTTGATTAACAGATGATCGTGGTCTGATTAGACTGCTTTCTTATTTTGTTAATACTTACTTATCAACTGGAAGAAAATCTCACTTTCCTTAAGTCCTAACCATTGCAATTTTCAATTAAATGCCAAGAAAGTTCACATTACAAAGTTCTCTGACAAAACCATGCTAGGGCAGATATGCCATTCCTCGTGGATAATAGTGAAA
Organism: Chiroxiphia lanceolata; assembly: GCF_009829145.1. Lineage (NCBI taxonomy): Eukaryota > Metazoa > Chordata > Aves > Passeriformes > Pipridae > Chiroxiphia > Chiroxiphia lanceolata. The sequence continues at coordinate 41,478,154 of NC_045641.1, read as the reverse complement.
CCTTCTAAAAACTTTTAGGTCTTCCTATAGGTCATAAAATAGTAACAATTAAAAATTTGCCTCTCACATTTATCTCTGGAAACGCTAACAATCTGTACCTCTGAGCTAATCCATCTTCGTTGCTGAAGTAACTATTTGCAGCCTCCCTTTTAAGTTTACATTTAAGATCTCTAAGATCTGTGTCCTCACATCCATGTTGGTTCTACAAAGAACACAAATTATCCATATACAGTATTGTGTTTCATACTTTAACTAAACTTTTTTACTATTTTTAAGCATTTTACATAATTGTCAAATGAAATATCTAAGTATTCACTCATGGAGCTCAGAGATATCTGAGTAGGTGGTTTTCCACACCAGCATATCAATTTATCATGCAGTAAAGCACTACTCAACTGGAGAAGGAGCTCTGATGGATTCTTTAGCTTAGTTAACTGACTACAGGAATGAAGTGCAAATATCCTGTTGTTGCCTCAGCTACAAATGGTTTGCATCCTTCCCCAGAAACTATTTCAGACATGTATCTTTTCAAAAGTCAGTAGCTTTACAACTTTTTAAAATTAGCTACATGCATGTTAACTTCAGTTAGCAATAACCAGTGTAAGACTGACATGACATCGTGAATTTTCAGATTTCAGAGGAGACTCAGTCTAGAACCAAGATTAAAACAGTCCCTAACACTTAAAACTTCTGTCACAACAATTTAAAGTAGGATGCCTCTTTTTCTTTCCTTTTTTTTTCTTTTTTATTTTTAAATCACACAGCACTGGCCTAGAAGGGAAAAACAAACTCATTTCCCTTTTTTCCTCTCTCAACATTCATGACTTTTGCACAGTTTTTAGCCCTCTGTGCTAATATAGTCAGAGAGAATGAGAAAGGTTTAGCATATATTTTGGCTTTACTCTTTCCCAGGCTTTAGATGAAAATCATTGAAGCAATTTGAAAAAAAAAATCATTCCAGTAATTTATTGAAATTAAATAATATAGCCAGTTCCCCAGCAGACTTTTGGCTGCAAAGAAAGTGCTTTTAAAATGAACTCTGCTCAGACCAGCACTTTCACTAGTAACTCTTCTCTGAGCCTCCTGACAGCCTGTGCTCCTCTGACCTGACTGTGTACATTTAGTGCAGTCCAGCAGCAGAAGAGATCCTCTGTAATGCTTGGCAGAAAGGATTTGGATTACTATACTCATGAGTCCTAATCCAGCCCATCTGCCATATGTTTTGACACCCCCATAAATCCTCTAACCTTTCTTAAGTAGTCATTTTCATCTGGAGAAAAAATGAGCACTGATTTAGATCAGATTTAACATCTCTCCTGCCTGCTAATAGGCAAGTACCACCACTACCATTTTAGTCTTTGTGACTGTAGAAACCTTTTTCATTACCCTATCAAAATCCATCTGCACGACCCACCCACATTGCACATTTCCCTTACATTAAATCCTAATTCCTCACTTCATTATATGGCTCTTCAATAAGGCACTGGAGCAGACTTCTTCATTGGACAGCCCCTGCCAAAGCTCAGTCATCACCTAAGTGGTATCCAAAGCATTTTCAAAGGACACCGTTCTTTTAACCTCACCTTGTCCACTTCACAAAGCAGCATTAATACAGCACATGGTTAAGACAGTCCAGATATCAAAATCATCATACACAAAATGTTATTTTAAGAACTCGGGAAATGCAGAAATGAAAGTAGATAAGTCACCAGGCACTACTCACAGGAGTTTCTTTTCCAGCTTAGACTTCCTTAAAAATATATTGGCTTGAAAACTGGGACTTCCCACAGTAGTAAAATGCTGCCAGATCACAAGACTAACAGTATTTTGTTTCCATAGTAGGTAGAGGCTCCTGGATCACAGCTCAGCCAAATTTGAGAACTAGAACTCAAAACATACCCCCACCAGGAATGAAGCTATCTGCCACAACCCCTGCCAGGCCACAGTACTGAAATGGAAGTGGTACCTCCTTCTCCTCCTTCTGCACTGACTGTGGTGTCTGCAGAGCTGTTCACATGTTCTCACTCTGTTGTTCTCCAGCTGCAATTTCATCTGTGCGATAACTTTTTTCCTTCTTAAATATGTTTTCACAGACGTGTTACTATCATTCCTAACTGTCTCAGCCTTGGCCAGTGGCAGGTCCATCCTGGCAATGGCTCTACCAGAAGCTTCTGGCATCTTCTCACAGAAGCCAAAACCTGTCCACACGAACCTAATACAGCAGTAAAAGAGCAGAAGGACTACAGCAGCTTGATAAATCTGTTTGCATGATCAGTGCGAGGAAAAGGCTTTCTCTAAGTCCACACAGTCAAATGCTGTGTGACAATGGCAATGCTATGGATATCTTCCCAGGTACAATCCGTGTATCTGCAGCAGCAAGAAAAAATTAGAAACCCATTGGGACCAAAACACATTTCTGAACTGACAGACTGTCAGGAATGTTGTCCAGTGCTACTGTCACCCCTGCACAGGTGGTCCAACTGTCATATCTGCATTTCATTTAACAAGTATTATTTCATTCAAGGGGTTTTGCAGTGAAGGAAGGGTGCTGCACTTTCCACACTAGACACACTGAGAGCTCACTGAACATGTAAGTATGTTGTAAGGCAGAACTGGAATTCAGAATTATTTTGAAATAACAGAGAAATGTTCAGAAAAATAAATCCATATAAAAGACAGGGGCAACGCTGGCTGCTTAAAGGTACACAAGTATGGGAAGTGGAACAAGGAGTTGGCTCATCTTCAGAGAAGCATCAGGGATTATCACAGATCACAAGCAACATTTTTAAACCATTGCTAGTAAGGCAAACACTGTACTGAGAATACAGATGAAAGCACACCCTCCAAGATACATGAAGTAATCTTTCCACTTCTCAATACTAATAAACCCTAAAAGAGTCTGGTTCCAACACAGATCTTTTAGAAATAAAAGAAGGAACTGGATAGAGCAACATGACAGAGTAATTCATATAAGTTCAAAGGGAACCAAAAGAAGATTCCAGCTGTGTAAAATGGAACCAGTTTGACTCAGCCACATGGACTATAAGGAAGCAGGACAGTCTCATAGCTGAGTGGCACAGCTGAGGTGGGCAGCACAGTTCAGCACTACACTTGAGCAAATTGATCAGTAGGCCTGCAAAGTCTCAAGGAGAAAGGAAGGTTTGCCCCAGTCCCACTGCGAAAGCAAGGGCTGTACCTGCTGTATAGCTGTACTGTCCTCTCCAGTAACAAAAAACCATGAAAATGAGTACCCCTAGCAGAAGCTTAACATATCATTTGTATCTCCTACACCATATTAAGTAAATCTGACCTGACAATGCTTTGGAACTACTCATCCTGTATGAAGTGTTGGCCATTTACTAAAGCCCTGCTTATTTGAATGGATAGATAAGCAGTTTTTATTCTTAACAAAGTTTGTTCTGCTCTTCTGTGCAATGTACAGCCATGCTTAAGAAAAAAAGAGAAAACTATAAAGTGACTCTTAAAGAGTACAGACTGCAATCCTATCGACCTACCACCAAAAATCATTATGGTACGTTTCACATTTCTTACACTAATAAGAGCAATAAAGGAAAATTAAAGCCTATGAGCTGGTTTAATATGCAGTGTGAGAAAAACAAACACTGTAAGAATGTAAACAGACACATTTAACTGACTAATGCAAATTGAAATGGATTTTATGAGCAAAAATGTCATTTAATCCCAATTTAAGCCTCTGGCAATGACTAACCAACTTTATCAACCCCGTAGAATGAAGACATCAATTTCTGTTCGTGGGATAAATAGCAAGTTGGCTCTCTGTTTGACAGAACAACCTCTGTAGATGTAATAGAAATCTATCAGCTGGATGCCCATCAAGCTACAAGTCAGTTGCTACAGTGGGTAACAGGATTCTGGAGTGGATTGCGGATAACAAGCAGCATCCTACATGTGGGTTTTTTGGGTTTTCTCTTTGCCAACTGAAAAAATTGAGGTGTTTTATTTGTTTTATTTATACTTTTAAAGTATGGCAAAAGAAGAAGCAGCAAAGTTATCTTGAAACTATACTTATAACAAAGAAAATATATTACAAATTTGAACATTTAATTCTAATTCTTCCAGTAAAGGTTAAAAAACCTCTAACATTTCAAAGAGAAACACAAATAGTATTGAAAGTCCACATGAAACAGAGAGCCTGCTTATCAACTCAGAAGGCATTTTATACTATCAAGAAAGATTCATTTAAGATCATACAAGTAGTCACTTATTTAATTTAAAAAAAAAGAATATTTAAAGCTGATTTTTATGCAGATATTTTATTTACAGATCTAGCAGTTCAGCAAGACAAGGAAAAGTTAAGTAACTCAGAACCTATCTGTGTGACAAAAACTGAATATTGGTCATGCTGTAACTAAAAAATTATTTAAAAGATCCCACCTCCCCCATCTCCCTTCTACATTCACAAAACATATTTATTTATGAGTAGGTACAATAGGATGGCCAAAAGACACTCATGAATAGCATAATTGTTATGCTTGAAGTCAGTACCCTTTAGAAGTAGGAATACATTTTACAGTATCAGCTGCTTACTGATGATTTCTTTCAGATGCAGTCCTTATTATAAATAATAGCCTAAAGGACATCTCCTGTAGTCTGGATGCAATCTCTGTTTAATTACTACTTATTCTATGCTACACTAGCATCACATTTCAGACAACAGGAACCACAAAGAACTGGAGAGGCTAAAAGCAACACAGCAATGGCTAACAGTCTCAAAGCCTTCAGAAAAGTGACTTACAGTGAGAACTTCATACCTTCAAGATTCAAAGTCTGACCAAGAGCAAATGAAAGGTAATTCACAAAGAATGCTAACAAACAGTAGGTCACCACCACTAGTGAAAAGCTTGGTTTTCAAGTGTATTGACAGGAACTCCTTTCAAACTCCTAGTCAAAACAGTCTGAAGCACACCTACATGCTCTTTTCTCACCTAAACTAGGCTTGCCTCCCATGTAGCTAACTAGGTAGCTATGAAGCACTGGTAATAAAATTCTGGAGATATATGCTTGAAAGTTTGAAAAATAACACATTGGAGTAGAAAGAAAAAAAACCACCTTATAAAAGAAATTACATGAACAACCTTTGTAAGACCTGACTAGTAAGTAGTGCAATCTTGAGAAGTAAGACTGGGAAAATCACCATTTTAATAACAGTTTTATTTGTTCCTCTTTTTCATTAGATCACTAGCCTTTTAATAGAATTGGTTATGGTCAAAGACTAATTTGAAGAAGAGAGAGTTTGCTGTGTCCTATGTTAATTACCAGGGAAGTTTTTTTTAATTCATTCCCTACTGAATACACTAAATAGAAATGGGAATGAATACCTATTAGAAAATGAATAGAGAGAACAAATTAAACTTTTTGCAGAAAACAGTTCTGGCTAACTACTTAAGTAATCACTACCCAATAATGGCAAAGATATCACAGGAGTAGAAATGCACAAATATAAGAATATTTAGCTAATAATTAAAATTTTAAACACTTCAACAAAAAACTTCCTCAAAAGTATGTTTGATAAAAATAACAGAATACATTGAATAGGATGTCCTCTACTTTGTTTCCCTACACATGAAATATGTAAAAAACAATACAAAAAATATTGGTGTTATTTTTTACTACCCTCAGTCTAGATACCTTTTTAAGAGATATTTAAAAGGATATTTAAGCACAGCCTTTTAAAAATACAAACTGCATTACCAGGGTCTGAATCAGAGACAGAGTTAAAGGTAAAGCAATTGCTGACCTCAGTAATGCCAAATCAAATCCTTAATAATCCAAATAAAGAGAGATTAAAAATAGTGAAGCAGAATATGGACGGCAAAGCTTACTTCATGACATGGAATGTCATTGCTCTCCATTAAGTTAATGTGAAGAAATGAGGCAGTTACCAACCTCCTCTGAACCAATACCAAGATACTTCTCAACCAAACTATTAGGGGTACAGTACTTAAAAGAGGTCAGTTGCTGGTACTGTAAGGGGTATGCTGAAACCCCTTAACCAGTTGCATTAAACTTACTTGAAAGCCTGCACAGTTATCTTGTTTAGCTTAAAACAAAATCTTTAATATTTCCTGTGAAGTAATGATCTGTGGTCAAACTAGTTTAACACTCCAGCTTCTCTGGAAAATTACATACTCTTTTAGAAGAACTGAAGAAATTTATTTTTTGTTAAATACATTCAGTACCGTTATCAAAACATTTGTTTTAAATAAGTTTGTCAGCTTTTCAGACACAATAAAGAGGAAGAAAAAAAATGGTGCAAATAGAAATTACATTGCCTGCACATACTCATTCATATGCACACAGACAAACCCAGCTTTCCCTGGTAATTCCGTGTTTATAGGTCCAATGCATTGCAAACATGTTTCGGACATGAAGGAAGTAAATGCAACAGTCTTTCTTTAGCACCTCACCAGTACAAGCAGCCAGCCATCATTAAATTCATTCCAGTCTCATTAATGAATGAAGTTTGGAAATATAGCATTTTGAAGCCATAAAGAGATGATTTATAATGAGAATTCACTCAGTAGGAAGGCTGAAGTACAGCAGTTCTCTCTATGAGTTATCATAGCAGAGAGCTATTTAATGAGTGTGGGATTTCTTCAAGAATTCAAAAAAGGCAAGATTTGGAATAAGTTGTGCTACATTACGCAAACACCCGCAGTACTGAAAATTTCTGCCACAGTAAAACCACCAAAATAAAAATCCTCAAAGTTGTTCCTATCTTGAGTTTTTGTCTTGTTTTTAGTAAGTACTTTCAAATCTACAACATGGATTTGTAGTGATTAGCAGATAGACACAATTCAGTATAAAACCAGTTAGCAAGGTTTAATGAACTAAACTAGGCTGCCTAAGGTCAGACACTCCATAATGCAAACAAGAAAAAATTGTGCTCTGAAACAAGACACTGTTTGGCAAAAACACAATAAAAGAGCAGAGAGGTAACATTCGTCGACAAACCCTGGATGGGCCTGTGGCAGTCACCTGCCTCCCTGCAGCACTCTCCCCTTCAGAGGAGCACGAAGTGTGCTGATGACTCAAATTCAATTACACACAAACCAGAACCTTCCCCTTAATCCACTTTCAGATCAAAGTTAAATCCAGTCTCCAATAATTATTTAAAAATAAGTAATTTTTAAGCAAACTATATGCCATAATCTTCATACATGTGATGGAGATATAAGGGCTTGGCATGCTAGAAATTATTAACTTTGGCTTTCAGATTACATTATTGAGTTTGCTAAGGAAGGACACCAGTGAGAAGGTAGGGAGAAGACAGTGGAACACAGTATGCCAGAATTCTTAAAATCAAAAATGTAGGCATAATTGCCTCAAATTGCTTTTATTTTCTAAATTTAGACTGTGGCTTCTTGACAATATGAGAATTTAGACAGTAGTTCTACTTTAGGAACTTTTTATTTTTTTCTATTGATTTCAGAGTCATCAGTTCCTTGTGAACAGTGACATTGTGTCAGCCCAATGAGAGAACAGCATAGAGGACTGGAAAGCTGAAGAAAGTGGTGTCACTTAAGCCATGACTGCTACCAAAGATGCCTATCAAACCATGACTTCCAAGAATATCAGACAGCTGCAGTTTTGCCATGCATTGCAACAAAACACACACATCCCTGCTTCTTCAGCAAACTAACACTTGTAATGGAAATACTTATATGAGAACTACTATACTTCAAGAAGTAACATTTTATTTTTCTAAGTCTTGGAAAAAACCAAGTTCTACTAAACATAAGATACACAGTCTACACTAAAACAAGAAGTTCTTGAACTATCATGCACAAAGAAGCATTACATGGTCGCAAAATTTCCTCCCACCCTGCAGTCCTAAAAGTATCCATTCTACACAAGCTGCTTGTTTTCAGGGTCACTATGCTAGTAAAGTCATGCTAGTAAAGGTCGAAATTCCTGAGTCTTTCAGAAAGTTGTGTGACATATTTTCTTGTCCCTTGGAAGTATGCACAACTTCAGCTTCATGATAATCCTCAGATAGTAAGATGAACTTCACTGCTCATGTTTGTCCGCACTTCAAACCATCTGTCCAACCCACAGAACCATCATCAGTTCATCATTCTCCTGTCAAAAGCACCTTAAGACTTCCTATGAAACCTTTTTCACCTATCTCTCATAGATGGTACAGTTATCCTCAAAGCACCCCAAAAAGTGGAGATTCTCCAAAGTTTTGCTGCAAGTACTATGACAAAATGCACCTGAAAAATGATAAGAGATCACAATAATTCTTCTGTCACCAGCTCTGACACCGATATGCTGAATTATATTAAGCAGACTGCTTAATCACCTTTTGTTTCCTTTTGCTCTTATTCTTCCCTACTGCCTCTCAATTCAGATGCTATATTTCTAACCGTAGTAGGAATTGTAATTATGCTTTCTATGGAGTTCAAGAAGGTTCTACCCAATGTAAGTATCAATTATACAAATCATTAAGCACTACAAAGAGTAGTAAACTCCTTTAGTATGTGATCTGGAAATTTTCCTCCAACATGCTTCTGCTGCACATATATCCAACCTCAGTGACAGCCTTCAATGACTTTATTTTCATCCTTCTTCGTCCTTAGCTCCTTTCACTGTTTGCTTCCATCAAATAATATCCTGAAATGCAATAGTGCTTTTCAAAAACAAGGTGTCCACCATTTTATGTCTAGTGTCTTGTAAAATCTAACACAACTGAACACTGCATCCTGGGAAGCCCAAGTGAAATATTTGTGGAGTCACAGAATAGTTTGGGTTGGAAGGAATATTTAAAGTAGTCTAATTCAACAGCCCTGCAATGAGCAGGGACATTTTCAACCTGAAGTTGTTAATCATTCACGTACTTTTCAACTTTGCCAATCAATGAACAAAATACATTTCTTGACCTTGTTTAGAGGAAAAAAATAAGAATAACCTTTAAAGACTAGGAGTACTCACACTTTATAGATTTATCTGGCTGGCAATATTTATGTCAGTGATGAAAAATGTGACTGAAAAGGCTAACATTTTAAATTACATATCTCGAAGTTTCATTAAAATTCCTTCTTATCTGTACAAGAACATAAAAATCATTAACAAAATACATTCAGGGACAGAAACGTCAACTGCTAAATTTTTCAGGAGTCCCTATGAAGGAACCTTAACATTTTTCCAGTTATTAAAAACTACATCTTCCACAATTCACATCTCTAAATAGAAACTAAACTGTAAAGACTATCCTGTAGTGGTATTTGCAGTTCTTTGGAACAAACTGTTTCAGTATTGCTAGGTTGTTTGTCTGGGATAATTTCTGAGATTAGTGTTTTTAATATTAAATTTTAATATTAAAATGATGAAAATTATGAAAATTATGAAAATTATAAAAACATCGCAATGGTGAAAACTCCAGCAACTCCATTTTCAAGCACCTGCCAACTTAAAAGCATCAAAATCTCAAATGTTTGAAAGTGAAAACCTTTAAAGCACAGGCTCCACAGAAACCATCACTTTGTCAAGGCTAGTCTCCCAATTCCTTTGAAATCTTACCTGTCTTAATTTCACAACTAGAAGAATTAGGCAGCTGGACTTTTTTTAGAAGACAATATATTTTCCTTCCTTTTGCTCAGTGACTTTACAGAGTCATGGAAATACCCTTCTTTTTAAGAGAAAACCAGAATTTCCACATTTCAGTCTCTACTCGTTATCCAGACTATACAGATATTCTCTTCCTAAGACTGTCATTACTATGCATGATTTGAGTCCCTTGTTTTGGAGGAGACCTGAGCTCTGGCATCTCATTGCATACGTATTTAATTTAGTATCTGTCTCAGCACATTCTCATCACTCAGAGCTCACCATCCATATAGCAGTCCCAGCATGCTACAGCACAAGCAGGATGAAGCACTAAAAAATTCTGATGTCACAGAAGCAAAAGTGGATGGATAGGCTTTATAGGCATTCTGCACTTAAATCTGTTAGTATATGCCTAAAAGAAGGTAAGACCAGGTGTCTAGGAACCTGGTTCAGCTGCAGGTGACAGATGAATAGAACCTGAAGACACAACTTTTGGGCTTGGGTAATGTAATGGTATAGAATCAACTGCCCTGCCTCCTCCTTTGCATCTTGGCAAAGGTTTACATACTTTCCACATTCTAAAAGTATAAACAAAGACGGATTTAAACCAACAGTTAAATTACGAAGAACACCTCCTACGGCCTGCAACAGGCCTCCCTTGGACAAGAACATTAACAGCTGGGGCTGACCTCACTTCTGTCAAACCCACAGGCAGCCTCTGAATTTTATCACAGAAATAACTGGAAGGCTAAAAAAGTCACTTCATTTTCATTTTTGTTATTTGCTTTCTGAAATCCCAGATTAAAAAGGTTTACATTCTTAAGCACTGGCCAAAACCATGAGGACTATGTATATTGGTTTGTTAGGGTTTTTTTTCTGTGAAAGCTGATATTCTCACAGGGACAGATGTTACAAGTGTATAATTCCTTGCTCGCAGTTTACAGTACGTGTGTACGTTTTGCTAAAGGGCTGTGGCTTGTCAAAAGAGCACTGTCAAAAGAGCACAAAACTGACTGCTTGTCTTACCAGGCAACTATGCACTGGTTCAACCGGATGTTAGGAAGGAGGAGGGAGCTCGCCCTCAGAGAGCAGCAAACCAAGAAATGCTGCTGCAATGCAGGGAAAGGTGTGGGAAGCAACAAGCCATGAAGATGGGAACAGGAGCCTTGAGGAAAGTAGGGAACTGGGTCTCAGAGACAACTGAAAGACTTTTCTAGAGTCCTGCAGGAAACCACAAAGATCCATCTAATAAACAAGGGAAAAATAGGCAAGGACAAAACCCACTTTCAAACACAGCTATTTGAATATATATCATCCAGCGAATTTGTCTCTTTTATAAGATTCTGCTTTACTTTAGTATTTGTATTTCAAAAAAAACCTAAAAGAGTTTTAAAGATTCTTGGTGTGTTTGTGAGAAACTGGAAAAAAAACTTATTACAGACTCCAAACAACTCTGTGTGGAGGAGAGGGCAGATAAAGTTCTGCCACGGTGGAATGGTGCTCTGCCACCACATCCTGCCTCCTTGAGAGCATCTAGTGCAGCTGTTGGTCACTGGCATACCAGAAGCACTGCTCCACACCACAGCTCCTGGAGCCCCTAATAAGATCCTGAATGGCTATTAGCCACTGGCACACCTGAAACCCTACACCACACCTCCTAGAGGCCCTAAATCAGATCCCAAATGGCTGGCAGACTGAAAGCCCTACCTGGTAGGGGTGGGTGGCCATAGGAGTCCAGAGCAAATAAAACCAACACCATTGTGGTTGGCCTCCACATTGCCGTGGCCCTACTGTCCTTGGATTTGTATTAGCTAGTTCTATACTAGATCTACGGCAGTAGCTATAATTCTTTCTTTCTTTCTTTCTCTCTTTCACTTCTTCTCCTCATTTCTTTTTTGTGGTATTTGGGTAACTTGAACCTGGATGGGTTGGAATTTGCTAAATCAATGCTTTGTAAAATGCTTGCTTTAAACTTTTGCCAAGTTCCCTTATTTTCCAAGGTTTGCCAGTAAAAGTGCGTTATCACAGAATCAGAGTATGTACTGAGTTAGAAGGGGCCCACAAAGATCACTGAGTCTAATCCTTAGCCCTGCACAGGACCATCCCCAAAAGTCACACCATGTGCCTGAGAGTATCATCCAAATGCTTCTTGAACTGTCAGGCTTGGTGTTCTGATCACTTCCCTGGGGAGCCTGTTACAGTGCCCAACCACCCACTGGGTGAAGAACCTCTTTCTAATACTCACTCTAAACCTCTCCTGACACAACTTCAGATCATTCCCTTGGGTCCTATAATTAGTCACCACAGAGAAGAGATCAGTGCCTGCCCCTCCTCTTCACCTCATGAGGAAGCTGTGGACTGCAATGAGGTCTCCCCTCAGTCTTCTCCAGGTTGAACAGACCAAGTGACCTCAGCTGCTATTCATATGGTTTCCCCTCAAGGCCCTTCACCGTCTTCATTACCCTCCTCTGGATGCTCTCTAACAGCTTAATATCCTTCTTATATTGTGGTGCCCAAAACTGCATGCAATATTCAAGGTGAGGCCACCCCAGGGCAGAGCAGAGCATGACAATGACCTCCCTTGACTGGCTGGTGATGCTTTGCCTGATGTCCCCCAGGACACGGTTGGCCCTCCTGGCTGCCAGGGCGCTGCTGACTCATATTCAACTTGCCAGGACCCACCAGGACCCCCAGGTCCCTTTCCATGGCACTGCTTTCCAGCATCTCATTCCCCAGTCTGTACAAACACCTGGGATTGCCCCGCCTCAGGTGCAGAATCTGGCACTTTCCCTTGTTGAACTTCATATGGTTGGCGATTGTCCAGTCCTCTAATTTGTCAAGGTCTCTCTGCAGGATCCCCAGCTGATGATACAGCTAGTGTTGCTAGAACACCTGCTAACTTCTTAGAAAGTAAATTTTATCTTTTATCTCACAAATGCAATTCACACAGAATTTGTATTTCAAAATGTTATTAATGCTAAGCATGCTTCCTTCTAGAGCAGTAGACTGGAAAAGGCTATTTTACAAATCAGTGAGAAAGAAAACGGTATCCTTTGTATGTTAAAATATGGACTTTCAAATTCTGAAAAGAAATAAAAATAAAAAAATATAATATTGTTTGCAAGAATTCCAGCATTTTTTATCTCATGTTGTCTTCCTGTGATAACATACTTAGTGAATAGGAAAAGGCTTGTGAAATTAGGAGCATGCTTCACAGAAAAATACATTCAGATGAAGATTTAGGGATATCTAAGTATGGTTAGAAAAGTATAAGAAGTAGCTAAGAGATATTTTATTCTGGAAATTTCATTTAACAAAGACTGTGCTCCAGACAAGTCACTTTGATACCTCAGCAGAAGCATGTTTCAGTGTCATCTAGCTAACAATCAAGGTAACTTGCATCATTGTGCAGAGATCTTTTTTTCATGCAAATGTCCTTCCTTCAATTAAAAAAAAAAAAAAAGAAGAAAAAAATGGAGAAGTGGCATATTGTTTTTCTTCAGATCCATCAGTGTGTTAAAGCATAAAAAATCTAGGTTGCTCTTGAAATACTTGAGCTTTGATGTATTTATATGAGAAATGTTAAAAATGTAACCCCAAATCCCTTTTTGCTGTGACTGACTTCTTGATCTGGACAGATCCACGACTGAATACTTTAAATACTGCTCTTTCATGTATAAATATATTAGGAGCCATTATACAACCCCTCTGTTCAATTATTTTGGGCCATATGTTAACGGAAGAGTTGACACAAATACAGAAAGAAAAAAAAAAAGAAGGAATAACATTTCAACTTCTTTTAATAAATGCAAAGAGTATTAATTTCTAGAGAGAAGAAATTTGTAAAAGCAAGTGAAGAACATATTTTGAAGAGTGGTATGCTTTAAATCCTATGAAACTTCGTTTTGCTTCTGCCACAGTATGGGTTTCTAGATAAGAAAAGACATTTGCAGTCCTGAACACGTCATTGTGACTGTGTTAACATCAACTAAAAATGTGTAAGCTCTTTCTGAACTTCAATCAAAATCCTCCAGATTAAAACCATTTGACTCCTTCCAGCCCAAAATAGACGGGAGGAAAAATGGTTTCTCTTGAAAAAATTTTCATATCCTCCAAAACCCGTAACTGAATCATAATGGCCAAGTTATATCCTTCTGGATGGAAAGTGTATCTGACTAGCCAGGATAGACCTGCTAAGTTAGGCCATTGAAAATCTCAGAGAAGAAAAAATGTATAACAAAAACAACGCTTGTTTTCCTCTGCACGGTAACTGCATTTTGTACTGCAGATTGTGAGAGCATGTAAAATGAATAGACTTAGCAAACCAACAAACAAACAAAAAAAAACCCAAAAAGAAAAAAGAAAACCACCAACTCCCCCCCCCAAAAAAACCACCAAAAAACCCCTACCGCGATTCCAAAAATCAGTTAGTCAAGCAAAAAATCAACAAAAAAACAAAACAAAATAAGAAGGAAAAGAAAATCAAACAAACAAAAACCCCAAGAAATTGTAAAGTTCTAAAGCACCAACTATAAGACTGGAGATCATTGTACAAAGATCAATGTACTTACTAGATAATTCTGCAATAAAGTAACTCTTTAAATTCTCCTTTTACTATTTAAACCCCTTGTTCTTTTATTCCTATGTTCTTTTTTTGCTAAATTTAACTAATTCCCCTCCACACACCTAGCAAAACTTTTTACCAATAGTTTAACAGGTTTCTCAAAGGGCATTGCAAAACATTTCCAGAAGGATATCCTGAAGAATAAGAAATGTTACATGTGTGGGATTAAGACACGGAACTTACTCCTGAGATCTCTTTTGTTTCCTCCAGTTGAGCAGAAGCAGCACCCCAAAGCTTGCTCCAGGAAACTCCTCTTTCCTTCCCTGCCCTCCCACATTGGTCCCAGCTCTTCCTTCCCTGCCCACCTCAACTCTCAATGCAATACAGACCCCTCTTTCCTCCTCACTCCTCCCAGCAGCTGCCCCAGCTGAAACTCCATCTTTAGCAGCCAGCTGGGACACCTCTTCTGGTTGCAGATCGGTAAGAAGTAAGGGAAGAGCAGGGCAGGGCAGTATTTAAGCATGACAAGGCAGAAGGAGCTTTGCAAGGCAGAAGCGTGTGTGACAGTGAAATAACACTGTTTAAAGTGAACCCTAAACAAAATGAGATGGCAAGTGGACTAAAGATGAGGTGTTCAGAGCAGTGATATTTTTGATAGACTATACTTGTTCAGACTGGAGAAAAATTCCAGATACTGAAGGCAAAGAGAGCACACATACAATGAATTGTCAGGGACTAGGTTGGATGAGCTGCTAAAAAAACCACTTAAGAGCTCTGCCATCCTGCTAGACATATAGACAATCTCCACAACATCTACCTAGACTGAAAATTTTTTCACTGGGGGTTTTTGGTTGGTTTGGTTTTTTTACCACTGCCATGGTAAATTTATTTGGCTGAATAAATCAATTGTTCTTCAGCTAACCATGGTAGTTTCCAACTGACAATAACCACCAGCTTACACAAACTGATCTCCTTTGGCAAATTAACTACCTTCATTATTTCATTAACATTAACTACTTAGGGATAAGCCTGAAAGTTTCCAGCAGAGTCTAAAGAAGGCTAAAACAGCTTTGAGAAATCTAAGCTTAGCTTTTGGGGTGGATAAACAAGTGAAGAACAAAGGAAGCTACTTTGAGATATTTTTGGTTGGCTAATCGCCTTTATGTTATCTGAAGTCAAAAACTTCCCCTAAGCCTTCACTGGTCTGTGTGTCTGAGCTGTAAACAGACTGATAAATAAAAAGTATTACTGCATATGTCTAACTTCTGTTTTCACAGCCATAATGACATGCCTTTTCAACAGTCTTGCCAATAAAAAAGCAGATATTAGAGGATGTGAACAACTGAAAAATCAGAAGAGTCACAATATATAGATATAACCAAGATATAACCAATCTCAAATTCCCCCCACGGTCTTCCACAGCATCTAGAAAAAAACCCAGACAGTAAAGAACAAAAAGAGCAAATCTGGAACAGTTAAAGTATGATTGATATGCAAACATTGAAAGTTACTGGATGTCTCCAACTTTGTAAAGCAGCATCTCTTTTCTCCATGCCCAGTCAGCTGTTCTTACAGGCCAAGCCCTCTGGGACAGTGCTGAGTCCACCTTTACACTAGACAGAAAGGTGCACATGGTACTTGGTCATGGAGCAATGTTGACAGACAATCCATATAGTGCTCTACCTTGCAAAGCAAGTTAAAATATGAATATGAGCCTGGAAAGTGTAACACATCTGGGAACATCAAGTGTATTTTAGGAATTACCTCAGCTTTTCTTATCTTCTTATGTCCATCCTCGATCCTATTCTGTACAGCCCTTGTGCAATAAAAATATCTTGTACAAAAAGTTGCTACCTTCCAAAAATTTATCATAACAGACTACTACTGAGGAAATACTTCCATGAATAACTTAAACCAATGGTAGACATGGATTTCCCTATACCATATAACAAGCACTTTGTACACGTTGAACAAGTTCTGGTGTGAAAACCTAAAAAGGATTAATGATTTTCAGAAATTATTTAGGAAGTGATCTTCTGACCCCACACAATTTTTTCACAATGATTGAAAACCATCAGTAAGTGTTAATTCCACTGCCAACACTGACATTCTTACTGACACCTTCTTCTCTGCTATGCAGACCTATGACATTAGACAACTCGTCCAACGGATTAGAGTAATTGTATTTATTCCTAGATAAATATGTCTAATGGGAATTCTGCCTAGTTTGGCCATCATGTCTGAACTGAGGCACTTCCATCAAGTTGTAGAGAAAGCAGGAAGACTGAAGCAGCAGGGGAAGCACTGGGCAAATTTTTGGAATCTGACCTTTCACTTTGGGCACCTCCTTGGATTTTTGCCTTGTCCCAGGTGGCAAACAGTCATGCTATTTTATAGAAATCTTTTTAAAGTGTGAAATGTTCCAGCGCAAGTTCCTAATTGATTGCACATCTGGCATAAAACACAAACATGGCCCACATGAGACCTGGAACTTGCAGACCAGCAAGGAAGCCTGTACAGGTGGGAAACAACCACCTCTTCAAGAGAAAACCTCTGCTGTGTCAAACTAACTTAGCTGCAGTAAAGAGTAAACTGTTAACAGAAATATGCAGATAGAGTAGGGTTTCCTACTGCTGTGGTAGCCAGTGCAGCAGATAAAGCATGAATGAAGAAACTTAGCACTGGTATTTCCCCATAAACTACAAGATCTATATGCAAATCACATTTCTCTAAAGACTAAGGTAATTCCAATCTTTACACTGCTTTCTTCATGGTTATTGTAAATTATACAATTTGACAAAACTGATTAGAGTCTGACAAACTTAACATACATAAAAGAAGGGGAAAGATCCACCACTTGGAGTTCAATTTAGGGTGTAAAACTACAAATTGAAAAGTTGCAATTTTACCACTAGACAAAATTACCATATTCTGAAATTATTCTGACATCAGGCCTTTTTGTGACATAAATTTATCTTCAGAATTTAAAGACTGAATATTCCATATATCTTTCCTATTTGGAAAATTTCTCAGTAAAGGAATCTCACAGATAAAAAAAAGGTGTCTTCTAAAATTGCTGGTCTCTTAAAAACTTTATAAAAGGACTCCATTCATACTTGAAACCTAAAACTACAAATAGAGTATGTCTTTCAAGGAAGAGGAATTTACACCATAAATACTATTTACAGATGGTCCCATTCCTTTCTATCTCACCTTGAACTCTCTTGAGCTGTTTAACTGTACTACTTCCAAAAATATATCAATAAACTTATAGCAAACCAGCCTACAGAAATGCACCTTTTTTAGAGGACAGCTACTCATGGAAATAATGGAAACACTCTACTACTATTACTCCTAATCCACAGAAAAAGAATCTAGACAGAATAACGAACTTGTCTAGGGTAATAATGGGACAATGGTAGAAACTGACAGAACCAGGATACTCACAAATCCTTCCTATCTTGCCACAGCACTTTAATACCTGTTGGTAAATACAACACATGGGAACTATTTTAGCAGGGAATACTAAGGTAGAGGGGGTGAAGGCAAATGTTGTCAGATTCCTCCAGAGAAAATTTACATTTTGCATCACTGCCTTTTGAGGTAAACATTTTTTTTCCTTTTTCTGATAAATGTCTGTGATAACCAGCTATAAGAATAGTAGTCACATTATACTGCCCTTT
This sequence comes from Chiroxiphia lanceolata, assembly GCF_009829145.1. Lineage (NCBI taxonomy): Eukaryota > Metazoa > Chordata > Aves > Passeriformes > Pipridae > Chiroxiphia > Chiroxiphia lanceolata. Next base: position 41,460,316 of record NC_045641.1, on the reverse strand, counting down.
CCTAGTCATGTTTTCTAGAATGGATGAAACTTTCTAGAACTACTAAGGGAAAATGAAATAATGTTATTATTTTTAAATATTAAAGCATTTAAATAGCTGCACACCATTTTCAAGAAGCATTTCCTGCCACTACAACCACTTATTTTGTTTTTAAAGGAAAAAAAGAAACAAATACTGTTTGAAAGCTCTAAATTAGCTGTAAGGGGATTGAGAAATTTGATCAAGTAGCCACAGAAAATATTCTATTACAAAGGAGGGAAAAAAGAGGGGAAAAAACAATTGATCCTCTGTCGGATTGGCTTCTCCTTGACTGATGGACACTACAGTAAATAAGTAGAAAGCTGGAGACAAATACCAAGTATAGTAATGTAATCTGTGTGTCTTTTAAAATAAGCTTATACTAAAACTAGTTTCTGATACAACACCATGCAGAGATTAACTTGCTAAAGATCTTTTGTGAGATTAAATTTGCTAATTTTCTATCTATAGTTTAGGAATATTAAACATGTTTTCTGTCACTTTATGCATTGTGCTAAATTTTTACCTAGATGATTTTTATACCTTGGCTGTAAATTCTAAAAATAAGTTTGGAACTAACATCTGCTTGTTGAGGCCACTTTAGGAGGACACTGGGAGGAAAGTATTAACAATGTTGTTTTGAATGCATGGGAAGAAGTTAACACTGAGATAGCTAAAAACGCCAAGGTTCAAGTATTATCAGGAAGTGTTCTGAAATTAAATTCCTTCTGGAGTACAAAACAGAACTTGAAGAATTTGAAAAGGAAGATACACAGCAGGAAACACAGTTGTGTTAATCACTTATAAGCTTGACACGGCTTTTAATATATTTGTATTTCTCTGATTCATAATAAATTATCTACTTCCAGTACTTGGCATCAGGTCTCTGTTTCTTTGAAGCAAGGTCCAAAATGTGTTGTCCCTTTGCCCCTCCACACAAGGAACTATGCTGCTGAATCACTCCATTGCCTTGATTCCTAGAGCCCCCAGTGCTATGGTTGTGACAGATATCCCAGGAGATCCCACAGAGAACCAGGCTGACGGATTGGGACTTTCCAGGTTCATGCCCGAAATGTGACCAGCAGTCATCTGAGTAGTTACAGATCAGACGTTAAAACTGTCAGCTTAAGACTTACCTTTTCCCACTGAGTTTTTCCTAAGCTATCTCAGTGATGCAGATCTCAACAAGCTTTACTCTTGCTTACTAACTGAGAAGTGCCCTGGGGTCTGAAGACTCCATTATAAATATACTGACTGATCAACTTTCATTAGTGATGTTACTTTCAGACTGACAACTTTGGTTTTAAGTATTACACATAACATAGTTCATAAAACAGAAGACACAATTTTCTGTAAAAACGTATCATAATATTCACTAATTTTGTGGGACGATATTTTCCCTTTTAGGTTTGATGGATGGAGGAAGTGAGAACCTCCTGGTGCTTCACACATGATAATTTACTTGACAGGGGAGAGACATGACAGCACAACCTTCTCAGAGGTTGGTATTTTACACAGATACACAATAAAATGTTAAAATATGCTAAATGCTCTTCAGCTTATCCCCTGAACTCAAAAAAAAATCTGCTGTCAGCTGTCTAGGCTTTCTAATCAGTTGCTATTTAACATTTATCTAATTAATAGTTGACATTATAAAGTAAGATTGGTCAAATGCACTTTTAAATCCCTCTTTGTAATAAAAATTTCTACTAGACCTAGAGAGAGACATGCACACCACTCAATCTCACTGACAAAGTAACTTCACATAGTGGATAGAGATGTATGGGCAATTAGCAGGTTTTGCAGGTTCAGCGATTTTTTTCCTACTTCATTTTCTCGCTGGAATTTTAAAGATTATATATTTAGATAAGACTTTGAACTTTTCACCTTTAGGTTATCATTGATGACATTAAAACAAGAATAAAGAGTTGGATCCTTGGGACAGTACAGAGCTAACATGAGAGTAATTGGTTTTTATCTTTCCTATAATAAAGCCTTCAATGGCAAATTCACAGTCTTGGCATGTACAAATGTTTAGATTTGGTGTGTATGACATTGTTCTTCTAAAGCAAGGAGCTATTTTGCAGAAACCAGTTACATAAAAGTCTTGTTCAGCTCTTGGCCTGATCTGTTGTGTGGTTATCGCAGAGTCTGGACTGACAAGTTCTGCCAGTGAGCTTCTACAGCTAACTTATATTTTCACCTCTTCTTTCTTCAGATTTACATTTTTATAGGACATGTTTCTTCCGACAAAGTAAAGACAAGATCTTAATATATCAGACTGTGAATCAGGAACACATTCCACTTCCACAATTTATCTACCTTTTTCCTCCTGATTATAAACTTTTCCAGTCTGGCTCTGTTCACACTACATAATAGGCTTCCATCTTTAACTTGAAGGAATATTAAGAGAGGCTTGTTCTTTGCTAGAGAATATGTAAAAAGTACCTTCAAGCATTATATTTTTATTATTCAATTATTTCTAAATTAACAGTCAACTCTGTCATCATCATGTTAAACTTGTACGTTTTGTTTTCTGGCTTACCTAATAAAAAATAAAATAAAATAAAAGCATCTAGCCCCTGACTTTTTGCTGCTCTTGTCTGGTTTCTAACATTTTTACCCACAATTATCTCATAATTCTGTAAAAAATTTTGGCTTTTAAATACTAAAATGTTGTATAGCAAGGAATAACTTCATTCTTGCATTATGACAGAATGACACAGCCCATAGAATCTATTTCAATCCTGATCATCTTTAGGAAGATATGGCAGGACACATTTTCACAATTAGCATCTTCAAATTACTCCTCTTCTAACATCTGGTTTGTATTTTGCGACACCACCACCCAAGATTTCTTTACACAGTTGTCCTTTTTTTAAACAAATCCCCTGCTTTAACTAGCATTTTTTCAAATATATTTTCATATCCACATTTCTAATCCATTTTCAGTGGTAGTACCTAATTGGTTACATATATCCTCATAAAATACAGGACTATAAACTGTCTTTAATTCAATCCCAAGGGCACTCTTCTGAACTAATGGTTAATAGCATAAGTTAGCAATACTTTGAAAAGTTAAGTGAAGATAGCAAGGGCAAAGCTATATCCTAACTTTCTTTCTTTTACCTGAGTGAACATCTGTGATCATTAGTTTTAGATTATAATTTCTTAGAAGCACATTACCCTAATCTCTTAAAGCCACTTTGAAACTGCACATCATCAAGTTTAGGTCCCTGCTTCCAGTTTCAACTGTATACTTGAGCACAATAAAATAAACACTTGGCAGTATAAAAATTGCAGCAGATGGGCAAGGTGCAAAGTGGCACAAGGGTTGAGTCTATATGCCAAAACAAAACAAAACAAGAAAGCACCTTTTTCAGATCCTCTGTTCTAATAAAAGGTCAATATGCAAAAAATAGATGTTTCTTAGTCATCTGGAAATGTTTCAAATGACCTCAAAAGACTACCTCTGTTAGCTTAAGAGCTGTCATTTGTCTCATCCCCTTTCAATTGTGGTATATTTGAGTCCTTTAATTTCAAAATCCTCTACAAATTTCCTTTGGGACCCTTATAAAATATTTACAAAGACAAAGCATACTACAGACATAAATATAAGCCTCTAACATTCCAGTTATTTGTGACACAGTCATTTATACCTCTGGTTTGCCTGTCAGCTACTCAGGTTTTCATCCACTTGGTGACAGTCTTCACAATATCAATATGAATTATTTTTAAAGTAAAATTGAGAGGGAGAAGAAATATACCAGAAGAACAAGATTCAAAATTCAGACAACAAAATTTTAAAACTACTGGAAAAAATTTTTGTATTTTTAATTAAATCATTTACATGTTAAAATTTGGAATTTCTAGGTAAGATGATCCACCACCTCTTCAGAATTTTACTAATAGCACTGTGTATGATCTACCTATTAAATGAATGTATATGAAAATACAACTACACACACTTCCTCTCTGACTTCTACTGAGAGGCTTTAAAACATTAAAGCCTGATATATAATTTAAACTACGAACTCAAGATCCAACAAGATTACGCATTCATATTTTTCTTATTACACTCCATTCTCTTCATCATCTTGTTTTACTTTACCATCTTTATAAACAAAAAGAAAACAGGATTAAGTTCATCTATGTTCTTCCTTTCTTCCCAGCTGCTCAAATTGTGTTGTTATCCTTATAAGTAATTCTAGTGACAAAGTCTCCATCCTGATTTTGCAGGAGTGTGGTATTTTGGGGGAGATTTTTTCGGCCCCTCCTCATTGTCTCTAATGAAGTTCATCCTTTTTCCCAACTGCTAACAGTCTCACTTCACGCTCTTTGGCAACCACTAAATCACTCTGGTTTTCACTCTCCTTGGATTTCTTCTGAAAGATATATCTGTCCATGTATACTTTTATTTCCCTTTTACAAAGGTAATGTTGCTTGTTATTAAAAAGGCTTGTTGACTTCATGAAAAATGATATTTAGGCACAAAATCATGTCTTATGATCCTGACATTTCCAATCCCTTACCCACGACTTTCATATTTAAGCAGCTCCACAACAATCTTCTTTCCTGCAACATATCAAACCTGGATTTGAACAGGCAGTTCAAATAGGCTACAGCAAGATTAACTATGATTTAGCGATAGAAATTTTGACTTTGCATCAAGCATTTCAATATGATCTTCATCCAAATAATTTTTTGTGCATGCTTTGAAAAATATCACAGATTTTCAGAGATGGGGATAAACCCCATGGACATATGTACTACAATCCTACACTTAGAGGAATCTTCTAGTAGAACAATAATCCTTTATTGTCCATTGCTGCTGTTAACTTTAGATGGCAAGTCCTTAGTGTTCAGTGGGGTACCAAACTTAATACGGAAATTGATTAACTATACTTCAGTGGTAGCCTCAGCTTCATTAACATTTCCTATCTGAAGTAGCTGTGAGTTAACATTTAGGATTTATTTACCTATATTACCCACTACTGAATTTTTTACCATCCAAAGGATACAAGAAATGAAATATTTTTCTCTCTGCGTGATACAGGAAACATAGTCATTTTTCCCTTCTTTGCTTATCTCTAACAATTTGAAAAATAGCAAGAGAACTTTGTTTCAGATGGACTTTGAAAACCATGCACTAACTTATCAGAAAAATAAAAGCCTTTTAACTAATGATCTTGTTTAACCAGCCTCCCATTTTTGGGGAAAGTTATGTCTAGGTAATTTCTCTTCAGGCCCAGTCATTTCTGACCTACACCAAGAAAACACAGTCAAATAGCAACCAAAGCTAAATTTGTGAAGTAAATCTTGACTAAGAATTTGCATGAGTTTGCAAACAAGTTTTTTCACTGAAGAAAAAACGTTTAGCATTAGTTACAGCAGAACTAGATTTCAAACTATTTCCACCAGGAAGAACGTCATTATTTCCCACATACAAGTAGAGGTGCACCCATGATGGCTTACGCACATCATAAAGGCAGCTTTCATTAGATCATCAAATACATCAAAACAACCACTTTTGAACATGAAGCCCTGCTTCAGGGTTCAGTAAGATCTTCACAGGACAAAGTCCAGAAAAAGTCAATGGTCCCACATTAAAACCATGGTCTTCACTCTTAAGGACAGCACACACGTAGAATAAGGATGAAACATTCAAGTGCAGAACTGCAGAAGTTGTGACACTGTTAACTGGACATTTACATTTCATTAAGCTTTCATGAGGAGTCTGTATTCCTGCAAGCAGCTTATGTAATTTACAATTGGCAGTACAGCCAGCTAATGGCAGTATATATCGGTTTATCAAAAAAACTGTAAAGAAAACACGATAGACTTAAATTTCCACAGCAATTGACCTTATCAACAGGGCAAAAAAAATGGAAAAATTTACTTATTTCCTTTAATGCACAGAAAAATTAGTTTCCTTAAAAAGCACTTCTAGGACTTTCAGTTAGAAAATTTTGAAGCCATTTTGCTGTGCCTCTTTATGTTGACAGGCTTGGAGAAAATCTGTTGATGCTGAGCAGCATGGTTTTGGGACTCATAAAAAGGTTAAGCCTGCAGTGAGTTTTCAGACATGTATGCTTTGGGTTCTTTTAAATACCTTTTTTAAAAAAAAAAATCAGTATTTTAAATTATTTGTGTATCACAGTAATAGAACATTTAATCTAAACACTGTAACCATGCCCAGAGGATGAAATAGCAAAACAGAGCAGACAGACAGATGGACTTAAAAAGCGCTCTCTGAGGGTTTGAAGCTGTCTGCTACACTACAAGTAAAACAAATAACTGCATTAAAACATGAATTTATTACCCCAGTGAGGTAGTAGGTTGGTTGCTAACCACCAAGAGCCACAGAATGGAAGGTCACATATCAAATAAGATTTTATAAAATTTCACTTTTCATTAGTCTGCCAAAACTTATAAGAAAATGTACAAGCAGTGCATACAATAAGGACAGAAAACAGGTGTTGTATCATCTGGTTGATAAGAAAAACTCTGCTGATTAATATAGGAATATTTAACCTTTATAGGTTCCCAAATTTTCATACGATAAACTTTTCAATCAATTCTTTTTTTTTTCACCATTACTAATTTCTCCCTTTTTTCCTTATAATTTAGGCAGCTAGTCCAAAGAGTTGGACATAAGCAGGCACTGAAATTCCTGCATTCTAATATCACAGGAAAACACCCCAAATGTTAGGATGGTATAGACCTGAAGCTAAAAACACTGAGCATTAAGGACTAAGTCAAAGAGCACTGTCTTCATTAAAAAGCCTACTAAGTAACTGCTGCTTCAGAATAAAGTTATAATTTCAGACTGAATTCATTTCTAGTAGGAAACCAGGCTATAACTGAAGGAGCTATCTATGCCATGTAGCTATAGCACAGACACTGGATGCAGATTTGCAGTCACAAATATGAGTAAGGCAGATATTAGTGAAGAGGCCACACTGACACCTGTATCTTCATTATTTCACCTGATGATGGCAGGGGTTATTATCGGATTATCAGAGCATAGAGCAGCCACCTGGGTGCTCCAGAGCCTTGGAGACCAACCCAAGAGCACAAGGACACATCAACCTTTTTCGCTACTGGAGAATCACAGATTGCTGACAACACAACATATCATGAGCAGGGCAGTGCCAAGGTAGAAATGGTTATTTGCAAGCATTTAGAGCTAATATAGTACCATATATATCAAGGTCTGTGTTAGAGTGGAAACAATTTTCTAGACTGAAAATCAATAGATTTAAAAGATACATTGTTTTCAAAGCTGCATTTAGAAACCACGTCTTCAAAAAGATACATCAACACAGAGTTATCAAAACAATAATTTAAATATAAAACAGACACTGATTGCGCTATCCTTTTTTTTTTCCAAAAAAAAATATTTGGGTTTCATATAGTGCCTGAAGTGTAACTGCAGGTTAAAAGTGGGATTCTAGATAACAAGTCATCTGTCACAAGTGCAGCCAGGTCACAGTTTTATCTGAAAGTATCCTAACATCGAGTAAGAAGCACAATTTTGAGCAAGTAAGGAATTTTTCTTTCCCCTTTTCAAACTTCATGATTAGAGATGAAATCCTGAAAAGGTTTACTCTACAGATTTGCAAAACAGAAAGCAAATTAAACATTTCCAAAGTTAATGTTTACCTCTCAATTATTAACACACTGATTTTGAAAGGCCCAAGATGATCATAGCACTAACTTATTTTGACTACAAGGTGTCCTGATAAAAAGAGGGCTCAAAAATACTTGGGTCAAATTATGAAATCAGCACACATATGTACCTGTCTGGCCAGCTTCAAACTTTATGCTGTAGCATCAATCTAGTATCAGGTAGCCAAGGACCCCATCTACTTGCCTTGTCTTTCAATCCATTTCTGCAGTCTATACCAAGGTCCCTTAAGTCAGCTTGCTTGGATACTTTCACATTTTACCATTATCACTAACTGCATACTATAGTACAGGTTTAACCCAGGATAAGAGTTTCTTACCACTAACATCTTTTACAGAAGTTGACTGAAATAATTAATTGATATCGTCTTCCAAGGAAAAATGTCATTACCGGAACAAAGATACATGGACAGAAGGTGGGATGGTTGGGGTTTTTTGTTTGGTTTGAGGGATTTGTTGTTGTTGTTGTTGTTTTGTTTTTGTTTAGGATTTTCTTCTTGCCTAGCTTGGAGTGGAGAGGGATTGGTTTGGTTTGGTATGTATGTTTGTGAATCAGTAAGAGATCAGAGAAGCGGTAAAGAAAGTAAGGTAAAAATATACATTATGCAGGTACCTTCTAGCTGGGTTTAAACTGGGATAAAGATACATAGATTGATACTTCTTGTTCTCAAAGAAATTATACTTAGGATTTTGTTTGTAACTAAACAGAATTGCACAATCATGGAACCTGGTGTTTTTCAATCCATACTCTCAACCAGAATTACCCACAAAATGTCATCTTCTGGGTTAACAGCTCATGTCAGAAGAGGTAAAAATATAATGGTTTAAACAAACAAACAAAGCAAAATCACTCTACAAAATTGCTAATGCTGCCTTTCCTCGGATTTCAAATTACAAGAAGCCAGAAATGTTATACGTGAAGTAGTACAAAGAAGCAAGAGTTAAAGTTAAAAAGATTGGCATTGCTTCTATTTTAAAACTCAGGGGAGCTATTTTGTGGTGGTGTTTTGCCGCTTCTAATAACGTCTTTCAAGCAGAAAAATCTCCAAGTAAGAGATAGAACTATAATAAACATGTATTTTAAAAATAAACCATAATCTCACAATCCCTACTAAATAAACGCTGCTATTGATGCAAGCTTCATTGTACTCTACAGCAGTACAAGCTACCCAGGATACTTTTAAAACATGCAGACTAAAACATGCAAAAAATTTGACCATAACCCCCAAAGTCCTGTTTTCTGGGAGAGAACGAATTTACAGAAACTCAACACAATTCTACCCTCTCTTTTCCCTTGCTCCCTCATTGCCTTTATTAACTCAATATGTCCCTACACTAACTTTAAAGACTTTGTTGCTATGGGAATTTATTTCCATATTTTATTGTCAAGGAGAAAAACAAGATTTTGGTGATTAAATGTCACAGAAGCTCTGACTTTTGCACAACCTAATCAAATCTACAGCCTTAAAAACAATCTGTGTATGTGTCTGAAAGTCTTACCATTCTGATCATAAAAAGGTACATATGTTCTACCTGGCATTTAAGAGCCAAGTACAAAAATTCTCTCTCCCCCTTCCCCCAAAAGCTTTTGGATAATTTTAATGTAATTTCTGTGTGTGCATTTTCAACTAGTTTCCTAGAAACTTGGGAATAAAAAATATTTTTCTTTTTTCCCTTCTCTCAATGTGGACTACCCACAGTATTAAGAGATTCTTCTCTTTTCTAAGTGACATTCAAGGTTAGCGAGGCTAGAAATTCACCTCCTAATAACTGAGCCATAAAGATAGCCACAGAATTGCAAGCCTGGATTCCTTTCCTCCCCATACCTAATCTACATTGCAGCTGGAAAAAGAAATCCAGGCATATGTACAAAATATTGTTCAGTTCCTCTAGTAAATACGCCAAAAAATGTTTGCTGCCTTCTATCACAACTGGCTGTTTCCACTGTAAATCTCATATACTTGTACTTTGCCCCTTTTTAATATTGTAACTGTCTAGATAGGTTAATGTTTAGAATCACTCACTTAGAAAAAGCGAGCACATAATCATTAAATCTTTACGACTTAAATGAAAATGAGCATAAGCCAGGAAATTCAAAATTAAACCTAATACCAAGAGAAAAGTCTTCCCTGTGACTTAGGGTTTGCATATGTTTCCACTCCTTCAAAACATGTTCTCCTGGGTCTGGAATCGGAGCTTATGCTGGTGTACCAGGAATGGCTCTTTCTTGTTAGGACTCTAAGAAGACAACTGAGAATAGACTCAGGCAATGCTGTCAGAGCACTACAGTTCTGAAACTTAGACAACTACAGTTAAGATACTCAAAAATCGGGAGCCTGATCTTCACGTACTCTCAGCAGTGCTATCTTTCCCAAAGGTGCTGTAACATACCGCTGGGAGTCAGAACTCAGGGCATACAGAAGCTGCACCTGCTCCCTAATCTATTTGATTCTGACTGGGAACATATTTAGAGGTTTTGCCTCTTCTGTCACTATTATTGCATGCCCTGACTGCTGGGAGCAGAAGGTTTAACTTGTTATTTAGCTGTGATTGACCAAGTGCAATGCGTTCATTAGGTAAAGCTTACCAGGAGCTACAAGCATTCAACACTTCATCAAATCAGGACATTTAGGAGTCTAAACATGACATTAGGAGGCTAATGTAAAGCATTTATGTACATACAGGTACAGGTTTAAACTTTGTGTGACGTAACAAACACAATCCATACTTGATGAATATAACCGTGAACACATGCATTTTAACCAAGGCACTAAACCAGGTTTAAGCAGAAAGGCATCACACCCGAAGCAAATCTGACAAAAGGAATTACACCAGGAAACATTTAACTCACTGAAATATCACTCAGCTTTAGCACTGTATACTGGTTTTCCCATTTTGTGGCCAGTACCCAGACAATGGACCCATGGAAGAATCAGAGTTAGGGGGAAAGGAACATGGCTTTCCAGCCAGTGGACAAATGGAAATCTGAAGACTGGGCAAAGCTGCCTATATTTCTTATCTCTCAAAGTTCACAGGTACCCAAGTCCCCATATCTCAGCACAAAATATACTTAAGTATTAAACATATAAACATTGACCAACCCTAACAAAAAGCATGAAATTTAACTGTTCTTTAATACTGATATTTTAAACAGGAAAATTGCCAGCTTCTGTAAAAACAGTTTTAAAGAGCTTCTCTAATTAGGGAGCTAAAATAAGCACTAAGATGAAGAAAAACCTACACCTGTAAATGCCTAATATTGTGAAACACAGTTGTTAGAATATGGTAAGCTTGGTGCTTTCAATTGATTCCTTAAATATTTTGAAAAACATTAAAAACTAAGACAGTAACATTTTCAGGCTTATACTATTTGCAAAGGTTTTATAGACTGGAAAGTAGTGAGTCCACCAATACACAACAATATGAAAAAGTCATGCTGTTCTTGATGTCAATAATTGGCATACAACCTCAAAAGAAAAAATAAGTGCTAACGAAAATTGTGCAAAGCCTGTGGAAACTTTCTCACCTTGTGACTCTTAAAAAGATCCCTTTTAAGCCAGAGAGAATGTACTGATTTGGGCTGGTTTGTTCATTTTCTTGATAGTAGCTAGAATGGGGTATGTTTTGGATTTATCTGGATTATGTGCTGGAAACAGCGTTGATAACACAGGGGTGTTTTTGTTATATTGAATAGTGCTCACAGAGTGTCAAGGCCTTTTCTGTTCCTCACACCACCCCACCAGTGAGGAGGCTGAGGGTGCACAAGGAGTTGGGAAGGGACACAGCCAGGACAGCTGATCATAGGGATATTATATGGCATCATGCTCAGCATAGAAAACTGGGGGAAGAAGAAGGAAGGGCCAAATATTCAGGGTGATGTCATTTGTCTTCCCAAGTAACCATAACACATGATAAGAGTCCTGCTCTCCTGAACACCTGCCTGCCCACCAGCAGTAGTGAATTAATTCTTTGCTTTGTTTGTGCAAGCAGCTTTTGCATTTATCTACTAAACTGTTTTTATCTCAATCCATTAGTTTTCTAACTTTTCCCCTTCCCCGTCCTACTGGGGGCAGTGTGCAAATGGCTGTGTGGGGCTGGGGTTAAGCCACAGCAGGGAAGAATGGAAGAACACAGCATACTCTGTATGCTAAACACAGTTTAAATCTTCTGCATTACTGAAGACAGTGACAACCTTCCTCTGGTAAACTAACATCTCTGTTAAACTGAAGGTTCTTCACAGTTCCCGTAAATACGAAAAGCCTTCTCTCTTGTTTTTATTTACTTAGTCATTTATTAAAGAAACTTTGCCTTTTTCATCTTTTCAGAGAGGCATTCTCAAATATAAGCTCCTAAATATTATTGTAGACTTCAAGTGAGTAGATAAAAGTGATGAGGATTTTAGTGGCAATTCCAATAAAGATATTACAGATTTAATATTAAAATATAATCCATGTTATGCCAGTGTCAGTGACTTCAGCAAGACGGCTTATGATTCCTCATTTTTAAAAAGATACGACATGGATAAATTTGCCTTAGGAGGCTGTATTTCTATCATATGTGATCTGTTTAAATCACCCCATGGAAATATTTTCAGGAAACAATAGCTGTTTATACATATTGATGTCCAATTCTGTGCCATTCCACTGACATCACAGGGACTTGCAGGAGATCAATACCTCTGAGAAGATAGTGGAGGCCAATCTTGCTTTTCTTATTTCAGGATCAAACAAAAAACCCTCAAGGAGCTGTGGGAACTACAGGAAATCACAGTACTAGCTACTTGAAATCGTCAAGAGAGAAGTAAATTGCAAAAAGCTTCTTTTGTCTAGGAAATATCTGCTGGGGGGGGGGGTGTACTGGTCACGACCGCACAGGCATCATGCTGTTGCCATCCAGCAGAGTGAAGAGAAAATAATCAGGCTGGCTCATCCGCAAAGATGAGCAATGTATGTGCAGGCACACTCGGCTCAGCATTTCCACAATTTTGTACAGCCTTAAAGCTGTCCGGAAAATTAACCCCAAGCTGCCCACTGCAGAATGAGAGATGCTAGGGAATAAATGGGGCCCCAGCTGGCAATGGAGCCCCCAGTCTTTTCCACAGCTCTCGAAATGCTAAAGGTTACCCAGCCCACCAGTGCAGTATTTAACAGCTTAGCACACTTGAATACGCAGCTCTTGTTAGACAAAATGAACCTGCGAGAGGTCAAATCATCTTTTGAAGCTGTAAATTATTTATTATTTTTAACTGGAATAAAAACAGCGTCAAGGGAAAATAAACTTACTAAATATCTGACTCTAAGAATGAAGTCTGTCCTGCAAGAGAGCAGCTACTCCTCTAACAGTCTAAACACTGTAAATGTTATATTTCAAAGACATAGGGTGCCCAAAAGAGAAATAACTCACAAAATAATAGGTTACCAATCAGATCAGTCAAAATATCAAGACCTGTGGGTAATTTCAAGTATAATAAAATTCATTAGGTGGTAGAAAATAACCAGAAAATAGATTTTAAATAATGATGAAACACTACTGCAAAATAGCATAACTTGTAGATGGAGAAGAGGTGAAAAATAAGCAAGACCAACTACTACACTGCTAAGGCTTTAGAGCTTCTCAGAAGAGAAAGATAAAACTGCAAATTTTAATCAAGAGCAGCATTTTATTTTGACATTGCTTTCCAAAGCACAGTAGTTCTAAAAGTAGCAACTTCAAAGACTAAAGAATGCCGAAAGTGGCTTACTTGAAGTTTAGAGTGTTCTCAAAAATCAGTAGCTTTATCTAATACCGAGCAGCAATCATACATATCACCCACAACCAAGGCTGTTCCAAGACCGTAAAAGAAAGTAGAGTTTTATGAAACTTGGTTTGGTGGTTGACCATGTCATCCATGGAGGCTCCAGGTTCACATCATTACCTTAAATGAAATATAAGCCTTCAATAAAATTGCTTTTTACAAAACCAGTACTGCTATAATAGCACAGAAGACTAGATAATACATCCTGCAATCCAATTTGTGGTTCGTGTTAAGCTATAGATACCAATAACTAATTCCACATGTGAGACAGACCCCCCGGAGGGAGATTTTAATCAAATAAGTGATGGGAAAAGAGACATTTCCTTATTTTAGTATAACAAACCCCCTGTACTAACAATATGTTGATCTGGTAAAATGTTACTGTATTGTAGCAATGGAACATTAGTAGAACATACATCTGGTTTAGTTATTTCTGTAAGGCAGTTTGTACACATAAACCACAGAGCAATAAATACTTTATCATTACTATTATATTAAAAATGAGCTTTAAATGCATTTGCCCCATCTTTTTAACTGCTAATGTTATCCAGCTCCATTCCCACTTAAAATAAAATAAATTAAAAAAAAACCCAAAACCAAAGAAAATCAACAAAGGAAACAAAAGAAAACCTAAAAAAACCCACTACAAGAAAAAACAGCAGCACAGTAGGGTTTGTATTAGGTTTGCACTATTAATTGGACAGAAGACTGTTGATTAATGCTTCTGATCGCAAGCTGCATATTGCAAGTACAAAGTAATTAGACCTCTGAATTTGCATATTTTCTACCAAAACAAGCTCTCTCCCATATTCAAGTCCCCCCTCCCACTCCTTCACCTTTAGTGGTTCAACTTGCACAAATCTAGCAGCTGACAGGTACAATCATCTAATACGTGTCATACCTGACATCTCAATCAATCTGCATACCTGCTATGCAATTTACACTGGAAATGACTCAAGGTCTAAAATGCTGAAAAAATCAAACAAAAGTCTAACTTTCTTTCATAAGGAATGCTTTGCCCCAGTGGAACACCACTCTTTTAATAGCTCTCATTTCAGACAACTAATTTGTGAGCACAATAAATACAACTGTATCAAAATCTTCTGTCTTAAAGACAGCAAATACGTTCTTGTCAGCTAGTCAGAATAAAACAGAGCTAACCAAATGAAATGGAATCCAGACTGACAACTTTTCCAGCCAGAGTGAGAGCATCACAGGCAGACGGGAATACAAAACTTGGCAAAAGGAAAAAAATCAGCATCCAAGTTCTACTGAATAACCAATACACAGACGACAGAGAAAAGAGTTGGATAGTTAAATAAGTAGCTATGATATACAATTTTAAGGTGCTTCAAGAATAGCTTCTAAATAAGGGGCAACATTCATCTGCTCTGCTCGTGGTCCTGCTTTGCAGCTGCCTTGTTCAGAAGCCCTGACAGTCTACTCAAATTGCACTGGGATGCTGTCGTGTACCTGGTGTGAAAAATCAGGACTCACATGATAATTGGTCTTATGTAGTAGCCATCACTTTATATTCACTAGATACTTGGCCTAAAGATGAGAACACAATGAAAAAAAAACGGGCTTGTCACCCCAATACCATCTCCTACCATCAGCTGGAGCATTTTTGAAGTTGCTTTTACCAGTTCATACTTCACTGACCATCCTGAAGACGGTCAATAGTTTTACTATTCTTTAAACATAAATACTCATGTCTCAGTTTCCCCAGTGGTATATTCTGAAAAAGCTTATAGAAGCTGAAAGTCATAGTCTGGCAGCATGCCAGCCCAGGTCCTTAACCACCCACTCCCCAAAATGCCTCTCTCTCCATTCTTTCTTTCTGTTCCTTCACCTTTCCTTTCAGTGTTTGCCAGTGCATCTATTTGTATGGCAATGATGAAAACTGGATATAACTGAATTGATTCAGTTTTAAAATAACTCCTAACGATATATTTGGGATATTTAGGGCAAGGTGGGTGCGTGTGTGTGTTTAAAGGCTATTTTTCTACCTGCATTTCCTCTGAGTTCAGTTTGCAGCACAGCCTAGGAAACAGATGCACCAGCTCAGCTGGACAGGGTTGGGCTTAAGGTAGATTGAAAGACTGAACCCTTTCCACTATTCAATTACAAAGCATTCAGTTTCATACCATTACTGCTTACTTAGATAGTACAGATTTGAGCTAATGAACTTAAAATTATTTTCCTTTCTTCCTTGGCTCCATTTTACACCTCCAGTGCACTAAAAAAGACCATAACTTTTTCCTTGACTGACCTTTTTGATGTCTTTTTTTTTCCCCTTTCTCCTGAAGTTGCCCTCTTCCAATATTGAACTGGGAGAACACAAAGCACAGATTCCAGAATGGGTACATAAACACAATTCTTTCTAATTGCCCAGACATTCTCTGAGGAAAAGGGGCTTTGTTTGGTGGGAGGTTTTTGGTTCAGTTGAAACTGTACTCCAGTTTTTTTAAATGCTCAAGCCAGTTAAAGAACACAGGATGACTTTTCTGTAAATGGTTATTTTGGCCTTATCAATTAGCAGTGCAGAATGTCTTTTCAAGCAAGAAAAAGTGCATGCAATACTTTAAAAAAAAAAAAAAGAAAAAACAACCCTTAATTCAAGTCTATGCTTTAATTCCGTATAATGCAAAAATTAATCTCAGCTGTATACTTCAGGTTTTGATTATTTTAAATACAAAATTTAAAAAAACAAAACCAACAAAAAAATCCACTTGTCTTTATCAAGATATATAAGGATAGAACAAAACTAAACCAAAAGTTTTAAGTAAAAATCTTAGTTCTGTTCTTACTAACAATTTCAAAAGAGACAGGTTATCACTTTAAATTGTCCATCTTACGGAGTAATCATCCTCAATTCATTTGAAAATAAATTTAAATGTAATTGCAAATCAAAAGGACAGCATCTAAACCTGCCTTCATAGTCAGGATTTGTCACATATTGCTCAGACATGCTACAATCAAAATCCAAATTTCTCAACTCCAAGTGCATTGATCATTCTCAGACTATCCAGATATCAACTAAATAGCATCCTTCAAAAGCAACTTTAGACCTCAGATGGAGCAGGCCAGAGACCCACTAACTTGAACGTTCTCTAAACAGTATTTTATGTGAAAAGGTAAAACTCAAAGTCCAAAGGAAATACAAATACAGTAAGAAAGTGCTTCAGAAAATAATGATTGATAAGGAGGCAATGCACTAAAATAATTATTTACAGTATCTTTGTTAGGTAAATCGTAATGGTTTTGTTGCCCTTAAGCATTTTTATCATACCGAGAAGCTCTCCAGAAGACTGATACGTTTGCTTTAATTTGCTTTTGAGGTGCTACCTTCGTTCCTCTTTGATACACCTGTCTTTATTTATTTATTTTTTAATTGACAATTATTATCTTTACAAAAGGCTTGTATTTCATTCCTTTATTGCCCAGGGAGTGCTTGGGAACAGGAAACTGTGACATTAAAGGTAGAGGCCATGCAAAGTTGGAAGACAAAAGAGTATGCAGACAAGTACTCAAAAAGAAATGCTTCTTGTAACAGGCTAGGTCAATGAAGACAATCCTGACATCCTCAGCCCTGCAGGTCACTATGTTCTAACAAAAATCTATACAATTTGCGAATGATTTCTGTAAAACTTCAGTAAAAAAGAAGCCTTACTGGAGATACTTTGTAACCGAAGCTCCCAGCTGATCTCCTCAGTAATGTAACAAACAGAGGCAGTAAGTGAATGAACAGAGGCTTCCCTGGTATTGAGATAAAACTTGGGGCAGCAGCACTCAGCCTGAACAGATGTGCAAGAAACAGATAGCCTAGAAATTTAGTGAATTAGGAAATGCATTTCTGGCAGATCAAGCAAAACATTCATATTTTTGTTCACTGTAGTCTCTCCTCATTAAATTGCCTCCAATTGCTTTGTAATCTACAAAGCACAGAATTGTTATTCCTATCCTTACAGATGGACAAACAAATTTCTATAGACACCAATTTGCTGTCCAAGGCAACTCTGATGCTGGATGGAAAAAAACCTCATAAGTTGGGTGTCCAAGTTTAGAGGTCATCTAGGAAGAGAGGCCTTATGTTCAAAAAGTTAGGTAGTGGAAGCTTGGATTTCATTTGCCTCACTTAAGTCTCTTCTGGGCCAATTTTACCCTGGCCCTGAAGCAGAAAAGGAGCAAAAATTGGAGAAAAAGCTTTTCCCCATGAAAAGTTCAACAGAAATGTCTGCAAAGGTTTTGGTTTTGAGCAATGACTGGTCAATAATAAAAAACTTCCTAGGTGTTCAGAATTTTCTGTGTCATGTGAATGTTTTTATAGGATAAGCTAACACTTGAGTTATTAATTAAACTCCATGAACTCATCCTGTGCCTTTCAGTATAAAGCTTGCTGTTACAGATGCACTTTAGGAAAAAACAAAACAAAACAACCTTAATTAATTTACTGTTTGTTTCTGTTCATCATTAGGTGCACTATGTACCATACAGTATTTAGCTACTGATATTCAACAGGTCTTACCTACTCCAATATGCATAAGCAAAAAAAAATATACATGTATATAAATATACAGGAAATTATTCTTTCCGTTTCAATTTTGTCAGAAAAGAGTATGATAACTAAAATACATGCAGTCTGGGGAGAGGGAAGTTAGGGGGTTTTAGTGAGTTTTTTTGTTTGCTTATTTTACTTGCTTGTTCTTGGATAAGAAGTTTAAAAATGAGAAATAGTTATTTTGTTAAGGCACTGTTACATTTAAGTCATAGCTTCTACTAGGGGAAGAAAACAAAACGCACCAAAGGAACGCGCCCAGGCCCTATGCATCTCTGTTAAACTAGAACAATAAGAGCTTTATCTTTGCCTCAGGGAGCCTGTGGGTGATATGAGCCACCACACTTGCATGCCTGACCAAACTAAGCTGAGTTTGCAAGATACAAGAGGATAAGAGCATGAACGAATTCTTTACAAAAGGCAGTCAGACATTCAGTGCTCAATTCAAATATTCAGTGCTTGTTGGTAAACAGAATGAGGGAACTGCTGGAAGTAAGGAAAGTAATTGAAAAAAACCCCAGCCCCAGTGTCAAGTAATAGCAATGGCTAATAATACATGGTTTAAACAAAATATAAAAACCCAATACTAAAGCTATTTAACTGTTCTTTAAGCATTAGACATCTGTGCTCATTTTTGGGACTTGAAAACTCATTTAGCACCTGTTTAACAGTGATTGGTGCCTTACAAACAGCTTACAGCAAAGACGACTCACCTTGCATAAAGCAGAAATGATCTGATGCATTTTCAGTCGATGAAATACAAAGACATCGTACACGGCTGAAATGGCCAGAACAGTCACTCCTTGCTCCTTCCACAGCATGCTGCATCCTGCACACAGCCCTGCTCCCAAGATCCAGCCCCAAGTACTTGGTGAGGAACCTCTGGTAGAGCAGTGCTTCATGTAACACATCAGGGAAAGGAGAAAGAAGAGGCAGGCTCCAATGTCTGCCCTCCCTACAATCCCCGCTACGGCTTCCGTGTGGATGGGATGAGATGCAAACAGCAGGCCTGCTATCAAGGTCCAGTACCCATCTCCAAAGAGAATCCTGGAGAAGTTTGTGAAAAGGCCTGTGACTGCAGCATGTAATAGGACGTTTACAAGGTGGTAGCCCCATGGGTCCATTCCCCCAACAGCATGGTTAATGCGGAAGGAAAGTGTGCAGAGAGGTCTGTAGGACTTGTGGCTCCCACTATGAGTGAGCAGTGTCCCCCAAAAGTCATTGTAGAAGATATGGATCCACGGCGTCTCAGGCAGAAGGTCCTGGTTTGTCTTGATAGCTCGACTACAAAAGACAAATAAAAGCTTCATTTTAACAGAAGAAAAGGGATATAAAAGAAAGGCTGAGAAAATGCAATCACACTGCTACCACAAGAAAGAATGGCATTGCTTTGGTGCTGCTTTAATTCAAGTTTGAATTTTTACAGGAGGTTTTAAAAACTACATATCTATTGACTTCCTGCTAGAGCAAAATTTCCATATAAATTGGCTTTTAAAACATTAGAAACAGATGTTACACTGTTTCCATTAAATTAAAACACCCTTCAGTGACATTCTTCTGAGTCTAACCCAGGAGTAATCGGTTAAGATTTGATGAGTTATAATTAAAATGTAAAAGAAATATGAAAAACTTGCAAACATTATTGTTGAAACAATGGATCCTCCAGTATTTCAGAACTAAAATCCCAACTGGCCTTTTATACTGAAATTTTAATTTAGATTTTGGAATGAATCTCTCTGACACAGATGAACAATAAATACAGAAGTCGGTAGGAGCATGCAATTTTCTGCTTCTGCACAGGGTACACCCAAAACTGTCTCATATATATTTTGACTGACAACATTTTCTGCTAACACCTTGCTGGAGACAGACAACAGAATATTTTAAAGATGAAAATATACCTCCTATTTAAATTTCTTGTATTTACAATAGAGGAGAAAAAAACATGTTGTATTAGCTTATGAATTCAAGTCTGTCAGTTTGATTAGAAAAAAAAATTGCTGAAGCTTTCAGCATTTGCGCTTTCGACCACCCTGGCAAGGACTGGTGCCAGCCATCAGCAGTCTCCATGTCTAATTTGTTACTGTAAAAATCTGTCTACTACAGTGTTTGTACAAATCCAAAGATTTGCATTTAAAATTTATGCAGTGGGAGAAGGTGTGAGACCTGCTTAGTGCAAAAAGATGAGTAGAATTTAATTAGTTACTTGTATTTAAGCAATTAAAGATGCATTGTTGTTACTACTGAGTTTAACTCATTTAGCATTTATTTTACTAGCTCAAGACTCTTCTATTCAACATACTAAACAAGAAAGATGATTTATATCTAATTCTTTACTCATACCCTCTATCTGCCTTTCCAACAAATATCCTCTTATAATTAATAATTTTTCAATTCAGATGAGGGAGGGGGGAAAAGTGTGAAATGCAAGCCCACATTTAAAATGCATGTGCATGACTAATTCATATTCTAAGACTCCCCTCACATTCTGCATTTCCTTGGAACCTTTATCCAAATCCCTTTTTTTTACGATATTAGTTTCAGAAATGTTGTTCTTGTTCTGAAAAAGAAAAATGCTCAAGCACTGATATACTATGCCACAGAATCTCCATGCAAATACTCCAGATACCACGCAGCTCAGCATTTCCATTGTCCAGAGCATACTGTTGTAATGCTTTCAGACACGCTTCCTCTCATCATGTCCTTTTGTCTCTGAGCATACAGAGGTTATGGAGAGGTCACCTTAACCCTTTCAAGATCTGATGATGCTTTCTAGAATATTTGAAAATTTTCATTTTGACTTCTGCTTATGCAGTGGATCAGGTTGCCTCTATTTGTTTTCCCAACCCCACACACATTTTTCTCAGTTTAGTCCAGTCACAAAAGAACACTGGAAGAAAACAAAATCTTTGTTTTCACGTTATTTATCTCGTCCTTCTGTGTAGTCCTTCCCTGAAACCTAATTCCTCTGTTTGCGATTTCAGTTTGTAGTATCACTCTCAGAACCACTATCAGAAAACTAGGAATTCAGCAAGAGTAAAGCAGGTGTTAGGCAAGAAAGAGTTCATTCTCTGAGAAAAATATATTATATTTAGACTACAGGCTCCCAAAGGCTAAGGACGGCTATCAGATGTCAGGATTTAGAGTTGAAACCCTGAACAGTGATAGTGTTTTTTCTTGGGGAAATAATAAGAAAATAAGTGGCAACAATACTGCCAGAACAACCACCCTCCCCCGAGGCAGCGCATTCTGCCTCAAAGAGCCTAGACAGTGCACAGGTTATTCCCAGGAAATGGTAGCTTTTATTATATCTTTTGCAAATATGGCCATTTCCAACACTTGAAGCTATGTAACCACGTAGAAAAAAAAAACCAAAGAAAAAACAAACAGAACTGTGGCTATCAGTACACATGTATAAAACAACTCCACACAACTCTGCTATGCTTCTGAAAGAACTAGTCCTCTTTCTAAGCCCACAGTTTTCATGCAGCACACACTCATATTGGACTATTCCCCACCAAAAGTAAACTGATTATCTCCATATCATAAAGAAATCTATTGTACATTCCAAGGCATTAATTCAGTCAAATTTTATTCACAGCCTTAGCAACAAATTTGAGGCAAACTTGATCCTTTCTTGTTTAGACCTGTCCATATTAAAAATTAAACCAAAGAAACAAACAAAGAAAAAAACCCCACACAATAAAAAAATCAAAATGAATCCCTGAAGATACAGTATTGATCACCCTATATTTGAGTATGGATTTCAGCAGGCAATTCTGAAATAATCCTAGTTTCTTGTGCATGCAAATGCAACATATTCTAGAATCTGCCAGTCAGCATGAAACATATAGAAGCTGCCAGTTCCAGTTTACTCAGTGGTTTAGTCAGGTCAAATGCTGTATTTTCTAGAAATCAGGATTTTAAATAAAGTTAAAATTTCTTTTCGTATGGTTATTTTTTTATTAAATATTTATAAGAAAAAAAAGTCTTGTTAATGCTTTGGGATATTAGAAAAGTCTAATACAAGAGGAAAGCTGGAGGTCCTACAGTGAAGAAGCAAGTCTCACACAGATCGATTGCTAAAGTTCAACTACCCCATTTCACATCATAAAATGTAAGGAAAAATATACTTGGCCAACATTAGACTTGACGGTGCAGGAGGATGCTGGAATACAAGCACCCAAGATACCAGAGCCAGGCAGCTCTGTGTCATTTTACTCTCAATAAAAGTGAATGAAGTCTCAGTAACACTAAGACTGAGGTCAGACAGAAAGAGTCTGTGGGCTGAGTCCAGCCTATGCACCACCAGCCAAGCTGTGCCAATCTGCATCCCTAGCCTGGCTGTCCAACTGCACTGGCAAAAAAAACATTAAGTGAAATGTTTATCTCTAGGAAGAGGAAAGAAATACAAGCTCTGTATCTAATAAAATAAAAGAATAAAAACAAATAGTACTCAATTGCTCACATTAGGGTCCCAAGGGCACCAATGAGCCTTGACAACCTGATCACCCTCTCAAGGCTCCCACACCTTGCCCACAGTCCCAGGACCTCATGTCAGCTCCCCCCACACTGCCCAGGGCCCAGGACCCCATGTCAGTCTCCCAGGGCCATCAGCGTTTGCCCCAGTGACACCTCAGCAGGGCCAGTCTTAAGCCCCCCAAGCCTTACCCTACCAATGGTCTTGCTGAGCTGGGTCCATATCCCAGCCTGGCCTTGTTCCCAGGGGGGTGCCCAATGCCTGGGGCTAGGGCTGTCCCAGCTCCTAGCTGGGGCAAGGCTCTGTTTTGTCTTTAGTTACCAAATAACCAAGCTGGTAACTCTGCTTAGTTACCAATTTCAGCAGTAATTCTGAAAGCAACCACTCCTCCCAGCCTGGCAGGTAGTGCCAAGAGTGACCCCAGGAACGCATCCCATGCTAGCAGCCACGCTCACTCTCTGCAGATAGAAAAAATTATTAATTGCTAGTTCTGTGAAAGACTCTGAAATAAAGGAAACTACAAAATGCTTTATTACCCTTGCCTGCTGCTTCACTCACAGTTTACCTTTAGGTTACGTCCTGCAGATTAGTCCAGTCTTGCTAATGGGCATAATAAGGGCAGCTCTCCAACTGCACTCATCACTCTTCAGCAGAACTGCAAACTCTGCTCTCGCTAAAAGGCAGCAGGTCACCCAAGAAAGTAATTTCTCAAAATTCCAACACAATTGGCATTTTTACTTTCAAGCAGTCTCTGATAAGGGCTGCAGACTCAGTCAGGGAGCTTGCTTTCTTCAATTTGCAATGCCTGCCCATTTCACACATCCCAGGAGAGAGGGATATCTCACTGAGTATAGAACAAATGGATGTGCTGGAGAGTGGGAGGGGAAGGAATTGGGAGTCAGCTATCAATTCTTCAGAAATGGAAAGGTGAAGAAAAACAAAAAATTGTAAAGGCAAAATCATAACTTCTAACCCACTCAAAAGAATCCTTCTGCCTCCTGCCACAAACCACTTATTTGCCCAGGTCAATACACACCTTGAGCGTAATCGCTGAGCTTTTTTTTCATCAAACTTAAAAATGCCAGAGATCCAGCCATTCACACAGGCACATTTACATGCATACACACACAAAAAAATCCCAGATGTTTTTAAAATTAACAGCTATATACGTCCTAAACTTCTGCAGTGGTGCTAAACTGATCCAGGTGTTAACACTAGGGTAAAAAAACAGATGCGACATTCTAAAGTGATTTAACAAGTTAAGCCTTATATCCAGCTTCAGTATTGCTAATGGTCCCCATATGCTGCAAATTAACATCAGCATTTGAAGTAGACAACATATTTTAAAGGAAAAGGAGAAATCCCAAACGTGTACACAGGAAGCCATTGACCAGACCTCTCTCACATAAAATAGATAGGCAGTGATGGACTGGCAAGTCTCTACTTGTAGGTTCTTCATTGTTTTTCCTCAAAGTCATTTTTAAATAGCATTGATTTAGTCCTTTTTCATAAACAGCAACAGGAAAGCACCCTAGAGTATTTTAACAGTGGATCTTAATGAGATACCCTAAGTATGCTTTCCAGGCTATATGTTACTTGTATAGACAACAAGACTGAAAACACAGACAGAGCCAACTTTTTTGAGTACAAGCATCCCCAAAGTACGTAGCAGCTAAGTCAATCCAAGCTATGTACAGGCTATCTGTTAGGCACGTGGTGGTCAGAAAGCTTGTCATACTTGGGACAGTTCTTACACTTGCCTGCAGACTATAATTCATATGTAGTCTGTATTGACAAGATAAAGTAAAAATCAGAAAATACTATTTTCTGATACAGATGTTTTAAGAAAGTAATAAGTTTAAGTACATGAAAACACATTCATTTAAATGTTTAATTATAGACTCAAGGGAATTATTTGCCATTCTAGTAGAATTCTGGTGACAATTATGTCTTACATGTTGTGTATTAAAGTCCATTCTTCCTCAATAGTTGTGAAAGTGAAATTTAGCTACAAATCCAGCAGGCAGTAAAGTTTGACCCATGCCGCTTCACCAAAAAAAAACAAAAACAAAAAGCCAGGAAAACAAAGACAAAAATCAAAACACAAAGCAAACAAACAAACGAAACCGCTAAAAATAAACAAACAAAAAACAAAACAAACTTCTATATTGTATATTAACATTAACACTTGCAGGAGACCAAAATCTATGCATCCTCTGGGTTTCAAGTTGGAGCTTTCAGTTTCTCTTAAGAAAACTTGTTCTTAGGTGAATCTCTAAGGAAAATCTTATTTCACATGAGAAATACTGGGCAACAACTAGCTAGGTGATATACAGGATCCTGAGTTGCTAGCTGGCTCTGAAAATGGGTCTGTACGTATCAAAGGGATTGAAGGAAACACCTAGGTTCAAATAAATTTTTAAACTAATTAAAGCAAAACCTAACATCACAAAAGGACTTTGTGCTCAGTTAATTTCTGCCAATAGTATGGTCCTTTTCAAACTGTATAGAAACGTCTGAATGCACCAAACCCAGAGCTCCAACACTGAAGACAACTTATAACTTTCAAATAATTTTCCTATCTTATGTAATTACTAGTGAAAGCTATTATCTCTACACAGAATTAGTACAGGACCTCTGGAAAATATATTAACAAATGATAATTTTAATTCTATATTTTGGAATATGACAGCAATTCCATAGTCAGCTTCAGTTTAGCACCAGAACAAACAGGAACTACAAGTAACAGGTCTGTAAGTAGTGTTTTACTCATAAAACTTTCTTGGATGAGACTTTCCTGCACTAGATATAAGCAGAGTGGAAAGATGGATGAGTGAGACAACTATAACTACACCCTTAGATGATTGCAACTACTGCCAAAAATGAAGACAGACAAATAAACAAAAATACTCAAGAAAACAAACAGGAAAATCACAGAGAAAGGTTATTGTCTTGTATCACAGTTTAAAGACATACAAACTTTCTAAGATTTTTCTATACTGCACAATGTCTTTTAAAGAAATTGATCTTTAAAATAAGCAGTATGGAAATAAAAAAAAAATAGAAAAAATAAAAACAAAAGACATCTAAGCAAGTTAACTCGTTCCTTATTTATTTCCATCAATGCCTTTATCAGTTGTGGTTTAACTTTGTCCACCAGGAACAGGCTATGATCCAGCAGTCCATCAGCTGCGTGCTTCTAGACCCCTTACAACTTTGCAACTGAAGATGCATGATATTCTTTGAAAGAAGGAAGTGGTGGCAATACTTAGATATAACACTGAATGCTATTAGGAATTGCCTTAACTACACTGAAGTATGCTGCATGTATAGATTTTCTTATTGACTAAAAGAGCTTCAAAAACTTTAAATAACCAAAAGTTCAAAACATTTCAGTAACGAGAAGGTTGAGATGGCCTCGAAAATCTTTTCCACCCAGAACATAAATATTTCAAAAACTAACTAAAAAGGCTTTGAACTGACTCATTCTCCATACTGTAAGCCTTTCCATTTCTAAGTGTGTCCTCATATGGTGAAAGAATATGGCCTTAATATTAACATTAAGTGCACTCCACTCCCTTTCAGTTTAAGATTTAGCCTGACATAAACACTAAAAGATGGACTATGGAAATTTGAAGCCCTAATTAATTCCAACTACCTGACATAGTATTATTTGATTATTCATGCACAGGTTAAAAAAAAAAAAACGCACAGGAGGGAAATGAGAGAAGTAATTAATACTTTCATATGCTGAACAATGAAATACCATCAGTGTCCTCTCAAGAGGAAGCTGATAAAAACATAAGAACAGCTTCTGTCTTTGTGTTTGCTCCCTGACTTTCTTCACCACAGCATGTACCATAGGTCTGTGAAAAGATACTTACATTCCTAAGTCAGAAAATGCTTCCTGACATTTCACAGATATTTTATAAACTATCTTAACCCCCGACTACACCATGCAACACAAAATTGCTAATTCTGTTTTTCTAAGACTTCAAGATACTTTTCAATTATCTGATACATATTCTTTCAAATACATACTCAAAGTTGCTCTTTAAAATATTCTTCAGAGTCAAACTATTGCCTGGCAAGAACTCCCAATTTGTTTATTTTATATATGTATGTAATACCAGCTTCTGAAGCATGGTCAGAATTCATAGTTGGAACCTCTGCTGCCCTTCCCAAATTTATATTAGATGATAAAAGCAGGCCCAGCAGGCCTTACTAGATTTACTATTCTGCAGTAGAATATGGTACTATACTATTTCTCTTCCCCACTTTCCATTGAAAAAAATAAAACAAATATTTTTTGCCACTTCACCATACAGCAACTCACAACAGTACAAGGACAGAAATTCTAAGGCTGGAAAATACAGCAGTTAAAGTAGACATGTCGATTTTTTTAACCAAATTAATAGTATGGATATTAAACTACTTTTTTTGACAGGTCACCTACTGAATATATACTGAATATACATAAAGCCTTTCCAAGACACACACACTTTAAGCCATTCTCTGAAAACAGAGGCACACATTTTTAGGCAGCACTCTGACTCTGATTTTTGTTTTTAGAGAAGCACTGAAGAGAATATCCAGGAACACGTGCACGTACAAATATAGAAATAATGAGTAGAGGAGAAACCACTGAACCACAGCATAACATACAGACACTCTCCTTTATTTAGTTTTTGGAGGGGAGGAAGGATAAAAAAATGCATCAAGGTTTTTGCACAAAAGTTCCTTTCTTCAAGTCTTTTATTTAATCACCAAAACAACCCTTCATTAACGAAGTTCTGGTCTAAACTTAGAGTTTTACTGGTTTAACTGAAAAGTGTTATTCGAAATCTGATCAGTGAAAACAATTTGCTGTATGCATCTCCACAGAGGTCAATTTAATCTTCATACTGCCTTTAGAACTCATACTGAAGAAATGTCTGTATTGGGGGAGGGGGGAAAAAAACACATGATCCCAGACCCAGGTATCACTGGTCATGTTCATGTTATTCACCATGAGAATCAAGTGATTCAGAGAACAGTCAGACCCACCTTGGCTTTAGTTATCCACAGAATTGCCAAGCACAGACTGGGCCACGCTACAAACTCTCAGCCTCGGAATCTGTGACCACGCAAAAGTTTCCTGTTTCCAAGAAGTTTCCTCTTTCCTCCCTTTAGCCCCACTGTAAGATACATAAATGCATAAAACTAATGTTCTGACACACGCCAATTGTACACCCTATATCACTTTTGCTACCCAAAAGGATATCATGTTAGCAGATTTGTGGGGTGGGTTGTTTGGGTTTGGGAATTTTTTTTAATAATATCGTATAGAATAAGCATTTTCCATTTAGGTTAAGCCTATTTTGGAATCTTACAAATATTTATGCTGAGGCCTTAAAAGACTATTTTGTATGGCAAGAAACTATAACTCTTGGGTACTTTTTCTTGAAGTATTGTCCATTTTTAGTATAACTGCCCTCACAAGTTGCCCAATTACGTATATGAAAGATTGCCCATAAATATATTAACACACTACCAAAGGTACCATTTTTATCAACTTCTGTTTAAAATTTTTCTGTCTTGAAATCAGTCTGATCTAAGGAACCAAACAGACACCACTTGTCTTCAAAGTCATTACTATGTTCCTAGTCTAGTTTACCAATTTGTCTGATATGCAGTCACAGTCCCATTTAAAGGCAGATACCGAATAATAACAAGGAGGGTAAGGAAAACCTCCCTGAGGATTACAACAATTTATTCTGAGTCAGCTCCAAAGTCTAGCTACACAATCATGAACCAAATAATGTACTGCCATTTCAATGAATTAGTCTGAGGAAACACAGAAAGCAAAGCAAGCTTAACTTGATGGAAAAAGCAGCAAGAAATGTTAACATATAGTTGAGGCTTACATTTCTCTGTGATAATAGTTTACTCACCAGTGAATCAATCAAAATATTTTAAGTACCTTCTCAGAGGATTCCAAATTAAAAAATAGTGCAGCACTTCTTCTCAGATTCATATTAAGCAAAATTCCTACAAAATATATAGAGGGCCGAAAATCTAGCTAGAAAGCATTTGTGATGGAGCTAGACTTTATCTTCAGGCCTTGCCACAGACATGTCAGACAAGTTCTTGTAAGCATTTTTAAAATTTTATTTTTTTAGTAGAAAAAAATGGAACTTGCTACAGACTTATGTCAAAAACAATTTTTATGAAAACTAAATTCTACCAAAAGGTAAAACAACCCAGATAATTAAAACCAATATTTTTTCACACAAAGCTGTGTAATGACTTCTAATGAATAGAGTGACTGCTCAGCATAGTCCTGTAACAGAGGAAGGTGGTAGAGTCACCATCCCTGGAAGTTTTCAAAAAATGAGCACTCTGTGATACGGTTTAGGGGGCATGGCGGTATTTGGTAAAAGGTTGGACTTGATGACCCTGGAGATCTTTTTCAACCTTGATGATTCTATGAATGAACTATGCTCTATCCAGCTCTTTAACTTCTTTACAGGAGGCACTGTGGGATGTCCTTCATAAATATACTTTAATAGAGCAGATTGGCACCCACTCATTTGGAAAGTGTGGCTCCTACTGAAAAAGGCTAAAATGAGTTTTACTAATTTGTTTCATCTTGGTACAACAATAGTTTATCAAGATCAGGGATTCACTAGAGCAAACCAAGTTTTGTGGCAGCCACAGCAATCGTGAAAGACTAGAAATTGAAACAATAGCAGTGTTTAAAATAAATTTTACTTTCTTTTCATTCCTCAGTTAAGAGCACACAGTTAGTAGGCAACAGTTTGGAAGTGACATCAAGAGGACTAATCACAGTTATTTTGGAAAAAAAAATACGAGCTTTATAGTTGCCATTATATGCAAGTTTGCATCCTGTACACTCTCAAGGATTTTACTGGATGTAGTCAAATATTGAGCTAAAAAGGCAGGAAATAACAAATTAGTTGAATTATGTTATCAGAATACACAGGATCAAACCCTGATTTCTGCTATATTAGCTTTAATTCACATTGGTATTGGAATAACCTCCACTTTATGTCACTGAAACCAGTAGGCTTTATAATCAACTGCAATTGGCATAAGCTTTTACAGCCTTTCTGTAGACTTTTTAGACTTCCAAGCATAAAAACAAAACAACAAAAACCCATTCCTTTCTATGTTTTAGAATAGCTGTTAGGAGGCAGGCAGTAAGTAAGAAGGAACTATGACAGCAATTCAGGTAAACTGAAGCCATTACCTGAATCATATAACTGATCAACTTTCCTGACAATAAAACTAGAGCTAAGGTAAGCTAAGCTAAACTACAAAAGCAAGTAGCTTTGAACTGAAACAATTACAGATTTTCAAGTCTCTCCAACTCTATGCTAGCCAACTGCTTGCACTTTTCTTCACCAGTGATTTCTATGGGTTTTTTTTTCTTTTTCCCCAAGTAGCTTTTACTTTCCAAAGAAGTATACTTCTATAAATGAAGGTCT
Organism: Chiroxiphia lanceolata; assembly: GCF_009829145.1. Taxonomy (NCBI): domain Eukaryota; kingdom Metazoa; phylum Chordata; class Aves; order Passeriformes; family Pipridae; genus Chiroxiphia; species Chiroxiphia lanceolata. The sequence goes on along the minus strand of NC_045641.1, from coordinate 41,430,287 downwards.
GAAGATCTGCTGAAAGATCAAACCAATATTTAATCGCTAGGTTTAACTTCCCTACTGTAAAATTTAAGTCCAACCACGCTTGACAGCAGCACACCAGAGGACTGCATTTTTCCTGGCAGATGAGAAACCCAAGTGCCACAAAAGGTTATGGCATTTCATAACACTGGCCTTTAGACAATGACAGCTGTAAGTTCTGCCTAGAGAGACCTATAGAGAAAAACTGATCCCACACAAACGTTTATGAAAGCTTTAAAAAAGTAAACAGTTTGCTTCTTTCAGTAATCTACATCAAACAGAAATGGTCTGTGAGAGCACAATTCACGTAGTATTTTACTAAAACAGAAATTGTAAGTTGTCTTCCAAAATTCCATCACTGATAAAGAACAGTGATAATTTTGCCCCTCTATTCAAAGAAGGAGGACTGGCTGAGATCACAACAAGAAGAAAGTTCAAATGGGGAAAAAAATCACAGACAGATTAAGAGCAAAACCTGTAACAGTGCAATGAAGGTGACTCAAACAAATTAGAGGACAGGCTGCCTTGGAGAAGTCAGTCAGCACTTTCAGACTTAAAAAAGAGAAAAACAGTGGGTACTGTGTTGTTGCATTTGTTGACAAGGCAGATGTATTCTCTTCAAGTAACTCATCTTCTCACATATGCATAGAAAAAATACAGAATTTCACCTTGGAGAGAAGCAGCTTCAACTTCATGTGTCTGAGCTTAACCAAGTCTGTTTTCAGCTAGGTCTCTACATGTGTTTTACATATCATTTAAGAAAGAGCAACGTAATACCTTTTTCTTTAACCAAAGAGTAACAGTCCATTTGAACCTTTACATAAACAAAGTGAATATCTACAGCCTACAATGCCATGGAAGGTTACTTGAGAGTTCAGGGTCCCTCTTTCCTTCTCTCTCATGGCATTGTTAGCCACTGAAAGCTTAATGAAGAAAATTATAGTTTGCCAGGCCACATACAACAGCAGGATGTATTTATTTCTGCATAATAAAATCAACCTAGAGTAACATAATAAGGAATAAGCAGTTTCTGCTCTATGAGACTTGCTTCTCTTTCTGGGGCTCTACATTGATCTTGCTACAAAGTAATCAGGAATTCAAGATTTATTTCTCAGCACAGGAAATTAGTTGTTTGGAATAATACAGTGCTGTGTACACACCATAAATCTCCCAGGTTCCTCACATGTTATGGTACACAGAAAGACACTAAGAAATTAATTAAGACATAGCCAATAAATAATACAGCTATCCAACCCACACATCCAATCCACTAAGAGAATGTGGCAGCAGAGGCATTTGAAGATTTCAGGGTAGACTGTCATGTTCTTTTAAGAAATCCAAAGAAATACTGAGACAGTAAGATATTGCTATCCAACTATTTCAGAAAAAATTACCCAGATGATGTATGTAATCAGCCATACATACCTCATTCAAACCAACTTTATCACCCCCTATAGTTCCTTCTCAATCTTGGGTTTTAGGACAAAAGCATGTAGAAATCAGTGTGGAACAGAAGTGCCTTCTGGCTTATGAGAGGCACTGGGAGTCCACAGGAAAACCAAAAACTCACCATCTCCTTTTCAAATTTGCTAGGAGGTGGAAGTCCCACCCCAAGAAATGGAACTGAATCTAACTAGAAACTGCAGCAGAGCTGAGTATGAGACTTATTTTACATAAAGACATTTCTACTCGAATCCCAACCTTACAGTGAATGCTTAACTATCAACTTCTGAGAAAGATAAAACAGTATTACTACAGACACAAGCTACTCTAAATTTAATATTACAGGCTAACGAAACAGGTGAAAGTTTTAACTTAAAGGGCACTTCTGGAGACTGATATTCTTCAATTTTATTTAAAAATCAAGCCAGGTGAGTAATTTCCAATAACTATGAAAATATAAAATTGGTTTCAATGACCTCAGAGATACATATGCTTATTTGTGGTTATGGCCCCAGGCAACCCTGAAATCAGCCATTCCATTAAGTCAGAAGCATGGCACACAGCCAAGCTCCTGTAAGAGTTAAAGGTCTTGCACACACTTTCTTTGACTGTTTATTTGAATAGAATGGTAACTTTGGGGTTTGGGCCACCCATCACTTATAGACCTCCCATAATATATAAAGGAATGGTTCAACTGAATCTTAGCATACACCAGTTAGCCTTGAGATACTAGCTCTTTAAACAAGATGTAAAATCATCAAAAACTGAAGCAACAGGGAAAAACATCACAACAGATTTTATCTGGAGATATTTTAATGTGTATTTTCCTCTATAGATGAGTCATGCAACAGTTTGCGTGCATTTTAATTACAATAAATAAAGTAAAATAAAGAATCTAAAAGCCCTAACAGAGCCAAAAGAAATACACAAAACTGTTCAATATAATAAAACAAAAAATAACAGTGACAATCATCACAAAACAAAGAAAGTACTTCAGGCCACCATACTGAGGTTTTGGGGTCTTTTGGGTTGGGGGGGGGGGGTTTCTGTTTGTTTGGTTTTCGGTTTGGGGTTTTTTAAAATAAATAAAATAACCTCTTTTTTCCCCTTTCTTCTCCAGGGTCACAAAAAGAAGCCGTAACAGCTAACTCATATTATCAGGAATACCACAATGACTTGAGGACATCAGAAATAAATTCTGATTTGAACATTTAAAAATAACTGGCACTGACAATAGTATTAAGGACACCCTAATACTAAATAAACATGCAATCAGGTTTTCATTCTGGGCTCCAGAGCCCCAAAAGTAATCAAGAATTACATTTTCATTCAGAAGCTGCAAATCTTTTTTTTTTTTAATTGAGGGAGGTTTCCATAATACAAGAAAACATCAGTGTATCCTATTTCAATCTGTACAACTGAAGTCTCTCAAGTAAGACAAATTCACAAGAAAAAAAAGCTATGCCAAATGATCAACAGGAGAAAAGATGTTTCAAAGTTGCTATCACACATAACAAAAGTTATATTTACCCTGTTTTCTTGCTGTAGGTACTGCTATCTACCACCACAGGTCTCTCTCAAGGAAGGAAGTGTCAAATTGACATAAATAAAGAGAATGAAGTTTTTAGAACTCGCTAATAGCAGTCACCCTGATTCATTCTGGAATTCATGGCCCCAGGTCTATATTTCAGACTGTAAACATCAAACAAAAGAAAGCAGCGAGCAAAACGTAATAAAATAGGGACCAAATTGTGATGATTTTTTCTTTGAACAGCTACTATAATAAAGGTTGTCAGGTACCAACTCTAGCAGTACCAGTTCCAGCCTGGTCAACTACCACTTTGAACAGTGTGTAATAAATTACACAAGTGTGTATATACATACACTACAATTGAGGAACTACTGGTTTAGATAGCTGATTAAGCGCTATCATCTGAAGTTTTCAATTTGGCTTCTTCATCACAAAAGGGTAGAAAAACATGACTTCTCACTAAATGCCAAGGAAGGGATCCAGTGCATCTCTCAGTAATAATAAAAATCAATTACTGAATCAAAAACTGAATTACTATTGTCGGTACAGTAACCTTTTATAAAGTGCTCATTTTTTTATGGCCTTAAATAAAGAGAGGAAAGTATGGCCAAGAATAGCAGACACTCTGAGTTCCTGAAAGTCCACCTTTCCTGGCGTCCAAAAGATTGCTAAAATAAGTTAATGGTTGCTCCAAACTGAATTCCACACAGCTCCTATCACTAAATGGACTAACTCAGAAAGTTTTTAGTTAAACACAGGGTAAAGACAATGCATCTAACCAGTTAGCACCTGTGATTTGAAAGACTGTATCTGAATTAATCCCGGAAAGTAAAAGAGGAACAAATTTTTAGGTTGCAAATAGAAGTAAATGCTTTAATGGTTAGCTCAGCTTAACTGTTCAAAAAGGAAGGAAAGAAAAAAAAAGCCAAACCTGCAGTAGGGTATTCACCACATAAGGTAGGGGTGGTAAGTACTGAAGTTTGTAGCGTACCTCAAGTTCATTAGGTTCTCTTCCTCAAAATAGCACAAAAACTATTTTGCAGATACCTCACTCTGATATGACACCCCACTGTGTTTCCTCCCCACCAGACATATTTTGCCTTTGTGGAATTAACTTAAAGCCAGGAACAACAATCCACCCTTCCTCTTGGTATTTATTACATGGCTTCTGACTGTCTGAAGGATGATGATGTCTCTTAGACATGTTTTTGTAATTTTTCAGAACTTAAATATATGCTGTGTAATTACTTTAAACCAAAGTTTCATGGTGATGTTTTTTCAAGTTCAACTGATTACAGCTTGTTTAATGGATCTTGAAGAAATACATTATTCACTTAATAAGAATTTATGCAAATCACTGCCACTAGCCTCTACAGAAGACCTTTTCAATTAATTATAATTACACTTTTTAGTTTTAGGCTTCTGAGTATTTTTTCTACTAGAAAATTATAAGCATGGATTGTTGGGTTTCTTTTTTGATTATGGGAAATGAAACTTCATTGTTGTGATGTTCAAACTCTTATACGAATGAACTTTAAGTGCAGAGTCCTCTTCGTCTCTGCCATTCAGATCAAATCTAAGTATATATCTCCAGATATCCATGATTCGAAAAAAGACAAAGCAAATTGGTCATTGGTGTTAATATATATACATAAATTACTTCTTGGTTTCAGGAGAGTGATTTTACAGGAAAAATAAATAAAATAATCACATATTGGCATGTCTTCCGAGCACTCTTAAAATGCTCATGAATACAGAAAGATCTCACTCTAAACATAATATTGTAAAAATATTTTTGGTATATATTTCATGGACGTTTCAATGTCTTATCTACTTAGCATTAACACAAAAAAACCTCGCTTAAGTGGATAATTGTTCTTTGAATATAGCCAGAAATATTTCAGTAAAGAAGTTGTAACAACTCAGAAAGAACAATGCAGTAATAATATTTAAACTATTTTTACAGGTACAGATTTGCAGTAAGGAAGATGGTGGAAATCTTTATATTGCACAGGTTATTATGATTAATTAGATTGTATACTAGAAAACTCCTTATATAAAAGTGAAATCCTTACTGCATTGCAACTGATTTCTTAAAACCAGGTGCTTTTAGCTCTTCCAAACAAAGAGCTACAGAGTAGCATTTTGGTTCTCATTTTACTAGCTAAGGCAAGGGAGGGAAACTGACAGTCTTTCCAACAGAGGGTCTTATTTTTGGAGAACAGCACAAGTGCAATGAATTTTGCATGTTCCAGTGGGGCTGGAACAAGGTAGAACCCAGCCTCTTTCTTGAGCAGTGAAATACCACCCCTGACCATAGGAATAACCCTGAATCACTCAAACTTCACCCGTTCCCTTCATCAAACTCATTATTAATTTGGCAGGAGAAGGAAAGACAAAGATAGGAAGCAACTGTGAGGCTCTTACCTAGAACTAGAATTCAGAGAAGCCCGTTTCTGTCTGCCCCTATTTCTCTCTTGAAGCCACTGGATTCCAGTCCTAGAACACCTGTGTTAAAAGCAGTCTAACATTCCTTTCATTATTCTTGCCCTTCACTAGGATTTCCCATTCCGGAGACCAATAGGGACAGAAATTAGGTAAAAAACTAATGACTGCCTCAAGCAATCCATGTCCTACAAACTTACAGCTACCCATTGATGACAACTTCCTTTACATCCATTTTTCAAACCTTCAGATATGGCATGTTTTCTGCTATGAAATGGAAGTTCTAATCCACACTGATGGCTGCAATCATAGCTCCTATTCACAGAACAGAGGAATTCATAATTGGACATAGGCATATTCCCTCATCCGTCACAGTTGTTTAATTATGTGTCATTTAACCAAAAATGAAAGAGCGGTTCCTCTCGGAAAAGCAAATGTGAAAATGGCTGACTGGTTCTAGGTTTATACCCTTCTAATCCAGTTCAAATGTGCTCACAAAAAGAAGTTATCACTCTCCAACTGTTTGCTCTACAAAATCAACCAGGCTTCTGCAAATCAAGATGTTTCCCTTTGAAGCCTATATGGCCTTGCCTTATGAGCAAAAGTTTAGTGAACTAATTACAACTGCAGTGACATTTATACAGTGCAGTGCTAAACATTACAGATCTCAACAAGACATGCATAGGAGTACATCTACTGTGCCCAAAACAGTAACACTCAAAATTAATGTACAGGACAATCAGCTTGAGTCAAACACAAAAACAAGTCTAAGGCTTTGGAGCAGCAAGCAGATTCATTAGGAATTAAAAGGCAAAGCAGAATATTAAATAGCCACATAAACAAGGTGAAACTATTCTATGCTTTTAATTTCCAGGCAAAATTTGGCAGCTGGAACGTCATTAGCAATTCTCTGGGTGATGTATGAACCAGCTCAGCCTCCCATGACTGTACCTGTTCTGCAGGGCCAGCAGTAGTAAAACTGACATTGTAGCTAGACTCATAAAGGCAGAGAACACCACTTTTCAACACCCTCAATAAAGTGACGTGGTTTATTTTTTAAGCAGCCACTTAGCCCTTTTGGAAGCGTGGTTATGGTCAGATGACAGAAATCATCTTTTGAACTTCGATATTCACTGCCAAGGGGATATTATGATGCAAACTCACATCTCCTTGTTTTGCCATTAACACTGTCTAATCTGCCAACTTCTTTCTAAGAGTAAAACGTATCTTGTTTTATAGAAAAATAACTTATATGCATCTACTGGGGATTATATTTTTAAATCCAAATAACTAAAATATTCACCAATATCCTAGTTCTCATTTACATGTAGATGTGGCACTTGGGGACACAATTTAGTGGTGGACTTGGACTCAATGATCTTAGAGATCTTTTTCAACCTAGAGGATTCTACAATTCCACAACTTCTAGGAAAAGGGGCAATAACTTACCAGCCACTGGAAAATAGGACTCAGGAGAAAAGTCCAAATGAGTAGATATCCAAAAACTCTTCAGTTCATAGGATAAAGTGGTTAGCATAAATAAAAACTCAGGTATTTCAAGACAAATATTCCTGTAAAGAATTATTTTTTAATGACTGATGCTTTATTGGCTAATTTTCATTTTTTAAGAGTCATCTAGCCAAACAAAGATAACCTAAAGGAAGATTATTACAGCAGCAGGAATCTAACATTCAGACAGGGGGTGTTTTCTCGTAAGTGATGTTTTCATGCACAAAAACATTCAATACTACAATGGCAAACTGCCTTTAAACATTGTAATTTCAAGAATTAGTGTTTCTGAGCCAAAAGTATTTTTCTGCTGTAAGACTTCAGACTTATTCTGCTCTGGTCAAACCTTTTAACATTTCTTCAGTTCTACATCAGATTACAAGACATTTCCCTCTCCTCCAGCTTTTTTTGTTTTTTTTTTTTGGCTTCTAAGTTCTCCCATTTTCACCTAAGAATGTAGGATTACTAAACTACATTTGGGAAAAAAATGTCACACAGTAATTATTACAATTACTTCCCCATGCTAAAGAAATGAAATCCCAATACAAAATCATCAAGTTGTTCAAATATATGATGGTCCTTGTCAGAAACATCAACTCTATCCAATAAATGTTTGGGATTTTTTTTTCCAAATCACTTTTTAAAGGAAAGTTTCTACCTCTCTTTTTCAGCTTTGATTACCCCACTGAGTGAAATTAACTGGCCTAAAAAAAATAGCCACACACATGCATGCAGCCACAGACATACATATTTCTTTCTCTGAACATGATTTACCAATTTAGCCACTCTGTATAAACCCCCACATTTTGAAGGCTCTCAAGAAGCTAAAGCTTGTTCTTAAAATGGGCAAAATTAAGTGGGAGAAGACACTTTTATGCCATTTTTCCTCTCATACAAAACCATTCCAAAATAGCTATGTATAAACTTCCTCTCAGTCAACAAAATGATGCTACACTTCATAGCCTTCCTGTGCACCTTTAGAAACAGAGGATGAAGTGGCTGTGGCACAGACGAGCTTGGAAGGAAAAGAAATTGTGTCAGAAAAACCTATCCATGATAAATTACACAGTGACTTCTCAGCTCAAGAGGTCAGAAATAAATGTAAACAAAAATACCAGTATGTAATCATCTTTGATATTCACTGTTATCACCTTAGTATGCAGAGAGTTACCAGATATAGTAACTCCTTTGATATTTATATGGAAAAGTCTTCATTTTAGAAAGAATATGATTTAGGACCTGACTAGTTGAAACTAAATGTTGGACAGAGTTTTTCCTTTCCAGTACTATAACAGAAGGATTTTTCCTCCCATATTTTATTTAATAGCAAGAAGCAAAGACATTTTAGTATATCTAAAAGGAATAGTAATCTTTTTTATTTTCCTTGTTTTTCCTCTTTACCCTACTTTGCGCTAGTGGTGAGTTTATGGACAACTGAAGGTGGGGTAAGGATTGGTTGGGTTTTAAGAGATGCTATAATAATCTAGAAATAAATCAATTCACAGGAAAAATAATGGTTTTTTCCTTGTTGATAGCTGAGTGAGTGATAGCGGTTCTTTCCTCTCTGACCAAGTGCTAAATTATGATGAGGTGTTGGCTCTTAGGAACTTAAACACTCTATTAAGCAAGTGATCAAAATTTCAAGCAATCTGCCTTTTTTGGATTATGTTAGTTCTTAATAGTCTGGCTAAGAATTTTTTCATGCCAAGTTCTGAAATCTTGGTTCTAAAAGCAGATCGGAAAACTTTTACATCTGACTGAGCTGTTGCGAATACACACCCCTCTATTTTTCCCCAATTACATCTGCAGGTGGGTCCTGGCAGCGCGTGTGCGGCGTGGCCCAGTCGCGGTCCCAGCAACGCGCGCGGCCCGGCCCTGGGCGGAGAAAGGAGTGAGAGAGGGGGAGCTTCACCGGCGTGGACTGTGCCCCCGTGGGAGATGAGAGGAGGAGCCTCAGAGCACACAGAGGAGAAGGACAACTCTAAACCTGGGCAGATGGAGCTCGCATAGCCCTGTAAGGCCATCCATCTAAGAGAAGGTCACTCTAATTAAACCTACATTCTGAGGACCTCGCTGCCACCGTCCAAGCTCGCTTGGCCCTGGCAGATGAACTTTAGGATTAAAGGGTGGGTTCAGTTCCGTGCATACTGTGTCTCACCTAAAAAATCCATTGCGCAGGCTTGAAGGCCTTACCCACATTTGCAAAGCCCTGCAGCCAGGCGAGGGTCGAAACGGCCATCTTCTACAAATGCAGCCACACTAAGATTTCCCAAATCTTCGTTCACGAAGCCTAGCCATGATGACATCAACAGGTTTATCATCAAGTACATTGTTGTTTTATGGAGTTTTTTGCATATGTATAAATTTCACGCCTTCCAATGTCTCTCTCTAGGCACCACAAACACATTAAATATATTTTTGCAAAACCCAGTCAGCATAATTTAGGGGGAGGAAGCAAAGAAACATGGAATTTTTCCTTTCATTGTACTGTCCCATTATGCCCAGAAGTCTTAAGAGCAAGCACAGTCATCTACTGTTCTACATGAACAAAAGTTAGCAAATTAGATTAAACTAAATTAAGCGGGTTTTTAATTTATAATGTCTTTGTTCAGTACTGCTGATGGGTATTTAGACACCATGTTTCTCACCTACAGTACTGTACAGGGGTGTTGTGAAAATTAATGTTAGTACAGTATTTCAAAAGTGTAAAATACTACATAAATACTAAAGGCATTCAGTTAATGTTAATAAGAGTAGTTTAGCTAAATCCCCATTCATCATACTAAATGTAAGCATTTTATACTTCTAAAGTTCACAAACTGTCTATAAAAACCCTGACAAATGCTTATTAGGCACTGAATAGAAAACTAAAAGTACAGACAGCCTCAAATTGTTTCTGTAATCAGTTTTGAATGAAGTCAGCTCAGAGCAGTCACCTCATAGGAACAGGAAGCCTCTATGAAATCATACTTCCTAAATCAAAGGGCAAGGACTCTGAGAGTCTTTTCGGTCGCCGTGACACAAAAAGCCATAGAGGGCAATGAGGCTGCTTTAACTGCTGTGAGTTTCGAATCACGTTTTAGAGGTCAACAATTATTAGCGGAGTAACAAAAAGGAGCTAGTATCTTCATTACTCAAAAAATCCGCTGCACTAGAAAAAGAAGTTTCCATAACACCTTCCCAACATCTCCTCCTTCCTCTCCACCACCAGTTTCTGAACACTATGATGTTGTTTGGTTTTCATACTGCGCTGTAAAAACTTCTATGCTCTGAAGTGTGAAAGGTCACCTGGAATAATCACATGTGGTACTGCACCTACCTGCTATACACATCCTACATAACCATTACGAATGTGAAAAATAGATTCCTTCATCTGTAATCAAATCAAGAAGAGAATTATGTTTATCAACCTTGCATTAAACAGTACAGCTGGAGGAAAAACATCACTTTTGGACAGCACTGCTAATTCCTCAACAGAAGAGATGGTTCTGTATGAAAGGTCCAATGCTGGGTGTTATACACAGTGTCCCATCTTCTTTTCAGTAGTCCTCCACCTGGCCATGCTTCCCAACAGAGAAGTTAAAAACCAAGACTCCACTATTTATACAAGTTTTTGTAACCCTCTAACAGGATAATTTATTCCATTCCAATATTAAAAAGTCTCTGTTTATCATGGTTTAACCTCAACTGACAAGTCACTTAAAATTTACATGGGTTACTAAAACCAGGTGAACCTATGCAGTGACAGATATATGAATGTAACTAACCCAAATCAGAGAATATTCTGAGTTGGAAGAGACTCACAAAGATCATTCAGTCCAACTCCTGTCCCTGCACAAGATAACCCCTAAAATTACACTGTGTTCCCAAGAGCATTGTCCAAAAGCTTCTTAAACTCTGTCAAGCTTGGTGCCATGACCACCTCCTTGGGGAGCCCCTTCCAGTGCTTGACCAACCCCACAGGGTAAAGAAACTTTTCCTAAGACCCAACCTAAAACTCCCTTGACACAGCTTCAGGCCATTCCCTCAGGTCCTATTGCTGGTTACCATAGAGAAGAGATCAGTGCCTGCCCCTCCACTTCCCCTCATGAGAAAGCTGCAGACGGTGATGAGGTCTCCTCAGCCTTCTCCAGGCTGAACACACCGAGTGACCTCAGCTGCTCCTCATATGGCTTCCCCTCAAGACCCCTCACCATCTTTGTTGCCCTCTTTTGGATGCTCTCTCATAGCTCTATATCCTTCTTACATTGTGGTGCCCAAAACCGCACACAGTACTTCAGGCAAGCACCTGTGGCTGGAACAACAAAGGGAAGATTCATATCAATACTTGTGTAACCAAAAAGGACTGAAAATATTTAAATTGTTCTAGGTATGTATACAGAGGATAGAGGTATTACTGATCTTTTCCATCATCTCTCCTGCAGAGAAATCAGTAAATATAGTAGTAGCTACATAGAAACATGCCTAAATTTAAACATCTCACAGCTGTGTAATAATGAGCCTCATTGAACAAGCTGGTCTGAAGCTACATTAAACAATTCACATTTTCAAATCAGCATCAAAAATAGAAAAATCATACCTTGTATATGCACTCACAAGATCAATAAGAAATCAATGTCATTCTCTTTGCTACCACTTTCAGACTATCCTTTTATATTCTGCAGAAGTTGACACATTTCAGGGTTCAAATGTCTGGTATTACTACAGCAATGTCAAAGTTTGATGCAACACGAACAAGAAAAGGGTTCCTGGCATTCACACGTCATTTAAATCTCTAGTTCCAGATGCTTGGCTTCAACAGTAACATTAAAAGAGTCATGACTTCATTTCAGAACATCATTTCTGTTCTTAAGACTTTGGTAGCAACTTTCACCACCAGCAAGTTTTATATTCATACAAGGCAATAGTGGTCAGTCAGATGTTGGTTTAGGAGCCCATACCTGAAAAGACATCTGAATACACACTGAAGTCCTGCCATCACCACTCAGACAAGTCATGCACACTCGTACCTGTTCCCAATTGCAGTGCTATTTATGCACCTGATTTCTAGAGCTGAAGTGAGTCCACTACATCTAATGGGACCCATTTATTGGCACCTCCAAGCCTCCAGGGTCTTCTCACATTTCTGTACAAATCATAGTCTATCAAAAGGAACACTGTTAACTATAGCCAGGATAGAGTTTTTGCCAAAAAAACAGTAAAGAATACAGTCCATTTCATTTTCAGAGTAAGATTTCCCTTTAAAAAAGGATGAAGAGATTGCTAATCTAAGCAATTTGAGAATAAATTTGAGTAACTATCATACTCTAATGGCAATTAGACTACTCCTAGAATACTCCTCACCATTCTACATTAAATAATTGCTTTCCATTTTCATTTCACGTGCAAATAAAATACTTGAAAAAGTGAACATATTAGAACCCAAAAAGCTAGTTGTTTAGAGATATGGCTTTTCTTTTATGTTATTAAGCTAAAAATAAGTTCTCTTTACAGTGTCATTGACAAAAATCACATTTTAAAATTTCTGTGGAGTTCCTGCCTTTTCATGCAAATATTTTATTTTAATTAAATAATTTATTTTAATTCAAGTTGATTGAATAATGCAGTAGCAATAGTTTAGTGCATCTGCCCCAGGCTTTTTGCAAGACCTGCCCCAAAGAGACAAGTCAAAGACCCTGTTACTGAAGCAGTTTATCTATCCCAAGTCAATTTTTACTTCACGCTCACTCTTCTTTTAAAAATATCAACAACAGGCATAGAATAAAGCAGCAAGCAATCAGAGGGGATAAATACAAACCCTATGAGTTACATACAGAAAGAACAATGTGGGCAATACTTCAGCACACAACAGCACAGTAATCTCTAGTTTCTCTGTTTTCAGACTTTCAGGATTATTGAAAGCAAGAATGAAAATCCAGGACCAAAAATATAGTAATTACAATAACAACATATGAAAAAATTTGCCACAATTCTTTTAAATATCTAATCACAAGGATGTGCCTAGGGGCATACTTACTCACTTTGAGTCAGATTTTATTAATTAAGGTTCTGTCACGAACAGTACAACTATTTAACTTGTTGCTGGTTCACTGCTTAAATGATGTGTGTTGTACATTTTGTTAGGGAGACGGGTAATAAAGTTGTCCCCTAACATCAGCTTCGGGTCACATTGAACCACCTGGAAGAGCAGGAAATTATGCCTTCAACGCCCCAAAGACCAACAGAAACCTCACAAGGTGGAGGAGGTTTTAGAGTTGGCTTTACCAAACATGTTACCTCTGTGGTCTAATGAAACATTGCTTTTAGAGGACCAGTACCGATCAATACCTTGGTGGTGTCACATAACTCAGACTACCAGAATTTAAATGCCTATTGAAATCATCGAAATACACAAATAAATTCTTTAGGGATCTAACTTTAGGAAACCTCTTGACTCATAACTCCTTCTTTGTAGTAAAACAATTTTAAAAAAATTATTTACCTTGCTGTAATGACGGGTCCTACATAGACCATGAGGAGCTCAAGTGTTATAGTGATCTATGTACACATACAATGTTAATGGAGAACTCAGTTTCAAATGCAAGAAGTAAAACCAAGACAGAACAAGCACTAACTTGCTTGACAAATGAAAATAATTACAAATAGTTCTTCCTCCTCCCTTTTTTTCATCATATATTTTCTTTGGAAGACATTAGTTTGATGGGATGGAGAGGGATTATGTCATTAATGGGAAGTGGACAAGTAATATTACTATGACATTATACATTTTCCTCCTGTGGAAAAGAAAAATAGCAGCTCAGTGTTTGGGCCTCCACTTGAGTTCTGCACTGAAGGTACTCATTCCTGTAGATGGTCTCATCTGGGAATTTTCTTCTGTTGAGGGAGGAGAGAAATAAAATTCTACTTATTACCTAAGCAAACATAATAGTCCTGGAAGGTGCTAATATTTCCACTGAACAACATTTCAGGGCAGAAAAAATTGAAAAGACATGTAAAAGAGCTTTTAAGATTTAAGTAAAGTGCACGTGTGGGTCTTGCTTCACTGATGAAAGTGGGATTTTGACAAGGAATTAGCTTCAGAAAGATCTGGATCTATTTGAATAGCCCAGCAGTATGAAAAATGGAAGTTCAGTAATGAATCAGTTGGCTTTGCAAACAATCACTTTTCATGCCAAATTCTCCTTGTGTCCTTGTAGCACATGAAGTTATAGGCTTTAAAAATACCAAATACAATGCAAGAATTGCTGCTCTGTGATTATGTCTATGACCAACACAATAACAAATATCAGTCAGTACGTTACCCATGAATTTCTTTAAAATCTAGTTTACTTGACAGAAGTTTGGAAGTGGTTGCTACTGAGCAAATATGTCCAGTGCCTGCCTGTATGTACAGAAGAATTCTTTATTCACCCATATATACTTTATTTGTAAATATTGGATTGTGCATTACTAAGAATACTAAAACACCACTTTTATTGTTAGAAAAATAAATCTTGTTTGCCCCTTTCGAAACCAAGTATCTGAAATGTTCATGTTTCACCACTTACTTGAAATAATTGGAAGTCTGCAATTATCAAGCCACTAACATTTTTATGGCACCCCAAGTGAGATGGCACATGAAAATCTTTTTAAGCATGAAAACAAGATGTGTGCATTTTTCATGATTTTCAAAGACTGTCTGGAAAAAGCAGCAGGTGGAGGAAAGCAAAGGCTTTCCAGTTAACAAAATGAAAAGTATGAGAAGCAATACAGAGTGCATGCAGATAACATATTTTAATGATCTGCATTTGTAAGCGGAAGCTATCGGTACAAGAACCCTTAATTTCTCATCATTTTTTGAGCTAATCAGCTTGAATTAGGCCTATAACACTTCTGATAATTCCTGAAGTTTTCTTAAACTTTCTCTTAAGTTTATTCCCTACCTCTCTATTCAGACTAAGGAAGAAGCGGCAGCTCAGTACTTTCTGAATAAGTAGCAAAGACATCTCTGTTCAATTCCTTCCTAGGTTAGCTCGAAAGGACTTTTATCCAAATGATTTTATACAAATGCAAATGTCCCCAGTTCTTAGAAGTCTCACATAAAAGTCTAACACATCATTCCATGGAAGCAGCATCCAGGGAAAAAGGCATCTATTCACACAACAAACACACACTTATGCGTGGCTTCACAACACAACCCATGAAGAGAGTTGTGAGGCTGTTCTGCCAAAGGCAAATTAGACCCTATGAAAGGGACTGCCTACCTTATAAAGCTGGTACTGAGAATCTGTTTCTTATAACACAGTTTGCAAAGCGTAACAGAGCTCCTCTGTCCTCCCACATTTCTGGACTACACACCAGTAGATCAGTGAAAGGTCACAGATCTGTGAATCAGCTGTGTTTGATACGAGGAGGAAGCAAGGCTGTGTAGTCAGTGTATGAAACATTTGGACCACAGCAGGAGAGCATACAGTAAGGGCCAAAAGAGTAAGCTTATGCTGAGCACATAAGACATAACAGGTCTGTAAAAGTAATGACTTCCAGCCTTCAAGAAGTACTCTGTGGCATTCCAAATCAATGTAACAGCAGTTCTTTGCCTGCCCTGACCTCTAAGATGTCATCCTCTAACAAATAACCCAGAGGACTATTATGTTGTTGGAGTTTTTTTTATTTTATTATGAGAATACAGAATTACTTTTTGGCCAGAAAGATAAGATGATTTAGGTGTGAATAAGCATATCTTACTGAGAACTTTCAGCAGAAACAAAAGTACAAAACAAACTTTACAGCAAGAGAAAGCGAACAACAGCAGACAAATGCTTTGCAGAAAGCATAACCATCCTGGATGCTCTTAGCTGTACAAATGAAGGAAGCACTGTGACACTCCCCAACACACACACACACCTCTCCCCAGCTCAAGATATGTCACTATTTGCTTGGAGCCACACATGACCAATTATATTCCTTCAACAAGGACTGTCCAAACAACCATAAAGACCTGCATGGTCACCTTTCCCTGCTACCACCAAGCCACAAGAGGTGAGGGAGGAAAAAGAGCATGAACCGTGAACCAAGTCTTAAATAAAGGAAGAAAGTGAGAGAAATTTAGTTGTTTGTAGTTGTGATGAAGGAAGAACAAGAATCAAAATCACTTCAAGTCTTAAGCAGTGCAAATGTACCTGCCCAAAAGGACCCGGTACCCCAGACAGATCATGAGTGTGTTGCAGCTCAGTATCCGCAAGTCCACAGGGATTCTCAACCCTACTGCTGGGCTCTCACCACAGCGGGGAAGAAACAACTCACAACTCTCCTCTAGCTTACCTCTTGGGTCTTTTGAAGGAGCATTTAAAAGCATCAGCGCTTACACCTAACATTTTTATCTTCCCTGTACATGTACCTAACTGAACACCTTCCTCAAGCACCAGTTCTCCTACAAGGCAAGTTCCCTTCTTGACTGCACTCACAGGAATCTGTCACCTCTGAGTGCTAAGGAACAGCATTACGCTCCAGGAAAAAAAGGAAGGAATTTGGTTTGTGCTAATATATCCCTTTGTCTATTTGAATGAATCTGCAGCACAAGATCTTCCTCCTGGGTGTGATCACACTAGATGCTACACAACAAAGTCCATTCTCAACTGGAACCCCTTCACAACCCTGGAGCAAGTATAAGTGACAGAAGACCTATGATCTCTCTATTTTCTTCTTAATTATGGAGAAGGTTGGGTGTTTTCAGCTGGAACATGGTACCTCACTTGGGAGGAGGCAAGGGAGGGTGACAAGGAACAGCTTTAAGTTTTAAGATATTTAAGACACTAGTTCTTGTATAAAAGAACAGCTGCGTATCTCTGCTTATCTTACTGAAAGAAGCATATCAAGACGAAAAGCAGTGGTGCTCATTATCAGCCAAAGCAATCTGCTATGAATTACTTACTCTGTTACCTCAAACACTCTAAATAAATGGTATTACCCAACTATTTCCCAAAAGAACAGACTCTACAAAGAATTAAGCAAACGAAGCCAAAAGACAAGGTCTTCAGCTTCCCAGCAGCCTTCTGACATTGAAATTTATTATCAGGTTATTAATAGAACTAGACATATCCCTTCTTCAAAGCTATTTTACACTCTTCAGAGAGGAATCCATTGTAATATTTAGTATAAAATCATTATTCTTCTGCTTTTAAAGTACTTTTCTAAATAAAACCAAGCTTTGAGTGATCCACATACTTGTATCCCCATATATACCCACGTAATTAGTGCCACAATGTATTTAAATACTGAAACACAAGGATCTACCCAAGTACACCAGCACACGATCTTGTTGCAGACCATCTTCTTTTCTCTCACATGACCTTTCTCCTTAATTCAAAAAGTTTATAATCAAAATAACACCAGATAAGAAATTCAAGTATATGACACATGCATCATGCTTTAAAATACCAATGGCCTAACCCCAAATAATCCAAATTTCTAAATATTAAACCAGTAAGGGGTTTGCATATGGCAACATTTAGTCTATGCATACCCACAAATCCTGTGATCGCAAAACTGTTGCCCATGATCTCCTACGAAGTATCAATGTGGCAAGTTTACATTAGAATAGACAGAAGACAGAATTTCAATGGTTTTGAATTTCAACTGACAGTGGCAATGCTCTGAAATTTTTTAGACAAGGATAAACCCAACTTTGCTTTTCAACACACCAGCTACAAAACTTGCTATATCTATGCTTGCTGCTAAACAAAAAAGCTTTTACTTCTATAAATTGTAACTCAGTTAAAACAAGCAAACAGCCTACTTAGCTCTCCCATTTGAGAGGATCAGGAGGAACTGTGAAACAGGGCAAAGAACCCAAAATAAAAAGTAGCAACTATGTTAACTGTTGAAGGGCCTGAAAAGCTGAGAAAGTAAAATCAAAGCCAAATGGATGATACCACAGCAGAAAACTACGACATAAAAGAAACACTGTAATAGCACCAAATTAAAAAATAAACTATTTTACAGTTTCTTATATGCTGAATTAATTATGGCATATAGAAAGAAGGAGGATCCTTTATTCAGGAAGATTAAAATCCTGTAAATTACCTTCATGGTGCAATTTGCAGTAACCAAATGTATATGCTTTACAATAAAAAGCTGTAACCTATGTAGATATAATTTCATTTGCTTTGCTAGTAGGCATGAGAATAAAAGAACACCAGTGATACAAATTCACTGGAAAATGTCTAGCTGCATCATTCATTACTACACACCAACTTGAATTACGATTTTCTGCTTACCCTCTTTTATTGAAGGGTATGTTGTAGCATACTTAAAAGTGAAAAATATCTGAATGTTGAGGACCATGAGGTTGAATATACATGGAGATATTAAGCATTTTGACAAGCATTACAGGGATGAAAAGAAGTACAGACATTTGTATGAAATATTGCCTCTCTCCGCTCACAGAACTCTTTGGGAGAGTTAAGAAAACACCGGACAAGGAAGAAGCCCTGAATGTAGGTTACATGTCCTACATCAGAGGCTATTTAAAAAACAAACAGAACAAAATACAGCCTTGGTAACCACAGAATGAGTAGTGAAGTCCTGTTATAGCTTGAAAGCTGGCCAACAGGTAGGAAGCAAAGGAGTATTAGTAAATGGTAGACTCTCATCATAGAAAGAAGTTAACAGTGGTGTGCCCCGGGGAGCTGTGCTGGGACTTACACTGTTCCATGTATTTATTAATGACCTAGAGGAGGTGGAAAAAATGCTGATGGCAGGAAATTATGTAGGTTAGTCAAGATGAAACAGCACTGTGCAAAGTTCCCAAGGAGCCTAGCAAAACTAAGCTGGAGGTAAATCTTCCTGCATGTTTAAATAAAACACATGTAACTTCATGAAAGACAAACTGCATGTACACTCCTAGGTTTACAGTCTATTTCTTAAAAATCTGTTCGCTACCATGTCTGGTGCAAGTAAGATAGTAAGTCTTACTTTAATTTGTATAAAGTGGGAGTAACCATTTATGTTGATGAAAATTCTGACATAAGAATTGAGCAAAAGGAGAATCAAATCTTCTAATACTTTCAAACAGAGCTAAATGCAATAGAAGAAAGATTAAAATAGGAAAATACACGTATTATAGTACTAATAAGTAAACTAAAGGTTTGCTTTCATCTTAACAGATTCAAGTTTGATGATTTTTTCCAAAAAGACAGTGAATTTCCACTACTGTACACTGGTTTTGATAAAAAGCTCAAGAGCTCAGTGCTGCCACGGAAGAAAGAAATTAAAAGAAAATGGTATTTTCATTTAAAACAAGGCAGGTACAACAAACACATAAACCATATGAAAGGCTCAGAATAAATTCTTAATACTCACTGCAATGTCTTTAGAAAGATGGAAAAACCACCTCTGTTTTTGCCCATTTTATCAAATTATTGAAAAATGGGAGTAACGGCAAAAAGCAGTAACAGTGAAAATGACAAGGTTTGCTGGGTTTAATCCAACAGTAAAAATTAATGCCAACTCCGAAGAGCTGAACAAAACCCCCATGATATTTTGCAGGTAATTAATTACATGAAAAAAATCACTTTTAATAAATCCTAATATATTCTACATTTAGTCAAGCAGAACAAATCCTGAGTATACCCCCATAGAAAGTAATGAACTTTGACCTAGCTATTGCCCATATAGAAAAAAAAATCTCAGAAGTTATTAGATATTCTTAAGCTGGAGTTTTAATGCTCATTTATTATGAAATTTAAGTAGAATGTAAGGATATTTAAAAAAAAAAAACATTATCTCATGCTATATACTTATGTGTGCACCCAATTATTTATTTATTTATTTATTTATTTAGAGGCCACTGTGCTTAATTCTATTTTCCTTTTCTTAAAAAAGGAACCAGAAATCATATAGATAGAAAAAAGACCATCATATTTCATGCATGAAGCAGCTAAACAAACCGAGAACTTTCAACTTGGAAAAAAATAACACAAAAAAGCCACGGAACAGATATGCCTAAACATTTCATGACATGTAGGAAATGAAATACAAAGTAAGGTTTTCACTTTACTCTAACACACGCTTTGATGGGTATTCAGTGCAGAACCAAAACACAGATTCTTGCTATCATGGTTCTAGGAAAGTATCACTGAGTTTTCCTCTGCTCTCATTCACACCTCTGCTCACCTGCTGTTCATTCCTGTGAACAAAATAGTAAGCCAGATGGATCTAGTATGACCACTCTCACATTCTTATTACTAGGGAGAAAAAAAGTTAATGATCGATGAATGCTGGGAAAATTATTAAAGAAATTACATCTTGGGGGTTAGAATTTGCACAAGCTAGCATTAAAACACAATAAACTGCCATATACTGTTTTTTAAGTGCTATAATATAGAATTCAAATGTTGCTGATAATTAGCATCACAGAACTTACTCTCCTTAACTTAAAATGCTTATTAATAATTTTAAACACAGTCATACAAAAGGCATCACGAATGACAACTTGAAGGCACAGACACCACAGCAAAAGACACAGATCTAGACATTTAGTACTAAAGAAAATGTTCTGTTACACCTCAAGTTTGACTCTACCTTGCATCACAGTCATTTATACCAACAGCAGAAGTGTTGGTAGAAAAGACAGAGAAATTCTAAAACACTGCCAAATTAGAAGGTAGTAGCTTACACCTACTCTGCAACAATCTGAATAGCTGCAGAGTAATTGAGCATTAAGACCTGATTTACTGTGAGAAAAAGGGATGGAAAATGTCCAATTATTTAATGACCTTTTCCAACCCCATTCCACTGGAAAAATACGTAAATAAATAAAACATTCCGAATGCAGCAAGAATAATGAAACAATGCTCTTACACAAAACTAGTTGGGGAAGAGAGCTCTCTTAATTTAGAAAAAAATTAAAAATAACAGTTTTCACAGCAGAGGCAAGAAAGTGAAGTAGGTGGAATTAGCTCTTGGAAGATATTAACTCCAATAGTTTAGTAAGACTAGCAACATGGATAAGAAACAACATCCACAGTTAAAATAAAATAGAATTATAAAGGGTATCAATACTCAAGTTCCAGGTGTTTTTTTCAACAACCTCTACGTAGTCTAATTTTATATTTAGCTATAAAACTAGAGATCTTCACACTAGTCTTTACATAACCGACACTTCCCACATAAGTAGATCTTAAAGTTTTTAAACAAACTTTTAAGCTACCCCTTTCATCCAATGGTATCAACGCACTAGTTTTGAACTCAATATTAGAAAGGATTTTATGTTTTATCAAAATGTTCAGGTAACAGATTCAAAGAGTTACAGGTTCTAAGCAGATAAGAGTCTAACTTCTTTTTTCTTTAACAGAGTAAAAATGAAGCTGTTTGGAAGCAAAGCAACACTCAGGAAGATGCCTGTAAACCAGAGAGTGATGAAGGCTGAAAACCTCCATGCTGCTTTAGGAAGACAAAAGCAGCACTGTGATTAAAAACATCTGAAGAGACCTTATGTGTCATGACATTTTTCTATACTACAGTTCTTTCTCTTGCTCACTTAGTAAGATATCTTATAACCATAGTCACAGACAAGGTGCATGCCAAATACATCAGCCAAAGCACTCTCTTTTAAAAACAACTGAACAGGGTTTCCTGTTTAAGAGCAATTTGGGGCTGTGATAGGATCACAGAAAGCTCAGCAGTAATCACACACAGCAAAGATGCTGGAAAGAAATGCACACACACATGAAATCCACATTCCTACACTACAAACCACAGACACATGCACTAAAAAGCTTTTACTCCTATTAATTATTCTTCTATGGAGTAATTTTTCAATCTGATGCACAAGAAGATGACTCAAGACCAGGAGATTTTTTTCAATCCCTCTTGGCAATCCACTTATTATAGTACTTCTCTAAAGATTCAAGTATACCAACAAACTTTTAACACAGTAACTGTGTTCACACATATAACATAATAACAGTTCAGTGACTAGTGAAATTATGGAGAAGATTATTCTGGGATATTGAAAAACACCTGAAAGACAACACAATCATCTGTCATAGCTGGGAAAAGTCCTGCTTGTCAAACCTAATTTCCTTTTACAACAAGGTGACCCACACAGTTGATCAAGGGAAGTCAGTTAGGTGATGTAATTTTTTTGGATTTCAGTAAAGCTTTTGATACTGTCTCTCACAGGATCCTTCTGGACAAAATGTCCAGCACACAGTTGGATAAACACATCATGCGGTGGGTGAGCAATTGGCTCACAGGTCAAGCACAGAGGGTGGTAGTGAATGGGATAAGATCAGACTGGTGACCTGTCACTAGTGGGGTTCCTCAGGGCTCCATCTTAGGCCCTGTGCTCTTCAACATCTTCATAAATGACTTGGATGCAGGACTGGAAGGGATACTAAGCAAGTTTGCAGATGACACAAAATTCAGCAGAACTGTTGACTCCCTCGAAGGCAGGGAGGCCCTGCAGATACACCTCAACAAATTGGAGGACTGGGCAATCACCAACCATAGGAAGTTCAACAAGGGAAAGTGCCGGATTCTGCACATGGGATGGGGCAATCTCAGAAGTACACATAGACTGGGGAACGAGATGCTGCAAAGCAGTGCCGTGGAAAGGGACCTAGGGGTCCTGGTCAATGGCAAGTTGAAGACGAGTCAGCAGTGCCCTGGCAGCCAGGAGGGCCAACCATGTCCTGGGGGCATCAGGCAAAGCATCGCCAGGTGGTTGAGGGAGGGGATTGTCCTACTCTGCTCTGCACTGCTGCAGCCTCACCTTGAATATTGTGTGCAGTTTTGGGCATTGCAATATAAGAAGGATATTAGGCTATTAGAGAATATCCAGAGGAGGGCAATGAAGATGGTGAAGGGCCTTGAGTGTAGAACTGCATTAGACAGATTTTCAGGTTTCAGTACTTGAGGGGAAGCCGTATGAGGAGCGGCTGAGGTCACTTGGTCTGTTCAACCTGGAGAAGAGGAGACTGAGGGGCGATGTCATCATGGTCTACAGCTTCCTGATGAGGGGAAGTGGACAGGCAGACACTGATCTCTTCTCTTTGGTAACCAGTGACAGGACCCAAGGGAACGGCCTGAAGTTGTGTCAGACATTTAGGTTAGATATTAGGAAAAGTTTCTTTACCCAGAATGTGGTCATGCACTGGAACAGGCTCCACTGGAATCAGGGACGCAGTCAGCACCAACCCTAAGTTCAAGAAGCATTTGGACAATGCTGTTGGGCACATGGTGTGAGTCTTGGGGCTGTCCTGTGGGGCCAGGAGTTGGACTCAGTGATCCTTGTGGGTCCCTTCCAACTCACGATATTCTATGAATAATAATCAGCCTTAGCCTGTTGGATTCTAGGTTGCTATTTACAGTTTTTAAAAACAGTCAGCAGGAAAGTAAGTTTTCTATCTTAGCTGACTGGGTCTTTTAGCATTGCCTAATCAGTTCCAAATAATAAAGCTCACAGTTCCCAATTAAAAAGGGACCGTACATAGTCCTCTTTGCTCACAAACTTCACTCAATAAAGCACTTAGGTCTCACTAACAAAATTTTTCAAGTTTTTGCAGACTATTTCCTTGACTGAGCAAACTTTACACACCAGTAAATATTCATCTAAAACTGCTTCAGCTGATTTTAAGTATGGATATTTTGGAATTATTCATTTGATGCATACATAAGGTAATCTAACAGAAACTAATTTCTGTGCCTTTGCTCACTAAAAGTAGCTTGTATTTTAAAAACAGTTTTCAATTTATAACGGACTAATAAGCAAACTTTATTATATCACTCCTAAGACTGACCAAGAAAAAATAAAACAACACCAAAAAAAATCAAAGTGTCTGCAGTTTTTGAATGCCACCATCATCAGCCTTTCTCAAATTAGGAAACTGACACAAAGAAAAAGATGGAAAACTATGAACAGAAGTTTTAGTTAGTATGCTTTCCAAGCCATTCCAGCTATCTAAGTTCATACTTGTCAAGTCTACACTTACTTACTGGGATGGACCCAGGCAACTCTGTTTTCTATCAGAGTATCTGACAATATATTTACAGGATATTCTAGTTGATTTGTGCAATATAACAATGTTATACTAATTATTCAGAAACAAAAAATTCTATTGGCAAGATTCATAGTTTTAACCAGCTCCACCATGACAAGGGAAGACTAGAAACAGGTCATTTGAGGATAATTTATACATTGTTTTTTGTTCTATTCATCCAGCTGCTGCAAAATATTCAAGTTATTCTGTAAAGCCCTGACACCGAATGCCTATTAGTTCCTCTGTACTACTTTTAGAAAGAATACAAAGGCAGCCCAGCACACAAAAAGTCTTACACTACTTGAATCTCCAACATAATAGTCTTTTATATAGCACTCTTGTGTTTTGAATCGACAGCTACAGTTAAAAAAATTAAAGCAGAATGTGACCAAAGTCAGGCAGGACACCAGCATAACTGCTTTATGACTGTGTTATCTAGCTAGTTGGAAAGCAAGCCAACATTACAGTGTTTGAGCACTTGATATCTTAACCTCATCGCTTAATAACTACATAATGCAGCTCGTATGGTAACTGCTCAGAGTGCAGGCAGTTAGGGCAACTGGGAAAATGTGTGTTTGGGACCACCAGTGTGGTCTTTGGACAAGATCCTGCTTTCAGGAGGACATGACTGAAAACAGCTTTCTAATTAGCATCAGACAGGCACAAGTTTGAGCAGAAAGACAAGGGTCAACAGACTGAAGAGTGGGTCAAGCCACCAAAACTCTATGGGACAATACACAAGCTACAGGGCAGCAAAGTTTCTCGTCTGCGTAAACAATAAGCTATGTTAAAGTTTCCAAACTCTCCGACTCCCTCTCTCCCTTCCTAAAGGGAAGAAAAAAATTAAATGGCTCTGTTGTCAGTGTGACATGATCACTAATTTGCAGTTACAAATTTCTGAATAAACATAAATAAACAGAGGCCAAGTCCACATCACTTTCAGCCAAAAAATATTTATGTTGTATATAAGGGCCCAATTAGCTGAGCATTAAGTACAAATATTCCCTCAAAAATTTTCACACTTCACATTATACAGAGGATAGAAAATATACAGAAATATTTCTGGAAGGAATCACTTGTACCTATTCAACTACTCTGATTTATTTTATTAAAGGATTGATGCTTTAATTGAAAGGTAAAAAAAAAAGAAGCTATTCATGTAAACTTCAGAAGGTTTGTTTTTTAAAAGCAGAATTACTACTGATTGTTGCTCCTAAGTAAATGCTCCACAACCTTGAAGGGATTCTCCAGTGCGATAACGCACTCCAAACTTTGTATGCCTCCCTTTGAGAAATAAGCAATCATCTGACCATTTTCAACACTGGCTTTAAGTGAATCATGCCCAGATTGCCTATTTTCCTCCACTGGCTTTGAAGGGAGTCCAGAATCCTAGCTTAGATGTTAACATACACATTGAAGCTCTGTTGTTGGTGGATTTCTTTTTCCTTTTCAAATTTCATTTAAGAGTGAGTTAGTTTAGCTAAGCTGTTACAATTAGGGCATTGTACAAACTTCACATCTTCCTTAAACTTTGATGACATGCTTGTCCTTTTTCAGAAAGGTCAAAATTTCCAGTGGAAAAAAAAGAGAGAAAAAAAAAAGGGTTGCTCTTATCAGAGAACCAAATCCACCTGCAGCTGCTTTGCTCAGGAATAAGCTGTCAGCAGTCAGAGAGACCATTGCTTCTCATGGCTTCCCTGGCATCAAGTCAAGCTACTCTAAGCTCTAAGGGTCAAACCTCAATATATTGCATACCAAAAGCAGGAAATGGCAATGGGAAATGAGTCTATGCTGGGAAGATCTGGAGGGCAAAAACCAGGTTTACATACACGGGAGGAGAAGGGAGTTGAGGCAGTAGGAGAGCAAGGGAAGAGCTGGATCAGTGAAGGGTAGAGGAATGCAGGGCACAAAAAAAAAAAAAAGGTGAATGGAAAATGAAATTATATACCAAAGAGATTATGAGTCTTGTCATATTTGGTGTTTTGTATTGATTATTATAAAACATATCAGAATAAAAATTATCATCCATGTGTTAACTGGAGAGGAAAAAGAAAAACAACAACAACAAAACACTCCCCAGCACTTAAATCTTCTAATCAGTTAGGGAACTTTGTTGAAATGCAATGAATAAAGAGCAAGCCATCACGTAATTATTTTATTTAAGTAGGTATACACTGCATTGCTAATAAAAGCCACACATTTATAAACAAATGGGAAAACATTATTTTACATTAAAAGGAAAGAAAAGGACGTGTTTTTAAAAATACTTCCACATTTTTGAAGGTTTTGGGAACTATCACTCAATATGTTTTTCAAAATATCCAAGTGATTAAATGACATGACTACTAAAAATATAATGAGAGTAAGAGTTAACAGCTGGTCACTGTTCCAAAGACAGTGTAAGGATACGCATGAATGGAACCAGTGCTTAGTGACCAAGAGGAATGAACCAAAACACTAAGATAATTCTAAAACTCTAAATTCACAAGGGGAGGTGGAAAAGGACTGAAGCCCTGGGAGGATGAAAGAAAGGTTTGTTTTTAAGAGTCAAATCTGAAGTCATCATTCAAGCAAAATGAACATCAAAGAGGAATTTCAGACAAAGTCAATACACAACATGACCAAATATTGTAGACTTTAGACTACTTCAAACCTAAAAATTCAGGGCAACAGATGTTCCAGAATAATATAGGTCAGGAACAGCAGTGCAGCATGCTAAAATAAATCAGTGCTTTCATATTTGAATGTTGTTTACAGATAGATGAATTGGAGAGGGAATAACCTTGCCAAACAGAGCAACGCAATGCTCTTCTAAAGTAACACCTGTATTTAACTGTTTATTAACTGCCATATTTCCTATATTACTTATTTTAACTTAACTACAATGAATGCTCTAGAGATTAATTCCTATTGGTTCAAGTTAAGAATTTAAGAAATGCCTCATTCTATGTCTTAAGAGTGACTACTAACATGGTGCATGACTTTCAGGAAATTTTCTCCCAAGAAGGGACAAAAAAACAACTTCTGATCATAGTATTATATATGCCTAATAAATGCCATATGTATAATGTGTTAATGTATTCAGTTCTCATTTCAGTCACAGATTTTGGAGCACATTCTTTTGTCTTGAAAAACAAAGTTGTTTTTTTAAATGCAATTTGGTTTTAATAGCTTCTCCTTAAGGAGCAGTTTTGAATGTAATGGGGCAAAAAAGAATTTTTTTTCTCCTTGCTTATGTGCAGTATCACACTATTCTGCTTTAAAGAATGGAGGAGAATTTAAACTTCAGGGAAAGCCCATCTAATTTCCCTTCTCAAGGTCTACTATTAAAGTAAAAAGACTAATTGTTTTGAAGCTTCAGGAGATTTATTTTCAAGAATCTTTAAACCAACAAGTTAAGCAAAGTTGAGGTGGGAGAAAAGACAGAAAATGGAGGTGGCAATTAACTACAACATTATCTAAGCAAGTATTAACTTGTGTTAAATATTTCAATCACAGAAATTAAGGAACAAATGTTGTAACAGCAGAATATCCACTCTGGTTTTAGCAATTCATTGGCACCTTTCAAAATAGCAGTTTGGGTTATGATTGAAAAGGAAGACCACAGATTTTAAAATTTACTTCAGAAATCATACTTTAATGATTGTACTCTACTGTACTGTTGAACTTTAATGATTGTAGCATGGTAAGGAGGGATGGGATCCACTTGTCTAAAAAGGGTAAGAGAATTATTTGGCAGCTGGCTGGCCAATGTGGTGAGATGGGCTTTAAACTGAGGGATTCGGGGTAGAGGGTCCAAAGTGGCAATGCTCATGCTATTGCTTCCTCCTGGCGAGCAGGCCATGACAAATAGTGCAGCGATAGATGTCCCTTGGCTGCCTCTCAAGAAGAGAATCCTAGGGCTAACCACATCAAGGGTGTGTTTGGCTCTGGTGAATCCTCTTACACCACCTCCAGCTAACCTGCATGCTTGATTACCTCTCTGAAGTACCTGTATACAAACACATGCAGCAGGGGGAATAAAAAAGAATAGAAATCTATGTGCAGTCACAGGGATATGGTCTCTTTGCAACTACAGAGACATGGTAGGATAGTTCTTCAAAGACCTACTTAGAGAAATCCCATGGGTTAGAGCTCTAGAAGACAAGGGGGCCCAAGAGAGGTGGTCAATATTCAAGCATCACTTCCTCCGAGCTCAAGACTAGTGTATCCCCATAAGCAAGAAATCAAGCAAAGCGGGCAAGAG
This sequence comes from Chiroxiphia lanceolata, assembly GCF_009829145.1. NCBI lineage: Eukaryota > Metazoa > Chordata > Aves > Passeriformes > Pipridae > Chiroxiphia > Chiroxiphia lanceolata. The sequence goes on along the minus strand of NC_045641.1, from coordinate 41,402,077 downwards.
ACTTGCATGGATGAGCAGGGAGCTTCCAGTAAATCTCAAATAAAAGGAAGAAATCTATGGGATATGGAAAAAGGGACAGGCCACATGGGAGGACTATAGGAACATCATCAGAGCATGAAGGGACGTGATGAGGAAGGCCAAGACCCACTTCGAATTGGGTCTGGCAAGGGCTATCAAGGACAAGAAGAGCTTCTACAAGTACAGCTTCCACAGCAGCAAAACAAATATTGGGGAAAATGTGGGGTTGCTGCTGATTCAGCTGGGCATCCTGGTGACAGAAGACAGAGCAGGTAGAATTACCGAATGCCTTCTTTCCCTCAGTCTTTACTGCTGAGGCTGCCATCAGGAATCCCAGACCTTGGAAGTAAGAGAGGAAGGCTGGAGAAAGGAAGAATTCCCCTTAGTCATAGAGGGCTGGGTTAGAGATCAGCTAGGCAGACTTAACACCCATAAATTCATGGACACTGATGGGATGTACCCATGGGTGCTGAGGGAGCCAGCAGATGTTGTTGCTAAGCCACTGTCCATCATCTTTAAAAACTCATGGAGAACAGGAGATTGCTGCGATGACTGGAGGAAACCCAACGTTACTTCCATCTTCAAAAAGGGCAAGAAGGAGGACCCAGGAAACTACAGCCAGTCAGCCTCACCTCCATGCCTGGAAAGGTGATGAAACAGATCATTCTGGACATCATCAACAAACATGTAAAAGAAAAGGTCATTGGGAGTAGTCAGCATGGATTCACCTAAGGGGAATCATGTTTGATCAATCTGATAGCCTTCTTTGGCAGCATGGCAGGATGGGTCACTGAGGGGAGAACACTAGATGTTGTGGAAATGTGTGTTAGATGAATAGACAGTGAGGTGGATCAAGAACTGCCCGAATGGCAGAGCTCAGAGGGTTGTGATCAGCAGAGTAGAATCCAGTTGGATGCCTGCCATCAGTGGCATTCCTCAGGGACCAATACTAGGTCCAGTCTTATTCAACTTGTTTATCAATGATCTGGGTGAAGGCATAGAATGCACCCTCAGTAAGTCTGTTGATGAAACAAAACTGGGGGGAGTGGCTGATACACTTGAAGGCTGTGCTGCCATTCAGCAGGACCTTGGTAGACTGGAAAGCTGGGTGAGAAAAACCTATGAGGTTCAACAAGGGCAAGTGTAGGGTCCAGCATCTGGGCAAGAATAACCCCAAGTACCAGTACAGGCTGGGGGCTGGCCTACTAGAGAGCAGGTCTGCAGAGAATGACCTGGGAGTCTTGGTGGATGACAAATTGACCATGAATCAGCAGTGTGTTCTTGTGCCCAGGAGGGCCAATGGTATCCTGGGGTGCATCGGGAAGAGTGTGGCCAGCAGAAGCTGATCCTCCCCCTCTACTCTGCCCTAGTGAGGCCACATCTGGAGTACTGTCTTCAATTCTGGTCTCCACAGTTCAAAAAAGATAAGGAGCTACTGGAGAGTGTCCAGCAGAGGGCCACAAAGATGATGAGGGGTCTGAAGTGTCTCTCTTACAAGGAGAGACTGCAGGAGCTGGGCTTGTTTAGTTTAGAGAAGACTGAGAGGAGATCTTATCAACACATATAAATATCTCAAAGGTGGGTGTCAAGAGGATGGTGCCAGAACTCTTTTCAGTGGTGCCCAGAGACAGGAGTATTGGCCATAAAGTAAAACACAGTAAGTCACACCTTGACATGAGGAAGAACTTCTTTACATTGGGGGTGGCAGAGCACTGGAACAGGCTGCCCAGTGAGGTCATGGAATCTCCCTCTCTGGAGACAACCAAATGCACCTGGACACATTCCTTTACAACCTGCTCTAGGTGACCCTGCCTTGGTAGGGGGGTTGGACTAGATAATCTACAGAGGTCCCTTCCAACCCTAACTATTCCGTGATTCTGTGAAATAAGCCTATCAATAAAAACAAATTTTCTTCATTTTCTTTATAATAGCTTTTCCTATTTTCTACTACTTGACACAAGAAGTGATCATCTTTATAGTTCTGTGATTTGGAAATCTACAAACTTGCTCTTTTTTTTTTTGGTGAATTCAGTCACACCATACCTCCATAAAAAACATTACATTCTGATCTGCAGTTCCATCTTTATTAGTTTTATGGATTTGGAGTAATTAAAATAAATGCATTATTTCATGCTGAGCTGAAGTTTCACTACACAGAACCTGCATTTAACATATCTAATAACCCCAAACTTCAGTGTTTTGGTTTTTTAAAAGCATTTGTTGAAGAAACACTTCCAAGATAACATACTCAAGACCTTAATATAATTCATTTATTTGAGAGGGATTCATTTAGGACAGGCCTTTAACTAAGTGATTCCTCATCTCATCACAAAAAACAAAATGCAATCTTTCTGCTTTCTTAAGCTACATACAAACACTTACTTGCAATATTACTCCACAGTTTGCAAGAGCACAGCTTCGAGAAGAGTTCAGAATTTTGCTAAACCAAATTTGAAAGCTTTGGGTTTTGTACACAAAAATCACAGGTAGCATCATACCCCAACCTCTAACAACAGCTTGATCCCGTAAGGCCATTCCTCGCTGACTTCACTGTAGAAGAGCTCTGAGGCACTAAGGAAGAAGTGGCCAAAATTATTCCACACCTGTGGAGTGGAGTTACAGGAATCCTGACTTTTTAAGGAATTGCAGAATACATATTCATTCATCTCCTTTTCCTCCCCCCCTTCCCAAATGAGATAGTTTAATCGTGACCTGGCACATCACAACCAGCTGGAATTTGATACTATTCCCAGCACTGATCAATCAGGACCTCGAAGTTAGATGGATGCATTAAGGTACAGAAAATTTTAAAGTACAAGTTTCAGTTCATACAGAGCTGGCAATGGTTTTGCTCTCCCCCTATTGTTCAGCAATCCATAGAGGGTTCTTACAGATGCTGGAAGTTATACTCCAGTGAAACCAAACCTTTAAAAGAGCAAAGACAGAATGGAATTGGATGAAGCTGCAAACTAGACTGAAGACAGCCTTTAGTAAGATTCTCTAAAAAGGAAAAACAGGCTTAGTATTTTGCAATAACATAAAAAACCCTCCACAAGTTTGAGACTTTTCTTCCAAAAGACTTAATGAATCTGGAGAGAAGCCTGCTTTGCACAAGCAAGCTGAATACTAGAATACTGATCGTAGCACTTCTTCACCTCTCCCTTTCCAGTTTGCTGACTGGCAGTGTAAGGTCTTTTGAAACATGGTTCTGCCTGCAAAATACAATTCAAATGACTGCAAGGGTAGCCTGTCTTTCAGAGTGAAGCCACAAAATGTAGTAAGTATCTACACTGTCCTCTACAACACAATTTTATTAGCACATTCACATATTAAGGTAAGGGGGAAACATGCCATTTAGAAACTTAATGAGAGTATTTGCTGGGCTGTGTTTTTTAAGCTGTTCTTACAGTGTCTTCATTAGGGCATTAACACTGCAAGTTGGGTGCTTATAGATTTAAATCTGGAAGTCACTGGTGGAGTTTTGCAGCCTAATTTACAAGCACCACACAATAATTGCTCAATTCTTTGCTCCTTCATGTGAAGCAGAGTGTTAATTTGGTTCCTATACTGCTATTGTGACTTCTTAAGAGCCTGATCAAGACACAATAAAGGCAGGTGCTGTGTAAGCATGAGAAAGCTTTCCAATTTGCCTCACTCCCAATTTGCAACAACCCATCAGTTCAGGAGTTGAGCCTCTGTGGAAGACAGGTTGCCAATGCTGTCATGATGTGTGATGTTTCTCTGATGTGGACAAATGTCCCAGAGGGAACAAGATGAATCCACAAACTCCATCTCACTTGTGAGTCACACCAGAATGCACATATAAGAACAAATAAATAATAATAATTTTAAAAGCAACTGTTCAATGTTAAAAACTACAATAACAAGAAAATTTCTTTCCTTTTTCCTCTGCACCACACTCCTGGAACCAGAGAGAAGTCAAACTGAAGGGAGCAGAAAGGAATGCCCTCTTCTCACACTTTTTTTTAAGCAACACAAACAGCTCTATCTGGTAAATGTACGAGAACCTAAACCACACATCACCAAAAGTCAAAAAATCTACACTTCAAAGAGAACATAAGCCATATAAAACAACAATAATAGAGCCTCTGTACTTCAGAGTCAAGATTACCATCCAGTCCCAGAGTCATATATGGTTATGGATATTAAAAATTTCTTTCTCAGATAATCACTAGGGGAACAAGCAAGCACTCAAACAGCTGTCAGTATTTCATATTTGTCCCCCTAATAAGAATTTGGGTTCCACAGAAAATGTTGCATCACACTATTTTCACCCAAAGTCGGAAGTAATACACATCACTCCTTTCATTTTCATTCCTGATCCCACAAGAGTTTCTACTTTAAGCTACTAAGCAGTTCCAACATAAGCACCATCTTTAAGTGCTTCAGTTGCTCAAAAATATAAGTTGGGTTTAAAGACAAAAAAAATACGTAAGGTAAAACTCTTGCTGGGACTCCTGAGAACAAGAAATTTTGTTTCACTTTGAGAAGGAGTCATCAAAAATACAAAATTTTAAGTCTCAGATGCTCAGGTGTACCAGGGAGACCATTGTTCATGATTCTCATGACCAGACAGAAGATTTTCCTTCCTTCCTGCTCTAGTTCTTGTGTCTCCCTAGGTACTTCAGTTTGGGCTCTCAGTTTAACATAATAAAGAACAGAAATGACAATGTCCTTTTTCAGCACCATGAATCTTCAAGGTTGTTATCCTAATGTCATCTGCTCTGGCCTGGATGAGAATAGTTTCCAAAAGTAAGAAACACTGTGAATAACACTCATCCATGCTCAAACTCCAGCATTTCCTCAAACAAGTAGGAGAGGGTTACAGCAGTGTACATTTTAACAAGCATATCATAAAGAGGAGAGGGTTTTTTTAGTTTTCTGAGAGATCCATGCCTCCAAACTGGAAACAGGGATCCAGAGCTGAAATACTGAAGATTGCAGGGCCATTCTGGTAGGCCCTTCTCTTACTCCTGACAAGCCCTTTCCTTTCCAGCCTCTCTTAGGAGGCTCACGTGCACCACTATTACCTGAAGTTCACTTGCATGGGTAGTTCCAGGAACACTCTCCCATTTTACTCAAACTCTATCTTAGTGCAGAGACAGAACTGATCATTTCCAACTTCCCCTTCTCTAAGCAAAGACATAGTTTCAGTAAACTTGGGCAAACATTACTCTCTCCTTGCACTCCAGCAAGTGGCACACAATATAGCTTCAGTGCTATGTTGCTTTTTATACTTAGAATCGTAATTTCTATGGATCAATCCAATGGAGTAGAAAAATCAGTAAGCATTACAACATTAAAATAGTCCCTATAAGGTATTATAGTATGTTAGCATCAATTATCCTTAGCTCACATTCCCCAGAATGCAATTTCTGACAGAAAAAAGATTAGAACATGAGTTGGTCATGACATCATTGAGCAACCAAGATGTAGTAACTATCAAAAAAGAATGATAAATGTCTTAGTGGGTATATCATGAGGTAGACATATAATAAGAGTAGAGTTTCTTTATTCCTGGAATATGGATTTCTGAATAAACTTTGGAGTTTGGATCATATTTTCCAAGCAAATTATTATACTGTACATCACCTGAGTTAGGGAGAGCAAGCAAGCAAGCAAAAGACAGCAAGGAACATGTCCAGTGATACTGTGAAAGCTGCAATATTGTAGGTAACTTAACACAGCTAAGAGACTATTGACCGCACAGAACTAATATGCACGTGAAGTCCAGCCAAAACACTGCCAAACTTGGAAGTGCTGAAGTGCCAGAGGTGGAGGAAAAAAGCAAGAACAAGCTATCAGTTGATTAAAAGTTAAAGTCATCGCTGCATAAGCTACACTAGAGAGAAGGTAGGGGCTCAGCGCTTGAGAACAGCTTGAAAAGTACTTCCTATGCTAAAGAAAAAAAAAAAATCCACAATTAGACTTCAAAAATACTTAACACTCTTGCGGAATTGACAGATGGCATGTCAACCAGGGAGAGAAAAAAAAAGTATTTAATTTGTATTAACACGTTTCTCTTAGTTAAATTTTCCCTAGAGGTCTATACAGACAAAATAACACACAACATTCAGTCAATGAAGAGCACTCAAAATTATGAGAGGCAAACAAGCTGGAGGTGAAACACATTTTAAGTGCTTCTCTTGAAAATGTTTCCTCTAATCTTAAGTAAGTAGTTAGTCCTCACCTTTCTTCCCTTCAGCAGGCACAAGAAATAAGAAAGTATCTACAGCAACCGCAGTGCTGCACAAGAAAGCAACAATATTAACTTTGAAGCTGCAGAGCTGCCTAGATCTGTTCCTGATGTCTATCACAGTAATAGCACCAATGCAAGGTGCCAGGATTCATCCTCTGGGGTAATTGGCTGGAATCGGGCTCTGGTTAAAGTTGAAACAAATCTGTTGGCCACTGCTCAGACTCTATAAAACAACAGATTCCACACCACAAAACCATCAAACATTTCTGCAAAAGCCAGCAGCCTAACAGACCCACCAGTATGAATCACATGGATGACAAATGTTAAGCCACTGGTACTCTGTTGGACACCAAGGTTACCTGCAATTTTGGAAAGGGGAGGTGCAGTAAAAGCCTATCAGTAAGGTGAGAAATGTGGGATATAGATGATCACCATGTATAACATTACCTTGGATGTTTTCTACTTTAAGTTATGAGTTATCCTTACTCTTCAAGCACCCCTAGTAAATCAGAAGCTCTGCTGCTGTCACATGCACACAATCCCCATATGCAACAGTTCACAAGACATCACGCTGCAAACATGCCTTGTAAGAGGCTGAAGCCTCTTCAATAGCTGCTTAAATCTTACACAGTTCATCTAAATAGCTATTAAGAACAAGGTATTTCTGAATTTGCTATGTGTTTCTATAGATCATCATCATCATGGCTAGGCTTCGCGAACGAAGATTTGGGAAGGCACTATCCACATTTGCTGCAGGCACGCTGGTGGCTTATGAGGCCAATACGTGATAGACATATCCGATTGCAAAAGGCGCAGTAGAAAGACTCCTTAGATGGTGTATTTTGCAAGAAACGGTTCTTTCTGCGTTGCCTTTTTTCCTCGAGAGTGATCCTGCGTGAGTTCTCAAAGGAGACAGCTGCGTTGTAGATGGTGTGTCTCCAGGCCTCCCGATTGGAGGCCAGAGTAGACCAGTTATGGTGATCAATATGGCCAAGGCTGAGATGTTGTTTCAGGGAGTCCTTGAATCTTTTCTTCGGGGCTCCTCTCATGCGGCAGCCAGTGGCAAGTTCACCATAGAGCAAGATCTTCGGGAGGCGGTGGTCCTTCATCCTTGAGACGTGCCCTGCCCATCGCAGCTGCGTTCTCAGTAACATGGCCTCAATACTAGTGACAGCTGCTTGCTCTAGTACAGATGTATTGGTCACAAAATCTGACCAGTGGATGTTTAAGATTGTACGGAGGCAGTGCTGATGGAAGCGTTCTAGGAGACGCAGGTGGTGGCGGTAGATGACCCATGATTCGGAGCCGTATAGGAGAGTAGACAACACTATGGCTTTGTAAACACTGATCTTGGTGCTTTTCTTTAAGTGTTTATTACGCCATACTCTCTTGTGGAGTTTTCTATAGATATTAATGCAATAAATACAAATGTTAGATCCATCGCAAGTGAGAAAAGAATACTATACCCACTTTTAAATGAAACAAGGGAATTTTTACATATTTTGTTGGAAATACAACTTTACACAGTAAGAGAAACAAACATTTCACTGCTTCCTAGAACTCAAGTTAAGCTACAGCTAGACTTTTAGGGGGGAATTTTATTAACTGGTCAATTAACAGAGTATTGTAAAACACCTTTCTATCTTTGAAGTATTTTATATACATATATATATTAACAAAACAATTTATACACTGATAGCTACTGAAAACAAATGTAAGGCAATACTATGTCTTTACCTCAGCCCTAAGTTGTCTTGCTTTATTAGGCGTGATTATACACTCACACCAATCTGACAAGTTTATTGCCTGAGACCACAGATCATCTCACTGCAGGAGTTATTTCCAGAGGTTCAGTAATGTCTTTCCTATCCACAGTACAAATATTATATTAGTTCCACTCAGCCACTTAATAGGAGAAGATATACAATTTGTTTTTTCCAGAGTTACAGGACTAAGAGTTGTCATGAACAACTTGTTGAATGGTTAAATGGGATTTTCTTCAGACTCTGCTCTATCTCCACCTTACCTGCAAGGGAATGCTTCCCTCAACTTCTTTAACGAACAAGTGGTTTTACTTGTGGTTGGTACAGCTTTCTCAACACATTCCTTTCCTCAAGTGGCTTACAAAAGAACAACCATAAGCAGAATTTAATTAACTTATTTAATAAACTTGACCTTGTGATTGCTCACACCCCACCCTCCTTTCCCTGAACTTGTATTTTCTGTAATATGGCCCAAAGAAAGACTGAATAAAGTCCAGTGTTTCACTCATGTTTTTTTTCTGGACAATGCAGAATCCACTTTTGAAACCACAGCACTTGCTTAAATTCATAAGGCCTGATTTTGATTAAGCAAAATCAACCTCAATGTATGAGAGATCTCTAGGGAGGAAGTAAATAGTTCCAATTCTTTGTCCTTTTAAATTCAATTCAGACTAGGTGAGTGTGATCACAAGGCAGTCTGAAAGACAGACTGCAACCCTAAGAATGAAAATTAATTGGCAAGTTTCTTATGCATCCAGGTAGACCAAGTCTATAATAATGCAGTAAGATGAGAAACATTTGTGTGGTCAGACTACAGAGCATATACAGAATTCCCAAGATATTATGAAAAATAGATTGCATCAAGGTAAGGTATAATGAGTTTTTGGTCTGGGTTTTTTTGGTTGGGATTTTTTTCACTTTTTTGCAAGTAGGCAAGTAAGAAATTTATTCTACTTCACTAAAGTCATAAATGTATTTCCACCTGCTTATATTTCGTTACATGATCCTCAAAGAGAGCAAAAACCTCCATAACAGTATGTTCAATGCCCTATAACAGCATTGTATTTTTTGATTTGCAGCTCTTCAGCACAAGAAAGGAAGAAGTTTTGATTCATATTGTTTATGTAAACCAGTTCCTCTGGATAGGTGAATTTATACCGAGGACATGAACATGCTAATTACTGTTATGTTGATTCCTTCTTATTAATTTAGTAACAGCAAGGAGTGTAACATTTGCATTCCAAGTTTCAGATACTCTGCACATAGATCAAAAGACATCTCTGCAATATGCAATATGCTTTGAAATTTAAGTATCGCATAAATTGCATTTATTTCTTTAAATGAGACTCTGCCAACTTGTAGGTAATTTTGTATCATCAACATGAGGCTTCAAAAATTTTGTTTCCTCTACCATCAAAATCATTGCCGTGACTCTAAGCTTTTTCTCCTCTTCAAAGTCTGACATTTCTTTTAACCTTGTGATGTCTAATGAGGTTGATCTGAGGAATTTACAGGTCAGTGAAGTGACCTGGTAAATACATCCAGGTCACAATTCATAATGGCACCTGCACTTTTGTTTGTTTTCCTTTTTTTAACCAACAAAACAAAGGAAACAGGCTACCACTCCATCTAGAAATATTGATGAGACACTGAAATTCTGTCTCTCTCTGTTTTAATCAAACTTAAGCCACAAGGAGGTAACAACACGAGTATCTTAGAGTCTTTCAGGCAACCTGGTTCAACCTGGCCTGGTGAACATCCACCTCTCAGAAAGCCCATTCAGCACTCACCCCACCCCTCTCTGCAAAGCACACATGATGAATACTTAAATCCTTTGGACTTGAACCCAAGCTCTGCTGAGATCCTCCCAGACAATATGATACTGGTTTTCATTTCATCCTATTACAATAACATAATTCATGTTCAGAATTATAATGAATAGCAGTCAAGATGCACTCCAGGTCCTTACTGCAAAAAGCTTAAATTTGGAATGAGCTACCTCTGCTGGAGCAATCTTTGTCTGGAACTTGCTTGCCCCCACTGTTTACACAGTGCACACTGGAAGCTGACAAATCTAAGTTTAAGGCTCAAAAGTTCAGCAGCATCTGTTTATTGGATATTTGCATAATAAATGTTCATATAATTTTTCCCCATCCTAAATATAAAGCTCAAACTGCTACATGATTTAATATACACAGCTGATGGGAACAAGACTTGTACATTCAACATCAACTTTCAATTTTAAATATATTTTTGAACATATATATAAGATCATATTGTCTTCTTTTTCATTTTATAGATTTTGCTCTCATTTTCAGATGTGGCTATTATCAAGGGTGAGGGGTTTTGAGGGGGAGTGGGGGCGGGGGGTTACAAACGTTCTTGCAGATCTTTCTTTACAACGAAAAGGAGCAGCTTAATCTGTGGACTCCTGGCATCAGGAAGCCAAGAGCTGTAGAAAACCAATTTCATTTGAAATGGCAAATGCTCTTGCAGTCTCCGAAAGCTACATCAAATCATACCAACTCTGTCTGCTGTTGCAGACAAAGGAAACCTGCTTATACTCACAAAAGCTCAATACATGTAATTCAACTTGTGTGTCAAAGTGAAACAATCCAATTAATATTCCATTCAATATTTTCAGGAAGAATTAGTATATACAAATTTTTCAAGGAATTACTTAGCAAAGATGTTTGTGCAAATCATGCAAAATGGAAAGGAACCGCAGTAAGCTCAGACCTCTGCTTAGTTCAAAACATTAGAATATATTGCATGATGGCAAACCAGAAACTTTTAAGAAGTTAAATACTGTAGGAATCAGTGATTTGCTTCTATTTTGGGCATTAAAAAAACAAAAATAGTACAGCTATATCACTGTAGGCACTTGTTATAAGAAGTCACCTTTGATGTATAATAGTGATCACATTGACACAGCCTGATAATCCCAACGGCATTACATTTTATGCAGAAGTTGGAAGTCAAAAACTAGGACTTTATATTCCCTCACAAGTATAAAGATTATTCAGTCTTGGACCTGGATAACCAATAGCATATACTTTGAGCATTTGATAGAGGGGAAAAAAAAGAAGGTAAACATTCTGGTTTTATACAGTAACAGGAAAAGGCTGATGGAGTATAAGAATTCTAACTATTCTAACTATTTTTGCTCCATTTCATTTTATCAAATTATGTATGCTACTAGGCCTCCCCACTCTATTGTTAAAAAAGAACAACAACAAAAAAAAGGCCTCTAATCACTCTTCCTTCTGTCCATACTGAGATCTGCAAAATATGCCAGGAAAAGTCTGGGCCAGGAACCGTAAGGTGCAACACTCATATAATTCAGCAACACCAATTTCATTTACTATAGGGTAGACAATAACCCGGTGCCACGAAGACAAACTTTTCACTTCTCTTGTTACCTCTCAATGTTTCAGTTTTACCATTATCTCACAGCTGACCTTGAGGTACAATTCTGTCGGTAAATTCTTTTCCTAAAAATCTCAAAATATGGAGATTTTATGGAGATGATGCTTATCTGAGCATCTTTTTTCAGATTCTTGTGCACAACAGAGCATGTACCATGTACAGAAGCAAATTAACACAATAAAGAAATTGGTGTGAATTTAAGAATAGAACCATATATCCAATAATTATTGCACCTATGAACCAGAGATCACATTCAAAAATATTTAAATATGTACATGGGTAAAGTCACATTCATTTTTACCTCTTCTACACAGGCCAAGCTACTCCACCAATCACTAGGAAGACTAAGGAACACACTAATAGAAGCTTTGAGCATTTCATCTAAAAGGTATCTCTTGCTATTCAGAGCCCTTTTTGCATCTCCTGAGTTGTACAGGGAAGAAAAGTTCAGCTTATCTGTCGTGGATTTATTAGCAGGTTTGATAATGGGAATGTCCTAGTTAGAACAGCTGGGAGCAGCTCATCACTGTGTGGGTGTAACCAAAACTGTGTATTCTACACTCTCCATGTCATTTCCCAGGAACTGTTAACAACAGACCATTTGCAGCAGCTGCCCAGAGCACACCTGACCCCTCAGACTATAAGCTGGGTGTTAAGAGGCCTGTGAGATAGGAGGATGTTCCTGTCCTCATACCCATTGTGGAATTCCCTGCCCTGGGGGAGGTCCTGGGCATTACTGCCTGAACCTGAGGGTATATAATCTTGGGGTCTTGGGACTTCTGGTACCACTCCTGGGATCCAGGGGAGGACCAGAACCTTGACCAGACTGCGACCATCACTCGTACCAACAGGTTTTTCCTCTCCTTTTACTTTTGGACTCAGGGGGACCATGTGCGGCTCAGCACGAGGGCCAACGAACAACATTCTGTTCATGCCCCAGGGTGCCGGGTTATACATCTGGGGTTTTGTGGGCTAAAACCAATTGTTCTTCTGTATAATTGTATTAATTATATTATTTTTATTAAATTGTAATTCTGACTGATAATCTCTTTTGAGTTGGGTTCATTTCTCCTGTCGGTTTACCTTTAAACCAGCACAGGGAACAAAGGAGAATTTTCAGGTATACATTGCAATATGAGCCCCAAGCAGCCAGCACACAAGAGAAGAGAGAATTAGAGAAGGGATAAATCAGAATTTCTACCCAAGACATTAAATGAAGGTGACAACATTCAATGGTCCACTATTCCTCCTATTAACAGGCCAGGGAGATTAATTAATTTACATTAGTTAAGAGGGGGAATATTTCACCTTCTTCCAAAGCATCAACAATCTATAGATTGGACAACAACAGCTATAGAAAGGATGCTTTACTGTTTCTACTCACATTAAATTGATGTTCCCTACTCAAGTACTTAATATCTTATCAAATCACCACATCTGAGTCATGAAAAAAACTCTTCCCCAAGTCAGATTGGCAGAGACCCACTGAGATTTATAGGTACAGATTTCTCCACATCCTTATTTAACATGCTATGTTTGCTTAGTAAGCAAAATCCTCTGATGAAACAGACCACTGCAGAGATATTCCCCCCATCTCAGTTTCATTTCTTTGAGGCTAATGGTTCCTTCCAAACTCCCAAAACCCACAAGAGATGTACTCAATAGCTAAGAGCATATGGTTTGTGGTTGCATACTGGTACGCGAAGCAGATGAATCCCTCTAGACCAGCCACGTACCACACACTGTTGTAGTAAACATGATTCTAGCCCAACAATTCCAGCAAGAATAAACAGCCACAAATAGTGGAGGTCATTTCAGTGCTACTGCTAAGTGAATAGCTCAGCTTGTCAGATTTAGCTGCTTTGGACTCTGCAGGCTTTATTTTCAGCTCTGCTTCTTCATCTTTTGGGGAATTTGTTGTCCAGTTTGTAATACATCAGAGTGTTTCCATGCCACATTAAAGCCTCATGGCATAAACCAGCTACGGACCAAAAAGTCGCTGTCAACTAAAAAAGTAAAATCCATAACTTAAACACTCTGAAGTTGCTGCAGCCAGTAGACACACGTTGATCCATCCAACCAAGTTACAAAGCAAAAAGAAAACCTGACAGCATCTATTTACTCATTGTCATGGGGGAAAAAAAAATAAAATTAAATCACAGGATGAATATGAGCACATTTTCTTACTTAAGAATTAAAATGAGAATGCATTTTAGAACTTAATTTTTTCGAGTGCTACTCAGAAACCTCATACTATTTTCATTATAGTTTTCAGTGTTCCTGGTGTCCAAAGACTGAGATATAAATTACATGCTAGACTTTTTAGGGCAGCAAAATGGTCAAAAAGCCTTCACTAACACTACTGATGCGGAAAATTATGCTTAATAGCTGAGTGGGATCTTACTCAACCCTGTCAGTAAACTGCACAGGAAGCAGTAACAACCTATTCCATCGTAACAGTCTTTCAATTCTATTTGTTATCTCTTTGCAAATCTACAAAATGAAGTAAACTACAATGGAGTAAGAGTTTTACTAAAATGCATGTTTTTAAGAGAATTAAATGTTTCTTATGCTTGTTTTCATCTCAGCCATTAAAGAACATTTCTGTACCCCAACAATGGCACTATGTTTAAGAGCAATATGGCATAATCCCACCCAACACGGGAAGCTAGAGGGGAAAGGGGGAAGAGGGGTTTGCTGTGGGCTGGAGCAGTTCCAGGATCTCAGGAGTCACTGAAAGTGGAAACCATCCCTGCCTCACCAGGACAGTGAAAAAGCCTTGCCAACAGACAGTCGCCCGCTGCTGGAGCTCCATCCCAGCCACCACTGCCGCCGGATCGCCGCTACTGTCTGCCTAGGACAACCGCACCAGACCACTGCTTCAGTGCCACCGCCGCCCACTCATCACTCACCTGCCACTCGTTCACTGTGTGGAACCACTGCCCACACAATAACCCGTGCCAGTGCCGGGACCACCAAACCAGAGAGAGCAAAAGTGAAACGAATCCCTATTTCCCGCAGCCCAGCCAAGTCAAGCGCAACAACACATAGCATGGAACAAAGAGATTCTGAACTGGTACCATCACTGCAGCCAAGACCTGAACCTAATCTGGTGGTGTGGAGTGGCCAGGTCGGTAGCATGGCTCCTTGCACAGTTTTCCTGGGTTGTTTGCTTTTGCCCCTGTTCTGCTATCATTTTCTTTTGGTTAGTTGGGCAGACAGGGCTGGTCAGCTGGGACCCTTCACCATCTTTGTTTCCCCTTTGTTCCTGGGGCAGGGGGGGAGGTCACATGGTTGGTCGATTCCTCTTTCGTGGGTAAACCATTTCCCCTCTCTCTCTGTAGTTACTAGTATTTTCTTTTTAGTAAATTGCTATTTTTTTCACTTATTCCTCCTCACATTGTTTTTGTCTCTCTGCCTTGGGGGAAATAAAAGGTTCATTTTATTCCCAATACTTTTGTCTTTAAACCAAGACACAAGTATACTCAAAAAAGAAACTTGAAACCACTAAGTCCCACAAACCAAATCCAGCAAGCAACATCAGTGCTTCAGGCAGAGTTGTTCTACAATGAATCACTAAGGAACAGAAAAGCTCTTCAGCAGCTAAACTCGCTCTAAACATACCGGCTGGAGTCATCTGCTGCAAAGAGCTGTACTTGCTGTTTCTTTTTTTCCCCCCATCTGTTAAAACAGTTGAAGCTTGGAAAGGGTATGTTCAAATTGTGATTCCATGCTAATTTGAAGGAGAAAAGGCTTTCAATGCTACAGAGTGAACATAGAGTGAAAAAAGGGAGTGGAAGAATAAAAAGCTTATTCACTCAATTTTTTTATTATTATTTTGTAAAATGACTCTATACCAAAAGTTTTGTTCTGTTTATATCATGTGAAGTGTTGCAGAGGTACAAACTTAGTGAACTAGGAGGCGCCAAAGATATTCTTCAAGACATTAGATAGAACTTGTCCAAATGATCTCATAAATACCCCAGAAACCCATTCTTAATTCTATGCTTTTTTTGTTTACAGAAATCTTTTTGGAGGTGGTTGCTATTAGCTGTCTTGAATTCCTTTCTTGGTCTGTGCATTTTAATGAAATATTTTTCATTCCATACTGTTCTAAATCAAAATACTAAAGTCAGATACCTAGAGCAGCTGTAGGTTCCTTGAACAGCCAAAGGAGATGAAGAACTTGCTCTAAACAACTAGCAGTGACTTGCAACCACTGCCACCATTTGCACCATTTCAACCAGTATCAGTGGAAACATGCTTTAAAAGTAGACAGTCTTAACTGTATTTTGATGTGTTCTTCCCAGTGATCACGCCTGGAAATCAAAAATACCATTTATGTTTACAACCAATAAGCCAAATGTCTTAAGTGATTAGAAGCACTTCACAATGTGATTTGCTTCTACATAAACTCACTAAATAGTGTACACTGGACTCTAAAGGAACATCAAAATACAATTTGACGTAGAATTCTATGAAAGGTCAAATTTTAAAGAATTACCACATCTTTACAACTCAGTTGCCTGAAGTACACAAAACATTTTGTCAAAAATTCTGATCTCACACCTCAGATATCTGGATTGCAGTTTGGCTACTGAAAGCTTTCCCCCTCAGAAATGAATCAGAAGCATTTTTGTCCACAATGAACAGAGATGAAAAGGTATTGCTCTGAGGTAACTGCAGCTCTAATGCCAAGAAAAAAAAAAACCTAAATATTTCATTTACTTTAAATCAATTGTTACTGTAGGCAATGTTACTCAGCACCACATGCAACCATTTCAGTGTATTCATTTGAGTTTTGCTATTTAGGTTTAAACTAAGAATAGATTTTCAAGATAAGACATGCCAAAGCTAAAGATTTGTACTTGCTAAAATGCCAGAGCAAAAATAGCATTTCGTCCTCACTTCTCCCACGAGAAGCTTTGCAAAAACACTTTAAAACTTGAGCTCTTGAACTATCATCCTGTCTACTTTACCTCTGAAAACATTTATTACAAAAACTCTAGGTAGCATGATTGAATTTTTCTGTGTCAATTTTTTCCCATCCTCTACATGCTGAAGGATACCTCCCTCATATAAAAGCTATTCTGGTCTCTTCCTATCCTAAGGGCCCAACTACAAGAAACTCACTTCCTTCTCACACTGATTATTTTTCTTCCTAAGAGACACAAAGACCGATCTCTGATAAGACATTTAGTTGTTGGGAATGGGAGGCAGGCAGAGGGGAGCAGAATCCCTTTAGTACATTCTGAGATTAAAGGAAAATGCTGATTCAGGCCAGGTCAGCTGTCAAACAACTTTATGTACAGGAAATTTAACATTCCTAACATCATCTCATTGCTACTTATTACAATCACTACACATTCTCCTACATGAGAAAGAAAGTATATGTTACTTTCAGATATAAAAATGGGAAATACTCAAAAACCATCAATTCCATTGGCCAATATTAAGTACTTTATTACCTTGGCATTTCCTTCATCAAGCCTAACTTGTGAGTGAGGCAACTGAACATCTCTGTGAATATCGCTCACAACATGGTATAGTCAAAATATGCACTTTTGCAAAGGATTCCTAAAGGCCATCAATTAAACAAGAACAGCACCATAGATTTGTTGCACTCAATAATGTTGCCCAGTGTATGACTGATAAATTGTCAAAGGAGAAGCATTTCACTGCAGGGCACGAATTCTTGGGATGTTCACTCGATGGCACGTGTTGTGTCACCTTTCCTCGTGCCAAGGGTCAGAAGAAAGAGCTGCAAATAGAGAACAGAAGATGCAGCCTGACATCAGAGTCAGCTCCTGACTGTATTGTAAGTATACACAGTGATTCCAGCCAACTACAAGCACCTTGGAAATTCTACATAAAATGAGACTGGTCTGTCTCCCCCTGTACATACTATTATAAACTATTCACAGAATCACAGAACGTGCAGAGTTGGAAGGGACCCACAACGATCGAGTCCCAACTCCTGGCCACACATGGGACCATCCCCAAGAGTCATATCATGTGCCCAAAAGTATCATCCAAATATTTCTTGAACTCTGTCAGTCTTAGTGCTGTGACCTCTTCCCTGGGGAGTCTGTTCCAGTGTCCAATCACCCTCTGGGTAAAGAACCTCTTTCTAACGTCTAACCCAAACCTCCCCTGATAGAACTTCAGCCCATTCCCTCAGGTCCTGTCAATGGTCAACAGAGAGAAGATATCACTGTCTGCACCTCTTTTTCATCCCAAATGTTTCTGCACAATGCCTACACATTTCTGTTCTGCAAGGCTACAGCAGAAAACGTAACTGGTTTTAAGCTTTCAAGAGAGGGAATAATTTTATTTAAAGATTCCTTCTCACACTGGTTATTTTTCTTCCTAATAGAAGCAAAGACTGATTTTATTTAAAGATTAAGAGAGGAGCACACCATGTATGGTTAAAAAGACTCACTGACTGCATCTTTGAACTTATTTTGCCAGTTTTGCACCATCTCCAAATCATAAAAACATTACTCCTATTTTACAGATGAGGCTGGAATGAAGCCAGATTTGCCATTCATTCCTATTACCACTATTTCAGTTTCAGATGGAAGACAAAAATACCATTCACCACCTTTGCTTGAGGAGAATTTTGAACACCACAATATCAAAACTAAGCGAATTAAACAGCAGCTTCTCAATAATCTAAAATTAGGTACAAGCCATATCAACATTCAGTTACTTCTTACTACTATTTCCAATGTCAGCACGTAGGAAAGGAGAACACATGAGAAGATCTGCTCTTACACTGTCAACATTATTTCAAGTATGTTCAAGGCTTCCCTAAGCATTTTAAAATAAACCAGCATGGCAGATTATTTCAGTTTTATCCTTCTTTGCAAAAGGAAGTCACAGTATCCTTGGCTACAACCTTCACTCCTGTAGACTATGCAGATGATTTCCTACAACAGATCTTATCTAACCTTCTTTGATGTAACCAGAAGAAATATGTCATTAGATGATGCACAGCACTTCTTGTTTCTACTAATCCAAGGTTATGCAGTACACAGCTTAAGGGATCAAAGAGATGTAAAGGTCACATGTTACAACAAAGGAAAAAAATGTTAAGTTTCTAAAACCACTATCTATAACCCTTCCTAATGACTGTATGTTACTGCATCAAGACTATTGTCCCGACTTACAAAGCAAAATGAAAAATATAGATATTTTTTATTTCCTGTCCCTGTATACATACAGCAAACAGCCATAAAAACCCAGGGTAATTATAATATGTTTGTGTGTTAATATGCAAATTCAAAATAATGATAATGAGAGCTATTGACAATCCTTATATCTTATCATCAGCTTAGGACAAAAAGCTCAGTAGTATTTATCAGGCAGCAAAATAGGACATGAGCAAAAATGATCAATATAAATCATCTCAAAACCACTGCTCTGCATCTGGTGCCATCATTTTAGTCATTATGGGATAAAAATGCTTTTCAAATAAGCTAACATTTCCAGCAGATTGCATCCTTCTCGGTTGACCTTCAGATACATCACCCCCCATCCCCATCACCACTGCAGGAAGAGTGAAGCCAGAGACAAATCTCACAGCACTAAAGCTGCACCTGCCACCACTGCTGATCCCTAAAGCCAGGAACAAGGCCAATGAATCTAAAGTTATTCATACCCCAAGAGACACTTGTAAAGGCCAATAATATACGCCTTGTTTCAGTCTAATGCATTTCTTGCTACAGAATAGCATCTGCTTGATTTCACTTGTAAAAGACATACATTGGACCATCTGAAATATATAATTGTACTTGTGATGATTCCCATTTTGCTGTGAAGCTATATACCGGAAAAATACTGCTATTACTAATGCATTAAATTGGTTAGATGCTTTATAACCTAATTGCATTGTTTTCAAGTTTGTTGTCTGATCTGCCCCTGGAAAGCAGTTTATTTTTCTGCACGAGAAACAAAAAATAGTACCATGAATATATTTCAAAAGCAGATAAACCAGAACTCCATTCCTAATTATATTAAGAGGAAGTAGGAGGGACAGTTTGTCTGAGACAAAAAGCACAATGTACCAGCTTGTAAAGCAGT
Organism: Chiroxiphia lanceolata; assembly: GCF_009829145.1. Taxonomy (NCBI): domain Eukaryota; kingdom Metazoa; phylum Chordata; class Aves; order Passeriformes; family Pipridae; genus Chiroxiphia; species Chiroxiphia lanceolata. Next base: position 41,382,562 of record NC_045641.1, on the reverse strand, counting down.
TCTGAGTGAAATGGTTTTTCTGTTTCACCCACAGTTAGGCTTTACCTTTTAATAGTAAAGAGCATTTACAATCAACAGCATTGAATGAACCATTGAACATGACCAGAGGGCAAAGCATGCTGCTGAAACAGTCCACAATACACAGGCATAGCTGGAAGGAGTGTGACCACACACCAATATACAGCCAAACTCTCCTTCCTATACACTCTTCTCATCAGCCTGTAAACTCTCAGGACACTCACAATATGACTATGCAGAAGTTTGGTGTCAGGCTTTTTGTTTGGAGTTTCTAGAGAGTTTGGTGTGGTTTGTTTGTTTGAGGATTTGTTTTGTTTGGGGGTTTTTCTCCCTGAATCAAACAGGGTAGCTGAAGAGAGTATATAGGGCTATAGCCTTACTATAAACAAACAAGATGAGGCTTTACGATATTGCCCAGTGTTCTCAATCCATATTAAGACAGAAAGGAGTGATTCTATAATTATTACATTTCTAGGTACACACCAACGCTTTTAAAGCTACATCTATAGTCCATGTAAGAAAACAGCACAGTGAGCAGTGCTGTTTGCAGCAGCTTCCCACCAGACTCAGTTCCTGAAACACACAGGGGGCAAACTGAATAAGGAAATAAAGGAAACCAATGAATGCTCATTTCTAAGGAACTATTTCTCTATCATACATGCCTCCTAATTTCATCACCCCTGGAAATTTCATGTAATAAGGAAAAGATGTTTGAGCCAGAGTATACAGTTTGAGCTACAGACATCATCAGAGAAAGATTCAGATGCAGAAGTAGGAAGAAGGTGGAAGACGGAAATGAAAAAACACAAGCCCCTCCTTGGGTCACTCAGAGAGACCAACAGGAACACCAGCTAAGAGACAAAACAGAAGAAAAATAGGAAATGGAGAATATACTGAAATAATTCATGAGCATTTTTTTCTTCCAATCCTATCCCTTGCTCCCTTCCACACATACCCGAAAAAGGCCCATTTCTGTCCTTAATATTCTGTAGTCCTGCCAGTAGCTTTGAAAATGTAAGATTTGGGACACATCGAAACAATCCCAAATCACAAACAGTTAATTTGAGCTGATGATCAGCCCTATCAGTTTTTGAAGGGGATATACTGATGGACAGTGCTGTCCAAAGACATTTCCCAGTTCCTTTTTCTACATTTAGTTCAGTTAACTGAAAAACAAAATTACTGTGCTGCTGAGGCACAACTTTACTCATTGCATCCTTTTAAAAAACTTCCCTTTCATCTCAGCAAACATTCAATTTAAAAGCAAAGAGCTACACAAACAGAGGGAAAATATAACAATAAAATCCAGCAAAACAGCCCAGATTTCAAAGCTACATTACATTAGCTGCTAGAAATTTTCAAAACAAAATTCCTGTCTTTTTAAGTTCCTTTCCCTCTAAAGAGTCCTTTTCATATACATATTCTTTATACTTCTATTGCACATACATAATGCACCTGGTCTGCCTGGCAAAGAGAGAAGACCAAGACAGATGAGTTTTTATGCATACAAAAATGTTCTAACACTCTCAATAACAATATTCTCTGTATGACGATGCAAGAATAAAAACTTTATAGTGAGCTCTTTAAAAAAGCCACATAATAATAAATTTGTCTAAGCCTGTGTAGTTCATTAAAGAGAAAAACCCACTTTGACAGCTATAGCATGTTTTGTGAATACAGCAAGGCTCCGTAATTTTTCTTCTAATCTTGGTTCATGCAAATAGCTCCATTCAGTTACCAATTTATTCAAAATTGATGAACCCCTAGGGAGTTGCAAACCAAAAGAGCTTATTTTCCAGTCCATCAGTAAAATGAAAGTGTGATCTCTTCTAGTTCCATGAACAAATCTGGAGGGACAGGGGTAAGCAAAATCAATTAGGTCTAGTCCCTTAACTACAAATACCTCCTTTGGTAAGTAGACTTCAGAGGGAAGGTTGTCATAAACACAATTTTTCTTAGTTATTCAGTTTAAAAAAGGCAACAAGAACTAAAAAAAAAAAAAAAAAAAAAAATTCCATGATTCATATGGATATTCCTCGAATCACCAAGTACTCTAGGTTGGGAAAGACCTTTGGAGGTCATCTTGCCCAAGACCTTGCATCAGGCAGGGCTAATTTCAAAGAAAGATCAGTTTGCTCCATACCTTGTTCAGTCTACGTATTAAGGGCTCCAAGAGAAGAGAAACCTGAGAAACCTCTTCTAGTGCTTAACCATTCACACTGTGGGTATTTTTTAACCTTTTACCTAATAAGAATTTTCCTGCAACAACATGTGACTGTTGTCTTCCATTTCCACAACACATTTCCAACAAGATCCATCTCCTCTAAACGTTATCCTTCAGGTAGCTGAAGTCAGCAGTCGGATCTCCCTTTGTTCTCTCATTTTCAACCTGAGCAAATTCAGTTTCCTCAGCCTTCCCCCACAAACTTATGCCCTTGTCCCCAAACCACCGCAACATTCCTCTGCTGGACTTGCTCTTCTTCAAAAACTCTTCTCTTGCACTGGGAAGCCCCACACTGGAAGTAATTCCCCAGATGCAAAATCCCAGGCACTGGCTAGAGGGGAGCCGCTGCTCCCCTTTACCTTCTGGTTGTGGTTTTGCTAATACAGAACAGTCTGTGGTTGGCCTTCACTGTCTCAAGTACACAATACAACAACATCCAAGATACTGCAACACAATATTTAACCAAAAGGAGCATAATAAAAGATAGGTTGGAAAAAATAACTAAAAAAAAATGCAATTAGAAGTGTCATTCACTTTTTTATAACATAGGAAAAATTAAGACTGAACGTATACATTGGAAAAAGAACAAAAATTAAGTAATGAAAAGTTAAATTTCATACTAAATAATTATATACGTAGTCACTATCCAGTATAGAATGATAGTTAGAGGTCAAAAAGAATGAAATATTCTTTGTACTTATTATTTCCTGATTTTTTTTTAAGTAATGATTTAGGCAATTAACATAGCATTTTAGAATCATTCTACTTAGATTAATCCACTGTGTGTAGGGAAAAAAAAAAGAAAATGTTGCTAAACCAGGTTGTCTTCCTGTGCTATTTTTCTCCAGTTCATATTAGCTGCACTAAATATATCCAGATCCTCAAAACAGACAGAGGATTAAGCTTTTGATGAGGCTGCCTGAGCAGTCTAAGCAACGGTACGCACGGAACCAGCGTCCTATCGGCCAAACAGGCTTTGCTCTGAAAGGTATCTGGCAACAGAATTGTGGTCTCCATTTATGAGTCTGAGGATCAGCAATGAAACCCTACTGATGAACAGCACAGAAAAAAACTGAGTATGCTCACAAACCCTTAAATCACAGCAAACTTAAATGTCATGAAATACAAACTATTTCTGGCAAGGCAATTCCTTATGGACTCCTAGAGAAGACTAAGCCATCTGCTTACTCAAAAATCAATCCTGATGAAATTAAATGAAACAGGATAGTATTGCATGAGATCACAAGAAGTGCACTTAGGTGTTGTAGAGCAGTGTTTTGCCAACAGTTGAGCTCAGGATGATGGGATTCACTATGAAAATTATGAGTTTATCACCATCAATGAGGAATCGAAACCAACATTTAGAGTGCTGGCCCAAAAGTGAAATAAGATGAAAAGGAGAACTTGAAAAATCCTTTAATGATGCCTTTTAGCAAGTGTCAGAAAGCAATTCTACCAGTTTTACAGAAAATGAATATCTGGCAAGATAATAAAGTAGTTTAGTTATCTGCAAATCACATGAGTACATACTAGTGGGATTTGATCGAGACTGTGCACTGCATCAGTGACTTTCTGGAATCTCAGCACATCACAACAAACATGTTTATTCACAATAAAACCTAGATTTTACTGATAATGCTTAGAATATCACTGTTGCAATATCTGAGTGTTGTGCTGCAGCAACATTTATTCTGAGACAAAAAGGATTTACCATGCCTTTCTGACAACAAATGTTTCTAGCCATTTTTCATACTGTTCATTGTACAATAAAATAATATTTCTATTCCTAAGATGAAAATTATTTTGGACATTTGGGAGTATAGACACTGGACTATGTGACAATTACAAATGCTATCTTCCCCATTTTGAAAGGTTTCTATTCTGTCATTCAATATTTTTTTCATGAAACATCAAGCACTGGTGCTGCTCTGTGGCTGCTTCTGGCTGAAAGCCCTGCTAAAATAGATATTCTAGTTCTCACTTAAAATTATAAGTGATTTTAACAGACTTTTGTTTCAGAACAGAGAAATGAGACGCAGTATCAGCTAAGTGTCTTTGACAACCTGCACTCTCAAGAACTAAAAACACATATTGTAATAAAAACCTTTACACATAATTATACAGTAAAATAGCTTAAGAAGCTCACTCCTTCATATATATCATGTCTTCAAGAGTAGTTCTTCTGTTTTGTTTTTCCTTTTCTATTCCACAGTATTTGATGTGCCTTTATTCCCGTGCGATTAAAAGTGAAGGCTAAGCAGCAACCAGAGAAATGTAGTTTACTCAAGAAAAAACAAAAACAAGGAACAAAGCTGACAGGGACCCAGGCAGGACACCATACATATGATTCTCTGTAGGCCATCTGGAAATAGTCTTCAGAGCAGCACAGACAAAGACCACTAAACTTCCAATCTATGGCTGTAAGTTAACAAAAGAAAAAAAAATGGGAAGTAAATGCAAATGAAATACTACATTTTTCGTTCTCAGGATTCAATAGGATTATTGCATTTTGCATCACCACAGAAAACTAGAAACAGTTTGAAATCAAAAGATGCAGAGGCAACAACACTACATGTGAGTGCTGTTTAGGAGTCTGACAGTCTTCTATGGAAACCAGATTTTATGGATTTATATCTTTTGGCCATAAATACATTGCAAATATCATCCAGATTTTTAACAACCTGATGTAGTATGCGATTGTTGTTTTATCTGATGTACTAATTCTTCCCTATAGAGTCAGATTGTGAAGTCTTGCCCTCTAATTGCATTGTTTGGCTTCAATTATTATTCTTGATTCATTATTTGTGCTATCCATACTGCAACTCAAACGCCAACTAAATAGAAATTTACTCATAAGGCAATCTAACTTCCCTACTCCCTCTTCCCCGAGAAAGTTGATGAAGTGAACACTGAGGAGCATTTCAAGAGAAGTGGAAGAAAGACAATTTGGTTCTTCAACTTTTCCCATGGTACAAGCTGGTCTTTCTCTCTAAACCAAAATTTGACCTTCCTCTGGAAGAGAGAATGGCAGGGAGAGCCCTTATAAGCACAACTCACCTCTGAAACTTATTTCACACTTTTAAGTCAACTCCCCCAACCACCAATGTCCCTTAGTGTGGTTACGAAGCTCATCCAAAACCCCAAGACTACAGATTCTAATAGAAAAATGTTCAAGAAACCAACTCACCTCTTTTACACACTACACAAAGAAAGATTGAAAGTGAAGTGGATGGGAATTATTGAATTGCAGAAACTATGCATTAGATGAGGAAGTGAATGTGTCTGTCTTCAGCTTTCTAGGAGCCACAGACACACAGACTGCAAGTGTTGATTAAAAATAAAAACCGAAATAATAGCAAAGTACCTAAGTAGCAGTGTTGTATAACCCTAGATTATATCTTTGTCCAGTAATTTAACATCTTACAAAAGGGATAATTGAGTAGCAGCTAAAAGTATCTAGTATAATTCAGATCATAGGACGTCTTAACATTCTTTTCATAACTTACATTGTGAATTTATGTAAAAATACATTTTTATTATGATTTTACTCAGAAAGTTCTTCTTAGTTTTGAAAGTTCTTTCAGTTTAATATTTTCTAGCAGAATATGCAGGCAACAACATACTTACTTCCTCTTTTCTTTATACACTAGATATCCATAACATTTTTTTGACATACAACCTTTTGCAGCTGATACTCCAAGAACAGCTTTCTTGCAACTGTATATTACCTTCTTCCAGAAAATAGCATAATAATAAAAATAAGAGAAGGAAATGTGGAGCCAGAAGTTTCCCTCACTAACACAAGTGCTAATTCAACCCTGCCACCCCTCAAAACAAACTTAATTTACAGCAGTAGAGCTCAACCTCACAATCAGACTCTCCATCACCAGCTAACCGGCTGTTAATTGTTTAATTAAACAGTGTTTAATTGTATGCAGCATCCCTACAGACTCAAATGCAGAAAGATGACCTTTTCCATCTCAAAAACATAATTTTTGGCCACTCCTACACACTTCCATTTTTATGTGGTTCTGAACCAATGACACTGTGAAAGCATAACCAGCCTTATACTCTCATTTACTTGACTTACAGAAGCATCTGCCTTTTACCCTCTATGTAGGTTAGCATGATATGTTTTTAGTTTCAAAGAAATAATAGCATAGATATTTTTGTAGACTGTGTATAGCTGCTAGTTCAAAGTTGTGTAACTAAACATAGTCTCTCAAAATAGTTGTTTTAATTGAGTGTGGGTTCAAACCAGTTCCAAAACACTGTTTCAGAAAGACTTTAATTATTAATATTGTTCTCATATTAGTATCACTTTTGTCTGAAAGAATGTATTTTAAGTGTTAGTTGTCACACCTACTGGAACTATTTTGTTACCTGTACAGAATTCCCTGTACAGACAAATGAGATGTCCCTTATTCAGAGCTGGACTAGAAGAAGCAGAGGAATCAATACAGGCAGACTCAAGATTATGTGAAATACAGAGTGGTAGTGGAATCACCTCATGCACACCCCTGAACAGAGAAGAATGCTTTCTCATTAAAAGATCTTTGTTAGTAATCTTATTTCAAATACTTAATCTGAGCTGTTTCCTCTTTCTTTTCTATGCAAGAGACTTCAAGGTAGCAGAAGACAGAGACTTACAAGTGTACCACTGCTATCAACAACCTGAAAAGCCTGTTATCTCAGAGGAGCTCAAATTTGCTAAAAGGATGGGACAGAAGCTCTATCATACATCAATTTCAATGGCAGAGCCATACTGAAAATGAAGAACAGATTATCTCCCCTAGGCCAGCATAAACTGTATTCTTCCTTCACACTTCTGCTACATGTAAATTGGGGGCTAAGTAAATACTAGGTCTCACTCCTTCGGTTCATGCCAGAAGTAATCCTTTCAGAGAACCAGCATCCTTTCAGTGGCTGCCTAACATGAGGAGGCTAAGTAACACACAGGAGACACTGCACTGCAGGGCTGCCAGCGCTCCCTTTCCAGGTTGCAGTCAGACTCAAACCTACCTCCCACCCACCCCCCTTTTTTTTTTATTTTGAAATATGATCTCTTACCTACCAGCAAAACCCTCTAACTTCCAGCTTGGAAGGCTTTCCAGGGGTCAGCAGGGGACAGACTCTTTCCTTTTGGAACTATTGCCAAAACATACTAAGCATGTAGTTGAAGGAGAGACAGAAAAGGCAGGAAGAGAGATGGAAGGGCAGTCTGGGAGAAGTAGGATGCTCACCCATAGGATGGCAATCTTGGCTCCAGCCTGATGCTTAGTGAGTATATAAATAATTTTACTAAACATTTTAGGCAGCTTTATTTCCAGGTAGTACTGCAGGACTAAAATCTTCAGCCCAGAGCTGCAAATCCCATTATTGTTAAAATCACAGTGTGTTACAACTGCGCAAACATTAATAAGGGTAACGCAATCACATAGCTCAATTTCTGCAATTGAATACATCTTTCACAGTAAAAATTCCCATTAAAAAAGTTCAAAGGGTTAAACAAGAAACATGCAAGTTGTCAGAGCCAAAGACACAGTAAACAGTATACATTTATATCTTACTACCAGTCCTCCCCACAGCCCCAGAGAGCCACATCTGCACACAAAAGAAACAACATAAATGTCAACAGACCACTTCAGGAAAGAAATAAGCATCAACACTGGATCCTAAATTCTTGTTACCTGAGTTACAAAGTACCATTATTTCTGCTCAATTTCACAGTGGATCAGGTGCCTTGGGATGCTGAAGCCTATCCAACAGGCTTGGGCTTTCTCTGGTGTCTCCCAGGGACAATTATTCTCACATCCTTCACACTGTTTTGCCTAAAGCCTGGAGGCATTATTCCCTGTAAACAGTCATGCTGTTACCGGGCTTAGTAACTATTCCAAAGACAACAAAGTAACTCTGTCCTTCAAAATGCACTCTGGTTTCCTATCAGGTGTAAATCCCTACAAGATAAGGCTCAGAGTCCTGTTACTGCCTGTAAGCATAAGAGCCCAGGAGAAAAAAAAAGCCCATTAAAGCCTTCTTTCATATTTTTTGTTCTTCTCCATGTTTGCTTTTTAAACACACATAAAATTCTTTGATACTGTTCTGTGAACATTACAAATAAAATAATGCTACTTCTACTTTTCATATTTATGAGGAAAACAATCTACTTCTCAATAAAATGTTTTAAACCACATTACCACTCCAGAGAACTTTACAAGAAATACTACATTGCAGAGAGTGACTTCCATCCCAACGCCATTGATTTCAAAGAAACAGTAGGAAATTAGGTGATAGGTGGGCATAGAGTAATCTCAGTCAAGAAATCACAGTAACTGATCTGCTAAAAGCTGCCTTTGAAAAGCAGAAACCAAGCAATTCTGTTTTGAAAGAGTGCAAAATTATAAAAATATTTTTCTAATAAATAACACATTAGAACTTCAGAGCCATAAATGATGACCTGAACAACAATTAGAAATTTGTTTTCAAAGACACATCATTAAGTACAGGATTTTTTTTTTTGTTATGATAATAGCAAGATAAAAATCACACGAACCCTGTCAGATCTTTAAAAAGCAGGGAAAGGTCAGTATTTTCTTATCTGAACAGGCTGTCAGGCCACCACCAAAGGCTTCTAGATGAGTAGAGCCCAAGTGGATCAGGCACAATGTGATTAGATAAAATAACACATATTTCATTTATGTAGTCTTGTGTCTAATGACTGAGCCTCATAACCTTTACATGGGCAATACTTATGGACTTAAATATTGCCACCACTTTGAAGTGCCCGACATGTATCCAGAAATAGCCTTTGACCCTCACCATAACAAAACCAGCCAGATGTGCAGGTTCACATCATCCACAGCAAATCCTATAATCCCCTCCCTCCACGTTCCAAGCACAGGCTGCTGCTGACATTTAGCAAAATCCATCTGAACTTCATCAACATTCCCCTCCCTTGTCAAAAACTCAACTGTTTAAGTAAATATGAGCAGGATGCTGCTGTAGCCATGTCTGCATCACCCACCCACCCCAGGAGAAACTAAGCTAGTTACAGACAGAAGCTGACAGTCCAACTGCTCATCACTGGGAACAAGGAGCTAACAGGGTGGAAGTACAGCATTTTAGGAGATGGTCCAGCTGACAGTTGCATTTTAGCAACTTTCTACTGGAGAAATGTGTCTCTGTTTCCCTCCTTCTGTAGTCACAGGTTCAGATGGGAAAAACATCCTCTTCAGCAGGAAAACACCTTTTACAAGTACCCCTTCTCTCTTCCTCCTCCAACTATAAAAAACAATATAGCAACAACAACATCCCAGTTCCTGTTCAGCTATCATCTCCGGTGTAGATGTGCTCTCCACAACCTTTAATGCCAGAAGACTCTGGGAACAAAGAGCTCCTTCCAGAGCTCCTCCTCTCATCCTGCCTTTCTTAACCCACAAGAAGTAAACGTCACCAGAGGTGGCCACAAGCCATCATCTCCTACACATCGGAACAAAACCAGATACCTTTCAGACTCACCCTTAAACAATCACCACCCTCTCACTTCTAGGATGGTCTTAAGGCTGTGCTAGCTATTATTTGTGTTGGTTTTAAACAGTGACTACTAATTCCTTTTTTAGGGCTGGGAAGGACCTACTGTTTCTCAAGATATGGAAGATGCTCCCACCTTCCCTGAAGAACTTTGAGGACTGCTGGAGAAGTCTTAGATTATACTGTGCTAAAGATATCAAGTGCTCAGTGCAAATACCATTTAAAAGACAGTTTCCTGACATGTATGGTGTGCCAACCACTAAAAACAAATACGTTTAAGAGAATGTGTGGTACAGCAAAGACACAAATTTCTCTTTCATCTTTATTTGATCAGATTTGAATGGAAGCTGAATGGGACGCCTGACAAAATCTGGAGCCAGTTCTTCAAACAGGTGGATGCCAGTGAGGCACAGGGAATAACAGGGTGACTGGCAAACAGCTCCCCAGCTTGAGTTACATCTGCAGCTCCATGCATCCATCTCCATCTGTTACCACCTGCAGCTGAGAAAGCTGCTTCTGCTTTAGGAGGGGACCTTACTAACATCAGGATAACCATGGTTGTTAAGGAATACGAGCTGCATAATCAGAAGGGAAGAACGCATTTTCTTTTTTCTGTTTTATTGTTATGAAAAATCTACCAGCTCAAATGCTTTCAGCTGGACATTTCTCCTGACTCTAAGTGAATCAACACTGCCTAATTCAACCTTAGTTGTAGGCAGACCCTCATTATGTTGGCATTGTAAATTCCAAAGAAAACCATTTTAATGCAAAGCAGCCCAAAAAAGCTGGACGTACCACTAAATTAAAAAGTATTTGGGAAATCATAATGGCAGGGGGGGAGAGAAGTCTTCATAAATTTTCAGATATACTTTTAGCAAACTTTTAAAGCCAAACATGTTCCATTTCCTTCTTTTTTTCTTATTTACTATCTGTGTTAGGAAGATGCAAAGTAGAATTCCCAGATGTTATATACGCAAAAAAATTACATTACAATTATCCTAAATATTTTTAATTCACTGTTTTAAGTATAAATTTTGAACAGAAAACTCCTTTAATATCAAAACAAGTATTTTATTAACTACACAGTAGCTATATACATAGCTTTTTTTTTTAAACTTACTCCCTCGTGGAATAAAACATTCTAATGAAAAAAAAGATGAGATGGGTAAAATTTACTGTGCTTATCTTCTCACAAATTGTAGTGTTCACATCTCAAATTTTATTGCAACAAAATCAGCAAATATCAGCACTCATAGTTACATCTTTATCAAGAAAGAAAACACTATAGCCTTCTATTCAAGGTCAGGAAACATTTTATTAGCTCCAGACTTTTATTCCCAGCAGAAGCAAGGTAAAATGCAGCATGTGTTAATCAGATCATAAGCACCTCCATATTATCAAAATATCAGTGCAGTCACAGATGCATCTTAACCAAGTTTGCGATAATTTAGGGGTAGTATTAGAGACTTGATCAGTTCTCATCTTGTTTGTTTAACTGAAACAAAATAAAATGAAGGTACAAGAGGAAACGGTTTGTGTCTTTACACAACTGACAGCCTCATGCTAATGCTTAGATATTAAAATCAGAGGCAGAAGGAGAACACAGGAAGAATACCACTCCTCTTGATTAATTTTTAATACTATTTGACAGTTTAAAGATCTACATTCTTTTTGGTTCAATATAATTCACTTTTTATTATCATCAAAACCCAATTCAATGAGTAGAAAGGTCTTTTGCCCCCCCCCAGTAATTTTCAGACATTCCCCCAGGTAAGATAAAGTATGGGGATATATAATTATACAGAGCCAGAGGCTCAGGGTTTCATGAAAAATGTTACCAGTTAACTAAATTCTCCTCCATAAGGTGTGCTGCTTGCCAGAAACCCAGACAATACACTGACCATGGATGACAACAGAGGTTAAGAAGGGTAAAATAAACATAACCTTCTCTTCCTACAGTCTGGGACAACAAAATGACTTCACAGCCTGCTTCAGAGCTAATCCTGGTTTGGACTATTTCACACCAGTCAAAGGGAAAAAGAAACTAAGTAAATTCCAAAGTGAAGAAAACCTCAGAATCAAATAGCCCGGTCCCCTTCCAAGCAGACTGATTTTTGGGTGCCTCTCCTGGTGACATGTTCAATATTTTAGCTAGTGGAAGACACCTGCTTCTGAGAACCCATATGCAGATTCTCTTGCAGACTTTGCAGACAAATACAAGCTATTTTCTTGCACTCATACATAGTGGTAAGGGCCACCTAGCAATGGTGAGGAATATCATTAAAAATAACACATACACTCCATTCTTGCAGTAAATTCTTTCCTTCAAGAGATTTAAGAAGTGGTTCGGTACAGTACAGTAACATAAAAATCAACACCAAAATCGAGACCTTGATTAAACTTCATGACCAAAACATGATGTGCAGGTGAAATGTCACCAATCAAAAAGAAAGAGCAAAGCTCCCTAATCCAAAGCAAAGGAGATGAAAATACATGACTACTATGTAGTTACTTCTCTTCGCTGTTCTCAGTGTATCTTGGAAAACCAGTTAACCATCCATCTATACTGATAATGTGGTTTCTCTTATTTCCAAACTCTACAAGAAAAGAGTCTTATGTTCCAAGCATACATCAGACAAGCTAATCAAATCTTTTCTTACCCAGTAAAAAATTAGAAGGTAAAAAAAAAAAAAAAAGAAAAAAGAAAAAAGAGGAGGAGGGAGAGCAGGGAAGAGGAGAAAACAAAAGAGACAGCACTGTATTCGACTTTTCCTAATTATTTGTATGCACTGATCATTAACAGAGAAGACTCTACATTATTCTTATATAATATCTTCAGACAATAAATAAAATGTTATAAATAAATATTATTTGAAGCTTGAAAATTCATCACAGGACCTATGCAAACTGAAAGGGTAGCTATATAATCATCCAGGGAAAGTATGTTGTTATCCTTTGCAGATTAGTCACCAAGGGGTGCAGCATACTTCACTTCTGCTTTACGTTCTGCTTATCCATATGATTTATACATACAATAGCTATTCATTCTTTTAATGCCTTTGATAAAAGCCCAACCTAAAAATGTTAAACCCTACATGAACCATGAGGTAGTTATTCATCATGTACTTTAATGCAGTGTGTACCAGAGCAGTCAGATAAATGAGTCTATGATCATTTTTGTACATTTTAAGTACAGCCTTATCTCCTCATTTGCTGGCTTCCTTGATAGGAACTTCTAACTGTGACTAACATGTAGAGTACACAGTATCTTAAGTACCATATCCATGAGAGGCGAGATCTTACATTGACCAGTTGAGAGTCAACAGCAACATCATTACTTAACAAAATGGGACAAAACATTTAACAATTTTTGAGAAGCGAATGTTTCTTTTCCCTCTTGAAGGAAAGAAAAATAAAGGTTTGGACCTTTACTGTCTTAAATGGAAACATTCCTAAATTTCTTGCCAAGAATTTGCCTCCTCCTACAATTAGTATATGGTATGCTATACAGTTTTCTTCAGTTATTTCCTGATAGCATGTTATTTCTCTTCACCAAGAACATTATTGTACTTAGTAAGCATAATTTCCAATAGAGAACTGAGAAACAACACTATACCAACCAATTCCTAGCAAGGCACTTTCCAACCCTTCCACACTGAACAACAGCAATGTGATTTGTTGGCAAGGATTTGGCTTGGCTATCAATGCAAAATGCTGCAAGGATTTATCCTCAAACATCAGTTTAGCAATTCCAAGATTCCTTTAAGCACATGAATCTTTGATGTATCTTCCTTAACTAAAACTTACCACTTCACTTGCAAGCTACCTTTGAAGCAAATGAGAAACTATTAATTTACGAAGCTGATTCCTGTGCTTGCAGCTCAGAACAATCCACGGAAGCCTAGACTGATGAAGAGTATGATACAAATCTCTTTGCTCAAGAACTATACAAGGTTTCCTGTATCAAGGAGCTTAACACATTTTTTTTTAAAAAATCTGCATGATTATTAAGCTGTGCTCATACAGCTCAGCAAGATATTTTAAGGTAATTAACATTCTGTGAGATCAAGCCTTTTGTAAAAGGCCATATCTTCCCTGAGTTCAGAACACAAATGGATTAGTTTCTCGTGCAAATTGGATGCACTACTTACTGGCATAATACAGATTCAATTTCAAATCAATCTTACATTACTGGTGGAGACAATACTGTCAAAATAGCAGAAGTCTATAAAAACATAATATGCAACAGATCTATGCGTAACATTTCAAAAATCATGAATACCTCATTAACAGTCTTGCAAAACTAAAAAAATTGGAAGAAAATGCTACTACTATGCACCAAGGACACCAAGTCCTAAGTGATAAAGAAGAAATTATCTTCAGGTAACTAAGCTGGGAACACAGTCCCTCTAGAAGTGTTCTCTTTGTCTTTGGTCTTAAGCCACTCTTCTATACCAACAAGAAGATTAGAAGCATACCTAGGGGTCACCTGGAAGCATGACTTAGTATTTACAGACAGGATTTTCAATTAAGCAATATTTTTACTGATGAAGGAATGACACTTTAATACTAGAAACCGCTTTAACTGAGAAATTGGTTGTAACGTCAGGTAAAATAAAGGATTTACTGCTAAAGCACTAAAAGTACTCAAGAGAGCATAGAAAATTGGGGATTTATGTGGAACAAGAAACACAGATGGAAATAACTTTTAACTTGTTTAGCCATGAATCCAACTCAATTACACGCTCTAAAAAAATTCTTTCACTATCAAATATTAAACAACATTTCACAGAATATTTAAAACCAGCTTCTCTCACTGTGAGGCAAGAAATCTGTTTGATTTACACACGTTAACGTAATTATGCAAATGCCAAAACCTTCACCATGTCCTGCAAATAGTTTTATCCTCTTGGGAGTTTTATCTACTCAGTTTATTTTAAAATGTCCTTTACACCTCTTAATTGATTCTCTTCTGTCCCACTTCACCTCCAGAAGGCAGCAAGTAGGAATCAGGCTGATACCTTCCCTGCTAGGCAAGCATACCTCTTTTGACAGCAGAGAGCACAGGAATTAAGGATGCCTTCAGTCTACAAAAGCTAAAGCAAGGTAGCAGGAAAAGCCAGAAAGCTGGGCTGGCCCCCTGATCTCTTGTTCAGTTTCCTGATGCTGTGGCAAAGACGCAGAGAGAAGAGTCACATTTCTGACAACTTGGGCACCCACCCAACACATGTAACACAGATGCTGAAGACAAACTTCATGTCTGGGCTTAGCTTGAGACAGACTATGTTTCTAAGAGCATGCTTAAGGCTGTCACTCACTATCAGTGCTCAACTATAAATCAAGGATACAATTCACAATTACATTCTCTGCTACTTAAAAAAGCAGCCACATGCAGCTTCCTTCCCACCAGCTGTGAAACTTAAAAGTTCAAGAGAAAGATTCTCACATCAAAAAGGTCATTTTTGTCTTACTCTGAGCACCATTAAGGTCAAGTGCACTCCCCACTCTGTATGCTGCAACATTTTTCCTTCGCTACAGAACATGAACACTTAAAGGACTCTGCCCATCCCCATTTCTTTTGCACTGCACACCCTCACCCTGTCTTCCCACAGAGAAAAAGCAGAGGCCTCACCACAAAACCCATTCCCTCATTATATATTTGCTCTGCAGGAGAGAACAAAAATGCTTTTACCTAGCAAGAGATACAAGGCCACCATGTTTACAAGAAATCGTTTCCATTAAAAAAAAAAAATCAAAGAACATATTGTCATATGGGACCTTATAGGGAACCATTTCATAGTACACAGAGACAATGCTGGAGCACTTTTACATCTTCCTAAGCCACTAAAACCACTCTGTTTCCATTTCACTGTCAACAAAGATTTATGGTAAGACTTCTTATCTGAACGAATAATCAAATTGCTTTAAGAGTCTCAGTTTTATGTCATCATACACAATTACATGAGAGCAATGGCAAAATGGATGTTATCTAATTGGTAGAGGGATTCCCAAATCCTTTGAAGAGAGATTGTCCATAAACCATAAAATTAAGTAGGCCATGCAATTGCACAGCAATGAAGTGGAAACTAAAAGATCACATTTATAGAGGAGATCAGTTAAATCACTAACCAAGAATATTAGATATGGAAGTATGGTTTTAAAAATATTACTGGAGGCAACAGTATCACAATACAAAAATGCATGCACACAGCATGGCAACGAGTTTAAAAAGATCGCTCAGCTGCCAGCAGGGTTCAGTTGTTCATGGAGGGATCAGACCAAAGGCTATTGAAATTCAGGAAATTGATATGCTGCAGGTGAAGTGTTATCACCGTTTAAAATGAAACGGTTTAGATAGTGCTCAGATGTATATATTCAAAGCATTTTTAATGTTTCCTTTATCTTTTAGCTTAGCCAACACATCTTTTAAATAGCAATGATAATATCTTTAAAAATTATTAAATTATCTCTGAATTGTTAAAAAAAAAATCTCACTAGGAGTGTGTTAGTTAACATTACAAGTCTACTGACAAAGCCACTTCCAGCTTTGATACCAAGTATCCAACAAAGCAATTATCACAGTAACTGTGAACTAAGAACTGCATTAAACTTCTGAAGCCAGTATTCTATATGCACAAGCATAACCACATGCAACAGCATACTGGAACTGCATCTGCACAGAACACACTATTCAGACCAGTAACACCATCTTTGAAAGGGGTCTGTGCATTTTTAATTGGTTTTTCCTCAGGCCATCTATCTCTGCTGCAGAATAAAAAAAAAACCAAGCACACCCAAAAGGCAGTAAGTGTAAGCCAAGCCGTATTTCAGCTCCTCCAAAGACGAGCATTCACTTGGATTTTATTCCTCTTTTGAACAGTAATTCAGTGATAATTCTTTCTTTCCCATCCAGCATTACTGAGGCTTGTAGCTGTTGTGATAACATATGCCTAAGAAACAGCTGTATCTCAGGCACAGAGGCTTCCATTACAACTCACTTCACAGTGTCTGATTGTTCTGATGCAATTTGACTTCTGCCACCGTGGTGGAAGAAATATGCCTGGCTTCTTATGTTTTGAGGAAACCAAGTCTGATGAGATACAAGCATACAACTGAAAACTCTCAAGAGGGGAACCTTGTCAATTAAGAACAAACTGTTAAGGGCAATAAGCAGCTGCTAACCACTTCCATAGGCTGGAAACAAAAATTACATTGTCCCACAGAGCTCCAAACACACTTTCCACCCCACTCCATCACCATCAAAAATGTCTGTGCTCCTATTTCAGATCTAATGTATTTTTTCTGTCAGTTTTGAACTGTTATTTACAAATACTTAACTGTCACAACAATATTAACTGTAAGGCACAAATTCCTTTTTCATTATAACTCAAAATTCAGCTTCCTACTGTACTACTTGAAATAAAGAGCAAAATGACACAACTTTAGAGCTTACTTAGTACTACTTGCTCTCCAATTTCCTTTTTTTTTTTCATCTGGCAAGCATTTCAAAATTTAGCATGCAAGTTACACGGGCTCAATTCAATTCCTAGATTAGATCATGAACCCTAGAGGTATGAAGCACTTTTAATCCAGGCTCCAATATGAGGGATTTAAGCACCTTGCAAGATTTTTGTCCTTAAACCTTGTAGATTTCAAGAAATGCAGGGTCAAACCTGAAAAACCAGAATCTTATCCTTCTGTCAAAAAGTCAGCATCCCTCCTCCATCCAACCCACTGATACTTCATGTATCTTCTCTGGATCAGTGTCAGGTTGGCTCAGAATGGTATCAGAGAGGCAGAGGAAGGGACTGAAAAGGCCAGAAATGGTGAAAAAAAATTTGTAAGAAGCATATCCATTACCTCCCATTGATTATATAGTGGTATCACTGAATAATTGTTGCAAAAGGTTTTCGGAGCCTGCTACAATCATGCAAATACAGTTCAAAATTATTCACAAAGGAGTTACTAAATGAGCACTGATAGCCTTGTTTGCTAAATTTCATCCAAGCATCTTTCTCCCAGTCTTAAAGTATGATAATTGCCGAAGCCTCTGGTATTTCCCCATGAAAAACAAATTAAGCTTTAATGAAATATGCAATCTCATTCCAACATACCAAGGCAGATTCAACCCTGCTTAATATTCCAGAGCTAATACCAAACAGCTTCTGGAAATCAGGGTAACTTGGGCAGATGAAGCTTCCCTGGTAGTCAGTAGGCATTGTTTGCCTCGTGCTTGATGTCAGGGACATGTAAGTGAACGCATGTGTTTGATCGTGACAAAGCTGTCCGTCCAACACAAGCAGTGGGCTGTCAGCAACCGATGGGATTGTATTTATTAATACATCCAGACAGTCGTAAGTCTCATTGCTTGTACGTTTTTAATTGCTGTAATTTAATTTTGAATTTTTGATTCCCAAGCCCATCAACAAATATAACAAACTACTAGAGTACAATACCATCATTTGAGAGAAATTAAATGAGACTGTGAAACTACGACAGGTGTACACAGGCAGCCTGCAGTAATCCTACATACTTACCTTGAAACATGGCATTTTAGTTGATTCTTGATGAAAGCTTGTCCCATTTCACTTTTAAGTCCTCCAGACTTTGAAGGTGGAAATCAAGGACACTTTTAAAGAGGCATCGATTACAAAAAGAGGGATTTCCATATTCTAGCCTTCAGCTACTAAAACTGGACTGAGCAATTCCACAAGCTGCATTAGATGTGACAAGTTGATTTCCAAAGACTGAGTGCTTGCATTAGAAATCATTACGATTTTTTTCAAGATAGGATGATATCACTTCACATGCATGCCCTCTCATTTTTTTGTTGTTGGTTTTTTTTTTGGGGTGGGTTTGGGTTTTTTTTTTTGTGTTAGGCAAGGTTTCTTCTTCCTAGTACCTAAATCAAAAGCATAATAAAGGACTATATTTCATTTTTCTTCTATTAAGGTAGTGCACTCCTAAATAAATTCTGGGTGCATTTTTCCACAACAGAGAAGTCACAGTGCTTTAACAGGTAGATGTAACACCTCACATTTTTATACTGATCTTTGAAAATATACCATAGTTCTTGCAGTAGCAGAAGCAGCGGTGATGCAAAAACAAAAACACAGAAAAAGAGTCTCCCAAGTGAGATTGCAGTGGGAAAGCACATATTCCTAAGGGAGAATGCTGTTCTATCACATTTCCAAACAGCTTTGTAAAATGAAGCCAGACAAAATTAGCTGTTATCCAAACACTACTTACTCACAGAGCACTGTATATTTCTTATTCAGAGTGCTGCTCCAAGGGGCAGAGAGGTCCCTGGTCTGACAATAGACTGCTACCAGGTGGAAACAATTAAGGAAGGAAGCTCTGCTCCACTGTGCAAATTATTTACTAGCAATCCCCACTAAAGCTCATGCCACAACCTAATTTAACCACTTCACTTGCATCATGTCTCTCTCTTCCTGCGTGCCTAGGAAAAGACAACCCCACAAATTCTCTATGTTTCTACAGAATATTTTGATTTCTCTAATTTGTCATAATAGTAGTTGTTTCTAAAAATTAGTCTACCTTCCTTCTGCATCTGAAAGCAGAAATAAGAACATCTTTCTTTGTTGTGAGTCAGCTTAATTCTGTTTTCTAGCTATATATTAACTTACATCAGCTAAAACTCTAGCTCAGACCTAACAGTTCTAGGATATTTTCTTGGGGTTTTGATTTTTTTTTAAACATGAAAAACAGAGGAAGAGAAGGAGGATAAAAGATGTGCCACTGATTTTGTAATTATATTTACCAGTAATCCTGGTTAAAAAGGACTGGTATTTTTGTACACAGCAGATCAACAATAATGCTAGTCTCTCTACCTTATCATCTTTCTACATGATAGTCTTCTCATGGAGTATTATAGGCAAAGGAAGATTTCGTTAAAACAAAGGTTAACTTGATATATTCTGCATATTTTAGCCACACTATTTGGTAATCTTTGATATCTTGGTCATCTAAACCAACAAATCAGTATTCACTCCTTACCATAAAATGATTATTTCTAAAAGTTAGGAATAAACAGCCACACTCAAGTTAAAGGACAGAATCCTATCACGTATGTAGGAGAATTAAGTGTTTTAGACATTTGACTTGAAATAATAAACAATTATGAATGGAGACAGAGAAGGGGAGAAGTCTTTCTGGTAATGAAATTCACTGAGCCTGCAGGAGCTGCACATCTTTGTTCCCTCTGAGCAATATTCTCAACCAAATAACTACTTTCAACTAGACCTAAACATTTTAAGAAGACAAAGTTAGGCAAAATAGATCTTCCTCATACTGCTAGTATGTCATTCAGGCTCAAGTTTTTAAATCAGAAATGGGTTACACAACAAGTGCTATCGGTACCAGCGCTATCAGCACCACCCACCCAAACATGCACAGCAGGAAAAAACTAGAATTCAAACTGCCTCCACTTCTGTTTCCTCTTTATTCAATAAAAAAGCCATTGCCAAATTTGCCAACATCAAAAGTAAGGAAGAATATCACTTCCCGTCTCTTTCTCAGAAACAGCTGGGGGAAGAGGATGAGGATGCAGCATCATGATCTCACTGGAGATTGGTCACTCCTGAGTCTTACACTGATGATCTGAATTAGAAGAGGAAGGAAAAGTGATCAACATCTGAGTTAACACTGTTTTATCATGAGCACAAATACCCAGTGCATGTAGTAAAACTCTTCAGGCCAATGCCCTTAAACATGCCTCAGTGACTGCAACAGAGAGAGCAACCATAGTCTCTGTATCTTATTTCCTAAGTACACAAACCAAAGGAAAAAAGAAATATGAAAATAACACTTCTCACTGTGAAGAGATAAAGTAGGAACAAGACAGTTATGAAAGGAACACGGGTAACAGTTTCTCTTCCCAAAGACCTACAACACCAAAGGAGCAATAAAAAGCAGCAGCAGGAAATGCAGCAGGGAGAACCCCAACATACTTAATCCTCAGTAAAGACAGCCCAGATTGAAGTCTGTGGAGCTTTCTACATCACCATAGGTGTAGAGAGTGCCTACTTACTTTCTAAAACTACAAAAAATTCATGAGACAAGAAGTCCTTTCCTCCACCACATTGAGAAAAAAGGTCTGGGCTTTTTTGGGGGGAGGAGTTGTAAAAATACGTTTTAGTCTCATCAAAAACATTAGTAAGAGTCCTTGAATTTCACATCATCTTCAACAGTTTAACAAGGTTAGGCTTGCTCTGGAAATATGAAGTGTTAGCAAAACTGTCAGCCCCATAACATAATCATTGCATTATTTGCTTGGCAACAAAGGAAACTTTTAATGGAAAGACATTTAAAGTACAGAGCGGACATTCCTCTCCAGATTGTAACCTTTTCCAATAGAGTCTAGTTACAATACATCTGCTGACTATCTCTTCTAGAAGGGAGTTGTAAGGCCAAACAGGTCATACACAATTTAAGAGCTTACAGCACCACTTGACTAAAAGAAAAGTACAACTTTACTCTGGAACAGTAGTTCACCCCCTGGTTATTCTACACGCTTGCGCGGGAGAGAAACACAGAATAAGAGAGATGGTCCTTAAATAGAAGCAGAATTTGAAGAAAAGCACAAACTAAGCAAATGTATATGTGACTTCCGCTTACACATATCTGTGCTGAAGCACAGGCACACAATAGGTGTTCTCCATCTATGCATTGAACTGGTGCTGGTTTAAAGTTGACAGTGTTCAGTCTGTTGTCTTGGTAGGTAAAACAAATAAATAAATAAATGGAGACATTCTACAAAAGGCTGATTGTGCAAACATACAGTCAACTATTAACAAAAATTCTGTAATAACTAAGCAGATCTCTTCAGGCATTGCACTGTCAATCAAAAATTAAAACTACTACAAAGAAAAAGTATCTGAGTAAATATCAAAAACAGAAAATACCCGGAGAAAAGGAAAAAGTGTATATTGCCCTTGAAGCATCTCCCAGTAGATTTGCCTCCACTATAGCCAGCAGAGCCCAGCTACATAAAGGCAAAGACTCAGGCAAACCTGCCTGACCAAGAGCACTTTTGAGTCATTTGTTCCAGAATTATTTTCAAAACTCTCATTAAAAAACCCCAGTTTTTCCACAGTAAAGAAGAAATTAAATACAATTGAGAAACCTCAACAAACTCAATACCTACATCAAGGGGAAAAAAAAAATGCAACAAACCAAAACAATAAACCAAAGAAACCTCACAATAAAAAACCAAACGGCAACACCTATGAAATATCAGACTGGGACCAGAAAGTAAAGCTGCTGAGAAACTGCTTTCTACACAGGCTAAAAATGCCTTTTTCCCCATTGTACATTATCTCCTCAAACAGGAGGAACATACGGGAATTTAGAAGTTTAATATTTGGCCAATTTGGTGGCGAGAATACCACAAACTGGAACTCCTGAAAATTGCCCTGGATTAGGGACTGTAAATCTGGAAGACCTGCAGAGATCCACTGGCACAGCAGAGTAAAGCTTGAGTAAGCTGAGTAAAGAATGGTTAAAGGAGGATTTGACTTTAGTCCTCACTCAGCATTCATAAGAGTCACTGTGCTGCACAATAAGAGTTACACAGTGTCACTTTTAAACACACAAACTATAGTCAATAGGTTAAAAAAGACCTTTTCAAAAACAGGGAAAAACTAATTCGAACAGTGCATTAGTATTTCCTTCTTTCCTACCATTTTTTGCAGATGAAAAAGGAAAGGGATAAAAGACAGATTCCCCTTTCCAGTACATAAATGTAGATTTCTTGTTTTGAAAGAAAGGAACAGAACGGACACATTAGGTGGCTTTTTTTTTAATTAGGAAGCCATAAGGCACACAAAGGAGTGAACAATCATGAAGGGTTCTGTTTCACTGTTTTTTAAAGGTGACAGGATGGTATTCTTAACACTTTGTGCAAAAAGCACTTCGGTACTAATTCCCCCAGGATGCACCAGCAGATCAGGTGCCCCAAAGCAGGCTCCCATGCCCATGCCTGGGATTTTGGTCAGCTCTCAGGCAGCCAGGAGCAAGTGAGCTGCCCAAGATCCCCAGACACACTTCAAGTGGGAACCTCGGGCTGCTGCTTTCACCTGCAGCTTGTCAGATCAGTACTGCCAGCAATAGAACAAAGAAAAAGGGTTCAAGAAGCGACTTCAGAGCTGAAAACTTTTTCAGCCAGGAGTTTCTGATACCTCATTGGAGGGTCAAAGCCAAGCTTACACCACCTACCTATTAATAAAGCCATAATCTAGACATTTTGATAACAGCAAAAACCAAGGGAGGAATATACATTTTTAATCTCATGCAATCTTAAGTCTTTGCAGAAATACATCTGTAAGTCTTTTACATGTACCCTCCAGTAGTTATGTTGGGATTAATATTGCATAGAGGAGCTGAGGGTGTGGAGGTTATTGCAAAGTCCAGTCCTTAATGAAGAGTGTTCATAGGTTGAAATAATAAGGCCTACCCTTTGCATCACTCCTCTACGTTTCTAGGCATTAAAAATTTTATTATTAAGCAGTGTGACATGGAAGGTCTAGAAAAGGCAAATCAGCAATACCGATATACTTGTAAAGGTCTTACATACCAGGTTCAAATGTTAAAACTATTGGATCTATCTAGCAGAGTTGAATATGATGTCAAAACAAAAAGAGAAAGTAGACTGTGCTAATAGAAGTTAATGCAGATTAATTTAAAATCAAAACATTAAGTTTTACCTGTAGGAAAACAAATTATTTCAATAGATAACAACACATATAAAGTGGAGGTAGTTATCTGAGCAGTATATGTTCGAACTGTCTATCAGTATTCATGGAATGATTTAATCACCTACTCCTACACTTCTCACTGCCAGCCTCCTCACACCACAGATTATACATTAAGCCATTTCCAGTGGGGATGCTTTGTAGGAAAAGAACTGAATCAACTACAGAGCATCCTTCCTGAGCACAAACAGTTCACAAATGCATGTTGAAGCTAAAAATAATAAGAGGAAAACTTTCAAGAGACATATTTTCAGGGACAGTGAGACATCATCTAAAATAAGGCAAGTGTGTTCCACTGAGCCTCACAAATAGCACCAAATGACACAAGACCAACTTGGCAGCTCTATTAATGATCTCCTTGCTGCCTAGACCCCAGCTCCCCCACAGACATCCACGGACAACACTTTTTACAGTAGATCACAACACCACAAACAGCAGGTCCCAATCAAATTTGAGCATAACTTGATCTACAAACACCCATTTTTGCCTTCTAGCTCTCGCAAACAGGGATGCAACCACACAGAACTGCTGATAGCATATCACTACTCCACATACAGCCCCCCCCAAGAGGAGCATCAGGGACAGGGGACATGCAGCTGGCATCACTGGGGAACCAGCGATGGCAGGAGTGCCTGTCACTCATCCTTGGAAATAAATCAGGGATTTGATTTTGACCCTTCATTTAGCTGAAACAGGGCAATGGTACACAGGTTCATTGAGGATGATGTTGCTCTTATCTCTACTAGCTCAGCAGGGGTCAGGGCCAGGTTTCTAGTGTCCCTGTAGCTTTGCTGCAGGCAGAGGAATCAAAAGGAAACTCTGACAGCTGCTGCAGGATTATCTGAGCAAAGCAGGCAGAGGAGGAAAAGCCAAGGGCTTTCAGCAAGGCTGACACACTCGTTCTGCAGCAAACACTTCTGGAAACCAGCACATTCTCAGGACTGCCAATGCTCCAGATCTAAAGGGGGCCCTGACCCCTGACAAGGGGAAGACTCTCGCAGATTTGCCCTTCTGGTAAAGGTGTCCTGGAGGGTGTACTGCAGCTCACGAGCAAAACTGATGAGTAGAACATATTCTACATAAGCACCTTTGTTACCTATTATTTTTCTATTCTATGATCTCTTAGTGTTCAAGAACTTCATGTAATATAGAAGAGACACCATTACCAGTATTCAGCAACATAAATCCTGACACTCATCCTCACCAAATACAAAAGTAAAAGGCAGTAGATTATATGAATTATAAGAATCAACAAAATATCAGGTTCAGAGAACAGAGTAATGACATTTGAAGAATCCAACCCATCACTGAAGACATTTCCTCTCAAGAGAAGACACTGTACAAACTCTGAGCAGGTTTGTCCTTAGCCCACAGGAGGTGCAATACAAGGGTAAGGAAGGAAAGAATAAGCAGATACAGACAAAGTAGACAACAACAAAAAATAAGAGACAGAACAAATTTAATATTGACTTGTGAGAAGTTGAGCTTGCATCACTTTCACAGTTCATGGTCCATGATGATAGAAAATTGCTTTTGTTCCCAACATTTTTTTCTGATAGGCTTTGAAAACAACAGTTTTCCTAAAGATAAAAAAGAGAAAACAAACAAACAAACCCAGGACAGAGAAGAAAGTAATGTTAAAACAACCAGAAGGGAAAAAACTTTGTAAAATACTACCAAAAATATGCATAAAATTATTTACCTAGATAAAGCTATGGCAGGTCTTTGCTAAAGATGCAAATTTTATTCAGTAAATCAACGGATGAGCCCAACTTCAAATATAACACTCTAAAGGCTCACAACATCACCTCAGGCAAATCCACAGATTAGCTTGTGGCACTGCTGATGAGTCTAAGCTTAAAACCAAAGTAAGTATTTATTAACACTAACCATCGCATTTTGATTCAGTGATTTAAGAAATAAAACTACCTTCAGGAAATACTGAATGCCCTTTTCTCCTAGAAATAGTTACAATAAAGGAGCAAAACAGAATTTCCCAAAAGCTTTCTGAAACATGAAAGGAAAGTTATAAGAGTGTGATTTGGATACATTACAAAAGTACAGCAATCCTTTATTAAACGCAATTAATTTTGATTGTAATAGTCAATCCTTTAATTACAGTTGATGAAATACATTACACATAATTTGCTTTCCCTACATCAATGCTCCAGATACAGATTTCCATTACCTCATCAATACCCACAGCATGAAGTAATCAGAAATAAAACATGAGCAAAATCTCTGGGATTTTTATGTTCTTAAAAAAACAAGGCAGCCATACCAATGTTTAGGTTTATACAAGCAATCCTATGAAGTAAAATAAAAAATGGGCAGGAGTAGATACGAACTATGTTGAGGTGGTTTCTTCCAGAATAGGTGCCTGAACAACAAGCACTTTAGCACTGGGACAGCTTCTATTTCTGTAGTCTCTCAAATAGCATGGACTTGACTCTAGAAAGATCAGACTGCTTCAGAACTCATGTTATGACATGAAATTAGCAACTAAATTTTATACTTTTGAACCAGCTACATTGTAGATAAGCCATTTATTGACTAAGTCTGGTCCTGGTCTCCATCTCAATTTTCTGGCTACATCTGCCCTAAAGACAGAGCTACAATCCTAGCATATGCCAGAAAGATAACTCAGATTAACGCTGGAGCACAAACACATTGCTGTTTAAGCTCAGATTCTGATTATATTTAGACCTCGGAGGAACACAAGAATATGAGCTGTTCATATGTCACCCTGGACAATTTCCTACTTTTAGTCCTCTCAGTTGTCCCTCATATTCACAGGGTCTCCAAAACCTCAATTAAATCACCTTGAAAACAGAACCTTATTGCCGTGTGGACTTAAGAAAGTTAACCAAAAGAACTGATAAAACCATATTATGAAAAATACTAGCATTCCTGAATGCTCACTATATATACATATATTTATCATTATTATTATTATTATTATTTTATTTTTACATGTCATTGCCTTCTGATTATTGCCATTATTTACCTACCACTAAGCACTAAGCCAATCTCACCATGCACGGAATACAGACATATTATAAGAAATGCTGTATCAGCTGAAGGAGAACACAGGTCATAGCCATCAGCACATCTAAAGCATTCCTCACATCTAAGAAAATGGTGTGTATACATATAGACACACACACCTATATATAAACGGTAACAATATGAAAATCTCAGAGTACTTTCTTCCTGTTTTAGGATGAGAGAGGGAGGTACAAGCAAGTGTGGATGGGGAAAACTATTGCTATTCTGGTTTTTATGATAAATTGATAAGTCTAATTATATAATGCATTTCTTCCAAGCTCATGCCAGCATCAAAAGTCAGGCAATATGGAAGGAACTACAAGAAAATTTGTAAAGCTTCACTCATCTTTCTTGAGAGCATCCACCAAAGATTTCAGTAAAACTCGACACTGACCTGGTCTCTGA
Source organism: Chiroxiphia lanceolata (assembly GCF_009829145.1). NCBI lineage: Eukaryota > Metazoa > Chordata > Aves > Passeriformes > Pipridae > Chiroxiphia > Chiroxiphia lanceolata. Next base: position 41,355,565 of record NC_045641.1, on the reverse strand, counting down.
ATACATTAGTCATGGTCACATTTCCAGTTTCAGACCACAAATCTTGGAGGCCTGGGAGTATAATGTGTCTTTACAAATCATTTCTTCTTTAATGTAAAAATTAAGTTTTCCTTTATCCTTGAAGGTAAGACATGGTAGGAAAGAAGAGTGAGTCCAAAAAGAAAGAGAAAAGCCTAACTACTTGGAATTAAAGATGTGTGTCTTTGATAACAATAACTTAAGCAAACATAGGAAAAAGAATACTTGTCTAATTCACAAAATTTAATCTAATAATGGGGTCATAAATGAATGTCACATGCTGTGCAATGCTATGTTTGAGACTCGCAGTCAGTTCTCACATTGAGAGGAATCTGAAAACTGCTTCAGTGCAAAGTATTCGAAGCATAAGGCACAGCATCACTTTCCAACAGTTTCCATAGCTTTATATTAACTATTTCTTCATACATACAGTCCTAAAAATAGTACTGTCCATGATGATAGTTCAGCTTGGCCTTCCATCCAGACTGCTATTGCCAAGACTAGGTTAAAGCCTTGTGCTTCATTAGCCACATAGCAGCCTTGGCAAGGACCAGCTCAAGGCAGCAGCACTCTGCATCATCGCTGTCTGTCCTAAACTAGGAATTAGTGTGAGGAATAGCCAAACAAGGCAGCCACAAAACCATAACTACTGTAGCAATCTAGTTTTTGCACAGCACCAGCTAAGCCCCTGTCTTCAGTCATATTGTTTTATCCATTTTCTTTTCCCAAACAATTTATCTCTTTTTTTAGGCCACATTGCGTCCTTCTCCTTGAATGGGCCTAAATCTATTCACTAAGTCACTGTTCATTCTCCTACTTCAGTTCAGGCATCTGTTTTCTGTATATGTCTTATTAGCTTTCCATTGGAGGAAACACGAGAGGAGCAAACCACCCAGGGAGACAGAGAGAGAATAGGTCAGAAGAGCAAGCTGAAAACTCAGGAAAGGCAGGAATGAAATTCACAGAAGCCTCTCTGGACAGGCTTCATTGGCATCCTTTGACCAGATTATCAGCACTGATTGCTTACCCTCACTTATTCTACCAGTAGTTATCCCTTCAGAGCTGTTGGCCATGCTGATGGTGTGACCTGTCTCAGGGTTTTGTTCAGTCAGGCAAATAGGCTTAAGCAATTTGACCCAGCCTGGCTCACTACAACAGAAACAGCTGAGACTGACAAAGCCTATGGATAACATCTCTCAGCAAATGTAGTAGCAGGATTCATACTCTGAGAGCAATTTTACTCACAACTTGCATACTGGCTTTGGATCTTCTGCATCCCACATATCTGAGAGCCACCAAGGTCTATATCATTTCACACATCTCTTATTACTTTGTCTGCCTCGCCTTCACCTTCCTCCACACCTTCCCTCACAGTCACCACAATGTTAATGTGGCTCTTGTACCTGCAAACACCACTTGGTTTCTACGACACAGGACCACTATGCATATGCTGCTTCTTTTCCACACATGGCTTTTCTCATAGCTTTCCATCCAAAGCTCCTCGGGGCAGAAAATCTCTTCAAGTGCTCCTGAAAGCAACCTAAGGTATCACTCCCTACCCAGTGGGAGTAATAACTGAATAAATAACTGAAGTGAATGAAATTGCACCAGCATCTTATCAGACCAAAACAGAAAACCCTTACACAAAACCCAAAAAACACTGAGTAAAAACTGAAGAAGTATTTGCCCCAGACTGATGCAAACAACAGCTCAAGAGCTTTGTATCCATGTCAAACCTCTTACTGCCTTGCTGCTTTACTTCTTTTCCTTCTTGCCCACTACACCAAGTCTTTGCTGTCTATTCCCCAACAACTGGACTGTACAATCAGCAGGATAATGCAGTTGGTATATTCTTCTCCATTCTCCAAACATATAGGCAGTATTAGTCTCCAATGCAGAGAAGACATAAAGTTCTACACCCACCTGTAAGGAGAGAGAGCAAAGACAGAAACTTTGCAGCCTGAATCTAACCTCACCCAGGGGGTCGTGTTCCTCCCATCACTGGCATTTAAAGCCATGGACATAACAAAAAATAGCCTGAACATACCAAAATGAGGTCATTTAAAACAATGAATAGTAACTATTATTTTCTTAAGACTTCAGCATTTCCCTCTTTATGCAAGTTCATCATACAATAGAGCAGGTTGAGTTTAGATGAGTATTAGGCTGCAGCTTTTTAGAATGCTCCAGTTAAACAAGTGAGCATGCACAAAGGGCACCTGATAACATTATCTGCACATGCACTATTGTGTAACTGTTTCCACAAGCACAAAGGACTGTCAGGCTGCCATAAGACTTCATGCTAATTGCTTGTTGTGTGTGTTATGAAATGTAAATTATGACTCCCTCAAAAACCTGGAAAATTGCACTTATCTAAATCTCACAGGATTATAAGGGTACAGTCATTCACATAATATTTCTCACCAAGAAACATGAAAATACGCTCTGCAAAGATGCTCTGCACAGAGAGACAGAGATCTGTTAGTGTATATAACAGCTGTCTTGCTGCACATGCGGTTCCAAATCGAATTTGCAAACTGGTGAAACATCTGGATGGTGAGAATCAACACAGTTATGGCAATACCCACAGCATTTCTTTATCAAGCGTGAGGTGAAATTAAGTAGTTAATATACATGATGATTAAAACAGTTGACATAATTATCAAATACTGCATGACTCCTGTGATTGAGTAGTAGGCTGAGGAGGAGGCAGGAGGGCTGCCCTGTAATTTCTATTTTACCTCTCCTCTTCCAAAAGAAAGTCTCGAGCTACTAAGTTCTTCTGAATAATGAAACATAATAATGATACTTCTATGTATTTGTGCCAAAAAAATATAAAATAAAAATATATTACAAGAACAAGCACATCCCATAAACATTTTCACTGCTTTCATTATTCAGGACCAACCAAGCATTTTATGAATTGTAGTTATTTATGATGTTTCATATATTTTGTTTGTTTATGCACTAAATGTTCACCTACTTCCTCACTGTGGCTCTCCATCATTCAGTAGCAAGACAGGTCTGACTTCAAACTGCATCGCAAGGGTCTTATTCTCGTACCCTTGCAGACCCTCTATCCTGCAAACACTTAGCCATGTGTTTAACTTTATGTATACAAAGTAGTCTCACTGAACTCATTCATGAGACTCCAGCCTTATGTAATTGCCATAGGTTTCACCATTGATTCCAGTTGGACCCAGATTTTATCTAATGGGACTATTTACATCTGAAAAGCTGAACACATGTCCAAGTGTTTGTAAAACTGAAGTCCCAACAGCAAAGCCAAGGCATACTGCTGCCATTTTATCTCTTACTAGCAAGTCAGTCCCACAAAATGATTTGCTTTTGTCTTTAACTAAGCTAGGACAAAATAAAAAGATCGTTACTAGAGCAGATTATTAAATTATATTTTTCTTCCTTTTCGGATATTACTAAGGAGGCTATTTATTCTCTCCAATCTGCTCATTCTTTTCCATTCCAATAAGCATGAAAAAGTTAATGCATAATCATCTAGGTACAAACACCGACCTTGCTTAGCTGGAGAGTTCACTTGATCATCTGTACTTCAAAAAAGAATAAATTTCAGGCAGGCACAAGAAAAACATTAGTAAGCTGCAGTTTTCTTTCTTTAATTACAACAGAATCAATACTCAACCAATCTAAATTTAATTCAATTAAATCAAGGTTTAGTCAGTTCCTGAAACAATAACTGAAATATAATCTCTGCATTTGCTTTCTCATTTAGTTTTATTTAACATAGACAGTGTAAGGCGACTCAAGTACCTAAATGCTGACCTTCAGCAGAAAAAAAAAGGAAACCCAAAAATTGCAACATCAGATGAGATCCTTTGCTGCAGAAAGTAAAAACTGAGAAGCTCCTGCTGGAATTCAGAACAATGACTAATGAAATAAGGACTCTCTGAACACAGAAAAAAACTTGCTTTCTCTGATTACCATACTCCTTACTATATTTATCAGCTTAGAAATTCCCAAGGGCATAATTTGATACTAATTTAATCATTCTGTTGGAAGAGTCACCGATTGCAGGGTCTATCCCTTCACTTTATCCATGACCAGCGCCGCTAGTGCAGACATAAGATAGCATACAAGTATAGACAGGATGAAAAATTGTCTTTTATTTTATATAATTATATATATGTGTGTGTCTATTATCATATGTGCAATTAAATATGCATATTAAATGAAACTATCCTTTCATGAATAGGGTTCTTTTTCATTTTACACTACAAAATACAGCACGATAAGCAGTCTTTCTTGAGCAGCTTATTCTACAAGTGTGCTCACTTACTCTTGGCAAAGACTAAGTAGTAAAATTTCAGGTCAATGCTAAGAACTATCACAGTATCTGCTCTTCCTTAACAGGACTGTGTTCTGCTACCTCATGGTATTTTATATAGGATTTCAGTCCAAGAAAAATGAGGATGGAAAACAAATACTCACCACTAATATCCTCTCAGCCACATACAGCAGTATAACATGCATTTTCATACTCTACACACAGATGTTTCCCCACGATTTCTTATTGTGAAAGTATGCAAAACAAAGTGCTCTCAATGCCCTTGCTCAAAGCAAAAACCTTCGGCCATCACACCTACTGTGCTACACAATGAACAGATGTGCCTACATCCTTGCCCACACTAAGATCCAGTACAATTTATATTTTAAACAGAATTGTTTCAATTACACTAGACCAGAAGGATATAAAATTTTGATAAATTATTTTAATCACACCCATTACTGAAAATTCTCATCCATGTCACTTAGATTTTTCCTTAAATATTTACAGAAAGACTGAGGCATAGGTATTAATAAAATACTCTTTATTCTGAAATTCCATAATCTTTTTCGTACTTACATTTTACCTGTGTCTTAGTTCTTTATTTACATGCTTCAGAGTAATTTTATTTACTCAGAAAACAGTACACTCATACTAGGATTCAGTAGTAAGAAACTGAGTTTTAAACCTTTTTGCTTTAAAATAAACTTATACTTTTTCACATCGTTAACAATTAGCATAGTGTGAACATAACCTAAACTCCTTGCCTATAATAAGCTACAATACAGAGAGCCTCAGTAGAATCTACAAAGTTCAGTCTGCAAGATGTTCAGAATAAGCCAAGCACAGAGCCAAGTTGGTAGATTTAAATATCATGCACAGCATGTGGTTTCTGGAAACTGTGCCTAACAGGGTGGTGCCTTGCTTCAAGCTACTGCATCAGAGCCTTTCAAGATATGTATATCTTGGTGATACTCATCATCATGGTACCTGCAGACTTGTACTATCCAATTTTCCTGCTTAGACAAGACTTCTTCTCCAACACTATCCCCAAGCAACACTGAGCTCTAGAGCTGCATAGAGAGCAGCAAACCTTTTTTCCTGCAAAACCAGTTTATTTCCATACACATCAAGTCAACAGTTCAAAATTACAATAGGTTGAGCACATACCTTAGTTATACATAGACAAAATGCTACAGGTGTTCCTATACAGTCAGTATTTTCATCATTTTTCAAGAGTAAAATACCAAATATTAATTATTAGTATTGCAAGCTAGCAGACTAGATGTGTGGCACGCAAATAGGTGAAAGTCAGTATTCCTTAAGGCCTTTCTTTTTTGTGGGATTCTTTCCTCACCTCACCCAGCCCCTAACCCAGCCTTTAATTATTCTCAGACACAATTGCTCACATTGATTCAAAGTGGAACACTGAGGAAAAAAATAGAAAAGTGAGCTGACTGTCCCCTAGAGGAGAAGAGTTTCCTGCAAATTCTCTCACAGGTTTACTGTTGCTTAGCAGATCAGTTGTGTTAACTTATAAACATCAACTTTTTCATTCATATCCTTACATTGGGTTTTTTTGTCATGTACTAGAAGCAGGCTCTAAATTCCAGAGGACCAACTAGCTTCCTTGCTCCCTGGACACCCAGTCCTTATTTTTGCTTTTAACCCTGTATCAGTCAGGCGTGAAGCTCCAGTTACCCAAGTCCATCAGGGTAATCCAGGGTTCTGCTTTGAACACATACAAACCTACTCATTCATCATTAAACAAAGCAGATTTAGTGAGACCTTCACAGAATTGGTAGTGTTGGGAGGGACCTCTGGAATCATCTAGTCCAGCATATCCCCATTCCACACTCTCCAAATAACGCAGGTTCACCCGGAGCAGAGTGCACAGGATTGTGCTCAGGTGGGTTCTGAATTATCTACAAAGGAGACCCTCCACAACCTCTATGGTTTTTTAATAAAGCAAGTAGAGCAAAACACACCCCAAAGAAACCACGGCCAACCTGCTCTGGCTACACAGCATTTAGACACCTCACAATTCTATGGAAAGGGGAAGGTATATAAAAAAACTTCCCTTTTTTTGAGCCCAAGCCATCAATTTAAAATAGCCAGATGCCCACAGCTATTATGAAGATGTCCTTAGGAAGGCTCGAGCCACATGGAACCGGACACCCAGGGACCTACAAAAGATGCGGCTACAGCTGCCAAGAGTTTGCAATCACATCATGAGCAGGAACAGGGCAGGAGAAGCAGAAGCAGTAAGAGACATAGTAACTTGCACAGTCACTAGGGACACATCCAAACAGCCACAGGCCCATTCAGGTGGAGAGGGCATCTATCTTGGGCTTCACCTGCCAGCGACACTCCATAAGCTACATCACCATAACAGGAATTGAAGCTACGCAACAGCTGGTGCAAAGCTGCTTTCAACACCCATTTCAGAGCCCAGGGAGAGAATGAACATGCCTGGCAGCAAACAGCAGCACAAACGGAACTCTGGGGTGATCCAGCTTGAGTCTGGCTTTTTTAGCATGACCAACAACATGAGGAACCATCTTCATTGTGGCCTTTCCCCATCCTTAAGTCTTCCATCTTCTGAACAAAAAAGCATTTGGAGAACTCTCCAGAAGCATGATGTCTATTAAAGAGAAATACTAATATTTTTAACAAGCCAAGTGATTTACATGCAAGAGATGAGTAAAGAACTGTGAAATGGAATAGAACATAAACCACACCTTTTCACACAAATAGAAAATTTATTCAAGTATACCGGTATAACAAAGAAGCTATAAAGAACTGTTTGTGCTATAAAATGAAAGCTGCTAGACACAAAAATGCCATTTTAGTCGATTTAATTTTTTCATCATTCTCTTAGTACTTCATATTTCATCAGGCTTTATTTATACAGCCACGCAGCATTTAAATTATTTTTTTGGCACTGGAACCTCAATTCAGATCAAAGTGATTTAAAAAGCCTAAGTTTTGTTCTGCTTTAATTATAAAAATGTAAAAGATCTGAAGTTTAATTACAAATAATTAGTCAAAAAAGGAAACCTTTCTTCTGCAACTAACATTAGTTTTACCAGACTAATCTTCTTTTCTTCCTTAAAAAAAACACCCACAAACAAAACAACCTTTAAAAGTTTCCTCAAGTACAACTGAAAGTGTTTGAAGAAAATGAAACACATACACCAAAAATTCATGGAATTTATTACCAGAAAATTCTTCTTATAATTCAAGATTTTGCAGCAAGGAAATACATAGATAGATGCGTACCATGAGTTCCTGGGTATCTTCCTAGGAACTGTACAGTATTTCTTTTTGGCATGGGAGCTGGGAAGAGGCCTGGAAAGCCAAAGAAAGGATGGCAGAATGAGAGCAACCTTGCTAGAGATTCTCAAACCAAACTTCCAAACTAAGCTTCACAAATTATTTCAAAGAGTTGCCCAAGATTCCCTGACTAAATTCTGGCATGAACAAGGTCAGATGGGCCAATACAGAGAGGCTTAACCAGAGACATAAATATTCTCTTCATTTTAGTGGTATCTAGGGTGCTGATGTATAACACACAAAATAAGGTTTCTTAAGATCCTGTCTCACTTCTAAGCCTAATTTCTTTATCTTTTTAATAAAATAATTTAAAAAATCAACACTTTTGCTACACTAAGCAGTCATCAGATAAATACAGTATCAAATACAAGAGAGAACATGACAGTACCTTCATCTTCACATAACTGTTGGAAATGACAGGATAAAACACAGCATAGCATTCGTTCAAATATATTTTTATTTTAAAAGAAAAAATCTATTTTTAAAAAGCATATGAAGCATGAAAAAAGAATATATAGCAGAAGGTTCATGATCTAGAGAACGACAGCTACAAGTTCCACCAGAGTCACACTCAAAGTGTGGGCTCCTTCCACTTCAGTAACAGAAATCCACAGTGTTATTTTGGGTTAGGAAAGCTACTCTAAAGGCCAGCAGTGACTGCAGGCATCTCATCTGAATTTCCAAGTGGACCTAATCCCCTTCTCGAAGTAGCCCAGTAAGTACACATACCGTGAAACAAAGTAGCCAGCCAAACATAACTGATTGCGACCCAGGAAAGTTGACAGGTTGTAAAATGAAACCAAGGACATTCCAAAGTTTCCAAAGTTCTACAATATCACATAAAGGCTAAAAGCACCAAGAGGATCAGTCTACAAAAGAGAAACTACTGAACAGCCTATAAAGGCACAGGCATTGTGAGCTTTAAAAAGGAGATTTTTAAGTGTATATTTAATGTGCTGCTTTGCACATTGGGCAGCAAGATCCTCCCATTGTCTTCTCAAAGGCCCACCATTGAAAACACACTGTGAAAACAACGAAACCAAACTACACACGCACAAAAGACTTGGAGATACCAAAGTTAAAGTCCCAGAAGAAGACTTCCGGAATGAATTCTCACTTCAAGGTTTCATACGAGAAACCAGAAAAAAATTATTCATTTGCAAAAAAATCAAATTATTTTGGATTAGGAATTCCAGTTCTCCCCATGTTGCCTCCAAGATGGGGAGACCTATTACTTTATAACCCCATGAATTGTATATTTCAATGCAAAGCGACTAGTAAAAGACTGTCAAGTATATAGGCATTAATATAGTAAAGAACTTCAGTTTGACAACTCACACCCTCACAGCAGCTTGAACTCTGGGTGTGCTACAACATACCTCAGGGAAATATCCTGGGGTAAAATGCAGGCACAGAATTTACCGCAAGACACATGGTTCCAAAACCAGCCACACACACTGAACATTTAGAATTTAAATTACAATAGGGCAGACCTCCTCTGCCTACCTTCTAGAGGCATCTTCAGCACATCAATCTCTTTTACACACATGCCTGTCTCCTGGAGTCCTTTATCTCCTGTTGGAATCTGGATGAAGACATATCAAGGAGCTCTTTGATAAAATCAAACAGTTTGGTGCTGGTTGGGTGGATTTCTGGGCTTGGTTTTAACCGTGATATTCCACAATAAAGGGCTTGGCTGACCCGTATCTACAGACAAGTTTTATTTTCCTGGTACCAGTGTTAACTCTTAAAGATCTTTATAATGGACAACATCCAGTGCCTCAGCGTTCTTTTTTTCCCTCCTCCACTAAGTAATTATGTCACCTTAAAACCACTGCAAACATCAACCTAAAGAGACTATTTCCAATGAAAAGTATTTTTCAGTGCTTTATTCATACACTGGAACTCCATGCTGGGTTTTTTAGTACCAAAGTAAATAACCATTACCAGCTTCAATAGTTGCTGAGAAAACGTTAAGAACTATTTTAAACAGCATCAACTGCAAAATATTCCTGCATAGAAATTGGAGGCTGGATGCTGAAAAAGGCACTCCTGATGCATCACAACACTAGAAGTCTATGCACTTAGCCAGGCACCACCTCCTAAAGAAAAGTACCCAACTGACAGAGCATCCAACTCCGAGCTACATTCCTTTGTATCAGAGGGAGAGAAAATTCTTAGAAAAGCAGTTAAAAACTAAAGTTACACTTACTCAGAGCAGGTAACCAAGCAATTGGAAATGCTGTGTACAGAAATGAAATGGTATTTCTAAGTTGGGACTGCAGATAAACACATACAGTGTATCTTTTATTTAAGTATTTGAGAGTGTTCAAAGACTGACTTCCCACCTAAGCACTGGGGGCAGGTCATTTTACAGTGATGACGGGGAAGTCTAGAGTCTGGTTCCTGGGCCCAGCACCAGTTATTAACTGCTATATATAAAAAGCCACAAAGGTAGGAAGAAAAGACAGGACAGAGATCTAGGAAGGTTTAGGCTGCTGCTGAGTGGGTGTGTTTCAATGACCATTTTGGTCACTGAATCATGACCCTGTTTCAAGAGCTCAAGTATTTTTTTTAAGTACACAAATTACCAAGCTGCTTGGAAATAGCATCCAGGCACTGGCAAAGATGCTACCAATTACTATAGTTCTGCTACCACTTACCGCGTTGTTCCTCTGAACTCGTACTGGACTAGCTGACTAAAACACGCAGCAGTTAAAATTATACAATCCTCTCATTAGCAAAATAGCCTAGAGTACTGCTAAGTGCAGAAATAAGTACCCTGGGAACAGGATGCTAAATTCAGAAAAACCTGTCCTCCCCTGAACCACAAGGTCAGAGGTCAGGGCACACTTTTCTGGGTCTACTGACAGGTTGGTGAATAACAGGGGATGCCACAGACCAGTCCAGTCATCTGAAAGTAATGGTTTGTACCATCATGTGGAAAATCCTGGTTCAATTACCTGTCAGTCTCTGGCTTTCTGGGCCAGCTGGGACTAGGAGTGCTCCTGAGGCCAATGCGCTTAAATCCTGCGGAGAAGGAAATGATCTCAGGCAGTCAGTGACCCCTGCAAATAAATTAAGGAGCCTTTGTGGCAGACTAATGAGAAGCCTATCCAGCTCTCTGCTGGAAGACAGAGGCCAAAAAAGATGTGGTCTCAAATTTTAGGTATACAACAAAATACTACTATTTAATATAATGATAGTATATATACCCACACGTGTTTTTAGAGGTTACACTGATTCTTAACAGTTTTTGAAGAACCAATGTGGGCCATTTGAGTAAACCACTGGACAAAAAAAGATATAGAAGACAAAACACCTTAAGCTAAAAGCACAATAATTCTAAAACAAAGAGCAATTAAAAAGATGAAGGGATGAAGAAAATAAGGGGCATGAAGACAGTAAATGAGTATTATATCCCTCCAACTGAAACCTCCCACTATTCTGGAAAAACCTCCTCATGAAGCCGCTAGGACAACGAAGGCTAACAGAGTAATTCACAGTGTCCTAGGGAACACAGGGATTAGTATTCAAGGAAGCCACTTTTACTTTTTCTCTCTCTCAAAGCTTAATGAGGCCAGGAAAGGCCAGTGTGGTAAAGCATCATCAACGAGCCATCCCCAGTTACAGAGGCTGGCTGACAACATTTCATCAGCTTCAACAGTCTGATTTACCGATTTTCTTTTTCCTTGAAGTGAAACAGAGATTGATAGATTACTTGATCCTTGGCTGCTGCCCCAGTGATCCAGCTTGTTTCTTTGTTTCGCAACAAGCTGTCATACACAAACAGCAGCAACCCTGTGCTAGCCTGAAGCATCCTCTGAAGACGAAGCCAAGGGCATGTCGCTGCCTTCGAAGATGTCTGTTATAAGCTATTCACAGGTCTGCAAAATATTTCAGCTGTCTTGAAGTAACAAACTGAGCAGTAGTGTTGACATGCTAAGTAATATTTAGGATGCCATTCCAAAAAACACCACCTTCTGACTCTTGAAGTTTCATTTAACAACGGGCTAGCCTTTGGGGAAAAATGGTTAGTATGGAGCTCTGCAGAGGGTGAAACTGGGAAAGAAACTGCACCCTCTTAGTGGGGAAGGACTGCCTGTGCAAACAATAACACAAATATGTCAAGTCTGGAGGACTATCCTGAGACTGTAAGCATACGACCTAAGAACCTGATCTATAGATGTGAAATTCTACTGCCATCCTGACTTAAAAAACCTGCCCACAGAGCAAGCTCCCACCCTAAATGAAGATAAGGAGAGTTTATACGATGAATCACGCCAAGCAGGACAGCAGACGGAGTTCAAAGGTTGCCAAGCCCAAAGGCATAGGCTTCCACAGACAAGAGAAATTCCCAAATTTATTTAAAAGTCTGAGGGCCAAAGAACAAAGAACTTTGAGCATAAGTTCAGGTCTCCAGATAAAAGAAACAACCATTTCAACAAAAATTAGAGTTAAAAGAACATTGAGGGAAATGGACAGTTTAAAAAGGTTTCTTTTTCAAAAAGAAGACAGTTAACCCAAAAGCTGAGTAAAGCCTATAAAATATTTAGAAATAAAAATTTTAAAAAGCTAACCTAAAACACTAGTGCAAAGAACAGATTCACTTTTACATAAGTAACAATAACAATAAGCATCTCTGTCTTCTCATTTACTCTGTTTCCAACTGTATATTTGGAGCACCTTTCACCCCAGGTTGGCAGCAGGCTTGCATCTACAGCTTCAGCATTAAATATTTCAGCTAAAGAAAGAAATTCCATAAACAAAGAGCAAAGTCTGATTCAGTCAACTTCACAGAAAAAATTTTTAAAAGGTCCTAGCAGCCAACAACAAGGGAAGAGCAAACTTCCAGATGAGAGAAGTAAAGGAGCTCTAATTCATCACTCTTGCAGCTATCAGATGGTTAACAAATTGAGATGAGATACTTTGGAGCCTTTTCAGCGACTTTCACTCTGGCAAACTTTAAGGATTCAGAAGTGCAGCTGGAATACATATGGGAGATGCTGGAGAAAGCTGATCGTTTCAATTTGTAACTCCATTGTGTGCTGGAAGAACTTCCTGCAGATGAGGCACATCCCATCAGTGACTCAGGGAGACTCTCCGTCTGCTAACAGTCATGAATTTATTCTCTGAACCAGCTACCAGAAGTGACATGCTTTATGTTAGTGTTATATGTGCAACAAGAAAGCCTGTGGGGGTATAATTTCTTTTTTGCTTCCAAAAATCTCTATACTATAACATCTCAAAAGAAAAAAAAAATTTAAAAAAAAAATAAAAAAAAATTTTTATGAAAATAAGATTTCACATTTTTCATATTTTTATCAAAGTCTTTCACTTAACACAACTTTTTACGCACAAACCTTTTTAAAATCAAAATCCAAACATATTTTCAGGTTACGTTCAGCATTTATAAATGAAACTAGTATCATATTAATAGATTGTTATTGTGCCAGGTTCATCCCATTAGTTACTGGTTCACTTGGTTAATACTCAACTACAACACCTGAAAACTACACAGCCCAAGTTACTTCGGCATCTTCTTCAGGTTACCTTTTTTCTTCATGAATACGTTAAAAAGCCACTGTTTCATATACAAATTATCTTTATGGTGGTTTGAAATTAGCACGCAGAAGATAGAATAGAGGGGACAAAGGGAAAACACTACAGAGAACACACACAAGTCCCTGTCTTCCCAAACCAACCTCATTGTTGGAATTCAGTTTTCAGCCACCTGCAAACTGAAGCTACTAAAAGCTACTGGAGAGGTGCACTTGGAGCTGAAAAATTGAAAGTAGATGACAAAAAGGGGCCATAAAAATCAGAGATGTAAATTAATAATCAAATATACACACACAAGGAGACAGATGGCGAGCAATTTTCCCCAGCGTACTTACACTTGTTCTTCTAGTGCGCGTATTTGGGTCACTTGCTAGATTAAATCTCATGTGGCAGACCCGATAGAGGTACCCTCAAATGTGTATGGGCTCGGCCTGGTTTTAAATTTTGCATGTCTGACACCACAGTATGAAAACATTTATCATGATTTCTTCAACGCAGTTTGGAATATTGCCCAGTGACTTTGAAACAAGGCTGATGGATATTTTCTACCATCAGCAAGGCTGCCTCATTCAGGCCAGCTAAATAAAATGCAGTACAAGCTAGAGAAAGTTGGTCTGCACTACAAAATCTCATGGAAGAGACCTACATGGACACAGACATGTCTGTACGCGTTTTCCAGAGCACAAGTTTTGTCCATGTGTCCTTGAGAAAATACATCACTTGAGGTTAAAGGTTCTTACTCTTCTTAAAATATGCCTTTCTTCTGACATTTAGGAGAAGAAAGGAACACCTCAATGGATGAGTTGCTTTTGACATGTTCACTTTAACAATGCATGACCTCAGATACGCAGAACACTAAATCTTCCACACTCCAGTTATAACGTGACAGTGACCTGTCTGAGTTAGCACAGGTCACATGAAGGACTACAGCTTCAATGTAAGGCACCTGCAGATCAAATTGCTTATTGGGAGGGGGAGAGGGGCAGAGGAGGCTTAAATGGCCAGGAAAAAAAATAATGCAGATGTGTAAGCCTAATTGCAGCAATGGGTTTCCCTCCTGTAGTACTGGTAGATATTAGCATGAAACACAAACTATGTGTGCAGAGATTAGCCCCCCTTAATCTGCCAAAAATCTGGATTTAACACGGTGCAACAAGCAAGATCTTCAACGCATCTGCAGGAATGGCAACTGCATTTCTCCCTACCCCATTACCATTTCCAAGATGATTTTGCTCAGCAATAAACAAACCTTTATTATCAAGCAATGTGAGCTACTCTGGCATTACATCAACATCTAAATATTTCCACCACCTCTTCCCTCATTATCTCTTCTTTTGGGTTACTGCACGCTGCATTCAGCTTCAAATAAAAAAAAAAATAAGTAAAAAGAGGGAAAAATACATCTATCTGCTCCTAGATGAACAAGGGGGTTCGTAGTTCACATGTAACTAGGAAATATCACAGCTGTCTGTGAGAATTATAGAAGCAGGGACCAGGATGGCAAAAGCTTGTGTTTTCTAGGTCTACACCTACATGGAAGCAAAAAAAAAAAAAAGCAGTGCTTCTTTACACTGGCTCTCGAGTTTAAAGACTGTCATTTTCATTCAAAGTAATCAGTAAGTCAGTTGATCAAAAATATCACGTTTGTACTGATTATGCATGTGCCATATATCTGCTTAGTCTGAAAGAAACAACAAGTTAGGCAGACTAATGACCAAAAGTAAGAACATGTACATTTGCTCACTCAACTTCCCCAGGCTTTAAATTCATTCAATTTCAGTTTAATTGGGTGAAGGGTGGGAAATAAAATCATGACTCCTTTGATATAGAGTCATAAAGCCCAGACTACAAGCAAGTTTGTTATGTCACTGTCCATACAGTCTTTGGTTTGGTGCCACGTTGCTGCTAAAATATTAAGTTTTACCATTGGGAAATTGATTTTGCTATAAGAAGTTTTATGATGCCACTTAATCTTGCCCAACCTACGTAAAAAAATACAGAAAGCAATTACAGACAGCCTTTATGTAGTAAGCTTGATCACTATATCAAAAAGAGAACAGTCTGATGTAATTTCAATATGATGGCAAAGGAAGCAGAAAAAGCCATGGCAACATGCTGCCCTCCTGAAACAAGACATTGCAGGTTCCCAGCTTAAATGCAAAATCTTTATTCACTTAAAGTTAGTAGCATGATCCATCTCCCTCATGAAGGGCTGTGTCCTGCAGCTCCAGCACCAACCTCCTTTTCTAGTGTTATGTTTCAAGCGGGCTCCTGCAGGGCAGCAAGATCCTGTGATTACAGCTGAAAGAATACTTCGGGTCTGAGAGCCTGCCTCTTTGAATAGATAAACCTTTCTAGTTCAACAATTACTAGCACGAAACAGCCATTTCTGCCTTGTCCCTTCCAGTGCTGCAATTGAAAAATATCCTAATTAGATGACCCCCACATACAGAAATGCCATTAACTGGCTTTCAAAGCACTCTAGTGAATGCCTAAATCTTAGCTACAATGACAGTACTTTATTTAGCTAGGAGGTAAACACATAAACAAAACAGTATTTTAGAACACCTTCTAAATAGCCTGGGATTAGTACTAGCAAAGACAGTGTGAGATTACCTTTTCCACCCTCTCTGAGATTACACTCAAATGCTGTTTTTTTCTAACTGCATTAAAGCACACTCAGGAAAGATCAAGAGTAACCTTGACCTCCACATCAACAGCACCAGGTTGTACTTCGAATTGCTTTCCATGCCTAACCAATTTGAACGGGCCTACAGGACAGGCTTATAAGCATGTCCTTAAACAACCCAGTTTTGCCCAAACATTGCAACATACGCTATACAGGGTTATATATTTATATATGTTATATAGGGTTATGTAAATATTCCACAACTCCTGAAGTTTCTAACTATAACAAGGTGTTTAAAACAGTATCAGTGTGTCAAAGCATTCACTACTTTCTATTTATCCAACTCAGACCTCCCATTACAGAGTAACAGCTAATTTTTTTCTTTTATTGTTTGTGAATGAAGTCTCAAAACTTTAAAATAGGTTTAAGAAAAATTATCGTAGGAAATTGGAAGACTCAAAGAAACCTAAAACCACTTAATTGCTCACAAGGCTTCAAGTGTATGTAAATGACCTGAAGGGCTGAAGGCTGAATTGCCACATTCTGCAGCCAACTCTGTTTCCAGCCAGAGACCTAGACCAGGACTAACACTTGGCATTTGCTTCCAGTATAATAGATTTAATAGTAGCAAGCCTTGAAAATAGGGGGGAGTATTCTGGAAGCGGTGACAGATCCTTAAATACGGCAGGTGCACTGTAATATCGCTTAAGGGAGGAAAATTCCAAGTTTAGTAACTAATCTACTCCAGGACAGGCAACTTGTTTCCCAAGGCAAATGCCTAATTAAGGACAGATCTGACCCTTTCGCATCCCATCAGCGCGCCGGGAAGTTCAGCTTATCCGACAAACATCTTCCTGCTCAGGCACATACCCAATCCCATCTCACCGTGATACCTCGCGTCCCCCCTCTCACATCAAAGGCTCCAAGGCATCGACCCTGCGGACAGCTGCTTGGAGTTCGCGGGCATCGGGAACCTGCACCGCGCCGCAGGGACCCTCCGCTTTACACACCCCACCCAGGGGCACTCAGTCACTCCCTCGCACACACAGACACCCCTTACGGGTGGCCAGCTCCCGGAGGACTCCAGACGCGCTGCCGGGACGGGACGGGACGGGACGGGGCAGGGCGAGCCGCGCCGAGCCCCCGCTCGCCCGCCTGCACCCGGGGCCATAGAGAGAGGCTGATGAAAAGCTGTCAAAGTCAATCCCTGCTCACTTTTTGGATGGTTTAATTCCAATGGAGCATGAATCACCCCAGGACGGTTAATAAGTTTAGCCAGGCGTGCTGTTCTCCCTAATACATTATAATTATGCATCTGTTTTAAACGCTATCAGATTAAGTCACCGGAAAAGGCACAAAGCGGTATTTCCCCAGCCTGCGAACAGCGCCTTCCCGCAGCTCTGGTGGACAGGTACGGCCAGGAGAGGAGCAGGTGGGGAGCCCAGCCCCAGCCAGCCCCGCGCCGGTCCCGCCGGCGGGGCTGCGCTCCCGGGAGCAGCCGGGCAGCGGGGGTGACTCCCCGCGCGGGGCTCGGTCCCGGGGGAGCGCCGCGACGGGACGGGAGGCGGCCGCGCGCCCCGCTGGCATCGCGCATCAGGGATCAGCCCGGGACATGCCGAGTTAGAGCGGCGGGTCCCTTCCCGCTGCTTGGGGCTGGAAAGGACCGAGTCCAAGCTGTCAAAGCCCCGGGAGCGGCGGGTGCCGCCGCGGCCACCCAGAGCCCAGGAGCCACCGGGACCCTCCGGCGCCACCCCGGCCACCCCGAGGGGGGCGGTCAAAACCCCGCTCCCAGCAGGTGGGCAGCCCCCGCCCGCCAGCCCACCCACCCAGCCCCGCCGCTCCCCGCCCTACCTGTCATCGTAGCAGAAGTCGGCGCCCAGGGTGTTGAGGTACAGGGCGAGCCCTAGGGCGCTGCTCAACAACTCCGCGATCATCTCTCCGCCTGCCGCCGCCGCTCTCGCACCGAGGCAGCCCCCTGCCCTGCCTGGCCTCCCGCGCCAGCCCCGCCGCGCCACCCCCGCGCCCCCCGGCACCACGGGGCGCTGCTCCGCGCTCCGCCGGCCGCCGCAGCCTGACGGCGTCCCCCCGCTCCGCCGCCCCTACCCCATGGCAGCGGGGCGAGCGGCGGGGAGAGCGCAGATGGGCTGAGTGGAGCGGGGCACGTCTCCAGCTCCCGCCCTCCTCCCGCGGCGCCACGGCACTGCCGCGGCTCCGGCTCCGGCCCGCACCCCTCTCGCTACCGAGCCAGGCGCCGCCGCCGAGGCTCTGAGAGCGCCCGCGTGGGGCGCCCCGGGCTCCCACCGCGCCTGCGCGCGGGCCCGCCCCTCGCCCGCCCCTCCGCGCCCCGCCCCGCGGCCCCCGCGCCCGGGCCGTGCTCAGGCGGCCCCGCGGCAGCGCGCGCGCTGGGTCCGGCGGGGCGGGCGGGGACGGGCGAGCACCGCTGCCGCCGGTAATCGCCGAGCGCTACCGTCCTCGAGGGGCTGTTTTATTTCCCCTTTTCTCCTTTCAACGTTTTCCTTTTTCTGTTTTCTCTATGACTTCAGTCGTTTTTCTCTCTTTTCAGTTGCTTTTTCTTTATTGTCATTTTTCTTTTTTCTTACTTTCTTTTCCTTTCTTTCCCCTTTTCCTCTGTTCCCCTTTTCTCTTCTTCCCTTTCCTATCTTTCTTTTCCTTGTTTTCCTGTTCCCCTTTTCCCCCTTTTCTTCTTTTTACTTAACCCCCAAAAATAGATCAGATTAGTTAGAAAGAGAGGGCCCTTACCACTGTGGATGGGATGCCAGAGCAGGGGATTCCACGCTCCCAACTTGTCCACAGCCTCGTATTTCCCTCTCTACTGGTGTGAACATCCACGGGGAGCCCTTAGCTGAGCTTCCAGTTAAGCAAAACCGAAGGAAAACCACTGATACTTGGCAGACAGGGGCTGGAAACAATGGCACCCCAAAGCAAAGGAGCGCTGCAAGCTCCCTCAGGACAGCCCCACATTGGGGTGCTGCCTGCGCAAGGCGAGTTGAGCATAGCTTGAGCTGCACACTGCAAGTGGGACAGATAAATAGACCGTGAAGGAAACCCAGCCGGGGGAAATAATGCACTGAAAACGTCTTTTGGAATTCATGGGATATAGAGGCATGAAGTTATGGAATGGATTTGGGTCCATCAAGCTGATTACTTATTTTTTATAGAGAGTTTTTAAAATGTTGCCTCTTTTCGCTGCTAGCCAGCCCTTTTGTGTAACGATTTTCTCATGACTTCCATCAAGTTGCACATCATGCTGTCTCTGAAGAATAGGAGTCTGTACATCAAGCTGTGTCTAATAAATTGAGGACCTTTTAACAAGTTTTCTTTCTCCCCATGTGATTATTTAATTCTGTTCTTTACAACCTCAAAATATATGAAGTGCATTAAGACCTTTTTCAAGCAATGCTTGAAGTGCTCCTGTAAAGTCTGCCCCAAGTGTCACAAACATCTCAGCTGCTTCTACTTAGATTCAGGGAGTGTGTTATCTCCATCAGTGACAGTAATTGCAGACATGGGGGGAGGGTGCATTTCGTTGAGAATATTAAAGCTTTGAGGGACCTTATTGAACCCATTAGCAGATTACATTGATCTGGCATTAAACTTTTCAGCCTGAAGCACAGAACATAGTAACCTAGGTTTTAAAGAGTTGGTACTCTTTTTCAGAAGACCTGTGATTCTTTCTTTAAAATGCCAGTTCTCAATGTGATTATGGACCTACTGCTAAATCCCAGTCATCATGACTTAGTCCTTCTTGCTGCAGTGAAATTGCTGAGCTTACACACTAGATTTGCACAGCTCTTTCTCTGGAACATCCTAATAAACTCTGCATAAAAAGCAGTGTAATTGCTGCTGAGTCACTACGGCAGAAGTCTCTTGTTATCCATCAAAAGCATATATATTTTTTCTTCAAAGAGGCAGAACTACTGACTGGGCTAGATGTGAGCTGGCAGAAAAGCTTTAGAAACAAAGAAATCCTCCAGGAAAAAAAAGTTTAACAAAGCCTGACATTGTCTAAGAAAAGCAAATGTCAAGAAAGGGTAGGATGAAGTATATAGACTGTGTAGAAAGTACCTGCTCCCCAGGATATCCCAAGTGCTCCAGGGTAGCTGGAGATAGTATTAGGGCTTCATCAGCCTATCCAAGTGGATTTAGCTACACTGACAAGAATCCATGAAGTCTATCTTGCAGAGATGTTTCTCTGTATAAACAAAGGGTAAGTTTCCTCCCAATGGGCAAGAGCTTTCTCTGATGGAGATAACCTGCTTTATAGAAAGAAATAGATGGCAATGTATGCATGCACCACCCTACCTGTCAGCTCTGGGACTCTGCAAGTCAGGCCAAGCTGGGGGCAGCAGCCAGAAAGAGCCAGTGCAGAAAACTGGAGACAAGTTCAACATAAAAATTATTGTCCTTGTTAAGCAAACGACACTGCAGAAGAAAACAAGAGGGTAGAAATCAAATCATGATAGAACAATTCCTTCTTTTCCTTAGTTAATTAAAAGTATTAAATGCATGGAGTTATGAAAGACTTTATAATTTACTATAGCATCCACAGATATAAGATAACATTCTGATTCATAGCAGATTTACAGTGTGATGTACAGTAATCACAAGGTGTCAGAAGAGATAATTTAGAAGTTCAGATCTGGCACTAAGCAGACATTTTGAAAACAGCCTTCACTTCCAGAAAGTCACACACTGGTATCAGGGAAAAGGGAAGATGTGTAGGGTTGTAACCGCACGTAATAATAACAATAACTGTAAAGATAACTAGAGTTATGCAGTCTAACAGCTGAGCTATTGTGCATAGCTTAGTCGACAAATTCACCTTATTTTGCTTTATTGCAAGTATGGCAATCAAAATGATCTGTCTTAATACCAGTTGGGAAATTTCTTCATTAAAGACATTATAGACTCTGAGTCACTGTACTACAGTATACTTCACCTAAACTGCGCCTGAAAGATTAAGTTGTGGCACAGCATGTAGAAATACATGTCTGTCACAGTGACAGATTTGGTTAACCGGTCATTGACTATGAGACTTTAAATGTCAGGGTAATGCATGTGGTACAGATCCCTCAACAGATTAGATTAGACACTTCAATTTCTATACACTGGGTTCATTTGCTGGAGCTTGTAGAAAATGTTTGTGTCAGATTCCTTAAAGCATCTGAGAAGAGAAAGGCTAACCCCTTAAAAGCTGTTGGGGTTTTTGGATATTAAGTGTTACTATAGGAATAATCAAGTGGGATTTTTAATTTTTTTATGCTCAAATACCACCGAATAAGTGTTATAACATATTGTGCCTACTTTTGAACAACCTAAATTACACCCAAAGGTGTGGCTTAATGAACGTCAGGAATGTAAACTTTGGTGCATTTCGAAACACCCATGCAGTTGTTTTTGTTAGCAGTCGAGGATAAGTTGGTGTTATGTAAGGAAGGAAAAAGTGACCTTACTTTATCAGAAGTGAAGAAAGTGGAGTAGAGGAGAATGTTTAACCTACTGCTGCTTTCACAATTAATAACTGATTCATAGAGGTAAAGCTGTCTGATTTTGTGGAGTAAGATCCAAGACGTTGTTTCCCCATCATGATAAAAAGATCATATTAATCCTCAAAGAGACCAGTATTTCTGCTTCCTTATAAGAAATTGCTTTTTTTTGTTATTGTTTTGCTAACATTATGATAATAATAACATCAGCAATGACAGCCAAAGTAAATATAAGTTGCAACTGCAAAACTGTAAAATCTTATGGAAATCTGCTTGAAATAGGACAGTAAAAACTAAACACATGCAGAAAAAAAACAAGAACACATAGGACTTGCATCAGTACTTGAAAGAGGATTTAACCAAACACATTTCCTAAGGACGTACATTTCCAGGAGGCACCAGTTCCTACTTTAGATCAGTCAGTGGAGCTAGAGTATTGCTACAGAACTGGACAGAGAGAGAGAGACAGAGAGAGAGAGAGAGAACCAGTGTATTTTTAGTTTCACCTAATCTAATTATGCAGACTCTCTCTGGGAGGAAAAAAAGATAGTTAAAGGGAAGTTTTTTGTATGGACAAAACATGCAAGAGCATTTGTGTGACTCACAGGTGAGCATATCTCAATGGCAGAGAAAAGGGCAGTTTTTAGTCTCTTCTGAATTTTCAAGGATGATTTTCTTAATATTACTCCATTCTAGACCAATCCTAATCTGCTTTACATATTTATCTCCCTTGTCCTTTGAGATAGCTCAAAGAGAGATCAAAAAGAGTTTTTAATCCTTCTTGTTCAGACCAAGTTGACAGTGTAAACTTACTAATTGCAAATATGTCTATTTGTCATTTCCCAGAACATGAGCCTCCTCACTGTTTTTTCATACTTCATAAAAATAACAATATACCAGTTTTCTTTTTTTGTTGTCGTTGTCCTGTTTATCAAAACAGCTCAAAGGAATACAGATTCTTAAAAGGTGGCTCTGGAAGCAAATTAGAATTAATGTCATTTTACACAAGGGGAAAATGAGGCAACTGGCATTTATATGAGTTTATCCAGATCACATGGGGAACTCTACAGAAGAAGAGGAATCTATCTGAGATCCCATCCATGATTCCAAGTCATTCATCTACTTTCATCATGAGATCATCCTTCCGTTCACAGTAATTGATATTTCCTTAGACAAAACACAATGGAATTATCTCAGGGATTAATTTGGCCTAAGACCTTGATTCTGAGGAAAGTCCTACTTGACAGATGGATGCCTGCAACATAACCAAGAGGTCTGTGGCACACAGCCTGGATTTTGTGCAGGTGGAGGATAGGGAGTATGAGTGGTATATCATATCCTGCTTCTCATCATTTCTTGGCAGCTATATTGCCCAGTAGATGGAAAAGCTTCATCAACAGCTGAAAGTCTGTTCCCTGTCATCTTCCTTCCCATAGAAAGAAGCGAGTCACTGCGTTGTCCATCAGTCCTCTACTTTTCAGGGTACTGACATTTCCCCTGTGCTGCAGATGTTGAAAGGCAGTTTTTTACTCTAGATCTGTCTGTTTCTACTTCATTTGTCCTTCAAATGTACAGCTGGGGATATAGGCTGTGAAAACTGGACAAAAAATGATATATCTCTATGGCAGCAACATCAGACCTTTGTCCCATAGCAGAACAAAAGCAGCCAAAGACGCAAGTGTAATTTCCACCTCAATCCCTGCAGATTTTCTATGGGATAACCTAATTTACTTCTTAACTTCAGTACATTCTTGGCTTCCTGCTGTACAAGCGTGAAGTAAAGCCAGGAAAACCATGATTACTCTTATTTTAGAGGGAACGTGTCAACATTACCAAAACATATCTAACAACAGGAAAAACACAATTCTCAAAAGTTAAATAAACAAGGGGAAATTATTGTAAGGAATAAACCTTTGATTACTTCTAAGCAGATTCAGTTTGATTTTTCGTAAGAATGTGTGAACCAAATAGCTTGTTTTGTACTGCAATGTAGACAAATCCAGAGAGGATAGTCAAGGAGTTCTAGATTGTCAATGAACAATAAAGCAGAAACAGCAACTGAATTAGCAGAACTAAATTGTTTCTTCTCCTCTAATTGCTCAGTTGGAAAAACACCTTCTCTGTATACATGAAATCCTGAATGGAAATCTCAGGTGGCCTCTGCCTCCATACTTTAAAATAAAATTAGCATATGCCAGCAATAAAATCATATTAAATTTAATTTTTAATAGATAGAAGAGATTGCTGCATTTTTAGTGTATTGAAGACATTGCTACTTTGAATTAGAGCTAAGGCCGTTCCTGTTTTTATTTGCAAATATGGTAAAATACAAAACATGAACCACTCAGGGTTTTTTTGTACACAAGTTTTGTAGCAGAAGTTTAATCAGTTCAGTGGAGCATTCATAGCTTTTACTGACTGCAGTGACTCAGGAAATGCAGGTGACCCAGATTCCTCCCCTGCGGTGTCACAGAACTGTATACATTCTATGAACAGTGAGTCAGTTGCTTGGCTACTGGCTATTACATATAGATGCTGAATTCTGGTTACATTGATGTGTGGTGTAGTATTCAATGAAGTGAAGATTATAATCTCTAGTGTACACAAAAATAAAATTATTTGGAGACCCTATTCAGGCACTTTTTTCACTCAGGTACGTTGGCACAGGGGAGAGAATTCCCTGTGTTTTGCAAAGTGGCAGCTTTCTAATTTATTTAATTTCTTTTTTTTTTCCCTAGTAATGTTTGTTTACTTTGTTTGCTTGGGAAAATATACCTAGCTCTAGCTCCCATAAAATTTATCATCACCAAACCAACCCATTTATGTCAAGGTCTTTCCACACTGGTAACAGCAAACTTGGACTTTGATCAATCTCTAGTGACCTTTAAGAGAATTTAGCATCACGAGATTGTTTTTGTTATACTTCATAGGTAAAGTTTATAAAAATAATGTTATCTTTCCCATTTCCATTAGAAATTTTTTGAAAAAAGCAGTGTCCTACTGAATGCATCTCATGGAAAATACTGACTTTCTGTATTAAAGCCTTCATTTACTTTCCTGAATCTGCTAAGGAGTGAAAGTTGGAACCTGCATGGTCAACAAAAGGATTTTCCCATATACTAGCTACCATGTGATTAAATCTGTATTTTGCAGGGCAGGTACATTTTCTGAGATTTTGAATCACGTTTGCAGCTGATATAACTTGTCATAGCTTCACAGAACTGTCATAGTTTCTATCATCTAGTGTCTATTCCTTAATACTTAATACAGAGGGAGGCATGAAAAGAGATAAACAGGCCTAGAGAATGTTCACATTTGAAATTCCTTCCTACCCTATTTTGCACAAGAAAGAGCATTAAATTTGGCTATATAAACAGAACCCAGATTTTAAAATAGCCAGGTTCTCTTACACATCAAGAAGAAAGATATAAACCAGAATTATTGGCTTTCTGTAATATTTTATATTCAGTTTTCTTGTTACATTCATGCCATGTAATTGCAGGCACATGTGTGTACATGCATGGTCCTTGTTGTGCAGGGTTACAGCCAGATTTTTGTTCATGTGCCAGAGCTCTACCGTGGGTTCAGGGAGTTGCTGCCGCACTCTGCTTTACTCTGTGTACAAGAAGAAATGCTCCTTCCTATATCCAAACACATGGTTTGATCCCATTGATGTCCATTTGGCGTCAGGCTGTTATTCACTAACCTTCCACCACAGCTATTAAACACATGCACGTGCAAGGTGGATCTGCTTGGTTGTCTTGTGTTATTAAAGTCCATTGCTGAAATACATATTCCTGCATGATTCCTCCTGGCTCTCCACCCTATTCTGAGCACCCACAACATATAGACCCATCCAAAGAACAGAGCATATTTCAACTGTTCCAGGAAACCGCCTTTTCCGTTACCTCAGAGTTATCCCTCTTTCCCCAGACTCACCCTCAGCACTGCACTGTTGTACGTGTCAGCCTATTTTAGTGAGGGGCTTGGAAGAAACCCACCCATTTTAGAATTCCATTTTGAAAATTTAACTGACTGCAGATTCTTCATTCTTCATATGGTTTGGTCTCAGAGACTTGCCTAATTTGGGCCAATTTGGACAGTTTCCATTAGCAGCAGCAGATGGTAGTTGGATAAAAGGTTCCTGTGACACAATCCTCTATGTGTACAAATAACCCACAAACAACCCACAAAATACTTCTCCCCCCCCATCACAGATGAAATCAGATAAAAAAAAAGTTTCTTTATTTGCAATTCCAACCCTCCTTAAATAAGAATTTCTCTTTAGCTTTGAAAGAGTCCTGACAAAAGTTAGTCATGAATACTATCTGATAAAGAGTGCCCCAGGGCAACACCAGCCAGGCAAAAGGTCTACTAAGCTAGATTCCAAAAATGTTGTTAGCAACTCAAGAGCATTACCAGCAAAAAGAAACTGAGCCATGAGCCTGATTTTGTGAACACGAGCAAATCCTTAGGTCACTTAAGTAATCTTTGCTTTGGTACAGACACGAAAGTTGGCTGTCTCACACAGGCTATCTGTAAATATATCTCCATCTTTGCCATACACTCTATGGGGAGATTGCTATAATGTTATTAATATACAAAAAAAAAAGAGGAATGTCTAACTTTTGCACATATTTGAACTCAGTTTCAGAGAAAATTTCTGGTAGTTTCTATAACATGCATTCTAAAATCAAACCTTCAGTGGCAAAACATATGGAATAATAAATTATTTTTCAGTAGAAATAACAAACTCTTGTCAGAGGGACACATTTATCTGATTCATATTCCCCAGTGTTCACTTTTATTGCAGCTTTTTAAGCCAAATGTTTTAGTTTGAGTTTATAAGTTTTCTGATGGTCAAAGTTTGGCAAAGGATAGACAAAAACACGCATATAGCAGAGAACATGATGGAAAAAAATGGGAGAACAAGACTGGAGTGGGTTTCCTGCAATGCTGAGCTCAGGGTCCACCAGCTGCAGGCAGCTGGGGATGAGGCCAGTACCCATTATATGCAGTGCCCGGTTTCCCAGTTATATTCCTCTTGAGGTACTTCTGGTGTTCCTATCACAGGATCTGGTGCTTCTGGATGGCGTTTAGAGCATTTGGGGAGCTCAGAATTAGAGAAACAGATGTCAAACATCCCTAATTCTCAGTGTAGCCATTAGAAATCATGTTTTCTTAATCCCATTGTCAAAATGGAGACAGGAAGATCTTTCCCACAACTAATGCCTAGCATTTTCCCCAGGCTACTTTCCTTATGAGGTTAAATGCTGAAGTGTTTGGGAAGGTCTACAAAACTTAACAGCAAGCTCAGATGTATATCCTCAGCCAGATATGCACCCATCACCACCAGAAAAAGTACCTACTTGCTGCTGTAGTTTTAGCAGATCTTAAATGCCTAGAGCA
Source organism: Chiroxiphia lanceolata (assembly GCF_009829145.1). NCBI lineage: Eukaryota > Metazoa > Chordata > Aves > Passeriformes > Pipridae > Chiroxiphia > Chiroxiphia lanceolata. Next base: position 41,328,804 of record NC_045641.1, on the reverse strand, counting down.
CTGCACTGCAGCAACAACCTTTTTCTCCTTTACGTGAGGAATAAATATGTGTGGCTGCACAACTTCAGAAAGGAGGAAAACTTACCTAGGTTTGTTTGAAAGAGTTTGAGGAACATAAAAATAGAAAAAACATATTTACAAAAAAATTGTATTTATGTCAAAATTGACCTTTATTCTAAATGAGGAGCAGTGATTACACAGCAGGGACGGCATGGCTGCCCGCCCTTTGCATTAATCCCTTTTGCTGGAAAGGTACAGAGGAGAGCATACAGTGATTAATTCAAAAGCAGTGGGAGGATGGCATTCTAGGAAGGTCACAGAAGTCCCAGGTCTAGAAGTCTCTGGTATTCAGTGCAGGATGATATCACTTCAGCAGTGAGTTACAGTTTTATGCCACATTGTCAAATCTTATTCTGTAAGTATGTAATATAACAGATCAAGAAAGAAGCATGTTATTCTTTCTAAATCAGAGGGATGGAAAGGTAATCATTTCCTCTGTCTGTCTGTCTGTCTTCCTTTCTGATTGCAGTATTCTCTCTCCTCAAATCCTAAGTAAAGCTACAATAAAGCCTATGGTTTATAGTGTCTTCCAAAATGCCTTTGAAGAATTCATGATGATTTGATGGAGTTTACTTTCAGGCAGTATTTTAAGTTAGAGACATTTCATAACAAAAGAAAAAACTGTGTTTGTTAGCAGGTGCGGAGGATAACTGTCTCTTTTCACTTAGAGACACCCCGTCTATTTTCAATCTGCTTTCAAGTTTGTTTGAGCTTATTTTACCAGTGCAGAGACTTAGGAGGCTTTAGAAAGCATATGTTCCCGCAGTTTAGAATATATACTCTTGGGTTTGGGTTTGAGTCCAGTGGAATTTTCAATTGCATTTCTTCCCTTTTGGTGTTCCTCCTGGCCTTAATCTGCATTGATTTTCCTCCTATAAAGCAGAAAAAAATCAATTTTCCATTATGTTTTTTAATCAGTCATAGTAAGATTTAAATGGTCCTGGACATTGCAGGTAAAACAGCTGATAACCAGTTGGGAAGTTATCTCATTTATTGCTCTGAATTGACAGGGGGTTAAATTCTTCCCTTAGCATCGTGGCTGAGGCACGTGGAGCAGTGGTGCCCTGCATCCAAGTACAGTGCTTGCAGAATCTACCCCAGAGAATGTGTCAGGTGAGGTTAGAGACAAGCTACCCATCCTAGGGTAGCTTGCACTGATGACTGAGACACCTAGAAAGAATAAAACAGCCAGAAAGAGGCAGCAGCCTGCTGTCAGAAGACTTTAGGGTTGGGAAATGACTCTCCAGTCTGCGCATTTGTTAATCACTGGCTGGGAGACCTTGATCTGCTGCTGCATTACAGAGACAAGACAAGAAGTGCTGAGACCAAGGCTGCCAGTGCAGTGACTCACCCAGGGCCTGAAGCAGCTTTTCTTAAAATCAATGGGAGCCTTTCAATTGGTTCTACAGCAGATGCTTGTTTAACAGTCGTGATTGTGTGCTGGGAATTATTTGTCCAGTGGAAAGTGCAATGAGAAAACAAACATTCCCATATTCATCATCCTTGCTTGACAAGAAAGGAAAGAACCCCAGTAAAATAATGTGTTTTCAACCTGCAAAAAGACACTTCAGGAGTCTGAAGACTGGAATAAGCAGTACAGAGTTGGGAGACTGCTCTATATAATAACTCTCTGTGGCCACAGCTTCAGTTTCACTACTATGACTCACCCTTGATAGCTCTTAGCTAAGTGCCAGATGCCCTCTTATTGCTCTCAAGCTTCAGTTTGCCAAAACATATAAGCACATGCCTAAACACTTTTCTGAATAACAATGGTCTTCACATATAATTAAAATTCAAAACACACTTAAATGCATTGCTGAATCAGGGCCTTCATGCTCAATATGAGTGATTAAAGGATCATAATCTAATCGTTTTTGCTGACAATGTGACATATTTTTTCACTGTACCTCTGTAAAATTGGGATATAAGCTTAAAATGAAATTAAACTAGCTAAACATTATGATATTAAAAAAACTCTCAAAGTCTAAGTTCAGGTCTCTGCTGGAAGCAAGGGAATTTAATTACCCCATTAATCACACTTTTACACTTCATCACATTTAAGTGTAAAATATTGATCAGTGGTACTTTCCATGTTAGTTGGGGCATTTTACGTATCTTCTGCAGACTCTGTAACCTCTCCACTGTATCCTACCCCTAAGAAGCAGACAGTACTGGGCACTCTTGTGTTGACTGGCATTTACCAGCTCTCAAGGCCATTTTCACAACCACCGCTTTATTTATTTATTTCAAATATCTGAGTGGTGTAGTAGGGATAGTAGGGCAGAAGATCCTAGAAACAATGTGACAAAACAATTAAGAAAAGGCTGCCCTTAGTGGTCGCTCCATCCATATAACTGCTTGATGGCATAGGACTGTGTACTAGTGTCTGTTTCCACCCCACTTTTTTAGTGAAATCCAGCCAGCTTCCATCACTTTTCAGTGTCAGTCTCCTCTCTGACTTGCATACAGATTTTGCTTTGCCTCCACGGTGCTTTGGGTACACTGTAGAGGTATGTGTGAAACACAAAAAGAGTCAAATCCTACCAAGCAGTTTGAGTATAACAGCCATTCCTTTTTTCTTTGGCAAAATACCAAATGCTTCTGCTGCACATGCTGCTGCAACACTAAGTTGCCAGCAGCAGAAAAAAGGCAATGCTTTTCTGTACGGATGTTCTGACAGATCCCACACTGTGGCCTTCCAGCCGCTCAACCTACTCAGTGAAGACAACTAGAAGGTATATCATTAGATTGACTGCACGTACTGGCAACAGCAGTGTTGCCAGTGTCTTACAACTAAGACTTGTAAAACAAGGTTACATATTTCATGTTTTCCTCTATTTTGCAGTATGTTAGATTTTATCAAAAAAGCCTGTGACACTCATATGTGCTATAAGTTTACATTGTACTTATCCACCTAGTGATTCCTTCCATTCAGTCTCATGTTAGACCACTCCAGTCCATTGGCATCTCAGTAAGGGTAACTTTTTCCTCAGGTAATGGGTTTTCAGGCTCACCTGTAGTCTTGTGCAGTTGGACCACTCTGGTTCATGGCCACTGGGACCCTTAGATTTCCTTATTCATCACTGGGGGAAGGTGCTCCAGGTGGGAGCATCTACAGATACCAATAAATTTCTGACATAATCCCAAAGACTCTAGTTTTTCTTAAAAGACAGAGGGCACTTAGCCAGCTGCTCTCCTTCATAAGGTCATTTGCAGGACAAGTTGCTTTCAGCCTCCGCCTGATCTTACAGACCACTTTGTGTGATGGTCGGCTGTGGAATGGGTATTTCTGTCTAGCTCCAACTTTCCTTCCTGCTGTTCTGCTTTCCCCCTCCTGCATACGCTCCCCCCGAGATGCTGCTTTCATTACTGGCATCTATCCTGATCCATCCTTGAGCAGACAGAGCCAGGGTCGCCCACACAATTCCTGGTGCTGTGTGAGGAAGTGTCTGGATCCCTCCTGGACATTACTGGGCCATCACATTGATTTTCCACTCTCAGGCACTTCTTCCTCTCTGCCAGTAAGCACACTTTGTGGTTTCCTGTATTTGGCCATCGGTCTGTATCACATGAAGTCTTGCTATTGTTTTGTTGCTTGTTTTAAGACCTTCTGCTAGGATGCACTTTTATCACACCCAGATTTTGTTGACACTCTTTCAAGACTACTCATATGATCCTAAACCATAACAAATCATCCCCCCAGGCTTTGTTCGTGGTTCTTACCTCATGCTTCCTTCTCTCGTATTCCTCTCCCTCCATCAGGAAGCTAAAATGACCTGCCATGAAACTCTTTAATTCATTTACTTGAATCCAGCTTTGTTATCCCCTAGTTCTGCACCAGCTACTGGATAGGCTGAGGGTAGCACAGGCACAGACCAGACTGTCTCTGTGCGATAGCAATCCCAAATGACAGAACTTCATTTTTCAGGTTAAAATTAATCTCACTCTTCCATGGTTTCCCCAAGCAGAACCATATGACTTGTGGTTGCTTTCCAGCATAGTTCAGAGAATACTTGTAGTCTTAGCCAGTCCAATGAAACTAGGTCATTCTTAACTGACATGTCCTGTCTGACTTGCAGGCTAAATGGCTTCTTCAGCTACATTACACGGAGGGACCTTATCTTCTTGAAATCACTCTAAGAACTGATTGGCAAAAGTATTTCAGCTTCCTTCTTCACTTTTGGGATGGGTTAATAGTGCAGGCTTTTTACTCCTGGGCCCTGTACAGCAGATTATTCTGTGACACTCAGACCATCACAGAATACACACATATTAAAAAATATATTAAAACTCATAAAAATATGTATGAAAATACATGTATTTTCTGATACTGTGACACCTCACCTCCCATTGCACACTGATCCTGTCCTACCTAGTTTGGGATGTCCTTTCACAGGACTGCAAGAACTGTTCTCAGACCATTACACCAGCACTATAAAATGGTTAGAGGAAGTGGGGAAGCAGATGATAGTGATGCAGACAGAGAAAAATTGCATACTCCAGTGCCAGACGTAAACTGTCACAGGTCAGTGCTTCCACTAGGATATGCCTAGGCATCCCTTGCTGCTCAGAACAGTGCAGCATTGTTCCCTTTTATCTCCTTCCTTTAGCTGATTCATCAAAATGTCACTATCTTCCAAAGTGAGCTGCTCTTGTAAAGTTATAGTCACTCTAATATTAACCTCGTCACAGTTACTCACAAAAAAAAGCATCTTTTCTGGGTTGCATTCCCTAAACACTCTTCATTCCCTCATAAACAGTAATGCTGAAAAAGAAAATATGTAACTTTTTAAAATGCATTTTACTTGAGCTCAGCTTAAGGCGATTATTTTACAGCCAAGAAAAAGCACCAGCTCCCAGGTCTGCTGCTCCTCAGGAAAGTCTGACAGACAGCAGCACTTTTGAGTTTTAGCCACCAAGTTCTTCAGCTGTCAGTTAGAGGAAAGAAGTTTGACATGGATCTGTTTCTCTCTATCTTCAGCTTTCAACTGTGGAAGTGTAAGTACAGGCACAATGGCTAAAGAAAAGTGGCTCTTGCAAGATATGGACATTGTGAGGCCTAGGCTCTCCTTTCTGTTTTCCAATGTGTACGGTGTGTGCACATCCCCCTTACACCAAAACACCACAGACATAATATCTGTGCATTTAATATGTGAGGATTGACAAAAACCAACCCAAACCAATTGTCTTGGGTTGTGCTTTTCATGATGATTATCAAGGCAAAAACCAAGAAAGGAGTTGAACATTGAAGCATGGGTTTAAGAAGCTTTATGGTTCTCTGGAGCATGGCAGAAATATGCGACCAGTTCTGCCTTTCCTGGAGTTAGTCTATATCTAGCAAAACCTTACTGATAAGTGTCCAGCCTGGCAACTCACTTTCTCTATTAAAAAGCAAATAGCTGGAATATCTTCTCTTGTACACCCAGATCTACTGGCAGTAATGAAAGACACCATGTTTTCCAAGGATTGTTGTGCATTCCATTATTATTATTATTATTACTATTATCATTATTGGTTATTATTAATTACCATGTAGGGTCTATATTATACTTAATATATATTAGACATAATAACTTGTACTTACATATTGATTTTCATCTAATATCTTCAAGTTTTTTATAATTCTAAGTCCATTTTACTGCATTGGTTCCAAGTCAGTTATCAGTAATACACTATTATATAGACTAACAGGTGGAGAAACAGATAAGTTAAATGACTTATGGAAAAATTCTCAGAATTCTTCAGTCTTAACTCTAATATTGATTTAACTTAACAGAACAAACCACATATTATGTAGTTTTTAATCTTTTAAATTTTGTTGCACTGTGAGAGGGCAAGACAACATTTTCTAAAGGTCTAGATCCTGCCTATTTTGCACTGCTTATTCCAATTAGAAAGATCAAATGCCCACATTTCCAAAGATAACAAAATGCACATCAAAGCCCTATCATCTGCATTTATCAGAAAATCCATAGCTTTATTATTTAGACAAAAATAAAGCACACAGTTTATTAAGCTATAATATCTGTAGTATCATTTAAATTCATATATACTTTATCTCAATTGTTTTCTCATGGGCTGCTTACATGGACAGAGGAAGTATAGCCTATTCTAACAGAAGGTTGAATGTAACTCTTTGAACGTCATTCTGAAAGTGGTGAGGAAATGTAAGAAGATGGTGATTTACCAAGTTTACGTAACATAAATTCCATATGCTTATCATATGAACAGTCTTTTATGTTGAACACACACATATGACATTTTCCCTGATTCAAACAGATTCCACACTCTAGCTTGCATTTTTGGTTTTAAAACTAAAGAAACAATTTGATGTGACCCCAAATATTTTGTATGGTGGATCAAATTAATAATTATAAACAGATCTTTTAAATGAGCAATTGTGTTAATAATAAACCTGCTGTGCACAAACGTATGTAATTTTCTCAGATGCTGTAAAAGTTATTTATGGTAAAATGAAAGCCAATTCCTGCTGAAAGATTTGACGACTGATTAAGTGCACACAAAAGTGCAGAAGAAGCTCTCTACTGTGTATTTCCCAATAGAAAATTTACTTTTCCTTTGGACTTGTCTGCTAGTTATACATTCCCACCAATTTTATTCTGTCATAGGAAACTCATCTCCATCCATGGTATTAGGAATAAGTCTATTCTCATGCTATAGAATCCCATTTTTATGATCATGGAGTCAAATTTTAACTTGGTGTTAATGGAATTTTTGACTAAGTAGGATGTCAGTGAGGACAGGACTTTGGATATGGCCTAGTTTCTTTCAGTAATTAATAAGTACTATAGCTACAATCCTTATTTACAAAAGAGTCAGCAGGCGTCAGGAGGCAGCTGTGTGGAAAAGAGGATGGGGGAGAATCAGTACTGGCAGTGCTCATTTTCCATCTCTCTGGCCCTGATTCAGCAAAGCACTTAACCACATGTTTAATTTTAGGCACATGAGTAATCTCATCTCTGCAGAGCAAAGTGTGTGTTTAGTTCTCATTGACTTTAATGGGGCTCCACACAGACCCATCAAAGCTTGCGTGCTGTGCATGACACTTTTACCGTGGCTTCCACCTCGCCCACCTTGCAGCACGTCCTCTGGTCTGAATCTTTGTGAAATGCCAGAGATTCTTTTGCTCTGCAACCCCATGAGCCTTAGACCTTGTCCACCTAATTGTGTCCTCGTAGCTGTATCTGGCCTATGAGAAAATGGATGGGGAGTAACTGGGGAGTAACTTTATCCAGAGCATTCCCAGACCAAAACCAACTAACCTAATTTTATTATCCAGCTTGTGCGGTCATGCTGAAATACTCTGCTGAGTCATGCTCTATCATCCTAATCAGCTGAGAAGATTTCTAGTAAGGATATTCCTTTAATCCATTAACTATTCCAAGGCTGGATAAATATGTATTGCTGATAGGCAGTACACCCTCTACTCAGGACAGATGCGTCAAGCAAAACAGGTGAACAACTAAGGCCCAGATCCACAGTTCTGCAAGTCCTATTTAGGAGTCTAATTCTGCAGTCATGGAAGTCAGTAGATGTTTCCAATAAAAATGGCATGAAGGTAGTAGGTCCTCATTCAACTAAATATTTAAGGACAAGATTAAATCTCTTTGAACTCACTGGGAATCAAACACATGCTTAAGTACTTCAGTGAACCAGGGACCTATTCCAGCTTTGGATCCACAGCATTGGAAGGTATCAACAGAGGCAATCCAGCAATTTCCTGTTGCTGCCTACATCTCTGGCTGCAGCTATGCTCTGCTTATTTTGATAAATATAGTATTCTTCCCACTTCAGTAATTTTTTTTCTTTAATATGTAGGATACAATAAGTATGAAATTGTTGCTGGACTAATCATTTTTGAAGTGATTTTATACATGGAACCTGACATTTTTTTATTCTACTGCAGCCTGTCTTTAGATTTTTGCTCTGGCCCATTGATCAGGACAAATGATTTCTTGAGCATGCTGACTGCATTCAGCCCTGGTGGCATTTCCAAAAGCCTGCTTGAGATGGCTGATTTAATTTTCAAAACTTGCAGCGGTTATTTATGGGAAAACAAAAGCCATTTAACAGATATCTAACAATGGATTTGGCTAGTTAGTTCATTTACTGAGCAAAAGGGGAAAACACCCAGCAGCTCTTTCTGTGTATGTTCTCTTATGAAATACTACATTTGGTTTTCAGTCATCAGTTTATCAATCCTTCATGCCAAACTAGCTTTATAGGTAAAGACTAAAATCTTTACCACAGCTCTTATGCAGTGCCAGTCAGGAAAGAGCCAGCATGGGCTGCATAATTTGGCAGTCTGCTGCCATAGAAGGAAGCACTCTTCTCCCATTAGAATCAAAAATAGACTTTTTGACTAGAGATCCTGGGGGGCTCTTGAAATGTCCAGGATCAACAGACACAAAAGCCACTCTCTGTTGGATCAAGCCCAGTGTGTATTATTCTACTGTCAGACATATAAGAGTGCAAAACTGTACCACAGTACACTGAAAAACTTTTCCTTCACTTTAGCCTAGTTTGAGAATAGCTTGACACTGAAATTAGATCTCTTGATCAACATAAAAAACACTTAATATTTTGTTTGGAAAGTTATTGTGCATGGACATATACAACAGGCACTTTTTTAAAGTAACTACAAGGGACTTAAAGTCAATAAATGGCATTTTCAAGGCTGACAAGGACTCAAATTTTATAAAAGTAAAGCTGTCTGCTAAGCACAGAAAAGGCATTAAAAATTAGAGATGTATGAGATCATTCTGTTTCATTTTAAGTACTGCATTTTTGGTTTGAAAGCTCCAGACTTCACAGGATTTCTCTTTCAGTTTATTAAAGTTTGTGGGTATAAAAGGAACAGGGACTGGGAGAGATTAGGAAAATTACCAAAAAAAGTACACTGTGTACTGTATATGAAGCCATGCGCCCGTTCATGCCAGCCTAGTCAGGGCACATGGCCTCCTTTGAACAAAACAGAACTACATTTTATGTAAAGAAAGGGAGTTTTTTAGCAGAAACTTTCTTCTCCCTTCGAAGAATGTTTCAGCTATCAGAGAAAAGATTTATAATTGTAAACAAATTCTGCAAGCCTAATAATCCCTCTGTGAGGTTAGTTACATTGAGGACAAACACAACTATTCAAAATGCTTAAATATTTTAAAAAAAACCACCAACAAGCAGTGGACAAATTTTTGGTAAAGACAGACAATCTATGAATAAAACTTCACAACAAAAACACAAACCAAAGTTCTGTTTTCAGTGCTTTTCAGATCTTTATATGCATTTGAGACCTTATATAGATATTGCAAAGATATTTCTGTGCCTTATCTCTGACATTAAAGGGAATTAGGCACCTGACTGCTTCTAAAACATTGTACAAGTTTCAAAGAGATATTGATATTTAAATGGCATTTAAATTATATGGACACTTTTAAATAAGAATTTCAGGTTCCTCTGTTATTAATTTAGCCACTTTTTAAAAAAGTGTCTGATTAGTCATTTTTTCCAAGGCGTGTATTCTGACATGGATTTTATTCACATTGACTGACTCATATCTTCAATAAATAGAGACTGTAGCCATTCTAAAGATGCAAGAATGCCATGTTTATCCTTATCCTGCTCGGGGCCGGCTTTGGGTGTAAAAAAAAGGCAGTATCCTCCTGCATCAAAACCCCTACTGTACCTTTACTAGAGGGCGTGCATTGGCTGTTCCAGAGGCAGATGCAGCTTAAACCATCACCTCATGGAGAATAAATTTCTGCTTTTGCTTCCTCACCTCATTTCTCTGTGGCAGCCTGAGGAATGGGAAACCTTGCTGTCCAGGTATTTTGTTTCAGTGCTTTATTTGGGGTCTGTGAAGGCTGATAATCTGGGGGTGAAAATGCATTATTGAAATGAATGAAAATGAAGGTCCTGAAGGAAGACTAGTGAGAGTTCCACAATTCTCCCCAGAGTGTCCTAGGATATCCCAAATTATCCTAACCACCCCTCTCCCCTTGGCATGTCCGTGCCAATACACGTCATGCATATACTGAGCTCATTCTCAACTCACAGGCTTTGTTTAGAGAAAGCTGGCAGGACTGAGAATATCTTATTTTAAATTGTCTTGTAGCAGAGGATGATATAGTGTGAATACCAGAGGAGACAGCTTTGCAAAAGTGCACTGAGTCAAGAGACACAGACGTTGTCAAATGCAAAGTTTTTTACTGTCTCCTCACCAAAAAAAAAAAAAAAAAGCTGTTGGCAATATGCAGGCCCTGAAAGCTGGACCAAAAATAACAATAATACATAGACCCTCTGGCCACGGAGTGAGTACTCTGTGAAATATAGAGGATATAAATACTAGCATTCCTCCTTGGGCTAGGCAAATTGCTGAAAGATATACAGGGAACATAAAGACAGCCCCTTTCGTCTTACTCTTTAAAGTAATATGACAAAAAAAAAGGGGTGCTTAAAGTTCTAGGATTTGTTTAGAAACAAAACAAGACTTAGTAAGTGGCTTTCATCCACTGTGTCCTCCAGGGCAGGAATGGAGATTCAAGAATGAAGGCTGCACACCCTCTAAAATTTAACCTTCAAAATCTAGGGCTTCAGCTTGAGATTTTCAAGCAATGGATGCTTTGACAATCCGTAACTATGGTGTGGCCTGCCTTTGTTTGGACATGCTTGCAGCAATGTGCCATGTATGGCTGTGCACTTACAGCCTGTAGGTGCAGGATGGTAAGAATTTAGGGAGACAGCTGAGGTGTACCACATCAGCACACGGAGGAGGTATTTCAGGCACTGTAGGAAGGACAGGAAAATGTGGTTGTAAAGATGCAAACATTTTCACAGTTTTAGTTGATCATTAACCTCTTGTGCCAGGAACACCTAAACATTCTCAGTGAAATATACAGTACACCAACCTGGCACTTTCATGACAAAAAGAGATGAAGTGTCACTATGAAAGTTCTCAGATTCCTCCTTCATTGCAGAACCTGGTATTTTCTATCACAGAGATAGGTACAGAGCAGGCCTAAGAGGGAATCCCATGGGGAGCAGATTCTGAGCAGAAAATAAATAACATACGTCTACATTTTTAGACTCTTTGAACTTGCTTGTCGATATAGAATTTAGTCTGCTTAGCCACTTTCCTTAAAGTCCATCCTCTGCACAAGACCTGTGAACTGTTCTCCCTATTCTGAATACATTCATCTAGGAAGCAACATCTGAAAGAACCATTTGATTTCCATGCTGACCTCTGCACATATTGACTGGACAACAAAGAAGGAGACGGACAGCCAGGCTGTCTCATTGACATACTGCTGCCTACATATGGCCTCCATTGCACTTCTCTCTCTTCAGAGAGAGTGGGCAGCCAAATGGGGCTTCAGAAGACTTCTTAACTGTTGTCGTACCAGAATGATTTTCCTGGTTTTCAAGACCAGGCTTGATGTACTCTCCTCATTCGCAGTGACACCAATCTGGTATTTTATGCCCTCACTTCAGCTCCCATGATGTGAGAGCTGGGTGTGTTTTAATGAGCCTCAGCCTCATTAAAAGCTTTCATGAATGTGCAGGAACTGCTTAAGTTCCTGCTACACGAAACATTTTCCTATATCACTGCCCAGGAGTGGGCGAACATCTGGAGAGCGAGACAGTCTGTTCAATGAGGGCGTTGGGCTCTAGGGCCCTGTAATGGAGGGTGGTGAAAAAGGACCCTTCCAGCTTTGGCTTGTAGCAGTGATGGGAACTGACAGTTCAGGGTATTTGTATACTCAATAAGGGCTCTCCATGTCTATTTTAGAGAGCTCCTTGTCAGAACTTTGGCCTCAGCTGGTCTATAAGCTTGTCACGGAAGGTTCTGGCCTCTGTACACCATGTCCCATGGGAACAACCTTCCTGTGCGCTAAGAGACATGGAAGAAGCCAGTTAAGGATAAGTCTGTGAGGGAACTAAGAAGGCAGACAGGTATAAGAGTGTATTCTGGGGCTTGAGGATGGACATCTGCAGGTCCAAATACTGTTAGAGCTGAGGATAGAATACAGAACTGCTATCAGTGTTGAGAGTTGCATTATGGGCCAAAAGTAGATGAGCAGGTGCCTCAACATATCCCTTCTGCTTTGCCAATGCAGCCATTCTGACCTGGCAGTAGCACAGAACTTTGGAGAAAAGGAGCCCTATGGTAGTTTGGTCAGAGATTTTCCTAAAACCATACTTTAAAAAAAACCTCTACAATAAATTAAAAACCTTACCAAGTATTCCTATACTGACCAGTCTGACTGTTGAGACAAGAGTGTTACTGGTTCTTCCAGTGGGATTCTCACAGAGCTGGGAAAGGAGATGAATCCAGTAGCCCTGACAGAGAGAATGGCTATAGGTGATGATGGATAATGATCTAATGGGTCAGGGACCTTCCACTACATCTGAAGGTGAATACTAGGCAGATATTTTGCATCCAATAAATAAAAATGATGCTCAGAATGTGAATCGACCTCAGGGGGTCACAGAAAAAGGGGAGGAGATTATGTGACTGTACAAAAATTAGGCTAAGGCCTAATCACTGCAAGACACCTCGGTTTGTGCACTTGCCCAAGGAAGTTCTCAATGAAGACTCCACAGTAAAAATCCCCCTAAAATTAATGGAATGTGTCAGGGGTAGGAATAATGAATTAACCAGAAGTATTTTATTGCCAGATTAAGCCTTTATATGATGCCAACCATGACAGTTGTCTATTAAATAAGAATGTTAGTAATGTATTATATTTCATTATATAATGCATTGGTGTGACTTCAGAAAGCTGCAAGTACAAAAATGCAGGCTAGAGCCAGTAATGTGTACAAAGGAATACATTCAAAATGGTAATCACAGGGCTTTGAGAACTGGGGACAAGGAAGAAAAGACAAATGGAAAAGAGATAGAATAATCCTCTGCAATCTTACGGTGTGGCCTAGAGACTAGTTATAAGAAACAAAAATGCATCAGAGAGAGATGTACCAAGGGTAAGGTGTACCTGCCATGTACAGAAACAGCAAAGTACTGCAAGTCATCTAGAAGAGAGCTATACAAAATTATCTACCCTCCCAGAGTGAAATTGGCTGAAACAGCTCCCCACTAACCTGCACAGGGCCTGCAGTATCACAGGTGGTCGCATAACAATTATTTGCCCAAGCTGATTTTGAGCCTATTTTGATTGCAATGCCTTAGAAGTTAGCCTGAGGGCATGGTCTGTTGAGGAGTATCTCTGGTGCTGGTAGCTCTATTTGCAAGCTGCAGATTGAGATGCAGATTGACCTCTGTGTGGGAGCCCAAGAGACTGTCAACTGCCAACCCTTTGGATAACAAAGCCCACAATGGGGGCAGTGCCAACCAGGTGCACAGACACTGAGAGACACAGCAGGAGCAGGGGCCTCAGGAGGAAGAGTGAGACTGGTGCTCGGGTAGACATAGAGGGTATGAAAGCCCAGGGTTCCTTTTTTGGTGTCTCTCCTCGGAGGCACCAACTCAGACCGTTTCTGTGTTACAGTGCTCTAAGGAATGAGACATCTGAGACTCTACTACGGGAAACCTGGGGTCAAACCAGTCAGGAAACTGTGTGTGAGTGGGGTGTGCAGGGAGTCAAGCGGGGCTCCCATCGGGTCACTGGAACTGCTGAGAAGGGGCTTTGGTCCCAGCAGTGGAAGTCTCTGCGTTGGGATTGTGAGTGCCAGAGTCTCATGAGTGGTCAGACTGGGAAGTTTCCCTAACAGGTCTACAAATTCCTGTTAGGCTTTCAGCACCCAGTTGTTTTCCTGATGATCATGCCCCTAGTTGGTCAAAGTCAGTAGATGCACAAAGACAGTGCTTAACAATAGTGCAGTGGGACACCTGCCCTCTCCTTCTCCTCTCCCAAAGATATTCAAGTCATTGAAAAAAGAAGGAGGACAGGAGTTCCACAAGAGCAAAGAGACTTTAAGATGGAGCAGAAGCAGGACTGCAGCTACTAATATGCCTAGAAAACATGCAGGCAATGGATCTTGATATGCTTTAATCCATTCTCAAATTCTGAGGTTTCAGTACAGATATGATTTTGGGCCTATGTCCTTCCTGAATAATCTGGATAAATACTCTGAGAGCAATAGGTAGATTTCCTCACAGAGGTGTAACTGGCTTTGCAAAATCTGGTTAATGGGGAGTTTTGCAATGCCTCTGCAGAGCACTGTCTTTCTGATACTCTGAGGTTACAGAGCTCTCCAATACGTCTCACTGTAATTCATTTCTCAATAGAATAGTATTATTCTGCACTGTGTAAATTGCCTGAGGCTATGCAGACTGAAAATACAAGACTGCCCTCTGTGCAGGAAAAGACAGAAATGAAAGAAGAAATTTTTAAGACAGTTCTTTCAATGTGAATTCTCCTATAACAATTTCTTGACAAACCATAACTGACCTGAATGTTGGAGATCTGAGATGTATATATCTACACTGGCATCACAGATGAGACTGCAATATAGTGTTGAGATAGGCAAACTAACTTTAAATTAAATAGCTCAGATACTGAAGCAGCATTGAGAGTGAGGCATCACTTACAAACAAACTCTTAGTCAAGAACCACCAGACTCAGAGGAGGTTAGAATAACATTAGCATGATGGACCAGCTTTGCATCTCAGTTGCTTTTCTTTGTTATTTCTTCGTGTTACAGCCTTGTGTATATAAAACAACATGCTCCTTTTTACTCTTCTTCAAAAACTCCAAACAAATAAGAATACGAATTTGCATCCTTAGAGATGCAACCTAGTTTTCTAACCTTTATATTTCAACAGTCAGGAGCTACTTCATTGTAGCTGAAAGACTGATTTTCAGGGGGTTCAATGGGGCTGTCTTCCCTGTTGTTGTTCAAAATACCTGTGCTGTGTTCTGCTCCTCAGCTGGAAAAGGCTTGCCTCAGGAAATGTCTGAATACAGCCAAATAGAAATCAAAATGGGAGTGGAAATCAGGTCTGTGTCAAGGAACTTTTCAACTATGTTTCCTGTAGCTCATCAGCCTGACAACCAAAAATTTAGAATAAGGACTGAGATTATTACAGAAACTTTGTAAGGTCTATTAAGAGAGCAGCTCGGTCCGATCTGCTGACGTGAAAAAGCTGGAAGTGCTGAAGCTGTTAATAGATGGACTCTTCTGATGAGATTTACAAGAACTCTTGATCTGTCATTGTGCTGTTTGCATCTGTCACTTGCACCTGGCATGAATATCTTAGTTAGATATCAAATATCATTTTCATGTGGTCCAGCAGGACAGCTGGAATTACTTCACCTTTGTGTCAAGACCTTTAATAGTTAAATGTATTTTATAAAAGTCATTTTTGCCATTGCTAGCATTTTTTAGTGCTAGACTCTCCTAAAACCACAGTAGGTCTACAGTGGTCTCATCCATTGATGATAATGACGCTCAGTTCTCACAATTAGTATTGCAAAATTATCTGTGTTTCTTTTCTCTCTTTTACAGGCTGTCATGTACTGAGTTGCTTTGAGGAAAGGGGATCCTCTGGGGACCTATTTCAGCCATTATCTGAAGGTTGTATTTTGATTTAAGCACTTTATATGTGTCTCTTTGTGGCCTAACTGCATTTCACAAAAGGTTATTCCTTTACAGGTGTTAGAATAGATGAATATATGATGTGAGGTTTCCATTATATGTTATTTCTTTCTTTATTCTTATGCTACTGTCAATGCAAATACATATATGCTTTTATCATATATCAATACCCTTAAGCAACAAAACCTCTGTTTCAAAATCATAGCTCAACCTGTGTCAGCTTGGTCCCCTTCCTCAGTGACAGCTCTGTCTCCTAATGACTCTCCATGTCCACATGGAAGTCAGGAGACTGATTAAGTGTCTCCACTTAGATAGGAATCAAAGGAGAGCTGTACAGACAGGAGCAGTTGTATAACTTAATCAAGACTAGTAGTTATCACTACTGGGGCAACTTTCTGCACATGAAACAGAGCACAATTGTCAACATGGCCCAAGATTTGGACCTCACTGTTCCAGAGGTTCTCAACAAACACAGTTAAAATGTCCAGCTTGTTATATGGAACAATACTGTGAACTGCCCACTTAAATTTAAGCAGATTTAAAATGAAAGAACTGTAATTTCCACATGTAAAAATAATGGTATTCACCTCTAAATCTAATTCCTTGCTGAAGTTATATTCTGCAAGATATGATACAACTGTTTTTTAATACTCGATGCAGATCCTCAGAAAGCAACTTTTACAAGTTTTTAGCAAGTGTCCCAGTCTATGATTTTGGTAGAGTGTCATTCATTCATTCACCAGATTTATGAAGCCCTTAGAGCGTAACATAAAAAAATTCCCAGGCATGTCATTTGCAATCAAGTAATCAATACCATTATCTATAAAGTACAAATGGTGGATCTAAATTACCTGCACATTTCCCCACTTTCCTTTGAAAGTTATATTTCAGCTGTAATATTTACATTCCTGCAAAAAATTGATGCAAAAAATTGATTCAAAAAATTGAGTCTCTTTATCTAGAAATATTATAAGACAAATATTTTTTCTGTAATGTGTTACATAGGTCAGAGTCTAATAGTAAAAGATTAAAGACATAATTCTTCCAGGAAAATAATGATCTTATCATGTTCCCTTTTTCCCATATTCATAAGTCCTTAATAATATTCCTTTAAATTTATGTTCCTTCAACATAAATTCCTGATTCAGTCCTCCATGTAGTATTATAAACCAGTCTGCGACAATGAAATGCTGAATTTTTCCATTCATATGAAGGTTTTTCTCCTATTATTTCCCAGTTTGAATTATTTCCATGTTTCCTGTCTTCCTGCACACTAGCTTAGTGAAGTCAGACAAGGGATTTAGTGGGTACCTTTGCTTCTAGCAGGCCTTGTTCTAGCTTTCCTTTTTCTTTACTTGTCTTTTTGTCCTCTCACTGTCTCTCATGGACATGCATTCAGATATAATTTTTATTCACATAGTGAATCCTTTATTTTGCCAGGGGAAAGAAGAGTTTGTGTCAATGAGAATAAAGTCTTGGGTGAAAAAAAAGTGCAGGGTGAACAGAATGAGGGGAAGGGGTGACTGAGGAAAGGGGCAGCTTGGAGCACAGGGTGAGCTGTGAAGGGGTCAGTGCTCCACAGAGGTGATGGTGCATGTGGGCCAAGGCAGAGTGAGCATGACCAGAAGGGGCAAAGATGAGTAAGGTTTCCTGGCTATTGCTGCTCCAGAAAAAAATGTAGCAGTGGTTGAAAAGAGCTCAAGGAAAAAAGCTGGAGGAGGTGGGGAGAGGGAAGAGTGACGATAGTTGGTGCGAAAATCTCTTAGAGCTCTTGGCTGTGGAAGGGCCTGACTAACCCATTCCAGCTTCCCACTCACATGGGCTGATCCTGGCTCTCTCTTCCAGCTGGCCTTTTGCATTGGCCAGAATTTATTACTGAGATGAGCCATCTGCAGCTTAAGCCTATTCAGGAGTAATTTAAATTTAATTTTCAAGATGTCTCTCCCTCATCTGTCTCCAAAGAACACCCGTGAAAGAGTGAAAACTCTTTGAAGTGTGTTTCATTAGGAAATCTACTCACCTCACAATCAACATCAAAGGGAAACATCCATAAAAATACAAATTTCAGTGTAATGAGGCCCAACAAAAGTGTCTCAAATAAGACAGCTTGGGCCACAGGTGAACTAAAGGAGGAAAAAGAGAGGGAGATGTGATAAAGCACTCAAGCATCCATAGAAAACATCCAGCTTGAGAACCTGCATGCAATAAGTCTTCAAAAAAACGATATTGTGCAGCTTTACTGAGTGCTTCCAAAGCATTTGGAAATGATACATGATGAAATACAAAAGAGGAATAGACATCCATGCACAGTGTGGTTATAAAGCTGACAGATCACTACAGTGTTGAGAACTGGAAAAGTCAAAGACAGAATAATTTTTTTCAAAGATATACTGACTTCTCTTAAACTATCCATGTCCAGTTTGCAACACTGGAAAAAATTATTGCATTAGGACTATTTTCATGTCTAGGATATTGTGGTAACGTGTAAGTTATTTATCTTGTGACCAACACATATAATAGGAAAAGAGAAACCACATGACCCCAGAAAACCTACTGAAGAGACATTACCAAGGAAAACTAAATGAAATTAGCATAACAACATGCTTTTTTTAAATTAAATAAGAGATATTCACGCACTGGAAACACTAATGAAAGATTATTAAAGAAAGAAAGAGTTGTGAGGTTATTATTTCCAGTCACCTGTCCTTTTGACATGTCACAATGAACTTCTCCACAATGTATACACAGGAATTTTTATATCCTTTGATTAAAAAGATGAAAAATTATTAGCAGGATCATTTCTAAAATGCAGCTGTATGAGATGAGTTTGTGGGGATCAAACAAATGAAACAGAAGCATAGTTTCTGAAAACGGAAAATATTTTGCATAAGGCTGTATTTGAAAAATATGGAAAACCTGTTATTACATGAGCAAATTATCCCTTAAATTGTATCGACTGAGTAAAGCGGAGTATATCAGTCTCTTTTCCTTTGACCATGCTTGTATGTCACAACTCTTCTAGCTTTTCATCACTCAAGGTATTGTAGGTGTCTCAACTGACAGAAGTATTTCACATTATAAATCTCAATAGTGTAAAAGTCTTCTATGTAAGCCACTGTAAATAACAGTCACAACATGCAACAGTAATAATAATAATTATTATTATTATTATTATAAATGATTAATCTTTTAAACTTGGATAGGATTTTGCATTTGTCAGAGAAAAGATAAAGGGAGAAATAATAACTTTCTTTTTTACTGAGCTGAGTAGAAGTGGTTGCTTATTAAAGCAATACGTTCAACAGCTCTTGTTGAACTAGGAAGCCTGGCAAACTTTAGGAAAAAGCATATTTTCCCATTCACAAATTTGTTAAAATTGTTAAAAATTTTACAGAAAGCCTACATTTCCTTATCAAAATTATTTCAAAGTGAGTGCATTCTCCAGAGCTTTCCTCAATATCTAAGTAGAAAAATACTTATAGTCTGAGAGATTCCAACTTAAGCCCCTTTATCCATGATTTCAGCTGGAGCATAAAAGCCCTTCTGTATGCAGTTTTCCTGCCATAGAAACTCAGTGATGAAATGGGATGGCAGAGAAGATGGTTCTGTTGCGTCAGAAAAGATTAAAATGTGAAAAGCATAACTATCCTGAATTCTTTTGAAATCTGGGTCTCTCTTACATTTCGTTTTACTATTGCCAGGAGACAATTCCTCACTGAGTAGCTGGTTTTGACATGGGATTCTTATGATACTTTGGCTCATGCTTTTTAGGGCTCACACTAAATGCAGTGTACCTTCTCTTAGAGTGATATTGATGGGAAATTAGTGTAAAAATATGACTTCTGGAAAGGATTGTATTCCAGAATTAGAACATTGCTGGCAAGTTCATTCACTGTCTACAAGGAAAATGTTTTTTACCAAATGCTGGCCCTTTGGATAGCCAGGCTTCCTGTGGTGGAGTCACCTTTTTTCAGCCATGCCATATGGGTTGCTAGAAGGGAAAAGGTACCTTCTGAGCCCTGTGAAGAGGTTTGTTCTTTTTAATGACCTGTCTCCAAAGTGCCATGAAGGGACTTCGATTCATAGGATTTCAGGCCAAAGTGGAAACTCCAGAACAATATAGTCCAGAACAATATAGTTAAGTCTCCGTTGGATCTCACATTTCACATGTTTATCCCTAGGTCAAACCAAGTAACCAAAGTTTAACATAAGCCTAACACACCAATTTCTCTTGTGTTTACTACTTCCATTTTCCTGTGGTTTATTTCAGACCAAAAGAATCAAAAAGTAGGAGTAGATTTCCATGTGACTCTTGCCTCCTTTTTCTAACTAGAAGAAAAGCCATAAAGTGACAACTGTATTTAAAACCACAGATGAAGGTATGATAATCTTTTAAGCACGCTTTTAAGGAAGTATCTCTCTTCTAATTCTACTCACAGACTTGCCTAGCACTAAACCTACCTATGAGAATATGACTTAAAACAGACTAACTCCAGGGACTGCATGGAGTTGTCCCATAATACAAGGAATTTGTTTTCTATTTCATTTTGCACAAGTATTTTATAGTACCAAACAAAAAGTATGTTCCATAGAAATTAATATGGAAGTAATGTCTAACAAAATCAAGATCAGTTGACAATAAGGGTGCAATTAAAAGACACAACTAAGAAGTACTTAAACAAATAACCACTGTTTTTAAACAAGTGAACACATAGATAACTAAGTCCCATTCTTGTTTAATGCACATATTTAATGTTGTCAAGATTGCAGATTATTTTTTCCAATATCTAATGAACTGTAAGGGTTACAAGACTAGGTTATTCTGCTTGCCTTGAGTAGCTAGATCTTTTAGAGGCTACTCTGGGATCTTTTCACCGGGAAAACAAACTCATGCTGGATCCAGATTTTTCTTTATAAGCAATAGCCACTAGCAAGGAATATGCTATCACCCAGTGTTGCTCAGAAGGTGTTTTTCTCTCGTCTTCCAGTATTCCCTCTGAGCTCTGAATTTGAGGTTATTGCATCTTCAGATTTGACCTTTTAATGATTCTTTGGTATTTCATATGCTTCATTCTTCCCTTTTTCCTCTCTCTCACCACAAAGACATGGGAAGACAAACACATGACAAATATGTATGCAAAGTTGTAGTCTGTCCTGTGACTCTCCCTTTTCTCCCTTGCCTTCCCACGCTTCTTAAATTCAGGCTCTCCTGGACATGCCCTAAATAGTTTTCCATTGCTCCTTCTTTTGTTAGAGCTGTTGGGCCTCTCATTTACTCAGAAGAGGATGTTGTTTTCTTCCTTGAAGGTCTCAGCACAGCACTGTGCTGCCCAGTACACCTCAGTGCTAAATGCATTGCTTCACTTCTGCAAGTTAGCCACAACTTCAGGAATCTTAACTGCACTACAGATTTTGTCTGATGCTAAATTATTAACATTATTAAGAAAATGGGTTATTAAAATAAGCCTCATCATAGATTTGAAACAAATGCACTTAATCTTACAGTAGAAGCCAGTTTAAGATAAAAATAACGTGATAATAGTAAGATGAAGGTATTTCAGTTAAAAAGAACCAGAAACCACCATGTCTTTATCTTACATAAATGTTACATTGAGAAAATACTCTCAGGCTTTATGTGACTTAGCCTGTGTAACATTTCAGCTGTTAGATTTCAACTGTAATAACAAGCAAAATGTAATCTTAACAGATCTTATCAAATCACCACAATCCTTCCACACTCAAGGACAAAATAACTCCTCATCAGTGCTATGTACTCTGTATGTAGAGGTTCTTCTGGGGTTTGGGACCGTTGTCTTCCCTTTCCTTCCCTTTCTGAAGGAACGACAAAACTATTTGCTAAAAAATAGCCCAGTCTATGTTCCTGGGAGCCTAAGAATGCTGTCTCCCTGTGGATTATAGCTGGCAGCTGTAAGGTGTAAAGTTTTACAGTTTAGAGTGCTGGAATTTCTTCTTCTTTTTAATCTCCACTACTCAAAAACCTTTAGTTTTCTTGGTGAGCTGTGAAACCTTAGATTGCTCGTTAAATAGAATGTTCTGCCTGCAAATGGGCTAGAGGGAATGTATAGTAAATGAATGCAGAATACATTAATATTGTCTAGTTTGGGGAGAAAAGGTGAAACTACAGGAAATTTTAAGCAGCTACAAGAACTGTCATAAGGATGAAGGATCATTTAAGATGTGAATTAATCTTTTTTCTCTACTCTTAGAAGATCTTGCTACAGTCAGTATAGAACACCACTTTTTGTAGAATGGACATATTTCTCCATTAAGTTATTTAGATTGATTTTAGACATCTTTAAAAATGAGTTCTATAATATTTTACAATACTATTTTTATCAGACAAGAATAATTTCATTTCTGTGGCATTCCACTGCATTTGTCCCATTTAGATTCATCATCATTATGTTTTTGAATTATGGTCTACAACAGCTGGAGCACATCATCATCATCCCCTTCAGCGCTACAATCCTCAAAAGAGAGTTCTAGAAGAAGACTACTTGATGAAGATTTCTTTGGAGGGAGATGCAGGCTCTTCCACTGGAGAGCCTGGGTTTTCTTTAGGCAAAATAGGGCACTGCACTATTAATTTGTTCGAATTCTTGAGCAGATGACTATGTCTATTCTTGCTTGCTTTGGCCTCAGACAAGCCTTCTGGCTTATTGCAACATTGCTATATTGTACCTACCCTGTATGGGATTTCCTGTGGCTCTGCCTGACCCTAATAAAAACCCAAAGTGTCAGAGAAGAAATAATAATAACAGAACCCTAAAGCAGTTGTGGCTAGAATGTATGCTTGCCTTTTCCCTAAGTCCCATCCCATTCACTTCTCCTTTAGCCTGTCTTGTCTTTCTTTAATCCCCATCTAGGAACTATGTCTCCTCCTGTCAATCCTGTCAACAAATGAGTGTGTAGGACAAACCATCACTTAAGGAAGAAAACCTCTATGTGGAGATCACACATGTATACAGTAGGTATCCAGTCAGGTTTTTCCAGTGGAAAAACAGACACACATGTGTCCTTATTTTAGGAGAGAGATCCCACCAGCTAATTTCTGCAAGTCTAAACTGACTGTTAACAGACTTTGTGCCAAACCCAGGTTTACTTTCATTTAAAGGAGTGTTTCAGCAATATGCAACCGGGGGTTACTGAAATGGCCAAACAAAAGCCACTGAAAACAGGAGTTCAGAGAGCATGGAACAAAACTGTTACTGGTTGTTAGGTTGCATCCTTCTGGTCTCAGCCACAAAACAGCAGCCACTGTCTTTGATAAAATATTTCTCTCACAAATAATTTTTAAAATAACTTTCGTAAATTAGCTGTGGCTATACATCTCAAATTTAATCTGTGTCTCTACAACTATTCCCTCAAGGCTCCTCACTGGCATGTACTTGGTCTCTTTCTCTTCTTCAGCCTCACTGCTGTGCTTCTGCCCCAGTCTCCGAACACGCCATAACCTATGGACAGAATTTCAGCTGTACTTGCAATTTCCTCATCTTTACGAGATGAAGCCACACCTTGATTTCAGTTTAAAACTCCTTCTTTCATCTTATACTTGTTTAAAAAGTTAATGGAGAAGCCTCTTCAATCAAAGAATTAGAAGAGACTACATACAAATTGCTTCACTCCAGTATTTTCAGAAAACATAACACTTGCTTAGACAACTTTGTGTTCGCAATATTTTCATGACTATTGTATTTAACTCAACTTTGTATTGTATTGTATTTAACTTCTCCTTTAAAAAAAGCATAGTGAAAACAGTACATTGGACATTATACCTTTACAGCTGAATTGATATGAAAATGAGGATTTTTAATGTAACATAAGACTAAACGAAATAAACCGCAGCCACAGTTATTTAGCCTTCCTTTTTTACTCACTGTTGTTTAAAATTGCCAAACTCATTTAACCTAATTTTAGGGGTTAAACTTGCTCAACATTACTCAAAACTGCTGAGTATGTATTTCAGTCCATTTTCATGGTACCACAAAAAATGTTCTAATGTTTAAGTAACAGCTCTGAAAGAAAAATTAAATAAAGGTTTAATACAAATGCATAACCCATACAAAGAACAAGGTTTAAATTGCAGTTCTATTAAGTCAATGTAGCTTCTTTTGACTTCAGAGGAGGTCAAGATGCCATCTTAATAATTTTATAAATAAACCTACATGCTTTTGCCATTGTTGTGGATGTGACAGCATCAAAGCACAATTTGCAAAGGAAAGTATGAGGGCATGAGTTTGCCGTATAACTTATAGATATATTGAAGTCCTTTGATTATTGTTGTCCTTAGTCTGAGAACATTCTCCTACAGACTATCCATGAAAATATCCAAATGCAGCTGAGTACATTGTGGTATGAGCAAGAAGTTGTACACTGTTCAGAAAGCAAGCTACAATAAGAAAAGTCATCCATTTTAAACTTTGTGAGCATATGTGCTAGCAAACATAGCTTACCCTCCCCTTCACCAGCTGGACATCTGTAGTTAACATTATAGTAGTTCATACATTATTTGTAACAGTGCTCAGTATGGAGCTTGAGCTTTACTTCAGAGCTAAAATGAACACATTTGGATTTCACTTTATTATTAATGCATTTGAAAGGGCATGGATCAGTCATTTTGCAATTTCTTTCAGAGGCACTGGACAAATTACAGGGACTAGTATAGGATGATTAGTTAAGCAGGGTAGTTTGCAAAAAAGTTTCCAATTCATGGCAAGCATCTTGAAATGATTATTAATTACAGACATTTTAATGTTTGTATTCTTTTCCCAGAAGTCAATTATTGCAGCAGTATTTACAATGTTCCTCCCACCATATGTGGCCATTTGCTGACTAGAACTCTTTCAGAGTTTCATATCAATTTGAGCCAATGTTATGTGAATTGGTGCCCAGCCCATCTCTCAGCTGAAGTTTAGAGGCTGGTGGAGCTTGGTGCATGGTGACCTCTGCTGCTTGTGCATTGCTATAGTCATAGAAGGCTCAACGAAAGTATAGCACTGCAACAACTATAAGTATTTTATTGAGAAAATAGAGACAGAATATTTTTCCTGCAATGCTAGCTTTGACTTTGGGAAAGTTTCAGGTAGCCAGCTGCACAATAAGCCACTTGAATCTAGGAAAAACAGGTGTAAATCAAAGAGGGTGTCTCTTTTTCACAGATTTATAACAGTGCTGTAACATTTCAGCTGAAATGCTGTGCAGTGTAACTCCAGGTGTTTGGCTGCATCTATTGTTTACCAGGATGAAAGTTGTGCATATTGAATAAAATATACTATCTGTAATTTCATTTCGTGAAAAAAACATTAAATTTATTATTAATTTTGGAATTAATGCCAAGATTTAGCATGCAGTAAGATATAGAAGCATGCTAGAAAGTATTTTCTCTATGTAAAATGCTACCGACACCTTAACAGCAACACACAGATCCTCCATACAACTCTCACTCTTACTTCACAACATTATCGCGGAAAGAAAACTGTACTAGTACAAAATTAGGACACCAAGGACTAATACAAGATCCATGAATTGCACTCACATATGTTTTGTTGCAACTTTCAGACTCTTTTTTAAAAAGTTTTTTTAAAATCTGAAAAGAACAGTTTTAGAAGATGGAAGTACCTTAGTCAGTATAAACAGTGCTAGCATTTTCACTCTTTCTGGAACAAAAGAGTTTTTCCAGGCTACCTTTCTTTTTTTCTTGTCCAGTCAGTAGGTTATTTATATCCTTTCCCAGAAGGTATGATACCACTCATTGAGTGAGATTCAGTAACTGGGACTGTGACATTTGTCTAGAGCCCTTTGATAGATTCAAAATTAAAAACATCTTCTAACATGCTGCATTACTTCCAGGCATATTTTATGTTATGCAAGGCCTGCACAATGTCATTTGGTGTTGGTAGAGCCCAAGGAATAAAAGGAATTTAATAAAATTTAGTTCAGATCAAAATATTTTAAAGATTTGATGTCGCCTTTAGATTCCCGTTTTCCATCTTTATTCTTCTATGTCTTCCTTCCGCCTTTTATAAGTGATAAAACCAAAAATTAAGGCAGCCAGAGAAAGAAACCAAGATTTTTTCTAAATCCTGAAACTTCTAGCCTGACTAAGAGACTGAGGTGCATGAATGATTCCACAACTTGATTGTAGGTTAGTCCTTTGTCTGTGCTTTAACTCCACCTTGTTTCATCCAGTACAAAAAATCCTCAAAGATTACAAGGGGACCTCAAGATTCTTGTAAGACTTCAGAGAATATTTCAAATATCCAACACCTCTAAAGAGCTAATAAATGGCGTCTGCAGTGAAACTGAATGCCACAGATGATTCCATGCTGCACCATGGCTCATGAGTAAGACTGGCCCAGGAGTCCTGGCCCCATGTGTTCTATGGCATGGCCTGCTCAAACACCTAAGGCATAGCTGAGAGAATATAAAGTTTCAAGGTATGGACTGTACCCAGAGTATGCTTGTGGATTTGTCAGTTTATTTGGGTTTGGTTTTGTTTTCTTAAAAAGGTAAATGTTCAGAGTAGGGGAGAGATAAAGAATATTTTCCTTAAAGAAACTGTAAGGAGGCTTTAGTGAAAAAAGGAGTGTTTTGTATCACTCTTTTCTGCCATCAGATTGGGCATTCACAGGGCATATCACATCATGAGAGGTACAGGGCATTGCACTGGTAGAGAGGTATGACTGGGAAGTAACTGCTCAAATAAAGATACCCTCTGAGTAAAAACTGAAAATCAAAGTGATCAAAAAAACTTGTTTTAGTCAAATCTACTTCAAACATACAGTATCTTTACTAGAGGATAGGTAGCTCAACCAGATACTACGTAAAATTATGTATGATCCTTACTGACTCTCAGAACGTGAGTCAAAGTCCTTCAGGGCTTTACATGAAACATTGTAGAAGTGAGTGCCAAAGCACTGCTATAAGACACTGCAGTTATTTTGATTAATAGTCTGCACTCAGATCAAGAAAAAGCCCAGTAATACCCAATAATAAAATACCCCATAACACAAGTGTTCATAGTTAAACTTATTGGAGAGATTTTTTAAAAGAGAGTTTGAAGTCACTTTTTAAATGAAATCACTTTAAAAATAATAAATAAATAAATAAAGCAAGACTGTTCCTCTTAAGTTTCCCATTCAGACTTTCTCATGCCTGCTACTGTTTAGGCAATGAATATTCATGAATATAAACATGATTTGTAACATCTGTATACCAGTGGTAGAATGTTAGCAAGACATTTACACTCCTTTGTTTGGGATACATTGCTTTGTTTGGGATACATACATATATACAAAAAGAGAAACTTTTCCAGAGATGATTTCACAGTCCAAAGTCTGGCCTTAAAAACAGTCTAATGTCTATCATATTATTCTGCAGGAGCAGAAATGGAAGCAGAGAATTTCTCAGCCCATAGCCAAACCCTTCTACCTTGCCAGAAAACAAGAAATAAAAGTTTAGTTTGTGAAACCTTTTCACAGCCTTCACTTTTCTTACAAAAAAATAAAAAGAAAGTAGAGTATATCTGGCTTTGTCAGTACATACAAAGTCCATCTTCTGAGTTAAAATTCCCCTTCTCCATGGTATTTCTGTATCGCAGTTATCCCACCTAAGTCAGATGAGGTGACAGGGCTTGTCATATAAGAAAGTCCAACTAATTTACCATCCTTCCTTTAACAATCCCTTGTTATTTCAGCTTCCCACTCTTTGTTTTTGTTCTTCTTAAATTAACTCAAAATTGTGAACTTAATTTACTGTTTTAAATGAATATCTACCATTTTGTGACAGATCCCACAGGTATAAATTTGTATTTTTAGTTAAACTTAACTAAATGGAAAGTTCCTCGAGGTAGAAATCTAATCTAAACCAATTAGTTAACAATAGCTAGGAAGGGTGGTTTTACATTTCAGGGTGTGAGGTGTGCTCAGTGATGAACACTAATAAAGACTAAGAAAACAACTATCTATAACATGACCACACTATCTTTCTGGGCATCTGAGTCAGAGCTAAACCTCTTAGAAAGTTTTATCAGCTAGATAATATAGATACCAAACATGGGTGCGCATGCACATATCTGAACATCTCATCTGCTGCTGAATAATCTAAAGCTACCTGCCCACAATAGCAGAACAGCATCTTGTTCAGTGGCTTCAACAACTTTATTAACTTCTGGTCACTTTATTCCTCTGCACTGTTTGTATGTAAGAGCATAAATAATTTTGATAATTATTTTCCTCCAACTAACCACTTCCAATTTTTCTTTTCTGGTTATAATAGAAGGCAAAGAATTGCCTATTTGTACACCACCCAGGTTTCATAACTGCAAGTTAAACTGGTCCTGAGTGAGTTGCATGTCTCAGGTTCCTAATTTGCCTATTGACTTTTAGCACTTCAATTGCCAGTGTGAAGTGAGTCAGTAATTGAAGGTCAGTCACTGGCAGTCCTTCCTGACTCATAAGTTAAAGAGAACTCACAAATTTAGGATTTGTGGAAACTGAAATGAACAAAGTTCTAAAACACTGATGACAGAAGGCACAGGATTACAGAGTAGTGAAACCGTTTTGATCATTTGCTGATGTAGAATGAAATACAGTCTGTGATGCACCAAAAGGCTTCCATAAGATATTTGAAGTTTTACTGCAAATATATGTCCACAAAATGAAAAGCAGTCTTCCTGTAATTGTTTTGTTTGATTCTTTTAAACCAAACTGAGCTCTGTGTTATTATGGTCCAATGTGATTCTGCAGTCAGCACATCCAATAGTATACTCAATGCCTTTGGAAAGAGAATTTTTTATTAAGTCCTAATCTTCAATTGGATCTGAAGCATTCCTATTCTGGGATGAGAGATGTTGCCAGTGTGCTGAAAAATGCCATTAAAATTTTCATCTGTCATATTCCTAAATCTTAATACACACACATTCAGACTTCTCTATCAGCACGAAAACAGTCCATCTCAGCCTCTGTATAGATAAGATACAAGGCTTGAGTGGCATACTACATCTTTTTCTGGTCCTTAAGTGTCGCTACATACAAAACACAGATTCTTTGCTATAACTACATGGTATGAACACTCAAATGGCTCCAGTTATCCTACTATGTCCACATTTCAGATTGACTCAAACCTTCTGGAAAGCCTGTAAAAGAAAGATTAATGGCAAATAGGAAGCTTTAGAAAACACAGACATCTGGAAGTACAGATATCATAGTGGTGTAAGCCACAGTGGAATAAAACATTTGTTTAATTCAACATTTAGTCTCTAAAGCCAGTCAACAGGAAAGGAAAGCCAACAACTTAATGGCACACAGTTGTTTACGTAAGGTCTGCTGTCCAAAAGAGTCATCCAATTTTTTGCAAAAACAGCAGGTGCTGGATGTACTGAACTGTCAGAGCACCCAGTTCCTGGGCTTAAATACACAGTATCATTCACGTAATCCCTGAACCCCTTATGGCTGGTTGAGGATCTTTGCCACCTTCATGAGCCCCTTCCTGCTCAACCTCTTGCAGCAATGCAGGGTCAGAGAGGTACAGCAAAGAAACCAGCAGCACTGATTCCATAGGGATGACCCACATCTACCCCCTACTCCTAGCAACACAAATCCTAGGGCATGTCTCATCTGGATTTGCAGCTGCTGCACTATGGCAATAGCTGGCACAAATTCAAGTGTGGATACGCAATAGCGTTATTATAAAAAGTTACTAGTTTGGAATATTATGAGCTATTTTCCTGGTAATGTTTACATTATCCTGATTTTAATTTCCCACTCAGCAGGTTGAAATATTTTCTTCTAGACTGTCTTTCTCCATAATCATATAAGTCTGTTTCTATTTGAAGCTGGCATTAAAATTAAGTGATTTTTTTCCTTAATGTAATTTTGTTCAGTGCATCAGTATTCTCAAACATCTTTGCTTGTACAGTAGCATTGTCAATAGGTAACAGAACAACTATAACTACGGTATTTCTTAGCATCCTGATTTGCAACCACCATTGCATGATGAGAAGAATCTCCAAAATCATTTGCACTGTGTGATCTTTCAGTGAAGAACAGAGGCGCAGTTTAAGTATTTCGTACTTTCTAAAAACAAAGACGACTTTATCTAGAAGATGACTTGGTAATAGAAAGTATGTTACAACATAAATAAATTACACCAATGAATCCTGTCAGCTACTGAATTTAACTTCAGTTAAAGTTAAATCCAATTTAACTGTGTATATAGGCAAGGTTTGAAAGCTTAACTGTGAATTGCCAAATATTGGTCACAATTCTGTAATGCAGTGAGTCACCTCCATTGTATTCAAGTCAGTATAAGTCAAGACTATTTACCTCTCTGCAGAATTGAATGATAACATGAAAGATTACTCTATGAGGAAAGAAAATTAACTGTTCCATGAAAACCATTCAGGAGTGTTCAAGAAGACTCAAGACTACCTTGCATCTTCACTATAACCTCTTTGATTAGGGTATATTCCCAGTAAAAAACCTTTTTATTTACTGTCAGGGAAATCAAAACACCTCTTTCCTAAATCCAAATCAAGGGTGAGGAATAGAAACTCCTTTAGCCGTTACTACTGAGTACCATAAGATTACGGACAGAAGACTATGGACATTCTGACATCTTTATATACAGAAATAGACAAGCAACTGCAGAGCGACTACGGAGCATAATGTAATAAGTGAGCCCAAAAAATCTCTTTGTAAGGCATTTTTAGTATATGAAAGAACTAGAGGAGAGTCGATTTCTTTTTTAGATGAAGACTGAAGAACTAGAATTGTCCAAGCTTTCCTCTTGCAGAAGATGTCTGTCACAGAAAGTCATTTGTATTTGTAGGAAATTCTGCATCAGTCGGAGTACATCAGGTCCAGTCCCATAAAGCCAATTGCAAGCTTATGTTTCATTAAGCTAAACTGTAATGTGTATGTTCAGGTTGGGAAGGAGAAAGGGTGCAAATCCACAAAAAGAGGAAGGATGCAACAAAGGATGCATGGGAAAAATACTGGACAGGCAGCAATCTTCTAATCTGAAGTTTTGAAATAGAAGTTAGCAAATTCCCAATGCAAGCATGACAGTGTAATGTAGACATAAAAGCTCATTTCCTTTGCTCAAAATCTTCCCAGCTGATTTGACACATTCCCTCTTATTAATTTAATTATAAGGGGAAAAAAATAGGCTACCAATAGCAATTAAGTAGTTCAGCATCTACTCAAGTTCTACTTGAGGTTTTGTGGGGTTTTTTTGAGAATAATGTTTCATTCCAGGATATAATAAAAGAAGCAACAGACAAAAAAGAAAAAAAAAACAAGCCACGCTTCACAATGCATTAGGACAGATTGTGAAAGACTTATTTTACATTGAGCAGTGACAGGTTTCTTAAAAGCATTGAGAAAATCCTAGCAAATGACACCCAGATATCTTGAACACTGAAATGAATGTGTCATAACTTAACACCTTTTGGTCACTACATGTTTCAAACCATTCGTGGACCCAATTTAGCAGAATTTCTGAAAGACCAATGCAGCTTCTTCCTAAGACTTCATGTACACTGCACATTTCTAGGGTAGTACATGGTTAAATTATAAAATGTCTCGGTGTTACCCATTGCTTTGAGAAACAGTGCTAGAAGGAATGTGATACATTTCCATTTTAAAGGCTCAGGAATCTTTTCGAGAAAGGACAGTCCTCACCCTCACAGCGAGTCTGTGAGACTCTCTTCTGGTGTTAAGCAGTGAAGTCTTCTCTTGGAAGAAAGTCAAAAGTGCAATTGATACATCAGATAATTTCATGATATAAGCAGAATCTCAGCAGGAATGTTATTGCCAGTCTTCTCTGCTGAGTAAAAAGTCCGGTTTTCTCTCCTTAAACAGACATAGTAAGTAGATTCTCAGCCCAACAAACACGTTTCTTATAGAAGATGAGCTGAGACTGCTGTAAACCACAAAAAGTAGCGAACACTTAGAGAATTTATTTTTAAGCTTTCTTTTCCTTCATTCCCATTCCCATTCCCATTCACTTCCGTAACATTTCTATCTGCGTGAAAGCCTTCCACCACCTCTTGAGAGCTATTCTTAGGCTTTATCTTTCCAGAAGTGCTTATATCACATGCTAATTGGCTTAATTAACTACAAGTCATAGCTCCAACAAAAGCATTTCCTATCTAGTCAATGTGACCATTAAAAGGTGATTTGCATTACATTTGGAGCAGCAGACGCTTAGCTTGTGAAAGGGGCTAATGAAGCGTGTTCTGGGCACACAAATCAGGTGCTAGATGTATAGAAAGCAGTACACAGTTCCTTTGCAGAAGCAATTTAAAAGATTTTAATTAGTGGTTTTCCAATAAAGACTGACTTTTTTTTCCCCCTTGCAATGATAAAATAATTAAGGAAAACGAAGAACATCATCCTCAAGCAATTTGACAATTACAGGAAGAAAACGCAGTCTTTTTCTGTAGTCATTCATAGAAGTGATTCCATATGTACTAGGTCAGAAACTTGTTCTCTAAACCGTAATTTTAAAACAGAATTTCGAAGGGCAAGTGCAGCAATCAAGTGTTGCTAATGATCGGCAGACAAACCTGCATAAACATTGGGCTGTGCTCTTACATTCAGTAACAATGTGGCACTGCAGGCACCAGAAAAGGGCACCGTTTCAGGTGAGATTTAGGTCACGTATAAGTGCCAATATACAAAAACATGATCCTGTAAATCTCTCCACAGCTGCTAACAGAGCTTGGGTTTACATGAGCTGTATAGGCACTCCTGGTTTCAATACAGACTTTCCATCGATATCTGCAGCTCCTATTCTTGGCATGTGTACAGCTATTTCTTATTGGCAGGGTTGAGCAGCGCTGCCTGCGTCTGGTGCTAGATCTAATTTAGGATTAGAGGGATGAGATTCGAAGTCCCTGCCGAGGGTGCTGCACTGGTCTGGGAGACATTCTCAGAGTACATTTGAAATGCCTGCACTCCACACAGCACACAGGTGAAGCAAGCAATCCCTTCAGAATACGGCCAGGAGAAACAAGCCTTTAACTGTTTCCCTTTTCTCTTCTTCTTTTGCCGTTGTTTAGTGGTCGCCGCGGCCCCAGAGATGTGAGGAAAGCTAGTCTGAATCCTCACCACCCGCTGTGTTCTGGCCACTCACGTAATAAATGGCGGCTTCTCCATCTTCTGGAGGTTGCTGCGTCTTCTTCAACATAGCTTTTGTCTAACTTTAGAGTTAGTCCTGCTTTGGAGACTGACCTCCAGAGGTCCTCTCCAGCTTAAGTTATTATGTAATTATAATACCTGCTACTCACATTTGAGAAAACGGCAGTAGTCCTTGTTAGTCTTCTTCATGAAAAACTGTAGACCTATAATGGGACTTCCACAATGAATAAGAGATAACTATAAATAGAGAATAAGAAATCCTGTCTGTTTTTTGCACTGGTGAGATGTAGATGGTTTACTGTGCATATGGATGTTAGATTCTGCTATCCCTTAACCTTCTCAGGTACTACTTAGGCACTCAGATCTCTTGCATGCCTAAAATTTCAGTCCCTAAAATTCAGGGACACTGAATCCTGACAAAAACAGGATTGCATCTGTGGAAAGGAAATTCCAACTCCAGCCATCCAGATACTAGCTAAAGTACAGTTCAGTTTCTCACAGAGATCCTTTATTCAGCAAGTCCTTTCTTGATTTTGCAGTGGAGAAGCCTGGCAGAGAGCTCTTATACTCCTGCCCCATTTCCAGCTGAGCAGCAAGGCATGAACCAAGTCCTCATGCTCAGAGGTTATGGCTCTGATTATAAAAGTGCTTCTTGAGCTTTTAATTCTTCACCATTCTTTTTCCACAGCTGAATGTAAACTGAAAATCAACAACTGAAATTGCTGATTTTCATTTCCACATGTTTTATTTTGTCCTTACTGCTGTATCATCTTTTGCATCTTCTGTGTTAAAATTGCTTTCAAAGTAAAAATCTAAGTAAATTTTTGAGGAGTTGGAACTGCATGCCCTATTAATTACTGTCTTCTGTTTCAGATTTCCAATGTGATTTGCTATAAAGAAACTTAGCCTCCAAAATTTGAGGTGTTTCAGCCCTCTGTAAGTCAGAAAGTCTTATATCCTCCATTCTGTGATTAAGAACACCTCTCTCTCCTTTCATATAACATGGAGCAGAGGATTCCTCCATTTCTGTGGGAGTTTGAGAGCCTGCCTTTTCTGTCCTGGTGTTTGTGAAAACGGTGAAGTTCTGCTCAATGTATTCTACATCCCTCTAAACTTTCATATATTTTTCAAGTAATTATATTTATTATTCAAGGGTTTTGTTTGTTTGTTTGTTTGTTTTAGTTTGTTTCCCTTCTGGCATTCTGCATCAACTAGGAAATGTAAGTATCAAAGTGCTTGGCCACTGTCTGATTTAGGTTGTAATATCCCAATCATTAACTCTTGATTGATGCATTTCCAGATCCCCTAGTAATTTATTTTTGATCCAGGTCAGGTGTGGTTATACAAACACTGGTTCATAACATTAAAAACACGCAACATGGTGTTAATGCTGCCTTTATACTGTGTGATTTTTGATCTTACACTATAGACTCCAAGCCTGACTCTAACGTGCAGTCAGACCATGACCTTAGCACCCAAGTTGTAAGCTGACAGCACGGCGTAATGTGAGCCTCAAGAAAGTACAATGCATTCCCCGCAGCTTTTGCAAGGGTATGTGAAATCTGTAACTCCCCACTAGTCTAAGGAACTTACACAAAGGAACCATGGTCAAAGCTGAAGATGTGTAACACTGTATTTTTCTTCATACACAATGATATAGGACTTCTGCATGCTTAATATAAACTTTTAAAAATTTTTTTTGCATTTCCTAATGAGTTTCTCATTAGTCTAAATTTTTTCCCTGCTTACGTATTTCAGAGTCCAGAATTGCATCATCACAGTAGCTTTATGTCTGAATGCCAATTTAACTATACATTCGATGAATGTCAGTATATATTTAAATTGACTTTCAAACTCAAGTATTAAAATGCTCTTTAAATATTACTGATTTTTTTTTTCCTTTAACTTATATTGTAGTTTTAATCTATGAAGTGTTTTAGACAGGAAGAAGGTCGCAGGTTAAACAAGGAATACTTTACTTCAGAAATCCTGTCATGAAAGGGGGGACATAATTGCCCTCAAAGAGAGCATGCTAGCATGTAGGAGGAGAACATCTGTTTCCACACTGTCTCTTCTGCAGAACACAGTTTATTATATTTGTCTTCATTCTCTCATTTACAAAACCGGTGTGGAAATGTATTTCAATATGCTTAGAGTTACAACTAGGAAGAAACACCCACGAACATATTCTTTATGTCACTTTGAATGCCAATACTAACCTTATTTCATAATTTACAAAAGGCCTCAGTGGCTGACTAGAGGATTGGGAAGATTTGAAACCTGATGTTATGTAAATTGCTGTTTCCAGCTTTGATAAGGAAAGTAAAACATTTGGAAGATGATACACTGGGATAAAGACATAAAGATATGAGCCTGAAAAGGCTCATATGGGATTATGTAGTTCTTTTGATTCTAGTGGGGGAAGGTCACCCATTAGTTAGATTGGATATCAAACTTCCCCAGAGCTGAGTCGGCTCTTTGCTGACTTATCACCTTCTGTGCCATTATTTTTGCACAAAAACATACTAATGCAGTGAAGCCTGAGTGCCCTTGGATGCATAAGCAATGGACCCAGTGAGAGATGAGGCTGCAGGGATGGGAGTCTCATGAGTGGAGGTGAAGTGGCAAGCAGGATACAGAGACAATGTAGAACTGGAATAGGCTGAAGTGAGCATTCATCTCATATTAATGTTCACCTTCCTGTCAGCTTTGTGCTCATTACTGTGTTCATTGAAAGGCTGTATGCTGTGAGCTACTGTGGACAGGGCTAGAAGATAACCTTAGAGAAGATGGGATGGGAGGTGTGGAATCCTGTGCCTTTGGGGCCAGACTGTATACAGAGATATGGGAAGCCTGGGGTGATAGCATAGAAAAAACAATTATCTGTGACAGTCAGTGATTTACTGCACATATCAGTATAAAAATCATTCTTTCCATCTCTTGTTAGATGGCCCTGTAGCATCTCCCTTCCCTCCTCTCAGAGGAGAGATCTGCAGATTTTCTCTGAACTTTCACAAGTATTCTGCCTGGATTTGGAGGAACAAAATTGTGGATTTCAAACAGGAAACATTCAGTTGTGAACTAAATCCATGTGTGAATACCGAAATTTATATTCTGTTGGGAGCTAAATGGATTTCTGAGGTCTGCAAGCTTAGAAGACTGGAGAATTGCCAGAAACCTGGCAAGGTGACATTGTCATTATTCTACAATTACTGTGGTATAACATAACCTAAGTTTTCTTGAGAGGAAAACAATCCATACTGAGCTTGTACAATAAGCCTCTGTCAAGCACTTCCATTTTCAGGAAGCTACAGTGTAGACAGTGCTTTGAACTGGAGTAAGTCATGAGGTTAACAGAGGGCTCCATGGAACCTGAGAGACCATACTTGAAAAAATTCCAGTCAACCAAGAGCAACCTATAGTTCAACACTTTGAATTCACAATTTTCTTTTCCAGTAAGACTTTAAAATATATAAGAATATACGAGAATGTATATTTTATATATATTATATATATATTCTTATATATAATATATATAAGAATATATAAGAATACCGCACATGTTTATGCATACATAGACACAAAAGTGAAATCTGAAAGAAGGGAAACCTAGTAGATAGAATCTAAGCTTATTTTCTATGCAAATGTAAGGATTTTACTTTTAAAATAACTGTAACATTCCCTAGCTTATGTGAGGTGGTTACTTTAAAAGTTAATACCTTGAAGGCTTGATACTAACATTCAAAATTTTGTTTATATGGTGAAAAAGGTATAATGCCAATTGGTTGATTTTCTACTTTTTTCTCCTTGATGATTACTACAATAAAAGGAGCATTTTTATTAAAAAAAATCCTTAATTTAACTTCCTGGGAAAAAAATGTATGAGAACTAATCTAGATTGTTATACTCACTTGTAACAGAAAATGTACTGGTGTCCTTGCTACATGGCATATAAAAAGTATTAAGATAAGGAAAACTCCTTGTGTTTTTCACTGAGTAGAGGCAGTTTTGATTATAGGTCACACAGAAAAGAACTGTCCTCATCAATTCACTTTTCCATTTTGCATAGACTGTACAAGAAATCCTGGACTGGTAGGAATAAAGGTAGAAATGCTGATTATTTGGCCGGTGATTAACTGTCATACTAACAAGAAACATCTAAAAACATTTCAAGAAAAACCTAGTAAATTCTTAAAGAGCATGCACACAGAACTACAAAGAATGAATATTTTTCATAAGGTTCAGAAAATCTCCTTGCGGTAGCTACAAAAGAGCAGGATGGACATGAACTGAGGAATTTAACCACTTATCTCTGCTTCCCAAAAAACTACAAAAATCTTTGTAGCTGATCAAAACTTCTATCCTTCATGCACCCTCAGTAGAAGTCATTATAAAATATTACCACAAACGTCCTTGTCTACAACTTGCTAACGTGCAACACTTCATACATCAGAAAGGTACATGGAAGTTGCTTTAACACCGGAGAAGATCAAGCCATAGACCTTGTGAACTCCAACCCTTTCTTCCTCTTGCCAGTATTTTCTGCATTAAGGTATAGCACTATGAAATCACATTTGGCAGTTTTCCTTGAACTGATTGGACTCAAGTGGCTACAGGAGAATCTCCAATTTAACAAGTATTACCCTACTCAATGATGGAGGTGAACCATGCAGTTAAGAAAGCAGGAAATACATTAAAATAAACAAATAAATAAGACTTTTTGTTCTCACCATTAATAATATTGACTACTGACTGAATGCCTGATAGAGGGGATAAGATAAAGCAGTCTTTGATTGGATTTGAGTGGGGACAGCTCCTCCTCAGGTATTTCACACTGCTAGTGCAGGAGAGCAATGGAAAAGGACTGATTCATGCCCAATAAATACAAAAAAGCATGCTCAGGCAGGAGCCCTGGATTTGTCACAGGAGTGATTAGGAAAAAAAGCAGGCAGAAAATACATTCTAAGAAAAGCCAACAAAGATTTTCATCGCTACTTCTCTGAGCACTTCAGCATTAAAATAGGTTTGCATAAGAGAATGGGAAATAGGAAAAAAAAGGCTACTGGGGTTACTAGGTAATGTTTAGATTGATAGAAGAGATTGAGATTGAGTAGATATTCCTTGTACAGCAGTATTACCTCATCTCATATTTGACAGAAAGCAGTGGGAATATTTACTAAAACTACAAAAAGGCAAGATGACTTTCTTGTCCGCAACTGAAAAAATGAAATTGAAAATGAAAAGAGAGAAACAAGATAAAACTTAATGGAAGCATTATTATGGCTTTGTCTAAATTGCAACTTTCATAAAATCTTGACATATTTGTAAAAACTGTAATATATAGATCCAGACACAGTAGAATCAATAACAATAACAGAAATTCATCACTCTGTGCTATTCAAAGCACCATGCTGCAAGGCGTCTATTTATACACCATGACAGTACACACACAATAATTTCTGTAAATCAAATAGTTATATTCAAGCATAAATGAGTCAAACATGTCACCTCACATCTTTAATGCCCACCGAGTTGGCTTAAAGTTTTGCTGTTAGAGATAATTATTTATAAAACTATGTGTGTGTTGAGCATACAATGTGTAAAAATAGATACACTAACTGGAAACAATTCTAATTTACATTCTGTTCAATTATTTTGGTTTACATTTGCTGTATTACAAATGGTCAACATATTTTTTTTCATTAATTAATTTAACTGGTCTTGCTTTTGTTTTCTGTTTTAACTAAACAAAGTCTAAAAAGTTTCCATTGTTGCCGTTGCTGTGTTTCCAAAACATCCCGTGGTATGTCCGATTCACTACATATTTGGCTATTTTTCATGTGCTTTCTTTCAGTGTTCAGTCTGCATATCATGCAATGTTCTTTCTGGCATCAAATGTCTGAATTTCCTTCCTAGCTCCTCTGTTAATGGTTCATGGCACACTTAATTTGATCATGATACAAATATAAATATTAAATGTGTATATTATGCATACCAGATTAATCTTGCAGAAAAGTCTGGGGTAAATATGCTTCAGAAATGTTTACTTTCTTCAGCAGTCTAATTGATTTAAAAACATATTTCTTTGGTTTTGTTTGTGCCTATTTGGTGTATGTGTTCCATAAATAGTTTTGTAAATGCTCTTCATTAGGTGAGTAGTTACAACTGCTAATTTTGATCAGATGTTCTTATAGTTGCCAGAAATTTAATGCATAATTCATATTCCATTATTAATCCCACCCTTCATTTTGCCATTCTTGCTATTCTAGCTGGTGATCTTCTAAGATAACCCCCACTTATTTGTACTACAATGAAATGCCTCATGACCTAGACAGGACTAAAGTAGTGAGGCTTAGCAAATGAACCAATGTCTGCACAAACAGATCTTCCTTTACTGCAAAAATTATCCAGTCAGAAAACAAAGCAGTGGAAAATGTAAGTAATCATTCCATACCATTTGTGAACCATCTGCAGGCCAATTTCTTCAGTTATTCAGTGAAGAAATGAATGTATCCTTCAAGACAAGTATGAGAGACAAATATGATCTGCTCATACAATTCACATCAGGGGGGATTCAGCAGCAAACAAGACAGAATCAGGTAGAAATCTTGCAGGCTGATTTTTAATTCTTCAAATAGGGTTTAAATCAGATATAAGTAATTAATGTATTTTATACCTAGGACCAGAATTCACATAAACTAAGTTAAAAGTTAAAATAATCAATCAGTCTGTTGCACTATTTTTCTGTTCTTCCATGTAGGACATAGACACTCGATGAAAAATAATCTTTTTACAAAGGAAGATGACATTCAGTTCAGAAAATAAGAATGCTTTGTAGTGTTCTTCTGATAGTGTTTACTGAAGCGTCTGTGTTTTGTATGGTAAGTAATTTGTTACCTGTCTGTTTTTTAGGGCAACTTAGCAACAAAGTGCAGACATAAAAAACCCTGGCATTTTAAGTCAACAAACGAATACACAATTTTTCAGGAATTAAATGTAAACACTTGTAAGGTCACTTTCAACAGAAGATACATTGATGAGACACAAAAAAAGAATGAAAAAGAACTTTAAAATATTACTAGGTCTGTAGCTAGCTTTCATAACAAACATTAGGGATTTCAGGGTTCCACTGTTACATAAAACTGCCTGTCTAGAATAATTTGCCTGTGTTTTTGGGAGAGCAGAGTGCTGGAATTCATGTTGTTCAGTACATCACTTGTTTTGTTTTCCAAAAGTCATACGAACTGAAGGAAGTGACTGCATATGTTGATATTAGAACTTTTTAAGCTTAAAACTGTAATGGGCACATAGCTTCTCAGCATCTACAAACCAAAAGAGATTTCTTCTCTATATGAAAGCTTATTGAAATTATTCAAAAATGTGTGTTGCAAACTTTTACTTCAACTGGAAAATGATGCTTCTCTCCAACACTCCATTATCCCACAACTGAAGAAAATAAACCAAAACACATGAAAAGTCCATGGAAATTAAATATTAAAGACAAAAAATACATTTCTAATACAAAAATATAGTTGTCCTGAGGAGATGTTTCAAGAGTGAAAGTCAGTTTTTGAAAAGCACTTTGAAGAATAGTATGTTGTGAAGAGGGTTGTCAGAATGCAAATGTAGTGATAATTCAGGTAGTGTACGTGCTCTTCTGCCAACAAAGGGGGATATTTATGATTTATCAGACATAAAAATACTCACTTATCAGAACATAAATTGGGTTTTTTTTCTTGTTTTCTCTTTTTAATAATGTCCTCTAGGCAACCTGGGAATGATAATATGTATTGCAATGTTCAATGGCAAGCCTGTGATTTCACTGTTCAAGGGGAGCACTCTAGTTCAATAAAAAATGCTCAGAACAACCTGGAACAGCACACCCCACTGTATTGCAAAGCATACTGTCACTTCTCCTAGAAGAGAAAGTAAACCCTACAACAGTTTCCTGTAGAAAAGAACAGTTCCCTAAATGACCACAACATTGCATTAATAAGACTACTCGCTGTGAGGACTGCACATAACAGGTACAAATCAGGCTGACTTCCACAAGGGGAATTATCCAGCATTTCGTGGCAACACGTCTCAGGCACCAACTACACGAAAGAGAGATGCAGGAGCAATGCTTGACCCTCAAGCACTGTGCGAGCTGTTCACTGCTACCCTTACACAGTAAGAGAAAACTCAGCCCAAAGTGCTTGAAGGCATAACACAAGTGGTGGATGGGAGAACAGAAACGATAAAGCTCTTTCTTCTTCATTCTTTTTCCTGTCTCAAACACTCAAGACTTGATGCTCAGAGCATACACCTGCTCCTCCCCTGGACTATACAGGAGTCGAGACATATCAGGGCAGCACTTCACCACAGTCAACTAGTGATGCTGCAGGGCATAGAGTTAATTTGGGGTAATCCTATACTAACAGGTTTATATGGCCTCTGGGACTCAAAGTAATAATATTGCAGTTTTACATGGTGTAAAGTGGATCTATCTTTCCTCTCC
The DNA here is from genome assembly GCF_009829145.1 of Chiroxiphia lanceolata. NCBI lineage: Eukaryota > Metazoa > Chordata > Aves > Passeriformes > Pipridae > Chiroxiphia > Chiroxiphia lanceolata. Next base: position 41,287,503 of record NC_045641.1, on the reverse strand, counting down.
TGAGACTGAGAACCGTAAGTCTCAAACCTTAAGTGACTAAAAAGTGGCTAATTAAGTTGACATTAACTTCTGATGACAAACTGATAAAGAAATTAAAAGTGCCTACTGTGAACTGTAATCTTCTCTTACATGTATTCAGATTTGTTTTGGCAGCTTTTTAATTGGAGAAACATTACCTTTTTTACCATATCATACACTTCTATTTCCTTCAGTAGAACTGTAAAATACAAATGTGTAAAAAGATGAATGTTCCTAGATTTACTCTTCCCAAATGTTAGGTGCAGTTTGCCATGGAAAAGTAAATTAGCAACATATGAAGTTGTAGTATTTCAATAATAAACAATAATGAATAATTGTGATAGATTTTACATTAAATTGATTTATGTTGTCTTAAAAGCTAAATGCTAAATCATAAACAGGAAATTTTTAAAAAAATTATCCCCACTGACAACGTGAAATGTTATTTTAATTCTTCACTGAGATCCTATCTGCAATTACATAATTTTCAAGTCCTGTTGTAAAATATTTTCAACAAAATCACATTTAAAAAATGTTTTCTATAGAAATCCATTCTTAAAATACATCTTAGATGGAATTATAAAAATTAATCAAAATTTTTGTATCTCAGTCTACATTTATAGGTTCTGTATTGAATTAATGGGCTGTGCAGAAAAAGTTATTAATTAACTTTCTTTAACACAGCTCAGGAATAAGGGATGTGCTGCCTAAAAAGTGCTGATAGAGGTGGCTTGCTGGGGAAACATATCACTTACATAAATTCAATTCTTTGTTTTAAAATGTTCTATAAAATTTCTGCACAGAGGAAAAGAAGGAAGGGAAATACAAGTGAAAATGATAAGTGAATACAAATACAAAGTGAAATTTTGTTATGAAAATATTCTGTTAAAGTACTGTAACAAGTGCTGCTTTTTTTAAGAATTAAGGCTAAATCTTACTTTACTTATTCATAAAATCAGTTATAGTGGTGTTCATGGGAATTCTACCATTGGATTCAGTGAAAGTACAGGCTGTGACACTTCTGTTATTCTTAGGAACAAAAGTGCCATTTAACTCTGCACTACTATAGTCAGTGCCCTCATTGTTAAAGGACTAGTGAGAGGAGAAGAGAAAATCCTGAGAGTTTTGATGCATTAAAAACATATTATCTGAAACAAAAAAAATGAACAAAAAGCCATCTGAACCTTCTCTTACTATATGTCAGGAAGATTTGAATGATGAACCAGTGTTCACAGTAATTTCTATACTTTTCAACTTCAATATGTATAGATAAAGGAAGTGCACATGATCCCTTTGCCCCCAGAAATGTAAATTTGGAACTGTCCTTGTACAAAAGATATTTGATCACCCACACTGTTTGTCTTCAGCAGATGCTTTTGTATCCAACCCTGCTCCCATAGAAATCAACTGAAACTAGGCAGTGACTCAAATGAAGACAACATGGGTCTTCAGTACATTGTTGGACAGACATTTTTTAATTAAATCAAGAATCTGTCTAGGGGTAATCTTAGTGATACACATTTTTATTACATGACTCTGTACCAATATTCCTATTCTCAAATTAAAACTAAAATTTCTGTGAAAAGGAGGGTTTGCATTTTTTTTTGCTTTTATTTACAATATTTAATCATTAACAGCATAGCAACAATTTTGCTAAAATCAACCTTATAACCCTTACTAGCTAATTACAGTCTGCCAATAAACACTGAAGATCTTAAAATAGATAAAACTTGGTTTATATGCTGCTCATTAAGTATTTAGTGAGTTTTTTTCATTGAATTGATACCCACACCTTAGAGTATAAAAAGGTTAACAAATGGCACATTAGTCAAGTAATGTACAGCTCTTTCTGCACTTTTTAACATTTGTGTGTCCTCTTGATGACTTCAGCCTTTCTAAGACTAACAAGTGAATTTATAGTTGAGAAACAGCATGGTTGCTTCTGCTATCAGTCTTTATTCATTACTCTAATAATAGGAGGTGTAATAAACAACATAGATTTACAACTGTACATTTTAATTATTGTTTCTGAAGGTTTGTGTATCAGGAGAGGTGATCACTGCTCCTTTCTGATTTGGAATTTTCTCCTTCAGTGCCAGACACTACCAAGTTATTCAGTAAGCAGACAGCTTTGCTCTTTTCATCAGTGATTCATGAAAGAGTTGACGGTGTGTTAAGGCCATCTGAGCTTCAGTCTAACAGTCTGATTTGTTGGCTAGATTTACTGCATCTTGATTTTCTTTATAAATTTCATGTGAAACCCAATACCATTTGCCCTGACAACATCTTTATCTACACAAATAAGTTCATATTGGTTCAGCTGCAAAGAAAAAAAGATTTATATAAACCTGAGAATTTTGTAATGAAAACTTAAAAGTTTCACAGGTTTCACATGCAGAATTTTTTAATCCACAGATAAACAGTAGTTACATTTAGAAGTGATATTTTGGTTTTGGACAGTCTTTGTTAATTTTACACAAAGATATTAGATAATTGTATCTTGTTAGCATGTGTTACATACAAGAAGAAATGGAAAGTCCCTGCTTATTATACATAACCACTGTGACTGTAATTGCAAAAGACTGAAAAGAGATAATTTAATGATAAACTATTAAAAAATAAAAAGCAAGCACAAACTTGGATTATACAACAGATACAAAAGAAATGTTGTGTAGAAACCAGCTTGATTTCCTGGACTGGACAGTGTATTAGATTGTTGCCCTAAAAAACTTTGTCACTTTTACAGCTAGTTCCTAAATTTAAAATGTGAATCTCTTGTTTATTTACTGAAAGTTCATGCTTTCCTGCACTCTGATTGAATATCATAATTGCATTTCTTCTTACACTTTATACAGAACAACAATATACTGTAAAGCAACTGCAAATCTTTGAGATATTTTGTCCATATAATCTTGCCTTCATGTTTCATATTTATGATTTTAACAAATTCTGGACAACAGCACGCCTCATGATGTAACCTGTACATATACTGTACTTTCCTATGCAAGAACATACACAGTACAATTTACATATAATTGGGAACCTAGAAACCATTTTCTAATTTACTTCAAATGCACATTTCTGAGGAAATTATGGTATATAGTACAATTTCACTTGGATAAAACAATGTAAGCTTACTGTAAAATCAATAAATAAATAAACCTAGAAGTAGTTACCACTCCTATCAATTAGATTAAGTCATTTACTGTTTGGACGAGTGTATTAAGGGAAGGGTCCACCTGTGGAATATAAATCACAGGACAACATTTTGTGGACCTATTAATGATAATCAGAAGTGACCAAAGTAATTAACAGACTGAACTGACTGAAGAAATCTGTTAAATGGATTTCAATAATGATATCAGAAGAAACCTTCGAATGCTGGGCATACCCATTCTAAGAGTTCTGTTGCCTTGTAACATAAAGCAGAGAGTGGAATGTCATTCTCTTGCTGATTTCACGAACAGCATCGCTGTGATGGTGAGACAAATGGCTATTTCTTTCCAGTTTCATGCAAACATTGCAGATGGCCTTGAAGAGGTTGCAGGTTTATACTGGGATGATTGGTGTACAATTTTGAGGCCAATCTTCATTATGTTGGTGGGTTTCCTTGGATTTTAAGTTTAATGATAAGGTGCTCTGGAATTCCTGTGAAGAAAATGCCTCAGAGCTCTTGAATTGAAAAAGACTTGTGAAGAGAAGATATCGTGCACAGTAATTTTTAATAACCTATGCCTCTCAGGATGTCTGATGCTTGCTAATCTTTTTGATCATCAAGAATTAATTTCAAGGCTTTCAGGGAGAAAGCAGCAAGAAGCATAACTGTGGTATAACTTCTCTGAGGCATCCTAAATCTCAGAAGGATTTTACTCATTTTTTAAAATACAACATTGACAGAGATAACAAGCAGGGATAAGCAAATTCAAAGAAACCAACTTATTCAGCAGTTGCCTGGAGATACAGAATACAGACCGACCAATCTGAGTTGGTTATTTCGCATGGTGAGGGAACTGCAGCTGGATTCCCAGAGAATTAGGCCATGTTCCGATATGGTAGGAAGTATGGGAATTTTTGGAAACTGTTAAATTTCAACGGATTTCAGAAACTAAGGGAGTTAAAGTCTCAGTTCTAAGGCTCAGGTGGCCAGTTTAAATGGACAACTATACCTCAGTTCTGATTTGGTTACAAACACTGAAAATTCTTCATGGCCCACACCTTAGGATGGATTATCTTCCTTTCAGAGCTCTAGAATATGTATCAGGAAGGACATATATCAATAAGATGCATGGGATAAAGAGATTTAAAGATGTTAACAAAGACAGATTATTCAATTAGTTCCCAGGGAAAAGGAAGTTTGAAGCACCATACTGTAACAGTGAAGTTGGCTACTTCACACATAAGCAGGGAAGCTTTTCCTGGTTTGGTCCTATCTTACCACTTGCCCTTAGTATCAGTGATCTCTGATAATATAATAAAGACCATGTAATTCCCTGCCACAGGCAAGGGAGGGACATCTGTAAGACCCCAAGTCTTGAGATATGAGTCCACCAAGGGAGTTTTAGTTGCACTTTAAAAATATACAAGACTCTGAAAATTTGCCTGCTGAATTATTAGAAGAGCCTTTGGTTCTTTTAACATCTTAAGAGAGAGCGCAAAGGAGAAGACACAGCACACGTTTTCTCAGGAAGTACTTTACTGGTAAACTGCAGAAAAAATAAGAGTACTTGGCAAAAGTTTAAAGGGTAGCATACAACCAAAACAAAGCATTCCACAAACCATTGACTTAGCACATGCTAACACATACAACTTAGCAAAATCCAACCCATCTGGTATCCAGCTACCCAAAATATTAAGAAAAGCGATTGGAAGAAGAAAAAGAAGAAAAGAGAGATAAAAAGAGATATATAGCTACCATTCCTAGATCCAGTGCAGGTCCAGCTACAGGAGTCTAGAAAATGGTGGGTTCAAACATGTGGAGATCATGAGTCTTTGGTTTATCTACTCTGGCCCCTGTGGTCATCCTTTCCAGGTGGGACTTCTGGCCCACTGGCCACTCTGGGAGTCTAGGGTGAGGGGTGGTGCTCCTGCTGTGCCAGACAATCTGAGGCTGGGCCAGGGGCTCCCAGGGCTGCTACAGGCTGTGCTCCCGGGCTGCCTTTGACTGACAGCTGCTCCAGGTTGCCCCATGGGTCTCACAGGGGCTGCTGTGTGTGTTAGACACCAGACCAATAATTATTGGGTCAGAACCACCTTGTGGGGAGCATGTGTGTGTGTGGAGGGGGATGGGACGGGTCAAACCTCATGGAGGTGGGGTGATGTCATATCCCTCATGGCAGGTCCCTGGAACCCACATGGGGAAGCCCCGGAACAGCTTTATACTAAAGTAAAAGTCCTAGCCAAGCTGGTGAGCTGGCAGCTCCCAGAGCTTGGAGTCTTACAGTGTGGGACAAGGCGTGACCTCACCTCTGTGATTCCACTTGTCCCCTCGCCCCCTCCTGCACACACACACTTGAGTTGCTCCGAACCAATATAATAATCCAGTGTGTCACATCACCTTCCACTAGACCAGATTACTCAGAGCCCCATCCAGCCTGGCCTTGAACAATCCTGGGATGGGGAGTCCACTTTTCCAGGCAACCTGTTCCAGTGCCTCACTATTTCTTCCTAATATCTAATCTAAACCTACCCTTCTTCAGCTTCAGACCATTCATCCTTGTCCTTCTCCCCAGTGTTCTTCTCATTTCATTCTCTGCCCAGACTGTATTTGTGCTTGGGATTGCCACAAAACAGGTAAAGGACCTTGCACTTGCCTTGTTGAATTTCATGATGATTACACAGGCCCAACTCTCAAGCCTGTCTAGGTCCCTCTGGATGGTATCCCTTCCCTCCAGTGTGTTGACTGCACCATGCAGCTGGGTGTCATTGAAAAACTTGCTGAGGGTGCACTTGATCCCACCGCCCATGTCACTGACAAAGATGTTAAACACTGCCAGCCCCAATACAGTCCCTGAGGAACACCACTAGATCTGCAGAATTAAAGGTTTGTTGTGAAAAAAGCAGGCTTGGAGATCTTAGGGCAACATGTGTGTTGCACACGCACCTTGCATTTACTCTTGTTCCTCCATCTAAGAACAGGTTTCAGCCCTAAGAAAAATAAATAAAATATTCCAAATCTGCTACAGAACACATAGCCGTGCCATGAACAGAACCAGGCAAACACCTGATGGGAAACAGGTATATCCTCTGTTCCTTAGGCAGCATATCAATACAGACAGGAGTGTGTCACCCTGAAAGAAAATGGAGATTCTTTCCTATCAAAAGACTTCATCATATTTAGGGTACAGTTTTCATTATGGAAGAACTTCTGGCAATAACCATGAAGAAAAATGTTTTTATTCATCCTGATTACTGTCATGGATTTTTCCATTGTGTAAATAATAACACATTCAGGCATCCAAAGCTTTGAAACAGCTTTGAGAGCAGACAGCAACTGACTACTTGAATGCAAACTCATCATATAAACCTCTTGATAGTTATTATTCTAAGAAGCACATTGCCTCTGTCTTTGCCTGCATAGACTACAAAGTGCATGAAAAGTAGTGAAAGAGCCTAAGAAGCTGATGGGGGAGGGAATGCAAATTTATTCAGAACTTTTTGAATCAGCAGAAAAGCACTTGTGCTAATCCTAGAGATGTGCTTGTTTTTCTAAACTGTTGCAAATTTCCTCTTAAGATAGTAATAAAAATTTAACTTTGAATTTATCTAGCATTACACACAAAATTAGCAATAGTCTGTATACCCTTTGCAATTTTGACTGTATTCAGATTAAAACAGATGGGGCTTGCTGAAATGAATATTTTTGGGCCATAACAGGGTACTTTTTAGGCCCTTGCTTTCAGTGAGAAACTGTGCTTTCTTTGTTTGGACATCATATATGCCCAGTTTTTGTATTTGGTATGAAAAAGTGGAAGAATCAATTAATTAAAAAAAAAAGGCAATTTCTTCCCCAAGTACATTTTTCCAACAGCACATAAGATAGGGATGGCAACACTATAACATTTCACTAATAATTAGTCGTCATGTTTTAGCAGAACATAATGTAATAAACCCTATTTTTCTAAGATTTTTGTTCATCTTTTTTCTTTTTAACATCATGTACTTTAGATTGCCCTTTTATTTCAGATATTCTCTTCAGATATTTTATTTCAGATGTTCTTTTCCTTCCAGATGCCTAGCGGTTAGGAAAGGATTTTCTTTCTTTTGATTCCTCTTCTGGAAAAAGAATTCAGCAGCTTGTTAGTTTCCTTGGTATTCTATATATAACAAAAGGTGCATATATGGAAGGCCTCATTTTTCTCTTCTTAGCTCTACTGCAAAGATGCTGGGAGCACCTGCAACTTCGGTTAATTTCCTTGGGTACTGAAGGTGTTCAGTAGCTCTAAGGATTGAATGTACTGGGACCAAACAAATGTGAGAAGCTCATACTGGAACCATGGAGCTAATAAGGACTGGGAGATAGCAGAGAACTTACACACAAAAAAAGAAGTATTTCTTCCAAGTGAATACATCAATAAAGATGTGACTTGTTAGAAAAATACCTTACTTTCTCTTTTCTTGAATGGCCATGTTCACAACCTCTCATTATATTTTGCAAACTGCAACAAAAAAGATTCTTTCCTACTCACATCTTTATCTCAGTCTGACTCCCATCACTATTACCGTTGCTAAACAATTAGTATAAAAATATTTTCTATTATTCTCATCTTCTAGGTGTATTCTCCCCTTTTCTTCTTCAATGCTGTATTTTATTATTTACTTGTCCTTTTTTTTCTGTGCACTAGTAGTTAATTATATTTTATATATGCTGGAAAATTCTAATAAAAGCACTAGGACTTAAAACAGAAACTTTTCTCCTTTTTATTTGATGGAAAATCTGCAAGTTTAATTAGGCAACCCATTGAGATAAACATATCAACAAATAAATTTCCCACTCATGAATGCAGCAGAGACAACAAGAAACTGGCTAGGAAGTTTCAATTCACCCGGGTACCAAAGTATTTATACCCAACAGATTTTGGCTAGATAATAGCTTTCCAATGGAACTCAAGGATTACAGAGTGAACCCCAGCAGGGCAGCTGATTCTTTAGCACTGGGAAATCTCCCACTGGATTAGAGCACACACATTTTTTCTTCAGAGTGACAGGCAAACAAGTGCATGCCAGAAAAATGCCTGAAGGAGGAAAGGGTTAATACAAAACTGTCCTCTGCAGGTAGTCACTATCTAGGCTCTTTTACACTGGTCTGTAAATAAGCTGGTCCTGATAACATGCAGAATAGGAAGTATAAAAATTCTATTTAGTCTATAAGCCTCTTGTTTACAGCGCAGGTTACTTTTCTGTTTATACTTTGCAGCATCTGGACACAGAAAAGAAAAAAAGTGAGCCTTGTCTGAGACTGCTGATACCAGGTATAATCTTGAGATTAGAAATATCAAGAGAAAGGGTATTGATACATAAGCATAGTACCTTAAAAAGAAGGAACATAAAAACTATTTTAAATAGCAATCACACAGTATAGGTCATAACTTTTTTAATAAAGTCAGATGTTCAACATTGTTTAATAACTGACATAAGGAAGCCATCATATTTATAAAGGAGATACTTATTTCTGAAGATTCAGAGGTATTGCAGTTTTTTCTCTTGCAGCTGAAAAGCAAACAGTGTACTTAAGGAATCAATTAAAGAGAGGAAACAACAGTATCAGTTCAGAATTTTCAACCTCTCTGCAATTTGCTTCCACTTAAGAACATGACTCTTCCTTCAGAGCAATAACTGCATAGCATCTGGGGGACTTCACAGGATCAAATAACTTCACAAGTCCAGACCAGGCAATGTTTTCCTGTAAAATGATGGATGATTGAAGTACATCAAAATGTGTTTGACTTAAAAGCTAAGATATGATAATAGGTTCACATTTTGAAATACGAAATTGAAAATAAAAATAATTATCCTTAATGCAAAGCGGGAAAACCACTTATCTAACAAGAAAATCAGGGAAAGTTTGTTGTGAAAAAACAGACACCCATAACAGGATGCATTTTCAAGTCATTTAGTTATTTCTGGCACTACCAAATGATAGCTTCCCCCCCTCCTTCATCAATAAGGATTTGTTCTTTGATTGAACTAGAGCAAAGAAATTAAGGATCACGACATACTCATTTTAGGCAGCACATTCTACTCCTGAAGCTAATTAACTGACTTTTCAAATGAACCAGGCCAGCTGGATCTGGTCATCATGTTGTGTATGGTTTTTATAATTTCTATTTTAAATCCCAAACATATTTTATGAATCAACCAGTACAAGATTAAATTAATGCATATATTACATTTAGAAAAGGCAAATTAGTGCTAAATGCAGCAAGTTTGATCTCCCATCTTGGAAATCATAGAGATCTCTATGGCACTCGGGAAAATACACTGTTATTTAAACATTTCAAATTGCCTCTCTGTAAAAATACCAGTTAGAACAAAAGCATACATTTACTACAGCTCAGTAGTTGGCAGAGAATACAGTGAGTTTTCACTTATTATAAAATGGAGCTGTTAAAATGTAAGGTTTATGGTGGGAAAACACAGCTATTCATACGAATGAGTTTAAACTTTATTTAAAAAATTTATTTTGACCATGGCTCAGAGTAGAAGCTGGAAGATGCTATGATTTTCTCCTAGCAAATTATTATTTGTGTGAAAAATGTTTATTGGTGCAGAAAAAGCATTACTGCTGCTTCTGAGTTAAACAGGCCAAGCTCAAAATTAGTGTTAGAAGAAAGAGTGTGATATAAATCATCATGGAGTAAATGTAGTAGCATTTCCTTGTTATATCCTAGGTCTATACTTGTAAAATATATCCAGACTGTATGTTAGTCAAATGTACCTCAGTTGAGCCATACAGTTGGAAAAAGTGCACCCTCTCTCATCATTGATCTTAATTAAGGAACAGTAAAAGGAAATAATAAACATTTTGGATCTAATTAAAAATTTCTTGAATTATATGTTCTAAAGCATATTAATTGGAAGTTGTAGCATAAACAGCACAATGTTTGTTTAGCATTTCTAATATTCTTTTTAATTAATAAATATCTCAATGTTGTATAAAATGAGATTTTTTGCATATTTAATTAATTTATTTTTTATTGCCTATTGAGTAGTAATTACCATACAATTAAAAGAACATAAAATTTACTGTTGCTGCTTTTCTGAAAATAAAAACATCTGCTGGGCATATGTTTATATTAAACGGAATGAATGCTTATACTTTTGCAAATACGATGAGAATAATAATTCTGCAACAGAGACTTTTGGTCTGCACTGTAATAAATAGACTGAAATAGCCTCATTTCACTGATGCAGCCTTTAGGTATCATAAAATATAATGCAAAAATACCTGCTCCTTGAGATAGCAAAGACGATCCAGAAGTATCAAAACTTCTATGCAAGGAGCCAGAACAACCTTCAACTGAAAGAAAGATTAGATACTATAATCCCTTTGGGAAAGACAGGCAATACACTTCCAAATGGCTACACTTCCTCAGAACAAGTCCGGGAAGGTCAATCATTTTTTAGGGGTTCTGTTGTACAAACGTCAGTTTGCTAATTTTACCTACGGGATGGACATCTTCAAAACAGATTATATTAGAGACAAAAATACATGGAATGCTCTAAAGTCAGGGAACTACGTTATTTAGTTGGCTTTCAGACATTTGTCCAACAAGAAAATGATACTATCTGTAGCAGAACAATTTTAAAGAGGGAAATAATGAATTTTAATAAAAAGAATTTTTATGAAATAACTGCATGGAGACCAGTCTAGATTTAAAAGGAGACTGACATGCCATTTTCCAGTGTAACAGTCTCTCTTGAAAAAGAATCTTCCATGTATTCACTTTATTATTTTACTTACACCTAATATAGTTTTGGAATAGGACATGCTCTAAAGTTTGGAAGGGCCAGCTGCTTTGTTTTTTGAGATTGCATACCAATGTAAGACAGTCCACCTCCACATAAAACTTAACAGGGCTTTGTTCTAGACTAGCACATATATACAAGGTAATAGTATTAATGCTATAACTTTTACCATATTAAATGCTTCTAGCTCATTCATTCTGTGCTTGTATTTTTCATAGTAATCCATTATACAGCTGTCTGGGAGCTGCAAGAGATTTAAGAAAAAAAAGATATCAGAGTTCTTCTAGTTACTTTTTTTGAGAGAGAACTTTACAATTAAATATTTTTTCCTGATTGAAACTCACACTACAAAATGAAATCCGTGTTCTGCTTTTAAAATTAGCCCTTTTCTAAGGTTTATAATTACTTTCCAATAGCAGTTTCTCAGTTCTAATTTACAATAACTGTTCTTCAGACAGCATTTTGCGCTGACATGAAATACTGAGATACATTAATTATTCAGAAAGCTCCAGTCATTCCTAAATGACAATTACACAGTAACTGGAGATAACATTCTCATTTCCTTTCCCATATATCTTATCCCTTCCTCAACAGCAGTATATCTATTCTTTTGTGGCTGTGGAATGAGCTAGACCACAACTTAGCAGAAAAGTAACAGCACTGACAGACAGGTAGATGTGGCTCCGAGGGACAAGGTTTAGCGATGGACACAGCAGTGCTGAGTTAGTGGTTGCTGCTCTTAAAAGTCTTTTCCAACCTAAATGATTCTATGACTGTGACAAAAGACTACAAAAGCTGAAGTGTTTAATACATTTTTGAACACTTTATTAGAAGAATCATCTGAGAGCATGTGGCTAATCCAGCTGCAAGGATGTAAAATCTCTGCCTAAAATAGGAAAACAAAGTAGGGAACATTTAAAAAATCTGTAAGTTTTCAAATGAGGTGTGTATTATGAACTTCATCCTAAGATAGCCAAGAAGGGAGTAAAGGGACCTCAGAACTATTACTCATTGTCACTGAGAAGTTCTCAAAGAGGGTATGTCAGAGGGTATGGTCTTTTGTTATAGAACACACAGTTCAAATTAAATGCACCGAAAAAATGGAACAAATAAAGAATTTAAAACCACTACAAGATAAGCAGATGAATTTGTCCACATGAATTCGTCAAGAACAAATCACAAGTTGGTCTACTTCACTTGTAAGGAGGGCAAAAGGATTCACAACAGAGAAAAATAGCTGGTTATCATATATTTCAATTTCAGAAAGATTTTTGACAACATTTCACATAATAATTTTACAAGCAAATTTAAGAAACAAGTTTAAGATTAAAGTACTATATGGTGAGTGAAAATTGTTTGAATGACCATAACCAGACAGTAGTTACTAATGAGTCTTTGAACAACTGAAAGACCTGCTGACTGGAGGTCTACTATGGAATGCAGTATTTTCATTAAGAACTCAGACAACAGAATAGAAATCAGATTAATTAGGTCTGCTAATGTGCAACAGAAAGGCATTGCCAGAACTTAAAATAATTTTCAGAAATTGGAGCATTGCTTAGAAAAGAAGTATGAAATGCTGCACAGAAGAGCAGAAGGGATTAGACTCAGGCAGAAATAATCAGCTGTTCAGGATGGGGAACACCAAATGACAGTCTGCGAGATATAGCAGATCATAAGCTGAGCAAGAGTCACAGTTGTGCTACTGCAAAAAACCAGCAATCACCATTCTATGATGTGTATGGGAGAGCAGCCTGCAAAGTGCAGGAAGTAATCCTTCAACTCTGGCAGTGGAAAAGCTCTAGCTGGAATACTGCATCCATTTTTGGGCATCAGATTTCAAAGAAAGAAATGAACTGTCTGAAAAAGCCCTGAGAGAGAAAAGAGATCAGAAATCTAGAAAACATGATCTAAGAAGAAAGACTCAGAGCACTGGAACTGATCAGGCTAAATTAGACAAAATTGAGAGTGGGCATAATAAAAGTGTTTACAAGGCTATCACCAAGAAGCAGAGAACAGTTTGTTCACTATGTCTACAGCGGATAGGGCTTGTATTGCAGCAAAAAAAAAAGTCAGCCAAAACCTTGAAGAAATCTTTTACTTAGAGGTTAATTAAGGACTGGCAACATTGTCAGTCTCCATTACAGGAAGCTTTTGCAAGATCTGACAAATATTTTTCAGGGATGATGCAAAATTCTAACTCTGCCTTAAAACAACAGGGCTTAGAAAAACTTTCGTAGTATTTCAATCATATTTTTTTAATTTAGAAAGTACTTTTTCCCAATTGCAGATGCAAGGTCGAGTAGCTGATCTGGCAGTACAAATGTGGACTAACAAGAATTTTTTTTTTATCTTATTGTTATTTTATTTTCTGTAGATCTGTGCAAATATTTTAGAGGTTCTTTTTTTTCTCTCTTCCCCTCTAAAGAGTCAAACCAACTAAAATATATCAGTCATGAAATAAACAAAATAGTTTATTTAACCTCTGACCTATAAGCTTTCCATTTCAACTGCATAATAATAGGGTTTTAGTATAATGGATTTTTGAAATTACAGGCTATTTGGAATTAAAATACAAAGATCTATATTTGGAAAAATGTGATCATGAAACCTTTCTGCTTTTGCTTCCTTTATGTTCTACATTTTTCAAGATGAAGCATTCAAATTGAAAGAAAACAAGCTGTGAAATGTTTGACAAAAAGGGGGTCAAAAATGTCTCTTGGACATTGCCATACTCAAGTATGTCCTTTTCCATTCCCTCCTTGTTTATTACACATTTTGACTGAATGCATCCTGCTGTCACAGATAGATTAGGTAGTATTCCAAACTGTGTCTCAGATAAAAGTTTGGTGAGCTGGAAAAAAAAAAACCTGTCCATCAAAAAGCATTAATAGAGACAGGCATAAAAAGGGTAACTGGTAGTTAGCCATGTGGCCAATTTTTTGGAAGAAGACTAAAACCCAGATAACACTGGCTTTGGCTGAAACTGCAACAGCTTGCTACCTGCCTTTGGTTCCTAAAAGGTACCCGACACAACCATCTGCTATCCTTCCAAGGTGCAGTAGGAGTAGATTACTGTTTGCATTTTCAGGAGAAGAACTGAACTTCCACATGCAAAGCAAACCTCATTCATTCACTCGAGTTGTCCATGCAACTGTTCTTTGGGTTGCCATGCATTTGCGTAGCCCAAAACAATTTTCCACATATATGCACTGAACCTTTTTCTTTCATTATGATGTTGAAACTATGAACATGAAAAAACTCAAATACATCTATCATGTATTTGTCTTAAGATTGATTCTGCACTCAAAGAGCTAGCTTATGTTACTGACACTCAAGATGTTACTGACACTCAAGTAACCTACATTTTATACAGAGAATTTTTGGTCAGTATTTCTTCCCTTATGTAGCTACAATGTCTCCGGGTGTTTATCAGGTTCTGAACAAAAGCACCTCTTTGCACTGTAATGGTGGTATAATCTTCTTTTAAACTGATTTCTTTGGTTGCTCAAACAGCTGAAACAACCAAGTGAACCTAGCAAGGTCTCTGCTAACCTAGTTGTAACTACACCATATGCTGGATATGGCACAAAAACTGTGCCATAGGACTGACTCATCTACGAGACTGTCAACAGAGCCCTGAGAGCACATGAGACACCATGTGCCTGAGCACACCCAGCTTGGACTGCAGTCCCACAGATATGCTGATTGAGCTGAAAAGAAAGCATTCAGGCACAAGGTATGGGACAATTAGTGATACAACACTTAACATCTCTTCAGAAAGCATTTTTTCAGAGCTCTGCCTTTTCCTAGACTGAGCATTTTGACTGAATGAAAGTCTCTTTTACTGTCCAACGCTGTACACGCCCTACAGAGGAGAGACAGCCTAAGGATGCTATTCCACAGTCTGTTTAAATAGATGCAATTCCTCTGCTGCCTCAAAGGGATTGCTTTCCCCTGCACTGACTGCACAATTCCATGTTTCCTCTTTCTTCTTGTACAAGCATTATCAGGAACAGTAAAAGAGTACATGAAAGCAGTAAGACAACCCTTTTAGCAGAGCAATGTCTTATATCAATTCAAAACACTTGGGAAATCATACCTTACAGTAAATTTTACAACTTTTCCACAACTAAGGTAGTTAAAAATAATGTAATGTAATATAGTGTAAAATAACATAAAATAGATAATGAAATTACAGAATCACAGAATCAAGTAGGTTGGAAAAGACCTCTGAGATCATCAAGTCCAATCTTTGACCTAACACCACCTTGTCTACTAGATCATGGCACTAAGTACCACATCCAGTCTCTTCTTAGATACCTCCAGGGACAGTGAATCTACCACCTCCCTGGGCAGCCCATTTCAATGCCTGATCACTCTCTCCGTAAAGAATTTCTTCCTAATGTCTAAACTAAACCTCCCCTGGCACAGCTTAAGACCGTGCCCTCTTGTCTTACTGCTGTTTGCCTGGGAGAAGAGGCTGATACCCACCTCACTACCACCTCCTTTCAGGCAGCTGTACAGAGCGATAAGGTCCTCCCTGAGCCTACTCTTTTCCAGGCTGAATAACCCCAGCGCCCTCAGCCACTTCTTATAGGACTTGTGTTCCAGATCCTTCCCCAGCCTTGCTGCCCTTCTTTGGACCTGCTCCAGCGCCTCAATGCCCTTCCTAAACTGAGGGGCCCAGAACTGGACACAGCACTTGAGCGGCCTCACCAGTGCTGAGTACAGAGGGAAGGATCACTTCCCTGGTCCTGCTGGCCACACTATTCCTGATACAGGCCAGGATGCCATTGCCCTTCTTCGCCACTTAGGCACACTGCTGGCTCATGTTCAGTCTGCTGTCAGTCAGTACCCACAGGTCCCTTTCTGCCTGGCTGCTCTTCAGCCACTCTGTCCCCCAACCACTAGTGCTGTATGGGGTTGTTGTGGCCAAAGTGCAGGACGCAGCACTTGGCCTTGTTGAACACCATACCACTGGATTCAGCCCATTTATCCAGCCTGTTCATGTCCCTCTGCAGAGCCCTCCTACTGTCCAGTAGACTGACACTCCCCCCCAGCTTGGTGTCATCTGCAAATTTGCTAATGGTACACTCAATCCCCTCATCCAGGTCATCAGTAAAGATATTAAATAGGACTGGACCCAACATTGATCCCTGGGGGACACCACTAGTGATCGGCAGCCAACTGGATGCAGCTCCATTCACCACCACTCTCTGGGCCCGACCATCCAGCCAGTTCTCAACCTAGGAGAGAGCGCCCCTGTCCAAGCTGTGGGTTGCAGCTTTTCCAGGAGAATGCTGTGGAAGACAGTGTTAAAGGCTTTCCTGAAGTCCCGGTAGACTACATCCACAGCTGTATATATTCAGGTTAGTTCATGTCTTAATGTACTATACAGTTTCACTACTCACAGTTCCCCAGTCTTAAGTATGAGGCTTTTTAACACTTTTAAAAAAAACAGTAAAGTTAAACCACACAGTAAGATTCTTAATCATATGTCCCTTCCTTTGCAAACTGCATTTTATGATATTCCACTAGTCACTGCTAAGGAGAATTTACAACCCAAGGAGAGTCAATGGTAAGCTAAGAGAAGCACATCTTCATCTACCCACTGTAAAAAAAAAACTCGTCTGACAAAAAATAACCAATTAGTGAAAAAGAAAATTCTACTTTGCATAAATTCTGATTTCACTATTGTCTACCAGCTTTAAAACTCAAAATGAAATAGTCTGGAGTTTGCAAAAGCACAAAGTCAATGTAGCAAAGAGAAGTAATTTAGGAATTCCAATACAATTGAACTAATAAGCACAATGTCTATCAAACATCTTTGGATTTATTTAACAGTGCCTGTCAACCAAGGGAGATGGGAGAACATGTCCTGCTGCTTGACAGGGTACCATGTGATAAATCTCTGAAGGGAAGACAGGCCCAAGAAAGGTGGTTAATATTCAAGAGTCATCTTCTCCAAGCTCAAAGAAGCCAAGCCAAACCACCAGGGATCTCCTGGACAAAATCAAAAACAAAAAGGAAGACTATCAAAAGTGAAAGCAAGGAGAGATAGCCTGGGAGGAATACAGACATATTGTCCAAGCATCCAGGGATCAAGTTAGGAAAGCTAAAGCCCTCAGAATTAAATCTGGCTGACATCAAGAACAACAAGAAAGGTTTCTATAGGTACATCAGTGATAAAAGGAAGACTAGGGAAAATGTGGGCCCTCTCCAGAAGAAAATAGGAGACCTGGCTACATGAGTTATGGAGAATATTGAGATACTCAACAATTTTTTTACCTCAGTCTTCACCAGTAAGTGTTCCAGCCATACCACCCAAGTTGCAGAAGGGGACAGGGACTGAATGAATGAAGAACCACTCACTGTAGGAGAAGATCAGGTTCAAGAACATCTTAGGAACCTGAAGATGCACAGTGCCATGGGACCTGATGAGATGCATCTGCAGGTCCTGAGGGAACTGGCAGATTAAGTTGCTAAGCCACTATCCAGAATACTTGAGAAGTCATGTCAGCCTGGTGAAGTCCCCATGGATTGGAAAAGGGGAAACATAACCCATTTTCAAAAACAGAAAAAGGGAAGACACAGGGAACTACAGGTTAGTCAGATCCTGCTAGAAACTATGCTAAGGCCCATGGAAAATAAGGAGGTGGTAGGTGACAGACAACATGGCTTCACTAACAGCAAATTGTGCCTTCAAATCTGGTAGCCTTCTACAGTGAGGTTACAGCACTGGTAGATAAGGGTAGAGCAACTAACTTCTGGTTTTTAGAAAACTTTTTGCACATGTAAAACAGAGACTCATATGGAAACAATTTTTTCTCATACTTCTCTGGTTGTATTACATAGTGTCACCAAGTTTTAGCTGCTTTTTAAATATAACCTAAATAAATTTATGTATTAAAACAGTGATTGCCTTCCTTTTTTTTTTTTTTTGTGAATGACAAGGACATTTTGGATTATTCTGGAAATAAGCTTCCTATATGCTTACTCCCACCTTATATTCTTCCCAAGGCATCGGTTTTTGGCCTCTGCCAGAGACAAAGTAGACTTTTGGTCTATGCAGAACAGCTGCTCTTTTGTTCATTTCTAAACAGAGCTAGAAAACAAATTCTACATAAATTTCTCTGATTTTTGTTGTCTTTGAGAGCAAATGTTTAGATTTCATCAAATTTTTAGCTATGTAAGTGGTTTTTTTTCTGAAGAGAGGAATTTAACACATTCTCCAGTATTGTGTAGGTATAGTGCTGACTCTACTGTGAAAACTGCAGGGTCAGAACCACTGTTGAGGGCGCAGTTACAATTTTCCTCTCAGTAGTATCAGAATAGCACTGGTTTTGTGCTGCTGCAGATTTCAACATAGCTGGGAAATAAAAAATAATACTGTTTACATCAGCATAAAATCCAGTCTTCAGTATGCAGCCAGCTGCACATAAAATAAGGAGAAACATAAGCAGAAGTGAGCATTTACTTGAATCAGGTCTTTAGCAACCACACAAATGTGCAGTTTGAAGCAGTGTTGACAGACATCTTTCTCTCAGGGCAACTTGCATTTGTCCAGACTCTTTCTAGCAAAAGGCAGCATGTCTAAAATCAGATCTCTTAACACAAAGTTTCTATGCTTATTGGTTTTAAAAAAACCAGTGAATAAATTTCCACCAGCAGAGTTTAATCAATGACTTTGTAAACCGATTATTGCACAAAAAAATGCACTATTGCTTTTGGGTGATTGTACACACAGAAAGACACATTTTATTTTCAGCTGGGGTGAATGCATGATGTTGGTGCCTATTTATACAGAAAAGCAAACAAGTAACTATGTTTGCAAACAGAATTAAATATAATCCTTTTAAAATATTGCAAAATTCAGGCATAAGTCTTTTTCTTAATGTTGTAAGCATGACTCCAATGTCATTTGAATTTATTTGCTTATTTGGTTTTGCCTTTTTCTCATAGTTCATGCTTGATGTGCCCGGCAAATTTTAAGTGATTTGATGTTTTGACTACAGATTTTAAATGCTAATTTAAGAAAGACTACAACAACATTTACCTTAAATATTTTACATACTTGCCACTCCTACTTTTTCTTTGATGGTACTGAATTTGTTAACCATCTGCCTAGTACTCTCTAGTGTCTCTATTGCCCAATTTGTTCTCACAGCATGGCTGTGATCTTTACACACTCGTATTCTGTGCCTAATGTTATGTTGCCATCTGTTGACCAACTGAGCAGTTGTAGTACTAAGACAAGACACTCAAGAACATAAATAAGATCTCCAAAAGATTTGGAAAGTTTAAAACTCAATTTTGAATTTACTTATTTTTTTCTATCTAGAAAGTTATTTTAATACTTTTTGACATTTATTAATTTAAAGGAAAAAAGAGGTATTAGGCCTTCAAAGGTCTTCAAAGGCAGCTTAGGAAGACTGTCTAAAGGCTAAACTAAACTGGAAATACATTGGAAACTAAGTTGTAAGAGAAACATACTGCACAGACTGAAATGCCTATCTTGCTATAATGTTACATTTTCAGTTTCAAAAGGTGTCCAAAAGGATCATGATAACACTGAAAAAACAACAAAAAAAAATAAAATCAAAAGGGGTCAAAGTATTTACTACGTGATTCATGATTCATAATTTTTTGGATCTCTTTCAGTTTAAACTTAAATAAAAGATAAAAAGGCAACATGCTTGTATAGTGTAGTATTTCAGCTGGTCTAAAAGGATGCATGAGTTACTTTTACTGGGATGTATAGTATCAGCACAGGCAAAAAGTTCTTCATGCCTGCTTCACTTGGCATCTGAAAAGTATATTCACCTCTAAATGACAACATGTATAAAATACTGTATTATATTTTTAGCCTTAAAGGAGATTTGTAGGATTTATTTCAGAAATAATAGAAAGCCTTAAAAAAATCATGATTATGAGCACCATGTAGAAAAAAGGATTGGTTTTATATAAAGTCATTAGAAAAAAGTAATTTTAAATCAGAATATTTTAAAGAATTTAAACATAGAAGTCTGTTTGAAAAAAAAACAACATAAAATCCCCCCAACTTTGATGTTGGTTTTTTTTTTTAATATATATAAACAAGCATGGACTTGCTCTATTAATATTAACAAAAATGATAATGCTTCATATTCATACAGCAATATAGGAAGTAAATCAAGTCAGTGGCTTAAACATTCCATTGTGGTGCTGACTTCAAGAACTTACAGGGATATAAGTACTTCATTTAGTCTCTATTTAGTGACTCACCTTCGAATCATCCAGTTCCAGCTTTTTCAGAGACCTTCTGACATAATCTATGAAGGAGGATGATTTGGAGAAAGTTTTTCCAACATGTCGATCACTGAAAATACAGCATTGAGATGCAGGCTTTTATACATCCAACAACAGAAATTCATGTATTTTTAACTTAATTTTTAACTTGGAAGAAATAAATCAGTTGGACGGTTACTACTGCAAAGTTAGTAACAACTGCCCTTTTTCCTCCTTCCACTTATAACAATCAAGCTAATACTTGAAGTAATTTCTAGACACAGCAATTTTATAATTGCATTATAGTTGTAGTAAGGTTATTATGTAAAAATTTGAAAGTTAATTGAAGCTTGTTTTTAATTTCTTCACTAATATTTTTATTTCCCTATATAAATGACAAAATTCTTATTTCTGCTGACAGATATTTCCTTCTATACTTCTATAATTTATTATAATGCTGCTGTAATTTATTTATCATTAACCACTGGACTGAGCAAATGCCACTTTGCTTGTTACCTTGTGTTCTTATCCCTGCAATTTTTATTTCATTAAATGATGCGAGAATTTTCTCCTGCTTACAACTGAATAGTCTGCTTTTGTAGGCAGCCCAAAATGTGGTTGTTTTTTCAGAAAACGTTAAAATAATGCATAAAAACTGGAAAAAAAAAATAGGAAGAATCCCAACAGGCCACTCAAGTTTTTTTTCTCTTCTCTGTGTTTAAAATATCTTGGAGAAACACCATGCAAAGTTTTTATTAGTCTGAATTCATTTTCTTGTCCTAACATAATTCCTCTTCCAGCTGTGCAGTGTAGGAGTTAAATTTTCAGATACAGAATTTTCAGCTACTGAATAACTTAACAAGAAATACACTCCTCTCCACCCTCCCAGTGAAATATTGGATAGAAATGTCTTACTTTAAAACCTTTCCTCTTCTTTACTCTTAGTAAACCCCTACCTCCTTATCTAAAAACCAGAACTAACATCTACTGAGGTCAACAGAAAGACTTCACTCAGTGGCAGTTCTAATGTGTTTAGCTGTCAAGGACCCCCACTCACTGAGAATCTTTTCTGTTGTCACATTTAATATTGAGATACACCTGAACATTTGGGCTGATGCAGTTTGGAAATCAGTCAATGATTATGCTGTTATGTCATTCTTAGGAAGACGGGCATCTGACTCTTATAACAAGTTACTGGGGGAAGAGACATTTTGTCTGGGATAGAACTTCACAGTAGCCCATACAGTGCTGTGCTTTGGCTTTGTGATTAAAACAGTGCTGGTAACACACCAGTGTTTCAGCTACTACCAAACAGTGATTGCACAGTATCAAGGCCTTCTCTGTTTCTCTCTCTGCCTCTCAGTGAGTAGGCTGAAGGTGCACAAGAAGTGCAGAGGGAACACAACCAGGATGGCTGAACAGAACAGGCCATAGGGATATTCCATGCCATATAACATCATGCTCAAAAGTAAAACTGGTGGTGGGGGAGGTCTTTCCAAGGTAGCCATTGCTTTAATTTCAAAAGTATAATCTTAATTACTTCCTTTAACAAATAAAACATCTATCTCACACTTTTTCTTTTCTCTACAATTTAGCAGCCATGATTTTTTTGTGTGATATTTTATGTAATTTTAAAACAAAGAAGTATTTCTTCTTTCAGGAATTCGACCTTTTGAAGGGTAAGCTGTCTGACTCTAAATTTAGTATAAGTTTTGGGGGTATTAGCATTAGCATTTATTTTAGATCTGGAGTATATTGCTGAAGTGAATTTTCTGGTTTTCCCCACCTCTCATGCCTTGGTTCACACTGTGGAATAGTATCGGAGCTCAAAAAATGGATTATTTTCAAACTAAATTAAACTGGAAGGTGTGCTTCTGGACATGCTCCAAGTGTTAACAGGCATACATCCCCCAGAATTAGATAAAATCTAATCCAACTACAACCACAAGAAAGAGTACAATGCAGATGTCAGATCCTCAGCAGCAGCTCTCCAAATCCCATTCTACAAGGAGGCAGCACTTGCCAGGGTAGGCACAGGCAGCGAGTAGCTCTTTACAGCCATCATGGCCATTGAGCTTTCAGCATTTTTTCTCAGGACAAATGGAAATGCCTTTTCCCTTCTGCAGTATTAAAGCTGCCAGGACCTCTGCATGACAGGGTAGCCCAGGATTACACTGTCTTTTTAGTAAATTTGCTGAGTGTTCTCTGGTGAAGATATGTTTCACCATGTATCCAGTACCAAAGAGGACCTACTTCAGCTACAGGTAAAGGAAGGACAATAAATTTGTGATATAGATTTAGGATGAGTAAATCTTTCCTGCATTTTAATACTAATGTCTATATACAAAATACTTTCTTTATAGAATAGAGGTGGAAGAGAATCAGATCTGTGGTTGGCATTCTGTGAATTCAGAGCTTCCTACCTTTTCGTAACACCATACATTTCTTCTATAATAACCTGAAGAACAGCTCGATAAAACAATGATTCTGTAGGCAGCTGCAAAAAATTTTACAATAGCAAGGATTTAAAATTGGCACTGAAATAAGGATCAGAGTAACAAAACCAGTATTGGTTTCCTTAATGGCTTATTGATTGAGTTCTTTACAATCAGTCAGAACAGATTTAAGAGGACAATTTACTAACATTCTTGCATCCAGTCAAAATTATGTATTTGGGTCAGATTCTAACATAACCATAAATGCAAGAAAAAAAAGAAACTCAAACTCTGAAGATCAAAGGTTGATGGAGGGAAAAAGAACAGAGGAAAGTATACTGATCATGATCCAAATTCTAATATGCAAAATAAATAACAATTTAGCTAAGCTGTTTTGAATACAAAAGGCATAATTCTCTAGCTGAATCATCATACACTGTAGTCTGAACCATGCAGAAAGTACTATGCTAAAAAAAAAGAACACAGTGAAAATTTCATATCTTTGTGTACGGAAGATCTGTTTGCATAAAAATAGTTAAAGATTGTCAATTAAAAATTTACAGGAAAAAACTACTAGGGTCAGTGGGCTTACATTTGGAAAGAAGTCTCTCAGGCTTGCCTTTTAAATACTTGCACAGTTGGTGTCCACCATCCCCTAAAGGATAACTTGCACAACAATAATTCAAAATATTCACAGGGAAAAAATATACAGGGATAAAAATGAGAATGATGATGTTTCTAACAGGTTCAAGCTTTTGTCATAACAATGTCTATTTTTACATTAGTTGATAAAACATTGGGATAGAGTGATCCAAACCAGGGTTATCAGAAGGACATTTGCACTGAATTTATTTACTAGCTGAAAGATAGTGAAGGAAGTTAGGAATGGTATTTTAATGCCTTAAATTTTAAGCTGTGCTTTTTTTCCTCAGACTCTTAATTGTCAAAAGAAAACAGATTCACTAAGTACAACCACAGCAATAAAAATGTGATTTCATGATGACACATGCTATCTATCAGGATTTGACGTAGTACATGCCAGTATTTTAGATTCCAGATATGCAGGAGTTCAATAAAAGGCCATGGATTAAGAACATTCAAAGGGGGAGAACACATTTTATCTCAAAATGGCTAAAATAAACAATATTACTTACCATTTGGCCAACTGCAACTCGCTCCAAAGCCTTTAAGAGTAAAGGAATTAAATTGCTGATATGTTTATTCTTTGTCATAACATTTTACAAACATGTTGTATAAAAGTCAGAGGAGATGACATGTTGAAAGACTAATGGTGTGACATAACACAAGCTTGCACACTTTAAAGTGTTAATACCTTTAGGTACTCTTAATCAGCTACTCCTGTTATTTTGGTTTATTTACAGGAGAACTAACATCTGACTGTGTGGAACTAGATACACACAAAATTTGCTTGTTTTTCTTTGTCTTGTACCAGAATTTTAGAGGATTACTTTCAGTGAAAATACTATAAAGAAATGCATTTTTCTTGAGTCTGTTCCTACTGAAATACAAATAATTCACTTTGCATATTTGACTATTTAAAAGTAAATACTCATTCAATGTACAATATTAGTTTTAATCCCTGATACTAGATAAATTGAACTGTTGTATATAAAGTTAAATCAAATAAAACTTCAGAAAGACTGCAGTTTAAAATACTGTGTATTATTTTCCACTAGATTCTTCATACTATAAATACTGATGTAGGTGCTAAAGACTACTTGATTTTTATGATCCATAGTGACAAAAAATGACAAATAATTAGAAGCATGGAATATCCCTTCACGGTTGAAAAGATACTGTACCTATAAAATTTTAAACGAGTTTTAAAGATTGTAGTAGAAATGAAGACAAAAAACTCAGTAAATTATTTGATATTACATCAAATTAGATAGCAAACCGGAAGTACCTCACCACTTAGGGGTCATTTTCCTTTAGTCCCCAAACTTCACTACACTAAATAAGACTGCTTGTTACTCAGTCATCCACTCCTCTTTCTCCTAGTTATAGAACTAACCTTGTATTTCAGACTGTTCTTTAAACACAGTCCAAGTAGATGCAGTTTATTCGTGACTTTGGCCAACTATGATGTGTGTCTTTTGCTGTGTAAGCTATAGCTCTCATACCAGCATGAATATGCTGCTGCTTAGGATATGGATGTGGGTTCTGACATGTATTGTATGGGTCTGAAAATCAAACTCTCACCCAACACCTTTGACCTTGGCATATCAATGAATTTGAATGCTGAGTGTCATTGCTCAGCAGACTGAGTCTCTCCTGGCCAGCCTTTACCCCTAGAAAGATCGTGCCTAGTGGCACTGTGCTGGCTCTCTTGTACCTCCTAAAAGGCAAGGAAAATCCTAGTCATGAAAAATGCATATACAGAATTACACTCTTAACAGTAGAAGTATCTAGTGACACAAGAGAACTCTCTGCCTTTTGTGAATATTTAAACAAAAAAAGCTTTTAACTGCCAAATTTCTATGATTTCTGAGAAATCTAAAATAGATATATATGGCATGAACAGTACTGTCTCCTGGGGGTCATTTGGTTACAAAATTTATCTTCCTAACATTGTTGAAAAACAGCCCAAACTTTTTCCAAAAGAAATGGGAGAGGAAATGGCTAATGTGTCAACTGAGGAAGGTATTGTATGACACAAGAGAAAAGGCAAATCTCTTTAGAAAGCAATTTTTTGTGATGTTTTACAGCAACATCTCTAAAATGAACAATTCTTTTCTTTTACTTTCCAAGGGTAACACATTTAAGCCTTATACTAAACAACTGTCCTATACTTTCTCTTGATAGCATTTAATTATCATGCTAGTTCAAGTTTCTGTAACCTCAATACATTAGCCTATACTGAGTCTTTAGTCTACACTGTTCTCTGTAACAGAGGTACAGAGCAAGCAGCAGAGGCTAGCCATAACCTGATGTGATTCATTATGATACCAGAAATTAAAAATTAATAAAGGGAAGGAATAGTGATCTTCTAACTAAAAGTGGTTGAAATTTTCAGTACCTATCTGTTTTTTCAGATTAGACAACAGCTCATCAATCTATCTTGATGAGGCTAGGTCTTTAAAAGTATTTAATCTCTCGGTGGAATGTTAAAAAAAATGTTTCCAGATTCTTAAGCCTCATGGATTTTAGAGCTCTTCTGGTTTTTGGAATGGGCAGGTTTGTTCAAGTTTTAAACAGTCAGAACATTCAATATTATGAATCATGAAGGCATTGGGGGAGTTACTGATTGCAACCCTTTGACAATTACCTTGTTTCCCCCTAAGTCCTTGGCTAGGAACTGTTATCCTGAGGGGTTACCTTGTTTAGGTTTCAGCAAAGGTTTGGCCTTTCTGTACAGTCTTAAAATGCACTTCTGTCACTAACTCATTTTTTCGTGCCTTTAGCAAGCATAAAATATATAAAGCTGAAAGGTCAATACTAGTTTTTTAGATATAATTTATCATGCTTACAACATTAATGATGTTATTCTGTATAGTCTTGGATTAAAGTCATGGCTTTAGGATTAGAAGCCAAAACCAATGAATTCTATAACATCTGGACAAAGCTCTCAGTAGGAAAAAGAGAAGAAGGGGAATCATACCAAGCATGCTGACATTCTAGCATTGCGACCACAACGCCAGCCTTTGTCCTTCAAGTACTGACACATGGGAAATCCCCACACTTTGTCGCAGCATTCTGCAAAATGGAGGAAAAAAAAGGCACAACTTTTTCTCTTACTTACAGAATGCACAATGGATTGGGCAAGAAGAACAGTAGTTAATGGTAGCAGAAACACTTAATTGTTCTCATCCAGTACAAAAACCTGTGGTGGTGCTATAAAAAACATGTTTTGCTGTAACACATGTTTTTGGTTTATGCTGAATTTCTGATAATTTCACATTTTCCAAAACAATTTTAAGTCAATGTAATGTCCTTTAAAAAAATCCACTGAAAAAACCCAAAGGGACAAGAGGAAAGTTTGCAAATCCTCCTGGCACCTCATGCTACAGCATGAGTCACAAGATATAGGCCAGGCAGTCACTCCAAGCAGCAGGACTTCAGTACCACTTCTCATTGTGTTCTCATTCTATCATAAACATGTTTTAAGCATCCCACAGAACAATGTGTATTTGTTTATTCCAATTTCGAAAGACTGTTCTGCTTCAAGGTAGAATGTTTGTTTTCCAGAAAAGAGCAGCTGCAAAGGCTCTTGCTGTTTCTTCAAAACATCAAGAAGCATTTGCATCACAATCTGTACTCAGTTTGTTTCAGTATCATTTATATTTTAAATAACAACACAATTCTTCGTGTTAAACAGTAATGCAAACGTGGGGAAACTAAAGTACAGAGATTACTTTATAGATGTTCTTAATACTCAGCTTTAAATGTAGTCAAACTCTAAATGTATAGAGTTTTCATTAGCACATTTGTCAGCTGATTTTTTAGAATGCTGAATAAGAATTACTACTTTCTTGAAAAAACCCTACAAATTGGCTGAGATCCTGGCTTTTTAGCACAGGAAGGTGACTGGGGCATATTAAAGAATAAATCATGTAATGGGGTTAAAAAGAGGACAGCAGAAATACAACTTCAAATTTACCAACAGTCTGAGATACATTTAAGTAGAATTCATTTAATAAAAGTTAAGCAAAGAAAAAGAAAAAGAACTATAAAGAACCCTCCCCCTGCAAAGCCCTTGCTTTTCTAGTGCCCAGTCTCAGCTGATCTCTAGAGAGTAACAGCAAGCTGGTAATCTTCTGCACACAACCTCACACTTTGCTCCCTTTTTAGCCCTGAGGAATGTCAGAGGCTCATAGCAGGTGAATACTGATTTGAGTACCGTGATTTAAGAACAGGATTTTAATTCTGAATGATTAGCAGAAGGAGAAAGAAAATTCTTTAGAAATAAAGATGTAATTTGATAAAACAACTTACAATTGATTTCAGCACTAGGAATGTGCTAAGTTTTGTAAGTGCCTCATGACAAGCTCTAAAACATTAATTAACTTCAAGTCTAATTATGACTACATGAGTACATGGGTACTTATATTGCAGGGATGGTAGTAGGAACTTATTAAGTATATTATTTTTCTTCAAAGAAAACAATGACTGCCATGGTTGCTATTGTATGATTCACACTAATAAGCCCTTCTAATACATATGTTAAAATATTTCAAAATAAAAATTTGAAAACTGGGTTAGAAAGATGAAATCATTGATCTTTTCAAGCAAATCCCTTCTAATTTACACCATCCTCCAGGTAAATTAATCATTCATGCAAGTTAAAGTCACTACCCTCTCAGCTACAATCCCAATATCAGTGCAGTGTACTCATGCATAATACTGAGGAATTTATGACACCTTTGAAAAAGATAATCAGGCAAAGCACCATCTTCATTTAAATTACTGAAACTGTAAAGTAGGAGAAAAAGTGAGAGAAACTCGCTTCAAGTGAATTTTTTGTGTATATTCAAAGTTGACCACACATCTACAATATTGCCTTAAGTTCTATTTAGTTTTTCATATCCAATCCACTCTCAAGCACACTGATGAAAACTGTAAGATTAATATATCACTATAAAGTTCATATATTTAGAAGCTACATTTTAACCCCCTGGAAATTCTTTTAATGCCTGCAACTACTTTCAAATATACTTAATATTATATAGCTCACTAAATACCTTATTGTGCTTCTATCTGAGAACACAACAGCTGTTCTAAACTGTATAAATCTCCAAAAACACTCAAGAAACATCTTAAGTACAGGTATTCCATGGAAGATTTCACAGTAAACAGCTCGAGTGTTCAACAGCACATGAAGCAATCATGTTATAATTCCGTACAGACTCAAACAGAACTCCTTCCGTGAACAGTTAACAAAATGGGGAATTTTAGGTAATCATTTTATGAGCTGAACTGAAGCTATGCTGGGGTATAATCCTAGAACATATTAGTTAAATTGCTATAAATTTACCTCCAAGTTAAATTCTAAAAAAGACTAAATCACACATCTAATAAAATAACTGCTGCAAATATTGTAATAAAACATCAGCAATTTTATATTGATGTTTCTTTTTTTTATTAGTTATAGAAAAAATATATGGTAGTAGAAGTAAGATAAAGGTAAAATCCTTTTAACAGTTAATAATTCTGTATGTTCACAGATGATTACAAGGAAATCCAAGAGAATAGGACAAGCTTCTATAATACCTTTAATACTAGCCCATCCATAGATTTTCGTCTAAGAATAATACTACAATTTCTAGGGTGTTAACATGTAAATTTTACTTCACAAAGCTTTACAGTAAAATATGGTCCTTATAACACAACAGACCAACAGTTTTACTGTTACTGGAAAAATAAGCTTGACTCGAGTTCCATGAGACAACCCAAATCAGAAAGGTGTGGAGGCAGTGATGTTGGTGCAATGTGGTGCTCCCCTTGGCATGCCTTCTCCAGCCCTGGTGTCCCTAGAGGCTTTGTGGCTCTCTGAATCCCAACCCTAAACCTTTTGACTGATGATGTAATTCAGTGGGTTGAAAAGTCATTTTTTCTTCTGAGACTTTTCAGTGGAAATTATTCTTTGTTACCTTCCTCAAATTTGTTCACATACATCCTACTTTTTGTATACGCTGAGAAACTTCATCAAGGTAGTACTAAAACACAAATAACCTTTTTCAGGTCCTCCATAGCATCTATCTTCCATGACATCACAGATTCTCGGCCTACTTCTGTTATTCCAAACAAAGCAGATAAACTACTTATTTGCCTTTTTCCTTCATGGGAAAGACTAAGTCTTCCTTGGCCATATGTGCTGGTTTAAACCATTGGGAGAAATGAACCCAACTCAAGAGAGATTACAAGTCAGAGTTACTTATTTTAAGACACTGGCTATGGAATATCTATGAAAATATACCTAGGAAACACATAAATCATCTGTACTCAAATACTCTGAAACAGTGAGCAATCTTTCATATTTCAGTGGAATGGAGTGATATGAAGCCATTCTGTTTGCATAAGGAATCCTTCAGAAAATTCAGTTTCAAAGTTTTTCCTCTGAATCCACCTTACTCAAGGCCTTTTCAGGTTTCACAAATCTGATAAAATTCTGTATGTGAAGTTTGACTACCCTTTGTAACCCTTTTGGTTCCCTTAATTATGTTCACTAGCCTTTAAGGCTTAAAGTTCATCCTGTAAAAGCTTTGCTGACTTCTCCCAGAGTGCATTGTTGAGAAGCTACTCTCCACAGCTACCAGAGGGCTCTAAAACTCTTGTGCCCAGCAGTGACCTGACTTTAGAAAACCTTACAAAAGCTGGAGTTCATGATTTCCAGTACTCAAGCCAACCTCAAAAAGAGCTATAACTGAAAGTAGCTATACAACTACACCTATGTCTTATTTCAAACTCTCAAATACTTATAAATAGTTACTATTCAGATCCTTGTTAATTTCATCAATTGTTAGAGTCTAGTTACACCCTGTGGTTATTCTCCTGATGCTTACTGTTCTAACCCTAAAAAACATGAGCAGACTGAATTTTTCCAGAAATCTGCCATAATGGCTCATTATGTAAATAGGTGTATGTAAAAAGTCTCTAATAAATAGTAAAATCCTTACTACTCTGATGTAATTGACTATCCAGTGCAGTAACAGGGAAGAAAAACCTCAAAGGAATAAATAATTCTAATGGCTATGTATATTTTATCCCTAAAAGAATCTCTATATAAACAGACAATTCTCCTCAGAGAGAGCCAGAGTAAAACTACTTAGAATTTTCCAAGAGCTTATTAACCGAAACTTAGAATCTGGTATTGCTTATAAGAGCAGTGAAATTTAAAGACAGGTGTTAAATGCCATTGCCTTCAACTTTTTTAAATTGAGTTGAAATTTGACATTACATAGCACCTCTTGATTGCTGTAGCTACTAATAAATCAAAGCAAAAACTTTCATAATAGCAAGAGTTCAAAATTATTCCCAGCATAATTGGAAACATGGTCCCTTAACAAAACTTTCCAGATGAATTTAGTTTATAGACATAGAAGGACACTATATACTGCTTGCATTACCCAAGATTGTGACTGCTGGCACTACTTTCATCAGAAATGCTCCCAAAGTACTCACAGCAAGTCCAATGGCAAACTGGATCAGGAAATCTTGCAATATCTTTATTATCTTTAGGATATATGAGAGACGTAATGCAGCTCAGACAAAAAAAATCCCCCAAAATTAAGATAACCAAGGTGATTCAGCAGCCCACCAAGAACACGATAGTAACATTTGGTTGATATTTTGTCTACTCACTGCCTCAGATATAAATGTTATGTTAGGCATCAAAACACCTACATTTTCTCCCTACGAATATCAGTTAATTCCAGTTAATATGAAGTGAAAAAGCAATTTTTCACTGGCCTCAAACAAGACTGATCTTGGTATTAAATCTTAACTGCCAAACAACACACTGCCCAGCTGTCTCAGGTTATGGTAACCAACAGTCCACAGCAGCTCTTCTGTGAGGTGGCTCATCTGCTTAAAGTACACTTATGAGAACAACCATCTGAGTTTACATTAAAGAAGCAGTAAAGATGGAAAATGTGCTACTTAGCGGGAAAGAGCTTTGAGCTGGACTTGCCACAACCTTGACTTTAAGGGTGCACAGCTCAAGAAAATAAAAAACTTTGAAGGAGGGTAAAAAAATAATATAAATACAGAATAGAGCAATGACATTTTTAAGAGTTTTTAAAACTTCGAAGCCACTAACTCAAGACAAAATAACTACAAAATGCTTTAAACAGAACTTCCCACTGTGTCCTTGCAAGCAAAACCTTGCATACTGGACTGATTTCAAACAAATAAGTGTTTTCCTGTGTTGCAGCAAATTCTGGCCAATCCTCTTTGCTTCTTAGGAAGATCTCCTATCCATTACTGCATCCTAATATTCAAACTAGTCTCTCCATGTAAAGCTTCTACAGGTCTCTGCAATCTCTGATTGATGCCTAGATCATCCAGTAGCTTCCCTGAGCTTAGTGTCAGAGCCCGGGCAAGTGAAGTACTACCTACAGTAGAGATTATATTGGCCCAAGGACCACACAGGCAAACTGGAAATATACAACTGCATGTGACCAGATAGGATGCATTTCAGGATGAGAGAAATGACCGGTGTCACATGAAGACTACACTCTATCATCTTTGACAGGTCATGTCTATCAAAGGAAGTTCCCAGTCACAGGAAAAAGGCAAAGACCACACCCACCTTCAATATGATCTGAATAAGCTCAGTAAGCCTCAATAAGCTTATAGAGAAAATTTTCCTGGAAACCATGTCCAGGCCCGTGAAGAACAAGGAGATTGAGAATGGGATGCAGGAATTTACAAGGGATTGATAAACTACTGCCTTCTGTGATGCAGTGACTGGTTCCATAAAGTAGGGAAAGGCACAGTCATAGTTTACCTTGATTTTAGCAACTCTTTCAGCAAGTGTCTTTACAGAAAAAATGGAAAGATACGACTCAGACAGGTGGACTCTAAAGGAGGCAGAAAACTGACAGTACTCTGAAGCTTGATAGTGAAGCCTGCAGATTAAGGGATGTGATTATTCCCCCTTTTTAGAACCTGTGAGAGTACCTAGAGTGCTTCTTTGGGCTCTCCAGCCCACCACTATGACTTACTGAAATGAATTTATCGGTGGCAAGAGGACTAAAGGGCTGCAGAAAACGTCAAGGAGGGATCTAACTGCTATTTTCGACTACATAAAGGAAAGGGAACAGAAAAGATTAAGCTGGACTTTTCTCAGTGGTGAAAAATGAAAAAGACAATAGGTAATGCACAAAAGCTGCAAATTCTGAATAGATATGAGGAAAAGAATTTCACGGTGAGGGCAAACATTGAAATGGGTTGCTAAATCACTGCCCTTGGAGGTATACAAAACATGAATGAACAAGTCCCTGAACTCTACGTTTGCCCTGCCTCACACCATCATCCAGTTCAGATTACCTCCAGAAGCCACTTGCTAATTAAACGCTATGATTTGGTCCATTTTGGAAGCAGTACCAAAATTCACTTGCATCAGACAGCTGCAAGAGAGTTTACTGCTTGTAAAAGTGAATTGTTGGATCAATATCATCTGATTAGTTAGAGAGGCCTCTAGCACCCCCTAGAATGCTTTGTCAGTTTGAAATCCATGCACAGGTAGAGCAGATACATGATATAGTCCGAACTCTTTGTCATTTTTCCTTTGAAGAAATCTTAGATATTGTCAGTCCTTGCACTCTTAGCTCTCCACTGCACATTTATGAACAAGCCATACAGTACATGACTTAGTAGGGAAATACAACAGCATTACAGATCTTAGAATACGCACCCTCATAGTAACAGTACCAAAAAAAAAAATCTATTTTTTTCAGCATCACTGGCATGATGTGCTCTTTTCCAAGAAAAAAATACTGTAATTTTCTTTTCTTCTGTCCAAATTTTTATCCTTCAAGCTGAGAAAAATCAAACCGCTAGAAATTTCAACATGCAATTTGGCTTCATTTCCATACTGCTATGAAACTGCAGTTTCTCTTATTACCATGCACGTATATCTGTTTGTTTGAACTTAGAACACCTGATTCTTTGGTGGTGTCTGAGTAATAATAATCTGGTACAGCCTTATGCACTGGTCTGGAAAACATAACCCTACAGCTAGAACAGGAAGCCATGTCCTCTTCACAATAATAAGAAACAACCAAATGTTTCAGACACTCAGACTCAAACACAAGTACATGGAAAGTTCTTAATTTCTTAAAGCTCTGGTGTAAAAGGAATTGTATGTTTTTTTACTAATTGCATTTCTATGACTTAGGGACTTCAATTGTATTTTCCTTTTGGTTTTGGAGTGAGCTGAAGTATTGTGAAATAACTAATACACTTCAAAAACACTTTAAA
Organism: Chiroxiphia lanceolata; assembly: GCF_009829145.1. Lineage (NCBI taxonomy): Eukaryota > Metazoa > Chordata > Aves > Passeriformes > Pipridae > Chiroxiphia > Chiroxiphia lanceolata. The sequence continues at coordinate 41,253,871 of NC_045641.1, read as the reverse complement.
ATTGTTGCAGAGCAAAACAAAAACAACATGAAAAGATTATTAAAGTAAGCAAGAGCAAGCACATGTCACGATCAGTCTGGAACAGACTGCCTGAACAGCTAACTGTTAAAGAGCAACAGCTGGGTTTCACCTGCCTTTCTGTCTGTGAAGTTCTCTGAAAGAGCTGAAATAAAATTTGCCAATCCACCCCTTTCTCAGGTTCGCTTGATATAATGATCAGGTTCTAGGACTTTGGCAGCTGGTCATTTAGACAGCTCAGCTATGTACCACTTGCCTCAGGAAAGCCAGCTGCTTAAGTGTTTATCATTATGCAGAATTTCAGGTAAAAGAACTTCCAAGTAAAAATACCAACTTTCTATCAAAAATGAAAAACCTTCACATTTGAAGGAAAATTTGCCTACAGTGTGAATCCCAAAATAATTTTCAGATTGTGTCCCCAAGAAAAACTGTTATGTATGTATATGATGGTCTAAACCGGCAATGACCCAGATCACAGCACAAAAATTGGTGGTTTTTTGAGTATTACCTTACACTACAAGAACTTAATTCTCCTCATAGTTGTATATGTACAACTCAATATAACAAGATGGTGCATGTAGACACCCAAGGACAGAGTCTGGTACAAAATATTTTGAAAGGAGAGAAACACACTGGACCAAAAAAGCCTCCACATTTATAAGTGAAGCAAGGAATAAACCCAGCTGTATGCATAACCACATAAAAACATTATGCATTAATGTCCCTAATCTCAGTAAGAATATTAGGAATATTGTCATAACGGAAAAGCTACAGGGCATCCGGGAGTGAATGACCCACATAATATTATTAAAACCAGTTCTAAATAAGCCACTGGAAAGGAAAAAAAAAGAAGGAGGTTTTTAAAAGGTATAATACTCTCAATATGCAAACTTGCAGCCACAAGTTAAGCTCAAAAGATTTACCTTCTTGGTTTTCAAATTGTTCTGACAACAGATGGTAGCAGCAGCCCACACTGCAAACTGCTTTGACTTCAGGCTTGGCAGCAAAAATACGTAGTGTATTTGCAGCCAGATCTCCACACGTATGTAGACCCACCATCACACAGTCCTAGAAAGAAAAATTTAAAGAGGCAATAATAAAGCATCTCCCTCATCAACTGAAAGAGCATGAATAATAACAAACACCAAACCCCAAATAATCTGGAAATGGTTAGTGAGCTGTAGGGCAAAAATACACAACTCCACGAAGACTCCTGCTGTTCTGTCCTAGAATTTTTCAATATTCATAAAAGGTCTTCAGTGCTAAAAAAACATGGTGAAAACCAACCATGAGACACGAGAGGTTCAAGACTATGAACAACAGCTGCATGGAAAGGAACATCTACATGTTGACTGGACACAGGCCATTTTCTCTTGTCTTTCTTAGCTGTCCAGTTCTTGTTATTAGTACCACTGCTACTTCTTTTTCTTACTTAAGATTTACTGCTGTAAATCTGGATGGACATATCAATGGAATTTCTGCATCTTTAATTTGCTGAAATCAAAACTACTTCCTAAATACAGATGGAAGGTGAAGAGCAGGCTTTGTTATTTGCAAAACTGTAGTACTGGCACAGTTTCTCAGTATGCCTGCTCCTATTCAACAAATGGCCATTTTGTTCCAAGGTACAAAGGAAGAACTTCAGCTTCAGATGCTCTGTTCTTCTGTCCATTCTATTTCCTGCTTTCTTTTTTCTACAATTTCCCTTTTCCCTCCATTTCTCCACCAAAATTTTCCCTCTTCTTACCATTCATAACAAGGTATTTCCCTTCTGGCATTATTAGTTGGAATCTGCATGGTAAACATGGTGTTGCTTTGAATTTCAGCCATATTTATTAATCACAGAATTACAGAATCGTGGAACGGTTTGGGTTGGAAGGGACCTTAAAGACCATGAAGTTTCAATCCCCTGCCACGGGGAGGAACACCTTCCAGTGGATCAGGTTGCTCAAAGCCCCATCTCATCTGGCCTTGAACATTTCCAAGGACGGGGCATCCACAGCTTCTCAAAGTAACCTGTTCCAGTGTCTCGCCACGCTACAGTAAAGAATTTCTTCCTAATACCAAATCTGAACCTACCCTCCCTCATCTTAAGGCCATTCCCCCTTGTCCTATCACTCCATACTCTTGTAAAAATTCCCTCTCCAGTCTTCTTGTAGGTCCCCTTTAGGTATAGGAAGGCGCTATAATGTCTCCCCAGAGCCTTCTCTTCTCCAGGTTATCAATATGAAATTAGCCCAGGGTCACTCACTTGGGATACCTGTCTATAATCATTCTAATTTTATCTGATTTTCTCACGCATCTGTATTACATAGTACATACATGTGCAAAACAGTAAAACCTCCCCTTTACTCTTTCATCATAAAGAAAGGCAGTATTATAGGATTTCTTCTACCTTTACATCATACATATTACATGCTAAGTGGATACAAATGTTAAGGCATATGCTTCATCAACAAACCCTGCTGCTCAGGGTGTCTTTTGCATACAGACATGAGCCTGCTCCACACATTCTCAGATACTCAGTAGCATTTATTTGCCCAGGTTACAGGACCATCAGCACAAACCTATGGTCCTGAATCAGAGATGAATTACAATTTGGAATATAGTAGTTTGGTTACTACTGCACATAGGCATGTTTTTATCATTCCATAAAAGACAGAATGCACCTAAATCAATCAATGTACATTAGTTAGTTCAGGCATAGGAACTAAGGAACTAAACATACAACCACAGAGCTTCCAGACTTGTATCACTGTCTTTGGGCAGCTGAGTTTTGGCTTGTTTGTGTAGACACAAACCCTGCCAGCTAGTAAATTACTAAATTAAATTACTCTGGAAAGTCAAAATGAAAACGCTGTTTACAAACTCTTCATCTTGAGTACTATACACAATAAATTCTCCTATGACTTCCCAGTTTGACTGAAATTAGAAAAATCTTTTTCAGTCAGTGATAGCTGACTTAAAAATTAGAAAATTCAGGAAAATTGAATATATATTCATATACTTGATAAATATAACCCCTTACATAATAGATTTATTTTATCTATAATGACAGTTGTAAAATAATTAAATGTGCTAATATATATGCTGTTAATTTTGACAGCTGATTATTATCTCATAAATTCTAAAAGCTGCTTCAAAATAGTCCCAACACATACATTAAAATAGAAAAACAACCTGTATTTGCTAGACGTACTTCTGCTACCTGGCTGAAAACCATTATTGTGCCAGAATATTTGTTTACACCACAGAGAGCACCCTGTGTACACCCAGCAAATATTATGTACATATGAAAATGGCAATATAGACAATGTACAATCTAAATATAGTAAATATGTAAAGTAAAATAACCTCCAGATCTGTTACGATGTCACTGAGTTCTGTTTCTGCAGTGATGCAAGAGGTTAAGGGTAAATAGAGGTTCGATTCACTCGACTTTGTTGCTTTAGTCTTGAGAGATGTCTTTTTTCTTTGCACTTTTTCCTCTTCACAGAGTTCCCCCCAGTTACGACGAGATGAAGAAAAAACTTCTACAGCATCAGCAGGTAGAACATTTAGAATAGCAAGAACCTCTTCAGAAAGTTTGCCCTCATGAGATTTTGTCTGAGGCATCAAATCAGCTTCAGTTTGTGTCCTGGTTTCAAATGTACCCATTTCTGTGAAACCACAAGAAGGAACTAAATCTTGCATAATCACTTGGTCCCGACTTTGAAGACTTTTGGCATTATTTAAGAGTACTTCATTGATCGTTTTAGATTTCATTTCACTTTCCACTGGCCTGTCATTTGTCTTTTCCAAACTCTGGGTTTTGAGGTTTGCTCTTCCTCGACTCTGATATGCTCTCCAGTGTTTCTTCAGTTTTCTGTTCCTTTCATGAGCACCATCTGTGTTGGAGTTGGAGGAGTCAATTCCATAAACTTTTAAGTTGTATTGCATGGACAAAAATGAACTCAGGTAGCCTTTTCCAGAACCTATATCAATCACCTAGATAATGGAGGGGGGAAATAAAAAAGAAAAAAAAATTTGCTATAATTATGAGCAACAAGGCACACTCCATATGCAAAATAATTTCCTAAAAAATTAAGCAGGGATTGAATAGCTACATTATCAGTACCATCCTTCCCAACTCACTTAGCTCTTTTGCCTTGTTGGTCCACCTCCTGACTTTAAAACACAGAATTAAATCTTAACTGATTTGCTCTAGAAAAAAGACATTGCAATGCTCACGCAATGTACATCCTGACTCTTCTGAGAAAGATTCTCAGTATATTTTTTGACACAAAATTTCCTTCTGCTAAAGAAAATAAGCACAAACCACCAGGAACTCCATCTGCCTTTGCTAAACTAGATCAGGATATACAGTCAGCAAATCAACCGCTCGCAGTATTCAGATTTAGGCACCTAATTCCTATACCGAGGAGCCTACTACCACTAAGTGTACAGGAAAAGAGCATCTTCAGATTCCGTGCTTGTTAAATTAGTTTTTAATTATTTCTGTGAAAAGCAGCATTCGGACACAAGAGACAGCTAGTGAATTATTCCTAACTCCTAAGTGTGACCTCTAGTGGCTGTAGATACAAGCTGCAGTTTGGGGAAAGTTTAGTTGTTTCCAGGTAAAAAGAAAACAGTAATACATTGTTAAATTAGTACTGGGAGAACAGTTTTTAAACAAAAGGAAAAATTGACTAATAATAAGCAGACAATGATCTTGTACTAAAAAAATAGACTGCATTACATTATTCCCTGCTCTACCTTCCCTTGATTACACAGGGAAAGGTAATCAGCAATCTGTAGCATATCTGTCAAGCATGAACCTTTAAAATGAAAATTCCATGATATAATAAAATCCAAAGGTCTTGTCCACAGTGAGCAGGGTACTATGTTTAAACACAGTTTCTGGCACAGTGCAATCAAGAACTTTGTCTCCAGAAGCATTCCAACATTTCCTAGCACCAAATCACAAATGTAATGGATGCTGATGCAGAATTATATCATCCTTACATTACACATTGCAAGTCTTGCTGCACATGCTGCAATTTCCAAGGAAAACTTTGACAAATACATTAAAGAAAAGAAATGTGCACTTAAGCAAAGAGGAATCAACACTGGCTTCTTTTCAGAGTTTAATCAAGTATTTCTTTAAAAAATAAAGTTCCACTTGTATGATAGGAACAGTGCTTAAAGGGGGTAGTAAACAACTGAAAAAAACCCCTTTAGTTATTTTGCTTTAATGTTTTAATTCAAATCATTAAACTAGAAGTGATTACAGTTGTATTAAAATTTTTGCTTTTATTCTTATTTTACTATTTATTATACTACACCATAAAATATCAACAGAGAGCAATATTCTCTACCACCCGTGACACATCATGGCTATGGAGGTGAGATGGAGGGCATTTTTCAAGCTGTCAGTGATCTGTAATATCGGAAAGAAAAACCCTGAGGACGCGTGCTGTTGTAAAATGTGTTTTCATGGCTCCAGATTTTTTAATTAAATGCCGCATATATTTTGTTTTGTGAGAAGGATAGAAATAAATCAATAAGGAAAAACTCTCCTAAAACTTTATAATTGCTGTATTCATTTTAAGTTGAAAGGAAACCAAAACAAAAGAATTTGCTTTTTAAAGGGTGAGAAGGAAGCTTTTCTTTTTTTCTCAAGGTAAAGGAAAGCTCTTTTCATATATTAGGGATTTGTAACTCTGCACAAATAAATGTTGCTATGGTGTATGACTAAAATGGAAAAAGTTAATATAGAGCAGTAGGCATTTCATATCCAGTGATATACTGAAATATTTTTCATTAAATGTTACAATTTTTTCAAAAAATAATCCTATGTAAAAAGATACTCCAAGCCATCTGATAAAAGTGCATTATGCCTGCATGAAATTGCAGCATATTGACATATTGACATTATACTTAATAATGACTGGTTTGAGATTTTATTAGTAACCAGCTACATTGAAACTCCAGTTATTAAGATGGCTTTACTCTTTTACTTTCTGAACACGGGTTTTTCTTTCCTTTCCTTCCTGAATCTCACAGGAACTATTTAAATCTAAATGAAAATGCTATATGAAACACCATCTTACAGCAAATGCAGAGAACATTTAATATTGCATTATAAGCAAAGTATACTCTCCTTCAGCTTTTTCAGCACATGAAAGTCTTCAATACTTGAACAACTAATACTTGCCTGAAACAAAAGGTCGGTAAGTCAAAAAACATGCTTATGATAGAATAAAAGACTTTGACAAATCTGCTGCTACTCTATTTCTGTTCTTTACAGAGCACATCCACTTTGGGAGGGCACCCACACCTGTCACTGCAGCTGGCCCTTAAAGAGCTGCTGGAGAGACTGCCTTCCATTGCTGTAAGCAATCGCAGATGCTCACACATTGATTGTGTCTCATCCAGTAATATTTGGCCTTAATTGCAGCTCTCTATTTACTTGGCAATTCCAGTTATAAGAAGACTCCCTAAAACTTTGCCTTTGTCAGTCATACTTCACAAAACAGATGGTCGGGACTGAGAATTTTGATCTCTGTTTCCAAGGATGCCACAGGCCTGACCCAAACCTATCAAGAGTACTGTATCATTTACTTATCTAAATTAAACTCAATCTGAGCCAAATAACCTCCTAACCAAAGTTCAGCTTTAGCAATTCAGAGCTGAATCCAAGTTTTGGGGCCTTCCCTATGGTGGTAGCAACAGCAACTCAGGATGCTACAGGTACATTAATTTTAAACTCAGACATATTTACCTAGGAAAAAAATGCTCAGAGAAAATATACTCAGCATAAAATCTGGGCAGATACCTTATTAATCTTTGGTTTTAAACAAATATAGTTTGTTCTTTACAAATCTTTGTGGAAATTAATATTAGCCTGAAGGAAATTAGTCTCCATTTACACTTATGGCTCCTTGCACAGAAAGCAAGTGCAGCTCAGATGTAGAAAGGAATAAAATGTAGTGTCCAGAGCCATTAGCCATCTCTAGTTTAAAGCAGGGATGAAGATACATTGGCCAGTTACTAGCATTATAGAGGCTAAAATGAATAAATGAACTCAGCTTACCCAGATAGTGAAAAATTTAGCCTTACCACAACACAGGTCTAAGGTATGGAATCTAACAGAAAGTTTAACACGGTAAAAATGTATAAGAAACCTATATGCATGTAAACTGAGGAAACAGTACTGGTGTACTTTTGTCTAATAGAATGTGAAATACACTACTCAAAAAAGTCAAGTACTGTTGGGATGCTTGTGTTTTGTCAACAGATCCATAAGTAAAACTCTGCGAAGTTTTAATGAAACAGCAATGTAGTGCACTGTGTAATCATAATTACATGTTAAAAAAAAAAAAAATTAAGTTACAATCAAATTTGAGAAAGGAATCCTGCAATTCTTTACCATCCAAGGAAGAACTTGCCTTCTGATGTATGAAATGGCCAGCTTATACAGTAATTGCTGGGTGATAATGGTGTTGGGTGTCCAGTTGTCATTGGTGTTTCACGAAATGTATTTCATACATACTCTGCTACACAAATCTCTGCTTAACTTCGTCTCTCTTCCAACTAAAAGGGTCATAACTAAATTCCTAATTGACAGATCTCAATTCATGTTAAATAAAGCTGAACAGTATTAAACAATAGAAAATAATTTAAATCTTGTGCCAGAATAAGATGACCTTTCCAAATCTCTCAAGATACTCTGCTTTGGTATCTGTGTGGCACTCTCGTGTGCCTGACATAAGGCAGCTCTCCTACTGATGCTTACGGAAAATTGCCAGCAATATCATACTGATAAACAAGGCAGTACTTGTCCATAGCAAAAAGCAGTACAGTTTTTAGCTGCTCAACATAGAGAGGATGATCAGAATTTCTTAAAATTACTCATGAGTGATTATGAGCCACTTGAAAGGCAGCGCCTTTGGAACTACACATTTGTGAACAAAATTGTCTTTCAGCTTGGCCCTAACGGCTCTTCTTCAGCTACAATTATGTACAGGAAAAATAAAACCAGCAGTGACAGAACATCAAAATGATGTATTTGCATACAATAAAGAGAATAATTCGGAAGGTACCTGGTAACATACAGTAAGAAATGCTTTCATACCTGCTTTATACCACAATAATTCACTATGTTGTCTACCAGCTCTGACATCACCTGCACTTCATGTGATTTCTTATTATTCATAAACTCATCTGCTTTGATACCTGTAACAGATTAAGAAAATAAATACACGTTAACACAACCTATAATAATAAAGACTTGTGACCAATCAGGAAGAAAATCCCAGCTAACATATGCTACAGTGTTTATATTTTCAGGATAGTAATTTTAAATTAAAAACTTACTAAATTATTACAAGATTAAACTTCTGAATTATGGATGAATTAGTAAAATTCTACACACTGCAAAACTCAGGGTTTTTTTAAGATGTAGCATATCTAACACCTGACCAGATATTAGACAATAGCTACTACTATAAAATTGTGCTATTTTTCCCTGTCCCTTAAAAAATATTTATTTTTGTCTCATTTACCACATTTACCTTGACATAAATGAAATATAAGGGCAGGGACAATTAATAATCACATAGTACAGCTTGTTAATGCTGCGAATTTGCTTACAATATCAAGTAGGAGATATCACTAATAAAAGTTATGAGTGATGCTGGGAAAAGTCAAAGGAAGATGAACCTTCCTTTTCTTTATTTAGCCTATGGGTGGATTATAGAATTATTATGCCTTTATAGTAGAAAATCACTCATTTCAGTGTTGCTGGAGAACGTGTTAACGAGATGGAGTCAATATTTATCATGGGTTTACTGCTTGTGGACAACACCAAGCACCCACTTGCTAATCTCTACACCACCCAGCTAAAGTAGGAGCTCAGAAGTCACTCCCTCGGAAGAAACCCACATATTTCTCTCAGGGGACTAATGCTACAGTACACTTGGATATAGTTAAATTGATGGAAATTTTTCTGAGTGATAGTAGAAGAAACTGGATCATTACTGATGAGCATGCACATAGAAAACAGGACTTTTCTACATGACTAGGTGGATTAATATACTTTTCCATTCTCTGCTTTTTGCACAGTATGTGTTCATCTGTCCAGAAACTGATCATTAGGCAAAAACTACGTTCATTCCTTGATCAGATCATGCTGGGAACAGAGCCAAGTGTGTTACTTTTTTAAAAGAGAGTGGGGAATTGAACTGAGCTCATAAGAAACCCAGTGTTTTCTCTATTTTTCCCAAAGCCCACAGGATCTCTCTATTTCTTAAACATCTGGGGTTTTTATAATAAACTGTTATGACAGTACTTAAAATCTAATATAGACTCTATGAACTGACAAAAGAAAAAATAGACTAAAAGACTTAAACAAAAAAAAAAGCAGAAACAAGTGTTTGTCATTTCACTGAAGATTCTCCTGAACTTTAAAATTGTGAAGACCTACACAGCGTCCTAAAAAGCTTTTAATTTGTAAGCATATCAAATTAAAGAAAAACAGACAGGAAAAAATCTAAAAAGAAAAAAGGTCTCTCTCTCTGTTTATATTTGAACATTTTTGTGTCTGGACAGGCTCATCAGAAGAAGAAGTAGAATCGAAACAGGAAGAAACAGACATTTAACTTCTTGACAGAAATAAAAGTTGTTTGACTGGTCTCCAAAGTAGAACTGTCACTTTGACCGATGATCACATATTGCACCTTTACTCTTTTCTATATTATGAACTCAAAAGACTGAATGGGGTAATGCTAGTATTATTTCAGAGAGTACTTAATCCAAATTAAGTATTTCAATAATGGTAGAAACCCAGAAACATGATCCAACTTATATAAGCTGCGGTTCCAGATGAAAAAAGCATAATTTGTTGATACCTACATATATAGATTATTTATCATCTTAGCTAAAGTTTGTTAAACATTGTTCAACTTCTTTTCCTGCTTTCTGCAGGATGAACACACTATTTAGATATCAGCTTGGGGAAAATGATACTGTTTGCAGAAAATTATGGATTTTTAAATAAATTTTACTGTTGTTGCATTTTCTGGAAAATTCTGATAGATTTCTACATTATTCTGAAAAACAAGCAGACATATTACAAACTAATACAAAAATATATCTGGGGACTGTTTTATATTGCCCAGATAATTGAAAATTTGAATTAAAAAAAGTATACTAGTTTTACACAAACTGGGTAAATTCCTTCTGCTATCATAAAATTACTTCCTTGAAGCTTAAGGTTAGTAGTTTTAGTTGGTACTGAAATGTTGCTCATCTCCACTGTTAACCCCTAGCACGGGTACCTGTAGAGAGAGTATTCTTAATCCAACCTTCACTTCCTATATCAGATATGAACCCTCTAACAAAACAAGTTTTCCCTGCTGGCTTCCTCCCCTTGGGCCGGGCTCTCCTGGACCCCGTGTGCTCAGTGCGAGCAACCTGATGGTGCAGTCAGGACCATGGTGATTCCCATTAGGAAGCAATGGGGAACACCCTTTAGACTCAGAACTCCATTCTGAGTAGTTGTGTCCACAACATGCTTAAAATGTTCATGCTTACCAATTATTCCAAGGAAGAACAGCAATATATCTATATTAAGCTTGTGAAGAAGTTAGAGAACTATGTAAGTATGCAAACTGTGGGAATAGGCTCAAAAGTCCGTTTGTCTTAGAACAAGAAAACATATTAAAAACATCTGAAACATAAATGGAATTATCCTGAATATAAGCATGGCCATCATAAAGTTGCCAATTTTCTCAAACTTACATTTCTCTTGACTTGCACGCTTTAGTGTGTCAGGAAAAAACCATATCTTCTAAAATGCAGAATTAAATCCCAAATACCTAAAATAGCTTAAAGTTAAAAGATCACAACTTCCATTTGGCAACTTGCACGTTATGAATCCATAACTTGGTATTTTGCTTCTGCCAAATGAGTACCAAGAACTTCAATTAAGTTAACTTAACTGATACTTACTGCCAATTCAGCACAAAGGTTTTGAATTATAATTCTATTGTATACATTTGGAACATGTTTTATTTTTCCTATGAATTACAACTTAGAAGTACTGCAAAAGCAGAAGTCCCAGTCCCAGTTACCCAACCAAGCACCACTCCTGCAACAGAGAACAAAATATTCAGCAATTATTTCTGATGCTCCATTTTGCATGACAAGAAGATGAAAGAATCCTTCAAGTTTTGCTAAGAAAGTTGATCCAGGTATGAACTTAAGTATAAGGAAGAACTAAAGAATTACAAAAAATTAAGAAGAACATGGGGAATCAGATCATAATAAAAATGAAAACAACTAAAAAGCAAGTGGGGAAAAAAAAAGCAGCATACAGTTATCGAACTAGAAACACGGACTTCATATGAACTGAGAGCATAAGGAAAGAAGCCAGAAAGTAAGACAAATGCACAACAAATCATTCAGACTATCTTAGCTATGGCATTCTAGTACTTCCATGGAGCTAATAACGGAAAATGGCAAAATTGGAAAGAGATCACTGTGGAAAATGGGAGAGATGCACAGCATTTATATAATAGTGCTATCACTTAGGATAAGACACGTTAAGAGTTTTAACATATTACAGAGATAAAACACACTCGAAGGCAAAGGCAGAGAGCTGCTCAATCTGTCTCTTAAAAACTAATGAGAAATCTTGAAGACAGTGACAAGTCTAGAGACTGAGGACTCCATGAATAGCACATTTGTGTAAAAATTACAGCAGTCCAAGTAAGGATAAATGACAGGTTATCATCTGATTCAGAAAAAATAATCAGGGTAAGACTCCCAGTGTCCAGCTTGATGCCAACTTGAGAGTGTTTTAATTCAATCTTTTTAACTACAGAAAATTAAATTAGTCTAGTTTTATCACATTTAATTGGTATTAGTCCAAAACATATACAATTAAGAAAATCTTTTTTCTTTTAAAACATCATTTTTCATATTTTAGGGTGATACTTTTAAAAAAAGTGAGAGTAGCAACTATGATTCTTGCTACTCAGGGAGAAGACAAACAAAAGGAATTAACAAGGTATCTCAAATAGTGATGTGCCCACTTCCTGCCCCATCCCCTTTAAAACTGAATCTCAGGATGGATCTAGATACTGAAGGCTCAAATTTTAGCAAGAGAATTCATTTTCTAAATAAAGGCAATGAAAAAACTATCTAGGAACAAATGAAAATGGAAGTGAGAAGCATGTAGGGAGAAAAATCCAAACAACAAACCACACTTAAAAAACACGACTTGCAGGACTATAGAGAATAAATAAACATTAAAATACAAACATAAATATACCTGTTGCTCCTTGGCTGTTTCCTTTCAATGCTTCAAGTACATCTTCTAATGGGGTACACACTCCAAGGTTGGACAAAGAATAATACTTAGCAGCCAGGGCAAACAAATGTACATCAATAAGCTTCTCTGAGTTTTCACAAAATGCACTGGATAACGTGTCATCATCTGCAAATAAAAGAAAAGGAAACAGTGCTTAACAGCTCTCTAGTAGTGCTGACAGAGAACTACAGGTAATTCTTAGTATACTGGGCATTTATCTTGCTTCCATAAGTGGTAAAACTCATTAATTTTCTCCATCTGTATTCATCCTTCAGAACTGAGGTCAAATTTTACTCTTAGCTGAACTAGTGTAAATGTGGAAAAATCTATTGTTTTAGTAGAGCTACTTTAGTATAATTGACAAGCTAATTCAGTCAACATTATCACTTCTTTTGTTTACAAACTTGCTCATTATACGTTTCCTAGTCAGCCCCATCTGCCAGTATATGCTACTAGATTTTTTTAAAGCAATGCAGCTGTTTAATATATGAAGTGCTTTGATTTACAGTCACTCTATTCATGTACTTTCCAAGCTGCTTTGTAATGGGTGAATCTACTGGGAGAGTTAAATTAATTTTATTTCCAATCAGATGTGGGCCAAAGTTAGATTCCAATGTGTATTTTGTTAGATTCATGATGAAGTACTTCGGTTTGGTATTACTCAGCCCTTAGGTTCAAAAACGTACATTTATTTTTAAGTGAAACGTATTAGTATGATTAATTTATTAATTCTGAGATTGTTTTGTACTGTCTAATTCCTCCTTATTTTAATTAAAACTATTTGTGAATTCTAGATAGTTTTGCTAATATTTTTTATATATTTGTAATTATTTAAAATATCTAAAAGGTAACCAGTCCAGCAAACAAACTTTTATGAAGATTTGGAAATTTCCTGCTTTGTCTTTTGTGTCATGGGTAGATGTCGAGCAACTTTCCTAGCACAGCAGCTTTCCTGAATCTGGCATGACAACAGATACAGCTGTTTGTATTGACCTCAGCTCTAATGCTCTTAATTGTCTTGCATATATTACAATTCACTGAAAACATTCCCAACAATGTCGACATGTTAATTTTCATGGTATGACGCTACAAAGGCATGAGTGAAGCAAACAAATTTTGGATCTAAGGAAGAATAAATACTGTCTAAGCTATAACCAGAATTAACATACTTTCCGTGTCTGCATGGCACTTCTTAGTCTACTTCTCTCCACTACAAAATCAAAAAAGAAAGCCACCTTCCTCTCTAAATGACTGCCTTATTTGAACCTCTGAACACCCAGTAAATTTTAGTTAGTGAACCCTTCATGAAGCATAAGGGTCTAACAGGATATTAGAGACCAGAAATAAAGAATGCAGTTCTTTAGGCAGAAGGGGCAATTTTGATTTCTAATGTCTCTTCTCTAAAATATATTACAGAAAGACAATAAATTAGATTGTGTGCATTTTGAAATGACTGAAGAAAAATAAATTTGGTTTCCGACAATACTTTCAAATCAAGCACATAATGGAAGAGACGGGCGCAATGGGATAAGACAGTCAAACACTTCTGACCAATGGACAGAACTGTTTTTTGGTTTTCTTTTTTAAAAAAAAAGTTTCAACAGAAGTAAATATCTACACAAAGGAGTATTTTTGCTTTCTGCTGGGTAAGTGTTATGCAAGGAGCTCCTACATGAAATTATCACAGCCTGAGTTATTGCTGAAGAAGAAAATGTCAGTTTATTTTTAAGGGAGGTTCACTCATTTGACTTATTTTAGACTTTCTGGGGATGAACAGTGTTCCAGAAAATTCATAGACATTCACAAATTGCATTAGTCTGAATAAGTAAAAAATGCATAGAAATCTCTAGGTCAGATGCAATGCAAAGAAATCCTTAATCTGCCAAGAAAGAGAACAAGGTTTAAAAGACTCATCAAGCAATAAATTCTATGTCAACAATTACTGAGAAAGCAATAGACATGAGAAATTAAGTCAAAAGGTGCAGAGCCATTCAGCAGTTTTGCCAGGTGAAGGAGAAATATAATTTTCTTGATGAGAAGTGGGTGTTCCATTTTGTTTCATGCACATTATGACCACCTCGAATTGGTCTAGCATTTAGTATAACACACTGGAGAAAAGTTTGGCACGTTCTACTATACATTTATGTTGCTCTTTATCTCCTTTTTTTTATTTCCTCAGTAACCAGTATGGTCACATCAGCCCTCCAATGTACGGTACAGATATATATACGGTACAGGTGCTGGCAAAGGTTTGTTTCAAAGCCTCAGATTTGCTTAATGTCTCAACCCAGAATGGCATCCCAGTCCCAACAGAAGTTTCTACAATATATAGGTCATTCTACATTGTAGAATGACCTATATATGCTAGGTCATCATATATATCCCTTCACCTGGAAAAGTCATTCTGAGCAGACAAAAGATCATTAAAAAATGGGCACAAATATGCACATAAAGATGACATACCTGTACAAGCTACCACAATTAAATATTGAGTTTAGGTAATTACATCCATACTGTACTAAAGCTATACCTGAGTGAAAGCTAGGGCTATCTCACCAATTTCTACTGCAAGGTTTACAGTCTCCTTTCTTCAGACTGGATCAACATTAACTCCTTGGGTACCATGACGGCCGTGTCCTTAACATCTACCAAAAGACTAAATGTAAGAATGACATTGACCTAAAACACCACTTTTACAACTACAGACATCATGCAAAACTCAGCAAAACCTGCATCTCTCCCGTCCTCTGTAAAGAATACAGGTTATATACCTCATTGGCAACTTTCAGCCAGCAATCATTGTGGAAATAAACATCATGTGAATTACATATACAAATTTGTTACAGCACAAAAAGAAAAACACTACCTTGACCCCAGTATAGAAAACCATTAAACCAATAACCTTGAAGAAATTTACCCTCATTTTTCCCATCTGAATTTCAGATAGCTCATCAAAATCAACAGCAGAGGCAAATATTCTGCAGACTAGAGTTCATGATATTTAGCAACCCAATCTTCCTTTCACCTTACTTCCTGCTGATTCCACTATATCACACAAATAAAACTTACCCCAAAACTTAATAACTTTCCTAGGTTAAAGTCTGATTATTGAAATTGGGAGTTTTCTGCTTCTTTTGCCAGAACTCGTGAAAAACTTATAAATCCACTACTTGCTTGCTTTCACTTTTTCAACAGCTGACATAAAATATATTTACTGTCCTTACAAACCTCACTCAGCTGAAATTAAATGCAGCAATACCCATGTTCTATGACTTCCTTGAACTTGGTTATCTGGTGGAAGAACATGAACAGAACTATAAGGATCTCATACAAGATCATTAATGTATTACCTGTAATAATACTCCTACTAAAGTTAAATTGTTGTCCCAGCTTGCCAACTAAAAGAAAAAAATCCCAACCATATTAAGGTATCTGAAGCCTAACTCCAAGCTACAGAATGGCAGCTGTCGAACTACGCATTATTTATGAATATTAAAAACAAAAGTTTTCCTGAAACGTTTCCACACTGGATGCTCAAAAGAGGAAATCTCGTGTGTCTTTTAACCAGTCAATCTGTATATTTGCAAACAAATCTTCAGAGGAAAGAAAAATATGGCCAAAAATTGGAATTACAGTACAAACAGTAACTTACAGTAAAATATGAAAATACTTAAACACACATTTGTCTGTGCCTGTGTCCAATTTACAGCAATGACGCGATAAACAAAATGCAATATGGCAAATGTCAGCTTTTTGATGTATAGAAATATAAACCAGTTTTCTGAATCTAAAAAGAGACCATTAATTTTCCTGCAGGGTACAACTCAAAACAAGGATTCCATCCTTTACATGGTCATTATGATGAAATGTCATCTTATGAGTGTTTGAAAATACTCTTTGAAATTGATTTACAGAACATGTGATTTAATGTTCTGTAACATGATTATCTTTTTGCATATAATACTGTACCAGGAATTGCAATTTCTTGCTTGCTAGCTTCTAAAACTACAATTCAGCATATGTTTGTCAAAATCCCTGCAGTAACATAAAACATGGGCCAGAATAACAGTTTTGTGCCAATCTGCAATGATGTAACTTTTTAGTTTGCAGAGCTGTGTGAGTATGAACTGACAACTTCACATTTTCAGACCAATTCTGTCAAATATAGCTTATGTTTCCCTATAATTTAACTTGGGATCCCTATTAGAACAGATCCTTGAAAACTTTTCATAATAGTTTGGAGATTGCAAATGTATAAACATAAAACTTCTCAAACTCTTAAGGAGCAAAGGTTTTACCGTGTGAAAAAAAATTTAATTTACACCTATTTTGAGTAAGGTATTTGGGGGTGATGACCACAAATTCATTTGAGTATGCAAAATAAACCTATCCTTACAGCCACACTCCAAAAAATGCAGCTCTCTGGATTGTAGCATGTTACAAGGGCCTTTTAATACCCTTTTCAAGGTAAATATAAATAACTAAAATTTAGATATCTGATAATTTTGAACATGGAAGAGTAATTTATGTTTATGTTGGGTTTTGAAATCTCTGATGGTTGGTTTCTGATCTCTAACGTTATTGAGTCACACTAGTGCACTCAAACTATGACACCAAGTTTCTCGATCTTAATTTTAATACAAATATAAGTAATGTTTGCAGGTATCTTCACTGAGAAACTCATATTCTACTATTAAGTCTTTTCACCTTCTGACTGGATGGACAGATACCATGCAGTCAAATGAGTAAGGCATGAACCACCAAATCAGCAAGAACATGCCCGTTCCATTACAGTGCCTTCTGTTAATAGGATATTATAATTTTAAAGTTAGAAAAAGGAGCAATTCTTTTTTTTTTTTAATTAGCAGAAATAATTCCTGCAGGAAACACAGAAAAAAATTCTGTATTTTAGCCACAGCATGAAGGCTTCATATCCTTCTAAAAGGTGTGCTTCATTTTAGCCATAAACTGCCTCTTTTGTTTCAGTAATTTCTGTAACATCCATTTTGAATATAGATCATTATTTTTTATCTGATTTTAAAACCTCTAAAGCAATACTCTGCCTTTCTGGTTCTCATTCTACTCTACAGGCCACCACATCAGAGTTTGAATAATTTCATGGGCTTTTCCATAGAAACGGGTAAGGTCAGAGTAATTTTCAGTTAGTGTTCTCTTTTTGATGATTTCATCTAATAATTAGTTTTGTTCCAGCCTCTATTTACATTCAATTTTATGTTCTGTCTCTGAGTCAGTTCTGACTCTGACATTACCTGTCAAGAACATTAAATGTGTTCTTGCTCCTTCCCAATACTTGCTTGCTGACCGGACCACTGCCTTGTTTCCATCTGGCCCTTGAAGGTAATTTATAATCCAGTGTCTTTTTCATGCACAAATAAACTCTGTGGGTTTTCTTCCCAGATACCTCAACCCTTTAAAAATGAGGCTTACAGTTAATATTTTGAGAGGTCGCTAGATCCAACAGTGAAATGCTGCAAGTGATGTAGCAATTCACAGTTCTTCAATCTCCTTCCAAGTCCAAATCATTATCTTAGCCTGTCTTCTATGCCAAAAAGTACGCAGCTCCACATGCTACTTTCTGTGGACCCTTCTAGTATGCTCCACATGCTTTCCTGTCTCACGTGCCATTAACACAGCGTTTCAGTGCTAATGCAATGTGACAGCTATCTACACTCCATAAGCTTTGGCACAAAGCAGGTTTTTCTCCGCTAAGTGCTTTGTCAGAGATTTTACCTTGGTTTTGAAACTGATCTCTTTGCTTGGGCTCAGTCCCCCCAAATACCACAGTTTTCAGATCCTTTATCCTCATTTCTGTGCTCTGCCTGAAAGACTATTACTGGTATGTTTCCCTTCTACTCGGACTGCAATAAATTCAGTAACACAATTTCATAGCTGGCTTCCTCTTGAGTTACGTGAAAATTACTAAAAATACGAAGTGCCTCTTAAATAGATCTTGTCTGAAACAAAACAGCTGTCTTCCTCTGCCAGACACTCATTATTGCAGATATGTAGGAAAGCAGTGTTTAAGCCTTTTCCAGCTGTCCTCCGCATCTCCAGTTTCAACATCTGACTGTTCCACCTTTCCACTCATGCGGAGGTTTTCTGTTTGCTTTGGGGTTTTTGGGTTTTCTGCGTTTTGTTTTTTGTTTTTTTTTTTAATTTTACTTCTATTCTTCAGAAATTAGTCAGAGTGAATGAGTCTGACAGTTTAGAGTTTCGTTTCGTTTCTAAATGAACGGAATGAAATTGACAGAATGAGACCACAGTCACAACTGCCACTACTGCGACACTTTCGCAGTGCAATTCCCCCCACGACTGCGCTTCCTCCGGACGGCGCCGGGTCCAGACACCCCCCGTTTCCCAGGAAGAGCGGAGCGCAGCCGACGCCCCGCGCGCTCCCGCCCGGACTCACCGCACGGCGCCGCCGCGCTGTCGGAGGCCCCCGCCAGGGGGCGCGCGAGCGGCCCGGCCGCGCGCAGCGCCTCGAGCACGGTGTCGGGGGGCGGCACCACGAGGCGCTCCCAGAGCCCGCGCGTGAAGAACTCCACGGTGTGCGCGCGGCACAGCGGCAGCGCGCGCCGCACGAACCGCGCCGCGCGCCGCAGTGCGCGCGCCGCCGCCGCCGCGGGCAGCTGGGGCGGGAGCGCGCGCGCCGGCCGCGACATGGCCCTCCGCGCGGCCCGGCGGGGCGGTGGCGCAGCTCCGTGACGTCGTCGGGGTGCGCCGCGACGGCAGCGCGATGGCGGCGGCCCGGCGGGGCGGGCCCGGAGCGGCGGCGGCCACGGCGGGCGCGGGTGCCCCAGCACCCGGCCGAAAGCGGCGGTGGAGGCCCGTCCTGTTGCGCAGCTTCGTGGGCAGCGTCCAGGAGGGTGAGTCGGAGCCGAAGACGGTGCCGAAGGTGGCCTTTCGGTGGTGCCGAAGCTGCCGTGGGCCAGCTCCGAGCTGGGCCTTAGCTACGGCCTTAGCGAGGGTTACGCGTGGCGGAGCCGCGGGCCCGGCTTGCCCGCTGCCCGAGGGGTAGTTGAGGCCATCGGCTCGGGGCCGGGGGCTGCGGGGCTGGTGAGGGCGGCCAGTGTGAGCCGGAGCTCCCGGGGCTCGGGAGTGCAGACCTCGTAGAAAGCTATACCCTTAAATATGCTTGAAAACAGGTTCGGACTACTGATAGATGTTTATGCAGATGTAAAAACGAATAGGAAAAAGAGCATCGGCCTCAGCAGCACTTTTCTGAAGTTGCAACTTTGGAGAAAGAATTAAAGAAAAAGTTATGATTAGTTTGACTTCCCTTTAGAAACTGTTTTGTTAGTGAATATTATGAAAGCCAGTAGCTCTTAAGACTAGTGCAATAAAAACATATTAGGAAAAAAGCATGTTTGGCTTAAACTTTGATGAGTTGTTCTATACTGACGGACACTGAAACAACCGTTGTTGTTTCCTTTAAGGCGAAATGATTCTATGATGTAGCGAACCTTTGGAGCTGTAGAAAAGCTCGTTCTGAACATGTATAGAAAGAAAGTAGTAGCAATAAAATACTGTTTAAATGCAAAGATGTAATGAATTATTAATACAGTATAATACAGAGATTTAGTGACTTTTTGCTGTGTCACAGCAGTTGCTGCTGACAGTACTATTATCAGTGTCTTCCTGAGAGTACCTTTAGGAGCTTATTTTGGAATCTATTTTGACATTTCTTACGAAGCTGTCAAAAGTAGGAAAGAAGTGAAATGTTAACACATCTTTTCACTGGATTTGAAAAGCATTGGCAAAGGTGTATAATGTTGAGTAGGCATTAAGGAGCGATGTCTGCAGTCTTCTCTCGGGTTTAGGCAATACTTTTCAGTAATAATTTTCAGCAAGCTTCAACGCAACAGTAGGGAATTATAATTAAAACAGTCATTGTTTTCTTGAATTTATGACTGGTCCTTATTAAAATTGACACACATAGTGGCTTTTTCCATTTTGTAAAGAAAACAGCTTGAGATTGTCCTGACAACAGTTGACTGGTTTAGTACCGTTTGAACACAGGTGTATTTAACTCACTTTTTCTTACGTTTTCAGGACGAGGATTTGCGTTTCGGAGGAAACAAAAGATCGAAAGACAGTACAGGAGATTATTGAGAAAGGGAAGAAAGGTCCACTCCCAACAGGATGATCAGTTTACTGATACCTATCCAGAACACTTGAAACATCTTTACCTTGCAGAGGAAGAAATGCTTAAGAAGCGGAGGCACAGGACACCAGAGGATTCAGTGTTATCAGAACAAAAGCTTAATAAAGCAGAAGAGTAAGTTTTTAAAATGTCTTTAAAAAGAAGCAATTGTTTCAATCATTAAAGAAATACTTTAGATCTTATACTTTACATGGATTTGAGTATGGTGATGTGCTTTACTGAAAATGCCATTAGGTCTTAAATATTTTTCCTGATTGTAAGGAAAATAAATGGCAATGCAAGTAGTTTTGAGACATTGAGACATCATTGCACAGTATTGCCACAAGGTGGAGATAAGAATAAAGCAAAAATTTTTCTTTTTTTTTCCAGAAGAGAGTGGTATTTTAAATGAAATTGTGAGCAAATACATTCTCTTTGTTTTTGATCTGAATCTCCTCGATGCTGATGGCTGCTTTTCACCTTTTTGTAGTGCAAGTGATAGAGTAATCAAAAACTTTGTTAGTGAACAGCCACTAAATATCTGGAAAGGCTTATATTTTTTAAATGTGAAATGTGTTTGCTACCACACTATTTATGTAATGGCTTTGTTGTAAATCAGAAAAAAAAAAATTACAACTAAATAACCCAAAAAGTCCACTCAAAGTAGTGTGACAGTAAATGCCAGACAAATGGCACTGGTTTTCTTCTTCTTTTTGCTTTGGTAAAAGTTACACAGGCAGTCTTTTATATTGCATTCTGGAAGGAACATAATTGCAGTTCCTTATTGCACAACATTAAGGACAATACTGTACCTTTCCAGTATCTAATTTCAGAATGTTAATATGCCATCTCATTCAAGAAGAAACTTTTAGAAAGGGGTTGTTACTACTGTGCTTTTTCACCTTGCCATGTCAGCCTGACTTCTCTAGCAGGCAGTCTGCCAACACTGGCTGTCCTTGCATCTCTGCAGCTGCATCTGTGTGTTGGAACTAGAAAGAGATAATACAGCTCCAAGCTAGTGCATTCAGGTTTTCTAGCTCTGACGAGGTTGCATGATGGGAAAAACTCTTTAGGCACTCTTTAAACTTCATGAAATATCATCCATGTGGAGATCCAGCAGATAAGGTATATGTGTTACTAAAGTTGTGTGCAGTTCAGTCTTTGGTACATTTTGCATTGAAGGAGTTTAGTTTGTTGTGTTTTCATGGTGATTGCTCACTGCATGGTATGGAATGGTGTTGGGTATCAAGTAAGAGTGGTGCAAACAGGTCTACATTCAGTGTAGAAGGATGACTCTTTGAAGTCTGTATTTGCAGTTAACTTCCTTGAGTATGCAAAAAACATTGGAAGACTACACTGTGATTCTGCAGTGGCTGTGGGATATATGGTTATATTTGCTGGATGATAATCAGTGTCTGAAGTACATGTATGTTTTGTTACAGGTCAGTTGTGACTGAAGGGAAGTTTAAGAAGAAAACGTCCAATCAGAAGGCAAAAGAAGAGTACGAGAAAATAAAGGCTGAGCGTGCTAGGAAGAAAGAGGTAAATCTTAAAGTTCTTTCTTGACTGTAGACAAAGGCTGGATTAATACCATTTCTACCTGTCAATCTCCCACAGAGGACCATAGGAGAAGAATACAGGCATTAGGACTCCTTCAGTGTTTTTCAACTTGACAGTAGTATTCAGGCATGCAGGCATTCAGAATATCATTCTCTTTGTTCTTACCATTTTTGTCTTGCAGTTGCTGTTAGCAGGATTTTATTATGTCAGTTGGTACATCAAGAAAAGCTTAGAGCTCTATCTACATATCCCAGTGGATTGTATTAGACCACTTAAATATTGTAGAAGGGGAAGTAATAACAATACCATCATCTCATGATGAAAAGTTAAATATCCATCCTATTTCTTATGGCATTACCGTAATGCAGTCTTCATTTTACCTTTTGATGTACTTTGCCGGCAGTGAAACAGTTAAATGTAATAGTATCCATGGCCAAAATTTTTAGTAATTCTCCTCATTCTAATTTAATGGGAATTATTTTTACAGGACATATCTTAATATTATCCCTGTTGAATAACTCACTTGAGTTATTGATTTGAGAGATCCGTATTTAACTGGTTTTATTCTTTCCCAGTACATTGTTGCACGGTAAAGTGGCACACAGCGCAACTTGCAGAAGTTGTGTGACTTGCTGCTGACATACTAAATTTCAGTAACTATTATATAAGTATATAGCTGGATAAAACACTCTATTTCTTTAGTTTAGCCGTATTTAGTTTTATGCGAGCTGATCCTTTTGTGAGTCTGGGTGAGTTACAAGATTATTGAGCTGATAGCTGCTTTTTTGAATGTTAGCTACAGATCATGCCAATAGAAATTAATGTTATGACCAACTTATTTAGAGGGAATGGGAACAAGTAAAATACCAGAAAGACTGCAAGGAGTTTTCTTTGAGCAGCTCGTAGAAGTTGCCTGAGGGGAGTTGTTGGCGTTTTTAGTCTTATTCAAGATATTTAGGCTAAACAGTGTGGCTAAGTGCCACAATAATAATATCATTTATGTGGAGTACTGGCATGATTATTACATACTTTACCCTCATGTATGTTAGCAAACACTGTATTCGCAGTTATTTATCTTGGGAAGAGAAATAAGCTTAAAGACATAGTTTTGCCTCCACAAAGGCCTTTTTTGGCCTAGAAAAGCTAGGATTTAGTAAAGATCAGAAAAAAATATTAAAGTAGCAACTGTCTAAGTAAGATGAACATTCTTGCTTTGAGAAAGCATTTGGTTGGTAGTTTAAATGGATATTGTTTACAACAGTATGCTGAATAGTGGTAAAATTATTAGATAGGAAGTGAATTACAGGTAAGTTAAAGTAGATGCTGCTCTGCTTTTACAAAAAAAGAATAAATTATATTAATTGTTTTGGTGAAATAACTGCAGGATTCTGAATGGAGAGAAATTATCTTTGCATATTCTTGGGGCTTTTTTTGTTCATTTTTTTGGCTGGTTATTGGTTCTTTTTCCTGAAGCCTCTTAGATTTCTGTTTAGAAATATTTTCTTGGGTTATTTCTGGTTAATTTTATATTCTGCATCAGGGAGCAAGTCTTACTAGATTTTGTACGTCACTGAAGCTATCTATGCCATGGAAAACAAAAATATAATTGCTAAATTGTCATTTGTTCAGGCATTCTGCAGAAACATCCACCTTTGTGGTCATCATGGCACTGCATTTCAAAGACTAAACTTCATGAGGAAAAAATCTTCCAAATGAACTGAACTGGTCCTTCAGTCTGATTTGTGGTGTATTGCATATTTGGGTTCTGTCTGTCTGTCCCATGCAATTGTGTCCAGTATTGTAGCACATCTGCACTGCCAAGACATTTACATGGGAGCTCCTGTATCGCACTCTTTCTGCCTTGCACTCAAGAGGAGAAAGTGGGGACTTTTTTGCCTCTTTTTCAAGGAGTATATTTTGCAGAAAGGAAGTAGTATGCATTGTGGCAACAAACCTTATTGTAGGATGCTTTACTGAAAAAACTTGGCTCTTTTCTTGAAGCTTTAGGCTATATAGTGTGTTTTGATTGCAGTATATGCTGAAAGAGCATCCTGATTGTGCTTTTAAGAGTAATGGTGTTTCTACTGTTAGTACGGTACCTAATTGCCAGTATCTATACAAAAATAAATTTTATTGCTTATAGATAGCTTCACAGTCATAGAAGGTATGCAATTGTTTCATAATCATGTATCTTTATTTAATTTCAGGAAGCAGAAAAAAGAAAACAACAAAGAGAAGAAGCTCAACGGTTGTACAAGCAAAAGAAAATGGAAGCTTATAAAATATTGAGTAAGAAGACTAAAAAAGGGCAACCAAATCTAAACTTACAAGTAGAGTTTCTTCTTCAGAAAATACAGCAAAATACCTAAACTTCTGTATATATTTGAGTTACCTGTGGACATTTTATTAAATTACTTTTAATAAATAATGTTATTTTGCTTCTGTATTACTTTTGTTATTGGCTTGATTTATCTCATCAGTCCAGTAGTGATATGTTCATCCTGAAAATATGTATTGTATGCTGAGAGTAAGAGAGAGATCTGGTACCTTGAAAATAAATGGTCTGGATTTCTAAACTTAAATTCTATTAGCTACCCAATATCCTGGATTCAAAATCAATAGGGCCTGGTGCCGTCTGAACATGAATCTAACACTTCCTGCAATTGTGACTACTAAATTTTACTTACTTGGGAGGACTGAAGTGATACATGGGACATATTTGATGTCTCATGAACTGCCGGTTCTAGGAGCGTGTTTTGTGTGCTTTTGGAGAGGGTTTGGCACATGAAAACAGAGAACATATACTATACTTGGATGGCTATTATTTATCATTCTCCACAAAGAAGAAAACTTACAAAAGGTCCTAAAATGGTTTGAATGTAAGGATCTCGTGAACTTGACACATACTTTGTGCTTGGTGATTTTTGCTAGCTATGCTGTATCAGGTAGATGGGTTGAGGTTTTGGTATACTGAGTGTATCAAGTTTAAATCTTTGCTCTTTGGAACATCTTTAGAAAAAGATTTCTTTCAGACTTTGATTTGTAGATGCAATTAGTGATCTTTGACCTAACAAAGTGAAAGCATCCTTCATGAGTCTAATAAGTTTCCAATAAAACAAGTAAACTATTTTCCTTAAGTTTATACAGGAGAATACTATTATACTTTTTCCTTTATTTCAGTCTACTTTGGCAGCCAGGAAATAATGCTGAGGTGTTTTCTGCATATAATAAAGATTAGTTAGACATTAAAGGAATATATTGGAAGAAATTTCTTAGGACATGCTTCATAGTATTTGCAGTATGTTTACAGTATTGCAGTATTATTTGTAGTATTACATTATCTCATTTAGAAGTTGATGTCAACTGCAAAAAAGTCCTTATTTAAAATGCGTAGGAAAAATAGTTTTGAATTGTATGACAAGCGCTGTTAAATGAGGAATAGTTTAGGAGTTTGTGTAGGCTGAAATGTTACTTGTGTCAGTATCCTGAAGCTTTTTCCACCTCATCTTGTTATACTTCTTGCAAGGCTTTGAATCCTCATGCTGTAATGTCATCTGGAAAAACTATATGCAAGGCATAAGTTAGTGCACCAACAGAAAGTGTGGGAGCTTTTTCTGAAATGGGCATGTCTGTTTTATGAGAAAAAAGGAAGTGTAAATTTAACATGCTTATTCTGTTTTAGACTGTTCCCTCTCTGGTTTTGGTCTGGGTTTTTCTGCTTTTCTTTCCCTCAATAATTGTTGTAATTGCCAGTTTTGAATGGTTCTGAGCTGAAATATTAAAGAGCAGAAATCTGCAAAGTGCCCAGAGAATGGGAAAGGCAAATGTTAGTATAGAGAGTCTAGTTTGATTCTTATCATTCTAGGCTGTCAGCTTTTACTTTAAAAAATGAAAACAACAAGTATTTGCAATTATTAGTTATGGGGATTTTTTTATCAGGAGGGCAAAAGACTTAACATGTTAGCTTTGTGTTCTTTCTGAATAACGTGAAACATCTTCCATGTGAATTCATGCTGCTTCCATTTTTTGGTCACGTGTCTGTTACCCTCTATGATCTCTATCATGTTGAAATGTGAAAAAGAGGAGTGTAAGTCCTGTTGCTGTTCCTTTTTTTTTTTATAGTCACACACACTACTCTCTTCTCTAGCAGTTTGTTTTCTGTTCTCTGAAAACCTGCAGATCTCAAGTACTGATATCTTTCCAGTACATCATCTGAATTAGATGAAGGGGAAGGGACAGAGCTTCACAGTTTTACATTTTATTCTTGTATATATAAGTTGTATAATCGGTGAATGCAGGCAGCTTTCCAGATCTCTCTCTTTTTTTTTTCCCCTTCATTCATCATCATCATCATCATGGCTGGGCTTCGTGAACGAAGATTTGGGAAGGGCTCTACCCACGTGTGTGGCAAGCGCATTGGTAGCTAAAAAGGCCAATATGAGACAGACATGTCCAGTTGCAAAAGGCACAGCGGAAAGACTCCTTAGGTGGTATATTCTGCAAGGCACGATTCTTTCTGCATTGTCTTTTCTCCTCAAGGGTGATCCTGCGTGTGTTCTCAAAAGCATCAGCAGCGTTATAGATGGTGTGTCTCCAGACCTCCCGATTGGAGGCCAGAGTAGACCAGTTATGGTGATCAATATGGCCAAGGCTGAGATGTTGTTTCAGGGAGTCCTTGTATCTTCTCTTTGGGGCTCCTCTCTTGCGGCAGCCGGTGGCAAGTTCACCATAAAGCAAGATCTTAGGGAGGCAGTGATCCTTCATCCTGGAGATGTGCCCTGCCCAGCACAGCTGTGTTCTCAGCAACATGGCCTCAATACTTGTGACTGCTGCTTGTTCTAGAACAGATGTATTGGTCACATAATCTGACCAGTGGATGTTTAGGATTGAACGGAGACAGAGTTGATGGAAGCGTTCTAGGAGACACAGGTGGTGGCAGTAGGTGGCCCACTATTCAGATCCATATAAGAGAGTAGACTTCCCTTTCATTATAGACCATTGAAATGGTGAATCAGAAATAAGAGAGGGAAGAAAGTACAATACATTCATATTTTCTTTTTGGTTCCGAGGAACAGAATCTGAAGCTTTCTTTGCTCGTTTTGCAAATAACTTCTTGGGAAATCATAATAGTAACTGAACTAGATCATGTCATTAAGCTAACTTTGACAGCCCAAGGACTTACCCTGCACCCATCTTGAAAGAATTTTTTTCTGTGCCACTACTAGCAAAAATAAAACCTTTGATACGTGAAGTTACTAAGGCTTTGGAAATGAGGGACAAGTTAGGCTTTGGATTTTTTTATCTTTACAGTCTGGTAAATTATGTCTGCATTAGGAGTTGGGTAAAGAACATGAAGTTAAAAACTTGATTAATCTTAGTGTCTGTTTCTGCTTTCACAAAGTAGTGTTTTGAATCATTAATCCAAGAATTTAGAAGCAATTCTAAATGGATTAACGGATAGAAATGTTGTAAACATAAGGAAAATGGAAGGGCACCTCACTTAATAAAGTCTGTGAGGACAGGACAAATCTCTGAAATACCAACTTTCCATAGAATTTTTACTAAGTCACGCCTTCTGGAAATTGCTGAGTGGATAGTTAATAATGAACTGAGAGCCATGCAATAGCTTCCTGACTCCTCTAAAGAAAGCCTTTATGGGATGTGAAAAAGAAAAAAAAAAAGATGCCTAAGGTAGTTCAGTCTGAACTTTTGGTAAAATAATTGTTGGTCCATTCATAAAGCTGCTGTGTAACTCGACCTACAACATGCAAATTGCTCTACCTTTTAGGTATAGCTTTGTCATTAACTTTGTTTTCTTCTATGTAGCTTTTAATTTATAGCAATTTAGATCATTATTTTCAAGTCTGGATTTATGTATTTTCCCCAAAAGATTATCTCCACATTTGTATCTATTTTTTTTAATATCTTGCTATCAACCCAATTGAGGAAATGCAACACATTTGTTTAGAAACTTGTATTTGAGGATCCCACTTTGCAGATTAAAAAGAAAAAAAAAAGCTAACTAATTTATTCAATCCACATTTGCTCACTAGAAAATGTGTGTGCTGGCTTTGGCTGGAGTAGAGTTGATTTTCTTCACAGTGGCTTGTACAGGACTATGTCTTGGATTTGTGCTGAGCACAGGATTGATAATATAGAGATGTTTTTGCTGTTGCTGAGCAAGGCTTACAAGGGGCCAAGGCCCTTGTACTGCCACGCTGTCAAGGAGACTGGGGGTACATGGGAGGTGGGGAGGGGACACAGCCAGGACAGGTGACCCTGGCTGACCAAAGGCACATGGCCGTGTAGTGAAAGGTATTCTGAGACACAAAAACTAGTAAGTAAAAACAACAAACTGAATTCCTGAAATATTTTTTTATTAACTGAGGGTAATTTTGTTTGTCCTGTTTTAAGAATAAATGTAAAATTCTAACTCTAGTGTTCTTAACGTTTTCTATAGTCAGTGAGGATGTCGTCAAGGGGCAAATAATCTCATCTGAACATAAATCACAGGTGTTACTCCTAGAGATACATACCTACCCATACAAGTTTGTGGTAGCTAGTTCTAACACCTAGACTTCTAGAAATGTCATTTGGCAACAACACTTAAAGTTTGTGATTTACAGTGCAGTTATTTTAAATTTTAGGCAGAGTGAAAAATAGTAAACTGTCCTGAATGTATCATACACAGCTGACCAGGACAGGGCAGCAGAGTACTACGCTCTGCAGCCACTTTTGAGCAGGGAGATGTTGATTTTGTTGCAGCGATTTCTTTCTCCTTTGATTTGTTTTTTGGTTTTTGTTTGTTTTTTTTTTTTTAGTTCAACAGTAATGATTTGCTACAAGGCATGTTATTTTTTGTCCTTTCTTCATTTTTTCTTTTTTTTGTTTAAATTTTTTTTCCTTTTCTTTCCTTTCTGTGATATAATGAAGTACAAAGACTTAAACTGCCAATGGCAGATGGAAAGTACGTGACCTACAGTCGCTGCCATGTCACTTTAATCTAAAAGTCAAAGATACGCTGGCATAAAGCTATAAATAATTCTCCTATTTAACATTTTAAAAAATTAAAACTCCACTGTAATGCATAGTATGTTTTCGGTCAATGCCTGACAAAAGTCAGTTACACATTGCTTAGATTGCTTTAAGACTCAGGTGGTAAAACATGTACAGTAGGAAGGTAATGCTACATTATGGAAAGACCTTAATTTTTTACCAGTCAGTTTTTTTACCAGTTTAATATTTACATTCAATTTATTTTATTGTCCATATAAGTTAGATCAAATATAATGTAAAATAAATACACTTCTTTTCAAAACAGAATCCTAAATTGAATACTTAAGAATGAATTTTTTAATTTGTTCTTAGTTTCAAGGATGCATTGTCGATTTCTATGTAGAAGTATCTACCAGATTGGTCAGGCTGGTGCTGTTAAGTGCTTGTTTCCCCAGGAGCTGCATATGCTAATTGAGTGTTTATATTAAACAGTCTTCAGGCTGATATTTTTTATGCTTCCTACCTACACCAGTTTTGGATTTCTCCCTGATGACAGGACTGCTCTGTTTTTGTTGAGGATTTCCCAGGGAGGAGTGGAAGAAGCTGCCCTCCACAGATGGCCATCTCCTTGGCAGGAAATTCATCTGGTCTCAGCATGTAGGATTTACTGTGCACATATGAACTCTGCATTCAGTGTGCACACAGTACATCTGACCTGACCCAGACTCATCAGATTTATGGCAGGAAGCCTTATGGCTGATCTGCACTGGTACTGAGCATTTGAAGCTTCCAGAAATTTTACTGCGTGTTTATATACAGGGGACAAATTTAGCTTTGTCAGCATTCTTGAGTGTTGACAACACAGCATTCAAGTCTGCATCCACACTACTGGGTATTTAACAGTTTGAATTTGAATATTTGAATATTTGAAGTTGTTAGGTCATCAAACTTCACAGACAACATTATTAGATACAAAAAGTCCATTAAGACCAAATATTTCATAACCCTACATGTTAAGAAATTTAAGCTAAACTTATTTTTCATAAATGCAGTTCCTTTTGCTTCAATGTCCTTTTTCAGTTTGCATCTTATGTCCTGAGGATAGTTAAAAATTCCCAAACATTCTGCGCTTAGAATCATGGAACATATATCTTCTGGAGGTCTCCTCTCAGATATAAAACTATAATATGTGATATTTTGTGCTTAGAATCATGGAACATATATCTTCTGGAAGTCTCCTCTCAGATATAAAACTATAATATGTGATATTTTGTATTCCACTGTAATAATGAATGTGAGATTTTGTCATCTGAGAGAAATATGTTATAATTTCTGTTTGTGAATACAGCACATACATTTAATTCTCCAAAGACAATGCAGTGAAAGCTTTTTTTAATGCTGTTTTGATTTCTCCAGATAATTGTCCATCAATAGAAATTATAGGTATATAAAGCATAAGTTCATTCTGTGTCACAACTTTTACTGATATTCATGATTTCTTTTCCTCCTACTTATATAATTTTGGTGGAGTTTTGTAATTTTTCTTATAGGTAAGATAAATAAAGTTGGTATCTTCAGTGGAAAATGGTATTTGGATTTAATGAGGTAGACTGGGTTCCTTTTAAAGGAACCTGGTATGCATTAAAATACATTTAGTAGTTGATAAACAAACACACATTAGAATATCAACTTATTTGTGGTGTATTTTTTATAATTGTTGTATAGGTGTCAATACATTGGATTGCACTGTAGGTCTGAAAACAGAACACTACTTAATATGCACTACACTCAAGATTAAAACAAAGGGGATATAATTTACGTGCCCACATTAACACCTGTAAACACTGGTCTGATGTTCAGGCAATTCCTTAAGATAGTCACTTTTTATTTTAAAACTATATTGTCTTGTCCAGGTGGTAGTGGTTACTGTTGTCAATGTTATTTTAAAACCAATTGTATACATCATTTTGTGCTAATTTCAGTTTCTGAACCTACAAGTGTATGGGCTGTTGCTCCTCAATCCTTACAGTATTATGCTCTGAAGGCAGTGGAGGCATGCTGATAAATTGCCTTTGCACTAAGAGCAATAAATCATGCCAAAAATTACAAACGTTTTGTATTTAACAATTATTTTCTTTGGGAGTGCAGAAAGGGAGCAAAACACAGTTACAACACACACAGGAACACCTTCCACTTCTACATTTTACTTTGTAGTAGAGCAAGTTATCCGATTTTCAGCTGCATATGTAGGGCCAGGGCAGATCTTCCAGCCCACGTCCTCACTTCCTGTCCCTGTTTAGAAGAAGCACACTTAGGAATGGGCTTCATCTTCAGTTGCTGGGGCTTAAGCACGTGCTTGAAGTTAATTATATAGAGAAATAAAAAGAGAAAACAGAAAGCTACCTCATCCTTCCTTTGACCTCTTATCCTGTTTGGCTGGTTTTTTCTTTAAGTTGCAGCCTAAGTCTTAGGATTTTTATTTTTTTTTCTAGCAGAGTAGTTTTTTGGCTGTTTTTTGTTTTGTTTTGTCTTTTCTTTATAGGGAGAACCAGAAGAGGGTCTGGGGAACTACAGGCTTATCAGTTTGACCTTGATGCCAGGGTAGGTCATGGAGCAAATCATCCTGTGCCATCACCCATCAGGTGCAGGACAACCAGGCAATGGGGCCTAGCTGGCACAGGAGCATGAGACGCAGGTCCTGCTTGACTAACCTGATCTCACTCTATATCAAGGGGATGCAGATAAGGGAAAAACCGTGGATGCTACCAACCTGGACTTTAGCAAAGCTTCTGACATTGTCTCCCACAGCATTCTCCTGGAAAAACTGTCTTCCCATGGCTTGGATGCGTGCACTGTTGTCCGGGTGAAATAACTGGCTGGATGGCTGGGCCCAGAGAGTGGTGGTGAATGGAGTGACATCCAGCTGATGGCTGGTCACTGGTGGTGTTCCCCAGAGCTCATGATTGGAGCCGGTTCTGTTTAATATCTTCATCAGCGACTTGGATGAGGAGATTGAGGGCACTCTCAGTTTGCAGATGACACTTAATTGAGCAGGAGTGTTGATCTGCTGGAGGGTAGGAAGGCTCTACAGAAGGATTTGGACAAGTTGGATCAGTGGGCTGAGTCCAGCAGTATGACGTTTAATAGGGCAAAGTGCAGAGTCCTGCACTTGGGTCACAACAACCCCATGCAGAGCTACAGGTTGATGGAAGAGTGGCTGGGAAGCAGCCCAGCAGTCTGGAAAAGGACCTGGGGTTGCTGGTCAACAGCCAGCTGAACATGAGCCAGCAGTGTACCCAGGTGGCCAAAAAGGCCAATGGCATCCTGGCCTGTATTAGGAACAGTGTGGCCAGCAGGACCAGAGAAGTGATTGTCCCTCTGCACCCAGCACTGGTGAGGCCACACCTCGAGTACTGTGTCCAGTTCCTGGGCCCCTCACTACAGGAAGGACACTGAGGTGCTGTAGTGTGTCCAGAGAAGGGCAACAAAGCTGGTGAAGGGTCTGGAGCACAAGTCCTATGAGGAGCAACTGAGGGAGATGGGGTTGTTTAGCCTGGAGGAGACTCAGGGGAGACCTTATCGCTTTCTGCAACCACCTGAAAGGAGGTTATAGTCAAGTGGAGGTTGGGCTCTTCTCCCAATTAACAAGTGACAGGACAAGAAAAACAGCCTCAAGTTGCACTAGGTAAGGTTAAGATTGGATATTAGGAAAAAGTTCTTCACCAAAAGG
Organism: Chiroxiphia lanceolata; assembly: GCF_009829145.1. Classification (NCBI taxonomy): domain Eukaryota; kingdom Metazoa; phylum Chordata; class Aves; order Passeriformes; family Pipridae; genus Chiroxiphia; species Chiroxiphia lanceolata. The sequence goes on along the minus strand of NC_045641.1, from coordinate 41,221,048 downwards.
AATTTTTCATGGAAGCTTTAAATTTCAAGTAAGTTCTGAATGTTGTTCATACCTTCAACATTCACAATTGATGAAATGCTAAGGTTTTTTGACTACAAGTTAGAATCAGCACATAATCACAATGAAAACTGTTTGCCAAATTCCTTGGTTCTGAAAGGTCCAGGCATTCTACAAAACGTATATATAGTCATGACTTCCATGGTAAGACCCTTAATTTTTTATATTTTTAACTTTTTGAAGATGCTTGGGTTGTATTGGAAACTCTTTTACAATAGGTCATTGTCTTCCTTGGATTTGGATTCACAAACCAAAAACATAGTTATGACGACGTTTGGATATTTATTATTTCAGGAAAAACTTGTAACTGAAAAGCAAAAAAAATAAAAGGGGGAAAACAAAGGAATCAGAAGTGATCTTAACCTGAAACTGTAATGTGTAGGTAAGACTGTCATAACTTTTTATTTCCTCAGAATATCATTTGGCAAATGTGAAGTTAAGCTACCTCAGACCTTTAGCAGCTGTAAAAAAGCTGCACTACCATGAAAAAAACAATAAAAAACCCCCCAAAGCAGGAATAGCTAGAAACATTTCTGTCTGTCAGTTTGCATTGGGTGTCTCTCAGAACAGAGTAGTCTCCTAAAAACTTAGGAAATTTATACAAAATTCTTCAACTCGTGGTATAAGAAATGTAAAAACAGATTACTAGTGTATGACTTGTTTGCAGTTTAAATTTTTATCTAATATGTTTGGGCTATTATTCCTACTCCACCAAAGTCCAATGTGTACTGAAGACCACAGACTTCTGCATCTGTTACCAGTTGCAGATTAATTACAGCCTGAAAAGCTTTTCATCATCCTTTAATTTAATTGTCTTTTAGTTTCAGTTCTATGGTAGTATAAATAAATTGTAAACAGTTTTTTGCAGAGAGTAGCAGGGCTATTGTATGTGAAAGAGGCTTATTCTGGAATGGTTTTGGTATTAGATATCAAGATATCGTTATTAAAGTAGTGGGGAATCAGAGAAGTGTATTTTCTACAGGCACGGAGGAAGGAATCTTGTTCTTATTCCTAGCTTAGGACAAAAGTGTTTCCCTAAACTGTTTTCTTCTTTGATATATTAAATGTGCACTTCCTTGTAGGCTTATATTGTTTAATGGATAGTGACACCTCACAGAAAAGTTGGAGGCCTGACAGAAAAGACTGGGATGGAAAGCACAGATAGTTGGAGAACTGGTAACAATTGGGTGTTTCTTAATGTAAGCAACATTCAGCATACATGAACCACTATTATACAAAAATGGTGCACATGTATGAAATAACTCATGTAACTTAACAGATAAGTTCACATCCACAGAACTTATTTTAAGTTTTTAGGATATTATGTCTAGGACAGTTATTTCAGTTTAAAGCAGGGATACCATTGCAAGTAGCTAAAAAATGTCAATTAGAAAAAGAAAAAAGTAGAACATACTTTTCCTTAGTTTAAGTATGGAAAAGGGGTTATTTATTACCAAAAATCAGTGTTGTAATCTGCTTTGCATTTATTTTAAAAATTAAAGCTAATATCAGATTTTTAGATTAAAATAACAAAAAACAACCTGAAATTTAAGTTTTTTTCCCAGTGCTAGCTGGATTTGGATGCTTCCCAATTGTAGTCACAGATTCACAGAATATTTTGAGTTGGAAGGGACTCACAAGGATCGTCAAGTCTGACTCTTAAGTGAATGGCCCGTACAGGGATTGCACCTGTGATCTTGGCATTACTGGCACCATCCTCTAACCAACTGAGCTAATCTCAGGGTTTCTATAGCAACAGCAAACATATTATAAAAACAATGTTAAAACATTTTCAAACATCTCATATTTGTGGTTATCTAGCTGCAGAAGGTAATATCAAACACCTGTCTCCGTTTCAGCTAAGCCACTCCCCAAAAACATGGAAAGAAACAATTTGTAGCACCCCCGCTTCCACTAGTATTGTGTGTATGCATGAACTTTTCAGGGGCTCTTCTTGGTTAAAAAAAGCCCACTGGGTGGAGGCATGGAGCTAAATTTCATCAGGAGGCAGCAATTCGTAGATTAATAAATGTAAAAAAGGAAGGGATATTAAGATCAAAATCTGGTAGCCCTGTTTAATGAAGCCTTTAAGACTTGCTTTTTGAAGTGGCACACATCTCCCTTAAAACCTACTGATTATACGCTGGGATTATTTTTGCATTAGAGAATCAATGGAAAACTTTTGTGAACTGCTTAGATATATCCCTTAATTTTTACTCTGTACAATTTCCACCATATCCAGCTAGTTACACAATCAATGATGTAACAAAGTTGCATATGTATTTATCCTTCCTAAGCAACAGAGGAGGAAAGCTGAAGACTTGCACTATAGAGTCTGCTTTAGTAATTTTCTGGCTTTTCTGAGAGCTAATTTCCAGTTTATCAATATTTTTCACTTAATAGAGGTACCAAAGCTGAGCAAAGCTAACTGTTCTACGAGCCATTGTGCGTTGCAAAATACCTTGTTTTCTACTACATTACACACTTATCCAATGCCAAACAAGAGTCTTGGCTACAACCCCTCAATTTGTCATCTGAACTTGCTGCTTGGCTATTAGAATCAGTGAACAACCCTTCTTGCAAAAGAGACTAATCAATGATTCACAGCTTCCCTGGGCTTGGCTTTCTCCTTTAGGTGCTGCCAGCTGCAGCTGAGCATTCCGGTGGCCCCAGTGTCACAGGCAGTTCAAATGCTTTTAGCCATGTGATCCCCTGCTCCAGAGGACCAGTCTGAAATGCCACAGGGGATGTGCCTGCATCCCCTTGCAGTGGTTCAGCTGGAGGAGTTGCTTCAACAGGGCTGGTGACCTAGCAGACAGAACTGGGAGTGAAGGGCCAAAAGCAGACTATTGGCATCTGTTACATACATATATAGGGATTTTTAATGGAGCACTGTGAGGTGCTGGGATTTGATAATCTCTGCCTAATCTGTTTTTCTGGGTCTTGGACACAGTTTCAGCCAGGACCTCTGTCTGTCAGATGTAATGGTAGTGACATCTGCCAGTGACTGTTTCTCTGTTTATGTTTCTTAAAGGTCTTCTCTGTATAACTGTGTGGGAAGAAAAACAAAGTCAAATGAGACCTAGTTAGAGGCTTGACAAATATCCTCCTGGTCAGCTCTAGTTAGTACAGGCACAAGTCAGACTTGTAATTTTGTCTATAGATGCCTATTCTGTGCTCCTTGTTCCTGGGAAATGCTTGTGGAAGATCTCCAAAGGAATTGCAATTACTAAGTGGAGTCTTGGCAAATATTGACCCATCTGAGAGACAAGTCAGTGCCCTAAGGTCAACCCATGTGACTACTGTGCTGCTGCGATGCTGTTGTGCTCCTTTTCAGGCTGATTCACTCAGGCATCTTCAGACAGGCACAAAGACAGTCTGCAGTTAGAGTAGATGCACCTTTACAGTACAAAAGGAAAAACATATTAGTTAACATAAAAGAGATAGCTGGGAGTTAATGAGCTCTTAGTCTAAATAACAGTGTGCCCACCACCTCTGGTGTGAAGAATCATCGATGAGAGGCTGGAATCAGTCAGAAGGAGGAAGGGTTGGACACCACCACATATCCTCCCTGCTTCAGTGTGCTGTCTGTCACCAGCTGCATCAACACTGGCAACACTGCCAGTTTGACCCAGTGCTTCACAACTAGCTCCAAACTGAACAGACCAGCCCAACTAACCCTCCTGCTGTTTTCCCATTAGACCTCAAAACATTTCCATGCTGTCGTTCTGTCTCTTGTATCTTTGGGCTACTGATGATAGCCTCAATACTACTACCCCTCAGTGTGACTTTTGTCTTTTCTGTCACTTTACAGACCTTCTCACAGCACTTCCATTGCAGTTCAAGCCCAGGTTACTCTGCTATGTCATGTGAGACCCAAGTCTTGGATGACCACTCCACTGGAAAGAGACAGGCAGCCTTCAGGTGGGGTTACAGAGGGAGGGTTTCAGCCTGTGCACTGGCCCAGGGAAAGGTGGTCAGGAATTCCTTCCTCTGGAGAACTAAATTAATATAACTGGTTCTGTTGCTTTTCACAATCCAGTGTGAATTACAAAAAAACAGAATTTCTTCTTGCTTGAAGTCACTTTGGGTTGTGGAAGTAACATTTTCATCCAGGTCAGGGTGCCCTGTATTTAAGTTCAGGAGTGGATCATACAGTGTGGTACCTCGTTCTTCTAAGCCAGGTCTAGTATTCCCATTTGTCTTTGCCCCTAGCATTCCCATTTGCCTGTTACTCTGGCCTACCTAGGTCTGAATCAAAGTCCTGCCTTTGAGCATGTCTATTGATATTCCCAGTTTGGTTTCCAGGTCACTAGTAAATATGTCAGATATGACAGGTCCCAAGACAGACTCTCGTGTTACTCCACTTGTCACCAGCTCCAAGTAGCATCCCATGATGCTCTGAGTGCAGTCATCCAACAACTTCTTACCCATCTAATAACCTATTTAGGAATAATTTTTTTTAAATTGTAAATATGCAATGTGTATCTCGTTTTGCTTTTTCCCCAAGTAGTGAGTTGAAAAATTTATTGAAAAATTGGGCCATTTATAATTATCTTTTAATCAGTTTTTTCCTGAAATAGCATTGATAGGTTTCCTTTTGTACTAAATAGACCTTAAATTAGTTTTATTTTCCTTACTGTCAGCTATAGAGCTTTCTTGTTATCCTTTAATTTCCTCTATTGATTTTCTACGATTTCTTATTTTTATTCATTTCACTATCCTTCCTTGTTTCTGCTCTCCTGAACATAAAAAGGTTTTTTTATTAATATGTACAACTCTATGATGTATGCGTGCAATAAAAATGAAAATGTAGAAGTACTAATTCCTGTGCATAAATTAAGCTCATTTAGTATTACTGAAAAAATGAGCATCATAAAACAAGTGTGATACTCCAAATAAAAATAGAAATAGCTGTTATAACACCTAACAATCCTGAAGTATGAGAATATTTTCACAGGTATTTTTTCCTGTTTTCTAAAATCCACTATGTCACCCTGGTATCTCTAAATGTATAGCATCCAGAGGGAAAAGGGTCTTTCCACTGAAGATTATACACTCAATGTTATCAGCTGTACCAAGATTATTCTAAAAATCTTATATAATTATTTAAAAAATAACTTCATTTAGCCAAGTAATATTAGGTCTTATCCTTCATCATAATTCAATGATTAATTATCTCACAGAATTATAAATTTTTGTAGCTCAGTTCCAGTGTTCATGTCTTGATTATATTTGTTATGTGCAAATAATGTCCTGGGAAAACAGTAAGTTTATCATGCTTAAAAAAATACAGTACTACCCTGGCATATATTTTCTATACAGAGATCACTTAATTCTAGCAAAATAATATAAGGTTATTACAATGTAAGGTTGTAAAATAGCTAGATTGCTTGTTTATGACTTCAGATACTTTTACCTTGTAGATAAGCAAATCCAAAAATTTACAAAAAAAGTGCCCTTGTGCATTTATGCAGATTTTCTCCTGACTGTTTTTCTCCTGAGGCAAAATGTGTAGCATATATAAGTTGTGGTAACTTCCAAATTTGATTTTTCTCATGAGTTTTATGGGTAAATGGATGTTTTCCAAGTGAAATAATCACTGGGAGCTTGTTTACATAATTTGATTGACAAACACCTCAGTACAATTACTTACAGACTGGAAAAAAATTCCTGGGGAAAAGTATAACTGAAGGGATTACTTTGTTTGCTGGAGCTCTAGCAGTATTCTAACAACAACAGTGTATGTACATCAAGGGATGTTTTACGTAAACATGAGTGTTTGTTAGATCTCAGGTTTTGTTCCAGATGGCTTTTGGAAACACTATCCTGGCAGACCATTGACTTTGAATTCTACGGATTGAGATTTCTTTGATATCCACTCAGGATGATTGTGCTTATTTGTGTTGGGAATCTGTAGGCTAGAGCCATACCTGAGGAAGTAGAGCAGCAATTCATGCGCAGCTGGAGTGAAGCAGGGGGAGGAGGGCACACCCATCCTGTCAGTATAATGTCTGTCATGTGAAGCTTGAAGAGTCATCTGAGTTTAAACAGGGGAGTGGGTAAGGTAGTTACCATCTCAGTTCTTTTCTGTAAACGCCTCCTTGAAATGTTACCTACTTGCTAACATTAAGGTGTGAATGATGCTGGCTTGGCACCGCTCTCTCCTGTGTGGCGTAGATAGTCCTTTTTAATCTGAGCAGTATTCAGCAGAACCAGTCCATCAGTGGGCAGCAGGAGAGGGTGAGGCAAACGAGTGATTGTCCTGTTTTCTCTTACACCATTTATTCATCAGTGTTAGCACAATGCTTTATGGAAGCACAATTCAGCCTGCACTTTATGTACATCTTCTTCCACTCACGGTGCAATTGAATCTGATATACATATAATATATATATTTATATTCTGATTGTTCTACCAAAACATTTTAAAGAGTGGAATGATTGCTAAGTAGTACGTAGTACTACTACTTCATGCTGTACCATTGTAAAAAGGATATGAATATTTTAGGATTATTTGTAGCATTCAGACCTGTTTCACAGTCTTTAACACCTCCGCAGTTTTGACCTGCAGAGAGAGACTAAAAAGATACTGCACGTGTTTGCCTGTGCCCATGCTCATCTATGTATGTGTACGTGCATGTGTGTGTGTGCACATGTTTAAAATGTGAAGATGTTACTTACTCAACATTGTTACATGCTTTCCACTGTCTGATTTTTACCCTGGATCCGTAAAACAATTAACTTTTTTTTTAAGAAAGATCAATTCCAGGGAACTAATTACATTTTTACAAGAGATAATTAAGAAATCGTGGTACAGTTGAAAATATACCTCTGAAGTACTTGATATTCTTCTTTGTCCATCTGTTTTGAAGGCTGTTGTTATTTTTTTTGCAGTACTCAATGAAAATAATGTTCAAATACTTTTCCTTTTCCTCTAAGACTACGCTGGTTATATTGTTTCACTACCTGAAAATTGGAGGTAAGATTTTTTCAGTTGGACTTGTCAGAGCCTGCAACTGGAAATCAGGAAAATTGATGTTAAAGTCTGAAGATGCTACTTTTCCACTCTGACCATCATATGAAGAACTTTTCTTAGCCTGTCTCAGAGTAAAAGTATCTGGCAAATGAAGCCTCATTCCTCAGAAGCAGAAAAAGAAACCATCTTATGGGACGTTTCTGGTAGCTGGTCAATTTTCTTGAGTGAATAGAGTGTACATTACAAATCAATATCTTGATTATGCTTGTTTTGGGGTTTTACACTCTTCCAAAGTAAAAGAGAAGGAACATGAACTTTCTTTTCCACTTTTCCTATTATTAGCCCTTTCCCACAGAGCTTCACAATAGTGTTTTCCCCAGAGAGCCTTAAATCAATGAATCTTTCACAGATTGAACAGCTTACTTCTTGGTTCCTCTTCAAGTCAGCAATGCCTGCTTTCTTGCCCTCTGCCTTTTTTCAGTGTGGAACAATGTGGAATGAAGCAAACACATTTGAAGTCGATCCCTATTACAATTTTAGGTTTGCAATTTACTGGTATGCAGCCTGAGCCTTGGGGAAAAAAACCCAAGCAAACAAAAAACTAAACCAACAAAAGATAAAAAAAAAAGGCACAAAAAACCCCCCAAGCCCCTGAATTCAGTCTCTACTGCTGGATCTGACAGAGTTCCTCGTTGTAGTTACATGGATCAAGACAAGAGTCTGTAAGGCAAATCCCAGTGCAAGATGAGGCCATTACTCAAAAAGACTAGATTTCAAATAGGGTAAAAGTCATACAAAGTAGCAATGCCCTGCGGGTTAGCCTCTTGCTTATCACATTATCTGTTAACATAGTATAGCGATTATGATATTTCCCAGAAAATAAAGTAACAACAAATAATTCTATCGTTTTTAAACTCACTAGAACAATTCTAATGCAAAAATACTGTATATTTTTAAAGTTTGTTTCTCTAAAAGAGAATTAAATTTCTCTCCCAAAAGCATAGTGGTAGTAGCAGTAACAGTAGTAGTAAAAGTACCCAGATACTTTCATATTTGTGAAGTTGGCATATGTTTAAATGTGATGATTAGTCATAAATGAAGCGGCTTGTATTAGCTTCATTTTATTTAATTGATTCTTGAAGTAAAATTTCGGTCTATTGAAGGCAATCAGATTTTCACCTTGTGTTTTCAACATGGCCAGTATTCTTCCCTCTGCTTCTTTTGTTAACCTTTTTAGCTCCCATTCCAGTGTTTCATTTCTTAAAATGATAGAGTTCAAAGATCCAATTGCAAGACCTGATAAATCTTGTGGACCATAGCCCTCTATTTGATGTGTCAGTAATTTTTAAGCTGTGAAAGCAAACTTGCTGGATCTCCAGACAAATGTACTTTACTACTTCTTGTGTGAAGACAGTGCTGCAAGACCAAGCTGTCTCTGTGACAGGGAACACGCAGATTTTTATGACCTTAAAGAAAAATTGCAGTGTTGAACAACTGATATCTCATTACACTCCTCCTTTTAAAATAGTTACAGCTAGAGACTTCTTCCTCTGCTTGGAAATACTATGTATCAGTAGACAAGGAGTATTTGATCCTGTAACAAACATAAGTCACTTTCCCTCTGGTGTGGAGAAACAAATGCATCACCTCAGATGTGCACCCACGACCATGTCTTTGAAAGGCAAATCTGTTTGGTGTCATGACAGTGTTTCAGGAAAACATTCTGTAGAATCTGCTGCTTTCATGCAGCACAGAGAAGGCATTTAAAAAAAAAAATTCCAATAACTTCTAACTTTTATGCCCTCTGTTCACTTTAGAGGCAGATGACTGAAACTTTCTTTTATCCTTTACAGAAAAAAATGAAGAACAATCCGAACAGAAATCATATAATTCCAGATTTCCTTTTGGTATCCCAGACAACATTTTCTTCAGAGAAAGCCAATATGTCATTCCAAAGCACTGTTTACAAATGTGTAATCTGAAGAAACACGTGTTTTTCCATTCAACCACTAAGTCAATAAAATATTTACAAAACTCAGTTCTAAAAACAAACTCTGAACTTCTACAATGGGAGCTCAGTCCTCATAGTTACTAATGTTACTACTTCATGGATTTAAATTCACCAGTGGATTTCATGCTAGTGTAAAATTGAGTGTGTAAGTTCAGCGAAGAATAATAATATGCCCAATTTATTTATATCCTATAATGTAATCAGTTTTTGTTTATCACAATCCTGCTATAGCATATAGTTGCATTATGGTGGGGGTGTGGGGTGCATATCCTTGTGAACAGTTGTGGACTACAGGATTTTTTCCAATGATGGCATAGTACACTTCAGGAAAAAAACCCAAAAACCAGACACACACATTGCTTCATGACAATATATGATCTTAGGGATTTTTGAGTAATATTTTGTTAGTTCACTAGAAGTTGTTCATGGAGCCTTGTGAATGTATGAATCACAAGCCATAAAACTATCTTTACTTTTGTCCAATCCTATTTATAACTGGGGTCTGGATGCTAAAGTCAAGCCAGAAACAGATGAGTGTTGGAAATCAGCAGCTACAAATCACATTCAGAAATAGGGGAAGATAATGATGCAAAGCAGTATATCAGAGCTTTAACTACATCTTTTGACTTGAAGTCTTTCTTCCAGATGGATCCTTTTTTAAATCACCTTTTTCTTAGCATGGTGGTTTCATAAACAGCATTTTGCCCTAATCCAGTAGGCAGGATTTTTCGAGGAGAGGCCATTCAGGTCACCTGGAGTAGGGGCAGTCACTTCCAGGTAAGAAGATTTATTTATGAGCATTCACAGGAGGATCATATGAGGATGATAAGGAATAGTTTAAGTAAGCAGACCTGGAGTCCTTCACCACATCAGAAAATAATCTGGGAAGTTTGGGATTGATTGCAAGTAAACACTATGGTTTTGTTGTTTTTCTTTTTTTTTTTTTTTTTACTGAGGGGAAGAGTCAATTCCCTCATACATTCCTTCATCCCTGCATTACTTATGACCCTTCTGCCATTTGCATGCACTATTTCTCTTTACTAAATTTTTGGAGGAGGTTTTTTTTGTTTATTTGTCTTGTTTTGGTTTTGTTGTTGAAATACCTTGCTGAGCCACTGTATGATACTTGAGACACTTCCTCTGTTTTAGTGAAGCTTTTGATCTCTTTTTTTTTTATTGTCAAATAAAAACTTCCAGGATCTGAGAACCTTGTACAGTATCAGGAAACACAAGTTGTGGATGAATTCACATTCAACAGACTTGAACTTCTATGCAGGTAATCTGGTTTTATTCTAAACTAGAAAATGCAGGCAGCATTGTAAGAAATATATTTACTGCTTAGCAGCAGTGTCAGACTTTCAGCATTTCTAAAGTTGTCATAACAATGCTATCTTCATGCCATAAAAGGGACTGTTCAGTAACTGTATGCTAAGATTGGGAAGAATATAACAATTTCCTACAAGATCTGATTCCATCAGGACCACTGCTATTGTGACCTTTTAATACCAATGGAAGAATTTGTTTGGAAGCAAATCCTGAAACTGGAAATTCATCTATTATAGTATTGTATTTTCAATGGAGATAACTACAAGAAATTCTGCTTCTTGAAGTATTTTCTACTTACATTTCACGATTCCAATGTTCTGTCACTTTCAGAAAGATCTTTTTCAACTTCACTTTGCCTTTTTTCAGAGTTATTCATCCTGATGCATAACTTTTCACTCTGTCATTGAAACCGAAAACCAGAATTACTTGAAGGGCAAGTTTGAGTGCTTTCCCTAAATCACGCCTTTCAAAATCTCCTGGTTTAACCACATTATTTTTCCAGAACCAACTCCTGCATTTCTGTAGGTAAGTAAGAGTTCCAGAAGCAAGTTTTGTCTGTCTTCTTTATTAGGTATTCTGTCTTTATAGAAGTAGATAAAAACTAGAAAATATGACTTTAAAAGCCCATAAGGGCACACATTCCAGAAAACAAATAAATAGAACCTCAAAGGGTTCTTTTTATGGTGTTTTTTTGTGACCTATACTGTTGTGGTCATATCTTCAGTGATATAGGATCAAAATCTCAAGACACACATAGCAAACAATGACATTTTTCAAGACAGATGTAACTTTGTTTCAGTGAAAGGAAAAAGAAATTCTTCTAGTCTTCATATGAATGTGAATTTTGTCTTTATAAAAGCAAGGAAACAAGATTTTGTTTAACCCTAGGAAGAATGAAGACATGAGAAGTACTAACTTAAGTTACATCCTTTATATAATTTTTCAGACTATCCATGAAGATAGTAAATTTTTAAAGATATTCTTTTACCTTAGGCAATCTGTTTATCCACACACCAAAATGTGTTTCATATATGACCACACACATTTCTTTTTAACAGGATAATAATCTCATTAATATTGATAATTTAATAACCAAATGTTAAATGGCATGGAAATCTTATATTTTGTAGAGATAAAAGGAACAAGGGGACTTTTAAACGCTGAGGTGTTTGTTAGGATAATTCTATGCATTGAACATTAAAATACAATCCTCACAAGGCCAAGCTTCTTTTACTCTCCCATGTTTCTTCTTTCATTGACATGACTGTTTCCACTATTCTGGAGTGAAATTAAATTAAACATATATCAATATATATATACATAAATACATCTTGGCAATCTCAGAATATCTCAGAAAAGATGAGGAACCTAACATTTAACCGCTGCAACATTTTATAAAAGCTCATTCTCCATCACTGTAAGTTTCCAGGAGGATCCCTCAAAGAATTCTTAGCCTCATATCTAATATATTTTTCAATATCTGCAGTTCTGATTAGTCACTAATTAACATTTTAGATTCAAGTTTGGTTTTTTTTCCCTGAAATGTATGTTCTTTTTCCAGTACTACTATGAGATATGAAGGAAAAAACAATTAAATTCTGCGGACTGTTGGTGCCATTCTGAAAATTGGAGGGGATTAATCTCATCCAACTTTCTATTTCTTAAGTTTAAGCACCTACTTTAATTTTTTAGGATCTATCTATATCCCATGAAGAAAATAGAGAGTGCTAGAGACAGAGTCCTCCTGCGTGTTCAAATCAGGACAGACATTGTGGTGATAGCTCGATGACGAGCATTAAGCAGATGATGCCTAAGTTTTTATTTGCAAAATGAAGGACAATAATTCAGATTCTTTAAGGCATCTCTCTCTGCTATATCCCAGCATCAGCACTGGCACTTTACCTAGCTCCATGTCCCCTATCTGCAGTGCTGCTCCTGCTCTGCAGTGGCTTGTGGGGCCATGCATGCCTCTGCCAGGTGCCAAGAGAGAAATATGCTGACTCAGCGAGCAACCTACTGCATATGGGGGCGAGTTAAAACAAATTCATCTTCAAAGTAGGTAATTTTAGTCCCTAAGGGGAGAGGAGAAATTATGAAAAGGCCAAAAGAGAACTTGAAGAACAAAAAGACTGAAGGTAAATGAAGAAGCAGGAAAAGTATATCTGTAGCAGAAGAAACAAAATGTAGGACTCACTTGTGTGTGCATAAAAACAAGGTGATATATAAAAAACCATAAAGGAAGAGGCTGCTGGAACAAAGGAAGAGGTATAATTCAGATTTTATAATGGACTTTAGTCATCTTCGAACAGCCTGGCTCATGAATAGTTAAACTGAATCTCTTGAATAACATGGAAAATGACATTTGTTTCCATAAATTATTCACTGAATACCTGAAAGTAACAAACACATTCATTGTAACTGGCTTTCAAGTAAAAAAGGGTGAATTTTTCAATACATTATTCAAACAGCTGGAGTTCAGATATGTTTTTATGTATGCCAGCCACAAATACGCTTGAGGTGTTATTAGATGGCAAGTGTGATAAACTGGGCATTTCCTTTGCATCAAATGCTATTGATTGTGAGCTCAGAGAGCCATTGTCTGCTGGAAACGCCAAGTATTTGAGCTTTTGCCAGTTTCTTGTTGCTGAGCAACGGCATTTGTGTCCCTTCCAGTTTCTTGCATGCATATAGCTTGTACATATGGATTAAATGGAATGTGGAATGAAAACTATCTTAACAACTTAACTATTTAACAACTATATAAAATATCTCCTCTGTTTAAAACATAAGAGCTGCCAAGTGGTAAATTTTCCTGGTTTTCCTATACAGTAAATTTTCCTGGTTTTCCTGGAGCAACCAGAGCAGGGCCAGGGAGCAGGGGGCCGAGGAGTCCCTGTGCTGTAGTGGCAGGGGCCTGGAACTAGGGCTCAGCCCCACAGCCAAGAAGGGAGTGGGGTAGACCTAGGGGTCTTGGCCAGGTGCAACTGTGGCTCAGGTCAGGGTGTCAAGGTGGGTCCAAGGTCCAGCCACATCAGATACGGGGCAGACATGGCTTCAGGATGGCTGGACAAGGCTGTGGTGGTGGCAATGAGCTGAGACCAGGTTGGGACATGGGCCCACTGGTGACCCTGGGTCAGCAGGACTCCTTGGCAGGGCAGGGCTGTATGAAGCTGGAGATCAGCTGTGCTGCGGAATCACTGGGGGATGGGCTGATGGCCCTGGGGGGCTGACATGGGGTCCTGGGACTGTGGGCAGGGTGGGGTTAACCCAGGGGATGTCATATTAGGTCTTGGGTTATGAGCAAGTTCTGGGGAGCACTGGTTCCCCCAAGACCCTGATAGTGGTATTGACAAACATTTTTAGAAGCACATGTTCTCACTGCTGTGTCTGGATTACTTTATAATACAGAATTTCCAGACAAAAAGTAAAGGTCTACTACATTTTATGCATTGCCTACATTTTTTTTTTCATTCCATTATAACTGTGCAAACAAAGAAAAAAAATTAGTGTTCATTAGCAATGAGCATGTTCTCTGAAGTCTGGACTGTCAGCAGCATCTCACCACCATGGAAAGTGAGACCACTTTGTAAGATTCACACATAGGTAAAAGTGGGATTCACATAACAGTGCTAAAGATTACTTTGACCTTTTCATCAGTCACTTTGAAATGTCAGATATTTTCAACTGACTTTAACTCCATTTAACTCCATTAAGCACCCGTTTTAATCTTTAATAATGAGTTTAAATAGCTGCATGTTAATTAACAAAACAAAAAGTGATTTCCATTGCATTTCCAAATAGAAAATTTACAGGTAAATTCAAGTTCACTTTTTTTAAGTATGAAGACGTCACTGAACCCAGCTTTCAAATCTATTAGCTCTTGTGAATTCCACAGTGCTTAATTAGAGCATTTTTGGGACTCATTGATGAAGGTCAGCAGGTAATGTTTTCAGTGTATTTTTAAGTGTGATAAGAAACAGTAGTGCTGGATTGAGTCACTCATAGATGAAGGTGTTTTGGTCAAACTCTTCCTTTCTTTCTAGCAGTTCTAACTGGAGCCTTATTACTGTCAGCAGTGTAGCTTTTGCCTGTTAGCTGATAAAGTAATTAGCAGTAGCACAGTAGGTGGAAACTTTTCCAGAGTATATCTGATTTGATAACCGAAGTGAAACACTGGTTTAAACTCTGGAGTTCTGAAGAGCTGTTACAGATTTCCAGTAAGAGGTCAGGTCATCCCAGGAAATGCTGGCCATCATTTTCTCTCTACATTCAGTGCTGTCTGCATCAGTACCAAACTGATGTCTGCTGTCTCCTTCAAGAACGGTGTTATGTGTACATGGAACGTAATGTTAAAGGATGACCATCACAATAAGTAAAGTAAGAGAATAAATTTAGTCAGCTGCAAAGTTTTTCTATGGAAATGCCTTTTTCAGGATTGGAACAAGAATTTGTGAAGGATAGGTGAAAAACTCTGTTTAAACAAATGAAGAACACTTATTTTTTTAATTTCATGAAAGCTGCAAACCTTCTGTTTTTCTGTACCTCCTTATTGAGTAAATTAAAAAAAGAGATATGAGTTTTTCATATATAGCCCAGGCATGAAAATTATTTCTATAAGAGAAGTAACAGAAACTTACAACAAATAATGATTAATTATGTATATCTGATTTGCTCAGACCCTTTCTAGACAAAAATATACTTTATTTGGATATATCAGAGCACCCCAACTATTTGAGCTGTTTCAGACTTTCAACAGTTTTTGTAAAACTTCCTTCCTCCTGTTTTAGCCCAGTGCCAAGATCAGGCAAGATTCAGGTCACATCTGTTACTGTTTTCTCCAAGATGAAGAAAGCACACCCAAAGTATCTTCTCAATGAGACTGGTAACTGAAAGTAGAGATTCCAAACTACCCAGTAATGCCTGTGTTTTCCCCCAAGACACTGATCAACTTGTATATGGAAAACCATTTTATGTTACATTAAGAAATGTGATTGCTGTGTTTAAATGCATGCTATTTGAATTCCTAAGTGAAAACAGAATAGCTAAAATGACTCTTTAAAGATTCCAATTTATATTTCCCTAAAAAAAGTATTGTGGTTTTGCTTTTTGTTCCTCTAACATAGGTGGCATAATGTAGAATAAGTGCCGGTATATTATAAAATAGATTAGGAAATTAAGCTTTGAAGCTGATTGGTTAAAACTCCCTGCAACAATAAGCCAATTGGTTCATTTATATTTCTCCTATAGAAATATAACAAATATGCATAGTGAAAGTAAAATATGGACATAAGGCTGACCTTAATAATTCAGATTACTGCTATAAAAAAAGATTTCCGAAGAAAAGGGATATGGCTGCTGAATTAGTAAGAAGATTTCTTAAGATGATGTGTTGGTCTCATCCTCTGATTTTTGCCAGTGATTTTGTGTACAGTTATCTGCATATTGAGTTTCTGTCTTCAACACCAACCATTACAGAGCAAGAGAAAGGTCTGAAGAAGTACAGAAGGTAACATGGATATCACACAAATAACATAAAAATAATACAAATGCTATAATTCAATTTTAATAACAATGAAACAAAAAATTTTAGCTGAAATAATCTCAAATTCTTGTTAAATCCTAAAAGTAGCAGCAACCTTTACCACAACAACACTATTGCTACAGCACAAAACTAATAGCTGCATTCAGTTCTGCAATGTGGCTGTACCAGATTTGTGAAAGCCAACTTCTGTGGAGACAATGTTGGAGTTTTACCTTAACTGCAAATCTGTTCAAGCATGAATTTATGTATTGTGTCAGATCAAGGCTTCATACGGTGGAGTTAGGATTTACATAAAAAATAATGGGATGTACATCTTCCCTCCAGTCCCTCATAGTCATGATTTTGGATCACGCTGCAAATATTTCTTGGTCATATGGTATAGAAGCTCCTCTGAAGCACCACAGGATATGCATTAAAGGTGGTTAACTTATGACAGCATCACCAATTATGCAAGGAGAACCGCAATACCTAACACAATTTATACTTGCGACCAAAGTCATTTTAGTTTGTCCCAGCTGCTCCTCAGAATTCATGCTAAAAAAATAGACTATGGGAAGTTCAAAGCTGTGTGTGCAAAAATGTATCATATGGCTTTGCAAAGACAGCTGTTTTGTGGCAGTATAAATGGAAGCAATGATCAGTGGTGAATATTTTGGTACAGGGTAGGCATCATTTTACTTAGATTTTGGAGACAATGTAACAGAATTCTCTTCATAAACAGAGAAAACTCCAAGTTTGAAAATCCTGAAGCTGTATCACTCCAATTACAACCATGGGAAGGCTATTCTGCAACTGTAGCTGAAGGCCATTAAATTCCAACGAAATTTTATTCATGGCCAGTTTGTTTCTACTTGGTTTCATGCCAACATCATTCCTTAGATTAAACAGTTCCTATTCTTCTCCCCTGTTTATCCCCAAAGTGTGGAGAGAGAGTGTATCCCTCTCAGCTTTTGTTTTGCTAGGCTAAACATGGCAAGCTCTGTTGACAGATGGTTGGCCAGAACCCAGACAGGCGAAGCTCACACACCAGCTTCTGACAGCCAGGAGCAATCACTCTTGGGAGGGTTCCTCCAGACTCTAATGCAAGTTATCAGAGATCTGAGAGCAAATAAACATTCTCTTGGGCTGTAGATGTCTCACTTCTTCCCATTCCCCAACTACTAACACTCCATTAACTAACTTCCTTTTTTTAATAATTGTCAGTTAGAAACTCAAACCTTTTTATAGACGTGGGAATTGTAACTGTAGCCTGAGTTGACATAACTGGACTACTTTTGACCTAATTAATTTGTACATTAAAAGAAATAAATGATGAAGAGTCTGAAGAGAGAACAATAACAAACCATCATGGATCTCAAGTCCTTATTTCACAGTTTGAGATGTGGTAAAGTCCTTACTATCAGTGTTCTTGCTTCCTCTGTTCAAAATTAACTTTCCTACACATACATGTGTGGCAGTCATACTGGTGGCTGCTGTGTGTGTGCACACATGTTTTCCCCTGATCCTTAAAAAAATCTCTCTGAGTGCTTGTGGAAAAACAGAAAAGTAAAAATCATTGATAAATCCTGGATATTTTCCCCCTCATTTCTTTAATATGGAGCTGGCAACAACAACTAATTTCTCCTTTCAAGCCACAAATGTCATGGCCAAAATTCAAACTAAGGTACCTATGTTCTGGAAATATAGGAAAGGAATTGCTTGTTTCAGATTTAAAGTTGTTCTCTTTCCCCATCTTAAAAAATATTTTGCAGTCATGAAGTGGCTTCTTACCAACAGTGCTGGCTGCTTGTCAACATGGGTGAGGTAATCCCTACATATAGTGCTCAATCTTAGGAACTGGCTAATCTCCAAACTGTAAAAATGAATAGGTTGGGCTGTTGAAATAGATATTGAAATCTTATTCCTGTAAATTTTACACAGAAGAAATACGGACTCTGTCACCTATGGACAGTTTTATGGCTAAAAAATCTGGTCAGGAATTGTCCCATGTACGTGTTTTGCTTTTAAAGGAGACAAAACTAAAAGGAATATTTATCAGGACCAATGATCCCTAATTGACTGTTTCCTTCCCTCCAGTTGTCAGTTCCTCCCATCTTTTCTTCCTTCCTCTTCTCTAATCCTTCTCTCTCTCCTGTCCCTCTCTCGCTCCTTTCCCTCCTTCTTGTCCTCTTTCTATCACTCAGGTTTCTCTATTTTGTCAGTCACTGTGGGATGATTTCTGCTTTTCAAATGTATGCATGTTCCAATGAATCGGGGCCATGTTTTTAAGTGCCAAATAAGTCCAGTAGCACATTTTCTTGATTTATTAGGATGTATATCATCTGATTACTTTATGCTAAAATTTTCCGAGTTCAATTATCCAACTTGTTCTTTTTCAATTTATTTTTCCTTACTTCCTAATTCTTCCTATTTTTCTTTGTTTTCTTGTTAAAACTGCATTTAGAGGAATTTGACAATTATAAGAACTGAGCAAATACATTCCATTTGAACTACTTGACACTACTTATATGCTATGCCATTTTCCCATATTTCTTCCTTCATGTGAGTGAGAATGATTAAATCTTTCAGCAGGAGCTGCAGCTTCGTTGTCTGTGGATGGACTTCTGGCTTTGGAATGCTATCATAATAAAAATAATGTATTTATTCATTACACTATCCTCAACAGAGAATGCTGCTGCACAGAAAAGAACTTTTACCTTACACAGGAGCCTGCTAACTGGGGTTTTGCAGCTGTTCACTGTTCCTTTTCAATAAGGATAGCCGCAAGAACTGTACCCTGTAGGGCGGGAAAGGCAGCTGCTCCCGGTGGAGGGGAAGAGGGAAAGATGAAAGTGAGGAGATAGGACAGGAGAAAAGGAAGACAAAATATCCCAATCAAACAACCTGCTGTCAGTGTCTTCAGAGCAGTGATAATGAATGGGCATCACAAAAAACTGGGACTTGACAGATGTACAGAAAAAAAAATCCATCTAATGTAAGAGCAGTGGTAATCTACTTGTGTACTTGTTGGCATGGACAGCAAGTGACTCAAAATGATTCCTTAGAAACGGGTATTTACAGTGCCACCTTACATTTACTATTCCTTCTTTAATGTTTCTCTTTGCCTGACTGGATTTTCATATGTTGTACTCAACCTTACTGCCATATGGTGTAATGAAATATAATAGCTTCTACATAAAGTTGTAAACAAAGCATTCCTTAATAGATGAAGGATCACGTTGCAGTCTTCTCATTGTGAGTAGCCCTGTCAGTTTCTGAATGATCATCTCTTGTGATTTTTTTTATTCCATTTAATTTGGTAGCAAACAGGTATTGCATACTGACACTCTTCTGTGTGTCAGTATGACATATAAGTGTGCTTTTAGGCCCTTCCTGCTGAAATCTGCACTTGCAAATAATAGAGAAGTTTTATTCAGTACTGTTTCCACTTCTATTATATTAGTCAGGGTATTGCACAAAATGCCCTCCAGTTGCCTGTTTGCAACATGATATTTTCAAATATTTATTTTGAGTGTAACAGTGATTGTGAAGATATTGGATGCATTTACCAGAAGTGGACAAATCTATCTCCAGGAAGAGAGGAAAAATATGAAGACAGCTTTGCAGCGTATTCTTTAGCAGATGTTGCTATGTGATAGACATTGGTCCACAGGGAAAGCCACAGAAATCTGTGCACTCAAACAATGCTTTATGAGAGACAGAAATGTTCCCGCTGGGCGGTAGATACAATCCAAATTATATAGTCTGGGAGGAAAACTGGTTCTCACAGATAAATATATAATTAACAAGAAATAAAAGGCTGGACTGATGCCTTAACTTGAGAATACATGGCTCCAGAAATCAAAAATCAACATGTTCTCTAAGAGACAAAGCCTTGGTTACATTGCTGCTAAACATACGTTCTCTGAAAGGAGCTCACTGTTCTATTGACTACATCTGGCATTTGCTTTAAAGCCTTTTATGCTTTTTGAATTATATCATTCCTAAAGTACACACACTGGCTCCTAAAAGTTATGGTGACAAAGAGAAAGCTGATGAGCCACTTGAAGTACACAGCTCCGATAACATTTGCTAAAGCATCCTAACCGAGGAACTTGAAGTACAAATAAGAGAATATTGCAGTGAAAGATCTAAAAGAGCAAGAAAAGATTTAGATTATTTTGGCTAAGTTTTCAAATAGGCATCCAAGCAGCAACATGTCTCAGAAGTCCCAATTAATTTTGAAAGTAACGCTTTCAATGAAATTTCACAAAGCAAGTACATTAAGCACCTTCTACTATTTGTGGAATTTTCTATCACTAGTTCTTTGATATCCCTAATCTGCCACAGCAGTCACAATCAATTTATTTAAGATAATTCTCCTTTAGTTTAGAAGTGAAAGAACCAGAAATTCCTGGGACCTTTTGCTGAACACTCTCTTGTAGACAATAGCAACATTTATCAGAGAAATTCTTGTGGAAGTACCTTGAAGGAAGGAGAGACCTAGTTGTCTTGAAAACCTTGGATTTTTTTTTTCTAGACTCAGGAAGTGTAAAATTGACTGTGCACTGATGTATACGTAAGCTGAAGAAAGTGCAAAGATATGTTTATATAAATTAAATATTCAAAAGCATAAGTTTGATGTCGAATATTAATGCTTGTTATAATTATTTAAGTCTAGAGCAAAAACAAAAATGGAAATTGGCTTTCCAATAAGGATTTATGTTCTATTCAATGGTTTAGTTTTCTACAGCACTTAATATTATTTTCAATTTTTTCCTTTTATTATTGCTGTACAACGTCTGTTGCTATGAATATTAGCTACAGCTAAGAGGTGTAGCTCCTTCTGGTTTCAATTGCTGAGCACAGGTCTCAACTTATGCCTCATGTTTTCTCATCTGATTTAGCCCTTGGAGCCTGATTTTGGTAGCTCCGTATCACTAATCCACCTGGGACCATTCTAGTCAGTTCCACCTCTCTGAACAGAAGTTCTATTGCTTTCTTCTACTAATGTAGCATGTTAAGTAAACCACTGAGACCATTATATTGGAAGATAGTCCTACAAATTTGTATCCTCAGTAGTGAAAGATCTTGTTTTAAAAAAATATTATTTACAACTAACAAAGAACAGCTTCAATGGTTTATTTTAATTCTGATTGAATGTGTTCAATTCCCTGATTTAGTGATTTTAGAGTTCTGTTTACTTTGCACTGTCTACTGCTCAGATACTTAGTGCTATTAATTAGCAATAATGCATATAAGTAATATAATATATGCATATAAGTAATGCTTTCAGTGAAATTTCACAAAGCAGATAAAACCAGATAAATGCCTCCTACCATTTTAATGGTCTTAAAAGAGACACAAAGGAAAGACAGACCTATTTATTTAATAGCTGAAAGAGAAATCAGTTTTCTGATGGCCATACATAACTTTTGTATCTTGCTAATAATATCAAATTACATAGTTAAAAGGGACTGTCGAAACCAAATGTATGTAATGAGAATTTTTTGTATTAAAAATACAATGAAATATTTTTATTTATTTTGGTTTAGTTCATTAGCCACAAATATTTTTCTCTTAATAGGGAGCAAATTCAGTTTTTCTTAAGTAGTTTGTTTTACAATGTTTGTATTATAGTAAAAGGAGGAACATCTAGATAACTTGTTTCTTTGGCAAATCCCTTATAGCTAGACAGAATATAGCCTGTTTATCTCATCACTAAATCCCAGTTGCCCAGGCTTAAACCAATGACTTTCACTATGGGTTTGTTAAATTCCATAATATAATACCTGTCATAGTAGAACTCAATACTAATTTAACTAGGGATTTTGCTTAAAACAACCCTTTGGTTCTGGATGGTATATGAGTTATATGTATTATAGGTGTTATTTTAACTATTGCTAGTAAATATAAACAGTATCTCAACGGCATTTGGAATTTTTTCTGTCTGAATTTGTGTCAAAACTTGGCTTGCATTCCACTGCTAAAGGACATTCTCAGGGGAAGAAGAAGACTGAAAGGAGAAGATTTGTGACACATAAAGTCCTAAACACATATTTAAGCACATCTTAGCAGAGCAAGTGGAGCTGTGAGTAAGCTGATTGCTGTCTGTCTTGAGGCACTGTCATGTTATTGCTGTTTGAGACACAGGAAAGCATCAAGACCATGTCTTGGGAACAGAACAGTTTGTTGGGAGACTGAACTTAGCTCTTGTACATTGCGGAGATATCACTCCACATGTACTACTTCCAGGAACTGAGTAAATTTAGATCATGCTCAGCAATAGTTTGATGCTCTGATACCACTAATCTGATGGTAGTCACACTTGTACCACCAAGGCATGGCATCACATATATGAGATGGAAATATAGCAAAGAATGGGCATGCTTTTCAGCCTGAAGGCACTAACGCAGTTGTATTGCTTACTGCTCAACAGCTGAGCTGCTTAACCAACAGAAGATTAATGAAAGCTAAACAAAAGCTGTTGTTCTGTCTGGGTTACGAACAATGGTAATGAACTTGCAAAGAAAAAAAAATAAAGAAAGGGCACACTCACTATCACTTGACCTTTTTTACTGGGAAATGTTGCACCTATAAAGGCAGTTTTTCAAACCAGGATTCTTCTCAAAGGTCAAAACTGGTTTTTGCACATCTTCTGAAATTGAAACAATTTCTGTTACAGCAAGTAGTGGAACGGGGAGGGAAGAGAGGAATAGGTGGCAGAAGAAGGGAGGGTGTGATGCATAGCTAGCAGAGCACAAGCATACGAACACAAGCATGCCAACAATCCTGGGATATCCAGCAGGCAGGATCACTCAACAGAGACAAGTATGGCTTGTTTCAGCAGACAGTGGAGCAGGGACCCCCATCTCTGGAACAAATCATGAAGCTCAGAATGACCTGATTGTCCACCTCTAAAAGTGGCTAAAAAGGAGAGTGAGAGGAGCAAGGCAAAACATGGCCAAGGCAGCCAAAGAAGGAGGTAAGGAACCGCTGCAGGAGTGGCAGAGAGCACGAGCTGGCATAAAGCCCAATGCTGGAAGGACTAGCTCTGCAGGGGGGCAGCCAGCCAAACAAGGAGCTAGACAGAACCATTCCCCACACCTTATCTCTTCGAGTGCTACCAGGCTGCAATACTAAAAGAATACTTAACTACAGAAACCAGCAGACATAATAGTTGCCAGGGGAAGAGGAGCATAAATTGTTATAGTTACTTTTCAGGAATTATGACTCTGCTTATTTATGTTGTTAAGAGTGTTATCACTGCAACAAAAAGATGAACATACTTAGGTTATTCTACATAGTAGAATCATAGAATCATAGAATATGCTGAGTTGGAAGGGACCCATCTGCATCATCGAGTCTAACTCCTGACTCTGTGCAGGAGACCTCAAGAGTCACACCATGTTGAGAGCATCAACCAAAAGCTTATTCAACTTAGGCAGGCTTAGTGCTATAATCACTTCCCTGGGGAGCCTGTTTCGGTAAGCAACCACCCTTTGGGTGAAAAACCATTTCCTGATATCCAGCCTAAACCTCCCCTGACTCAGCTTCATCCTGTTTCCTCGAGTCCTGTCACTGGTCATGAAAGTGAAGAGATTGGTACTTTCCCCTCATGAGTATGTTGAAGACCACAAGGTCTCCCCTCAGTCTCCTCTTCTC
The DNA here is from genome assembly GCF_009829145.1 of Chiroxiphia lanceolata. Lineage (NCBI taxonomy): Eukaryota > Metazoa > Chordata > Aves > Passeriformes > Pipridae > Chiroxiphia > Chiroxiphia lanceolata. The sequence continues at coordinate 41,197,490 of NC_045641.1, read as the reverse complement.
CAGGCTGAACAGACCAAGTGACCTCAGCTGCTTTGCTTAAGGCTTCCCCTCCAGACCCTTCACTGTCATTGTGGCTCTCCTTCGGACACTCTCTTAACATCTTTTTTATATCGTGGCACCCAAAACTGCCCACAATATTCAAGGTGACGCTGCACTAGTGCAGAGCAGACACAGTAAAGTTCTTTATGGATGGAAGGCAGTCACAATAAATAGCAATTTTTTAAAATAGGATTTCATTGGGATGTTTTAAGTATTCACCCTGAAGTTCTGCCTGCAAACTACAGTTCAGCTTTTACCCTGGTACTTCATATGCATGCTCATAGTACTTCATGGTCTTGTATGTTATTTATGGGACTATCTAAATATAGGTCATGTCTAAATATAGACATGTTTACTTTTCATAAAACACTGTGGACTCAGTTCTGCCACGGAATTTTACCATTAATTTGCCTGCGAGCAGAAATGTGTCTGGATAATACAGAAGTAGAGCATAATTAGGAAAATAGTAAGCATCACTTGTAGTTTCCTTAAGCATTCCTCAGTTGCAGTATTTTACCTCTTTAACTTGGCTTGTTTGCTATCAAGTACTTTGGCCCACAGTACAGACCTCTAACACCTAAGGGAGTCTTTGGGAGGTCACTTGGTACTATTAGAGGGAGCAAATGCTGATTGAAAAACAAGGCGGTTACCTGCTTCAGAATCACTTACTGTCAACTGGCTCACAGACCTGAAAGGGTAAAGAAGTAACATTATGAAAAGTGTTCAGTACTGGATAGGAACAAGGATTTACAGCCACAAAAAAAAAAAAAAAAAAAAAAAAAGGCCTTTTCTGTGAAATGAAAATTTAAAAAAAAATTAGAACTTTTTACATAAACATTTATTTGTGATTATCTTATAAATCAACAGTACTTTTTGGTATAGAAAAGATACTGCTGTCAGCTGCCAAAAATTGCTATAACCCATCAAAGTCAGTGGAAATGTGGTCATATACACCAGCTGACAGCAGGATCAGAAGAATCAGCTTCAGAATCATTTGAAAGAATCAGAGCTGCCTGTATGAAATAGCTACAGAAATAGAGTACAATGTAAACAGCACTTTGGAATGAGATGTAACAACTTCAGAAAAAAACCCCCAAACCTAGACATTTGTGGATATAATTAGAATAGTTTGAAAAGTGTCAGGAAATAAGTCAGAAATACAGTAGCTGAACCAAAAGAGAATGTAAAGGCAAGAGTAAATTCTCGGTTAATATAATATCTACCGAAGAGCAAATGTGACAAGCAGCAGATAGGTCTGCATCATGAAGACTCTGACATTCAGAACAGTGACTAAGACATGAGAGTCTCCTTGCCTTCACATAGTTGCAAGATAATTTGCTCTCAAACTTGTCTTAACCTTGTTCATCCTTACTTCTTATATATTGATTTCCAAGAAAATTAAGCTAATAACTCTTATTAGAAACATTTATATTTTCTAATTCTAGTTTCTTAACCTACTCAATATATTACTTGTAAGAGATATTTTTATTTATCTTCTTCAGTCTTCATTCATTTTCTCTTTCAGGCCTTGCTGAAACCTGAAAATGAACTCATCTTTTCCACAGTTTTCTATCACCTATGGAATTGCACTTTTGTGTGATAGATATTCAGTATTAATCTCTTTAAAATAACTTCTGTTACACTTGTATAATTGTAAACTGAAGGAAACTTTGTCTTCAGTTAATTAAACTAATTTTACTTTTGTGCTAGCAGAAGGTGGTCCAGTTAAGTAATTGAGAGATTACATTAATTCCAGCTGAGCTATTGAAGCTAGTGTGCTAGCTAGCAGAAAATTACTATTTATTACTAAGGGTCAACCTCTGAACTAAAAAAAAAAAAAAAAAGAGAATACATACAATGAAAATTGGTTCAAAGCCAGGATGGTGTGAAATGCAGTTTGTAGTACTAATAATCAAGCATTGAACAGGTATCCAAAACATCGTTCTCTGGTTTCATGTATTTTGACAGATCAAAAGCCTGCATCAAGTCCACTGAATCCATAAATATAAAATGTTACTTGATCCATTGTCGTTTAAGTCTGGAGTATTGCAGACGTAAATGACATTGGATCAAGTAATTCCTATTTCGATGGATTCCTGTGCCTGTGCTGAACCTTATGGAGTCAATGTCTGGGGTTTTTTCTTTCTGCTCCCCTGCTGTGTAGGTACTTTTCTCAGCTGCAAATGCATTAGCTTCAGCACACTTTGGATTTATATCTTTGCACAGAAGGGAAAGAGGACAGCATGTAATTTCAACTGTCTAAAAGTTAGGGTTTCAGCCCGTTTCCTATCTATGTTTTTTCTATTGCAAGAAAGACCAAAATGCACTGTCACATGATGACCATCTGACAATTTTAAGGAATGTGTCTTAGGATCTGTGAATCCAAGAATAAAATTGGTTTGCCTAGATTGGGTTGGTTTGTTTGATTGGTTGGCTTTTTTAATGTGATAAATGCTCTTGCCTGTAAAGATGTTATATACAACTACAGTAGATTTCACCAATATGAAAGACATCACTATTGCTAGACCAGAAAAAGTAGGATTCTTTCTTCTTCAAGAAGGAAAAAGGTAGCTGAAATATATTAGTTGCAAGCACAGAAGAGTAGGGTAATATTTGGTGATTGATAAATTAGACTTCAAATCTGTCTCTATGGAGAAAGGTTCTTCACCCAGAGGGTGGCTGGGCACTGGAACAGGCTCCCCAGGGAAGTGGTCATGGCACCAAGCCTAACAGAGTTCAAGAAATGCTTGGACAGTGCTCTCAGGCACATAGTGTGACTCTTGGGGCTGTCCTGTGCAGGGCCAGGAGTGGGATTTTGATGATCCTTGTGGGTCTCTTCCAACTCAAGATTATTCTATTCTATTCTATCCTATTCTATTCTATTCTATCCTATTCTATTCTATTCTATTCTATTCTATTCTATTCTATTCTATTCTATTCTGTTCTGTTCTGTTCTGTTCTTGCACTTTCTGGGCATGAAACTCCACAAACATGGTGACAAACACTCTGGATGTCTCCTCCACAAATAACAAGAGATAAGAAAGCACCGCAGATAAGAAAGACTTTCAGACTAATCTGTCTGAAATACTAACAAAACTTACACAAATATTCAAAGAACTACCTACACTTTCAGTTATTTCTGATTTTATTTGCTTTTGGGCTTTAGAAGAACTGTAAGGGTGCTGCAAAATACACAACAGACAAAGAAGGAGTCTATCAAGTTAAAAAGGGTAGTGTTATCAATTATACTCATTGAAAAGAGGAAACAGAGTGAGAGGAAGTCTGCATTGATTGAATACTACAAAGATACACTGCTGGCTCCAGCTAATGGAGTTATTTAGGAAATTTTGGGTTCTAATCCCAAAAGTAACTTGTCATAATTAATTTATTGTATTGTATTGCTTCTGCAACCCATTAAGCAAGAACGTTGTGACATGGAAACCTACAGCGTTGTCTCTTAAATGATGACTACAATGCTATTCCTAACCACAAAGGATTTTGTTTGAAAATTATATGATAGGAACAAGGATAAATATAAAACAATGTTGTACCAGCAATTTAAAGAAAAATGCCATTGAAAAGATTTTCTATCTCTTTGCTCAAACAAGACACAACAGTTTTTGGGGGCAATCATGGAAATTTTTTATGTCCGCATGTGACTGAATGTTCTGAGGCAGATACGTAAAGGAGTTTGTACATATATTATACACTGACACATATAACTACTGTATAGCAAGTCACATGCTAAGCCAAACAGCCTAACAGCTGGAAGAAAGCATATTCATTCACCAGCACAAGGTACATTCAAAGATTCAAAAATAATGGTTTAAAACGCAATCTTTTTATTCTATGTGCTTTAATATATTCTGCAAATTCTGCTAAGTCAGAATTTCTCTAGGCAGTTGAATCAACCATTTTTCTTTAAACATCTCAGAGCCCAGAAGTTAAGATTTCAAGAACTGTATCTGGTTCCTCGCCACATTTGAAATTAATATGTAGATAAGTATGTGGATTAAGAGTTCTGAAAGGGCTCCAAACTCGTAAACTTCGTAAGTTCAGAAATCTCTTGAAGAGTAGATTTATAGAAGATTATGAAGATGATTTTTTAATAGAACTGCATAAGGTATAACATAATTCACTCTGTTTAATGTAACACTATGAAAAGAAATAGCTTCCAATGTAGTACCAGTGGATAATTAATACAGTATGTATATATGGATGCTGATGAATTTAATTTTCTTAAGCAGAGAAACCAAGTAATTCAAAGTTGTCAAATAAAAGAAGGAATTAACTTCAGGCATTCATTTTTGGCATCAGTAATGGACAACTACACAGAAATACATTTTATGATTAAACATTCTTGTCTAAACATAGCAGCCAGAATAATTTTTCTGACTAACAGTGTAATGCCTTTCTGATGTAATTCAATTACTTATGTCACTCACCTGATAGCATGCTTTATTTCACAGTGAGTTGTATTCCTTCACAGAAGATAGGCTATACCTTACGGGTGCAATGATGGCAGACTCCTGCCTCTCAACACTGCAGCACTTTGCAACCTATTGTGGCCAAAGAAGGCTTGTCTGTCCCATGCCTTCTGGAAGACTGCTGGGATCTCCAGTGCTCCAGGAGCCATGCCTACTCCTGAAGAGCAGACCAGAAGATGGACACTTCACTGAGTCCTGTCACAGTGTGCTTTTGACACTATGGATCACTCCTGCTTCGGTTCATTCCCAGGAGCAGGCATCAAACAACCCACACTGGGCTGCACCAAAGGCTCGGAGAGGTGTCAGGGAAGCTGGAGACAGTCCCTGCTCATCACAGAGATATGAGGATGTCACACATGTCTCTATTTGGTGACCTAGGGCCTAACATCCTCCTAATGACAGAGCAGCTGATGGAGGACGATGGCTGGAATCACTAGCCCACCGGTGCCCTGACAAGCTCAACACCACATGAATGCCAGCATGGCCACAGGGAACCCTGTGGAACAGGTGTTCCAGACAAGCTGCCCTCCCAGAAACACTCACACTATGTGAGTGGCCAAAATCAGCACTGTAGATAGAGGAGGATCAGACTGTTCCCCAGCGTGACCTGCAAGGTGGGGATGACAACCAAAATCTCACCTCAGCAGGTTCAAATACAGCTTCATAAAGTTGTCTAACATAAAAAACCCAGTAGAACCTGGTTTTTCTTTCCATTGTTGATCATGGTAAACTACCAAATACTAGACTTTCTAAGTAAGTTTCAAACTGATTATGGTACTGTAAGACCACCTGATGTGTGTTTTCTTTAAATGCCAGATATATTGTATTTAATATATCCTGTACAAATAATAATATTTTATTAATATTTTGCATCAGTAAATATATTCACATATAAAGGATTGGTATGAAACAGTGTATCTCAAGCTTATTGAAACTAAGACTTTGAAAGAAGAGCTTTATTTCAGAAATACAGATATGTTTTTATATTAGCAATTTTTTCATTACAACAATCAGACACTAGGGAGTCTGGTGTTTATGCTATAGTTTTAACTAATGATAAATTTAATGACAAATACAGTACAAGTCTGTCACGGGGTATCTGTCGTATCGGTTAGGTTTGGTCAGTAGAGAAAGTAGATACACACAGAGAGATGAGACAAGGGTGTCTGCTGCCTAAGCGCAGCAGCCTGCTTTATTGAGAGCTAATCCACACTTTCCCACACACTTACTGTAAATATATTTTTTACAAAAACACCCAAGAATTAACACCTGCACCCTGAGACACAGCCAAGAGCCCTGTCCTTGCACTGCTTATCATCTTTCCAGTCAACTCCCTGATACTCAAGGCTGCTCTGTCCGTGGGAACAGTTAATTAACTTTACTGCTCTCACGGAAACAGCCTAATACCATCTAAGATTTTAAGCTCTTCAAGTTCTAGGGGCTTGGTGGACCCGCCGCCTCCCCCCACACAAGTCTAATATCTTCAAGCTTCTATGGGACAAAGGCTGACTCCATAATATGAGGGTAGAACTTCAAACTAGCCATCAAAATCAAGTTTTGCCAGGAAATGCAGCCCTGATCTAAAACCATCTGAAACAGACAGATGTCTGACTACTCACAGGTTATACCAAGACTAGAATTCTTCAGTGTGGAGCTTAAGTGTCATATACTTCTGTTACCACTACAAGGCAGATTTTGTATAGGTACTGAATAATCTGAAAATGTCAATGGATACCCAGTGGCAGTTTACAAAGTTTTGCCTCTAGCTGCCCAAATACCCCTAAGAGTTGGCCCTTAGCTGTGAACTTCAGCTTTTAAGCGAGTACATTCATGTAGTTCCACATGCAATTTTTCAGTGACAGTGCTGTTTTAAGTAGATTTCATTTCTGCTCCTGTTTTCCAAGAACTCATTGCCAAAGACAAAATATAACCAAGGGAAATTAGGATTGTTCTTTTTATAACCTATAAAGTTTATAACTCATCTGGTTTGGACTTAAAGTTGAGCCTGACTTGGTTGAAAGCCCAGCCCTTCAAATGCTTGTTTCTGAGGGAGCGGCATCCTAAAACAGACGTGGTGGGTGGGAAGGGTCAGCAATACATTATAACTGTTGCAGAATATGAAACTTTGTCTTTAGGCTTTTTTCACTTTGGTGCTTTCAAGAATGTGTCTCAGATCTCTTCTGGTTGTTGCATAAAAGCTCTCTATTCATTTTGGGACATGGGAGAGTTACTATATGTATGTGGAAAAAAAATTCAGGAGGCAGTAAGGGCTCTTTCAAAATTGTTTCCACAGAATAGAGATAATTCTATCTATCTATCTATCTATCTATCTATCTATCTATCTATCTATCTATCTATCTATCTATCATCTATCTATCTACTTATTTTAACTACATGATGTGTTTTCTTTTTTAGTGCAGTGCAGTCTACATTTTCTAATATACAAAGTATGGATAATCAGTGTACGTGGAGAGATGCATGCCAAACACATAAAATAAGGCACCCTTTTTACAGTAAATCATTGTGACATCCTGCAAATCGTTCACTAGAGTCAGTACAATTTTCACTTGAGCTTGGAAAGATGTATTTTTCTAACATTAGGACTGAATGAGATTTACAAAAAAAAATTGGAAAATCTAGCATGTATGCAGTAATTCATCATTGAGGAGAGATAATCAATGTTTGCTTAACCTATTATCACTGCTGATAAGTAGGTAATTCAACAGAAGTTTTTTTCTTGCTATTTAGGAGGAGAAATTTTAATTAAAGCAATAGATTAAGTGATTAAAACAATTTTAATTTACAAACCCATTATTGCTTCTTGCAATATCTCTTCTGTTTATATCTGCAGGAAATTAGAGTGATGTGTGCACTGGTTTTGTATTTAGACTTGCCAAGCTCACTAGTCATTGCCTGGATAATTCTGCCTGGTCATGTTGGTCAGTTCATGCAAGGACATAACTGGATGGCGTGCATCGCACAGAGCTAAAATGCCAGACTTAAGAAAATGAAAAATAACTTGCAGCCTGAGGGACTCCCAAAGACATGAGTTCAGATGAATCACACTCTGAAAAGAAAATTAAAATAAAAATTTGAGGGCATGTAATGAATCTGGTTTGTCCTTGGTGTACAATGGAGATGACAGGGTAACATTTTTTTCATCTAGAGCCCGTACCACAATTTTGAAAGCATGTGTAGCAATAGCAACATGTCAGATTTCAGTCACTCTTACTTCTTTTGATGTGCAAGGAAATTTGATGTGTGCTTGGAATGAAGAAATAGGTTGATATTTTATACAGGAATTCAACATTCTAAGGTGACCCATGCACAAGGTCATTGAGCTGGTTTGTTTTTAAATAGTCTTATTTTAAATCAAGGAAATCCCCAGCTCAGACACTTTAAACAAGTTACACTGCATAATTCTAAGCACATAATTTTGCTCTCTAAGCTGGGTAGTAAAAATAATGCAATGTGAATATCTGCTAAATCTTTAGATTTAGGTTGCATTGATTTATAAAAACTTTATGTGAGGGTAAACTATATTATTTTAAAGTAATTTTCAATTATTAAAAAGAGAAATTTTGTCTGTAATTTTTTGTAAATAGTTTCCCTTTTATAGTAGCAAGTTGCACTCATGCTAGTGAATTAGGTTGGGCTGTGGCACAGGCAGGGATGCTGTCCTGTTGTCACCTGTGTGGCTTAGTGCTGCTGAGCTTGGTGCGGCCCAGGCTTCTCCCAACCCTGCTGGCCATACTGGGCGTGGTGTGTTTTGGGTGATAGCTCAAACTAAAGGGCAGCATGGGGGAAACTAACACATTTTGAGGGGAAAACCACCGAAATTTAGCTGTGTTGATACAAGTAGTGCCACACAACTTGTTCCCTGTGCCAGAGAGCTAGAGCCTCCTTTTTATTTATTTATTTTTTTAAACTCATGCAGAAGCAAGAGATATTCCTGTCTCCTCCTACCTTTCCTTCTCCTCCTTCTCCTTTCAAAATTAACCACTGATTGAAAACAATTCCTTGGTTTGTTTTTATCTGAGTATAGTGATGTTGTATCATTTAACTGCTGGAACTTCATATTTACTTTTGTATATTTAATAATTCAGTTTAGTTAATGAAGCCTTAATGTACTAGTATAGTAGTTTAGACAAGGCAATAAACAAGGTAGTTATTTTGTTATATGTGAATTTGTAGCTGTGATGAAAGCAAAGAGGACTATATTTTTCTTTGTGCATATTTTTATAGTTACAGCAGTGCAAGATGCACTGTGTATATTATGCTGAAATATGATGAGTAGTCAGAGTGGTAAGGACTGGATGAGATGTAGAATAATATAAACACAATTGCTGGCAAATAGATGATACTACCTCCTCCCCATACCTTGAACAGTAAGTCTTGAACTGCCTGAGTGCATATTTGTAACTGAAACCCCTACATTCTATTTCCTTTCCAACACCAGACATGGTGGTTTTGTCATCAGATTGGAAATACTCATCCTTCACACTCCATCAGAAGATCACAAAATAAATTGTCAATAAACGTACCATTTCCTTGGTAGCTTTACATCTCAATCAGTATTACTATGCTATCAATAAAATTCACATGTAGTTGCACTGAATTCATATATACCTGAAGGCTTATCTTTGGCATGTTTTTAGCTGAATATATATCTTGCTGCATAAATGTTATAAAGCTTAGGATGCAGAAAATTTAGTAAGAGACTTTCAAAAGCAAATGACTTTGTACCTGTGTAGAAATTTTCTTGGAAACAAAACTGTAGTCATAAAATACTTATCTATCCATATTTTATAGAACCTGAAAACAGTTTTCCATTACAATATTACATATATTTTCCCATCCATCTCATATGGGAATTCCAGAAATTATTCATGTAAGGAACGAATACATATTTTGGGAAAAACACTGTGAGCTTAGGCTTTTCATGGGGCATAAAATTCGTTGGGGAGGCTGTAAGGGGCCATCATGGAGAGCAGAAGATGACAAGAATAGTGTGACAGAGATCTTGCAATTCTCCGGTCTACATTGTAAGGCTTAACAACTTTGCTGTCCCATGGCTGACATCTGCAGGTCCCTTGGCTGTCACAATGTACAGTTTAGGGCAGCTTTCTACCAGCTTCACTGCCAGTGCTTTGTGGTACTTCTCTGTAACATCAGGCTATTTGCAGGTTTTCTGAGTTTAGAAAATGGGGGACATTTAGATCCTGCAGTGATTCATGTGAGTTTTCCTTTAAAAGATATTGCTCACATTTGCTACCTGTAGATATTAAAACCCCATACTCTACAACGTCATTTACATGGGTATCACACACATATGCATATATACATGCCCTATGCATGTATGAGTGCATGCATGTAAGCTCGACATGTCTTCAAACTTAGGAAGGAGGGATGATGTAAATCATAGGTAGGATGCAAGTTCAGAAACATATATAGAGGTGTACATATGTAATTTCTTGTACTAATGAAAGTATATTTAATCTCCAAGCATATTAATTTGAAAGATTATTTTAAACCTTTTTAATACAAATTTTCATGTCATAGTATAGTATATACATTAGAGTATACTTCAGAAATAAATGTGCAATATAACTTTCCAGTGTGCATGACAAGTGTGTCTTCACCAGAAAATTGTGATCTTACTGGTGCTTGTACATACTTGCAATAATTTACTTTATAGACTTACTGTTTTGTTATACAAAATGTCTAAAAATAGAAATAACAAATATATGACTTTAAAAAGTCTGATATTCATTTTAATAAGATATTACTGAATTTATGTGTTGATTTGTACTATAACAAAAAACAATACTTATTTTAGTCTATGTGATCAAAAAGATTATTTCATGTGTAATTAAACCAACATGAAATTATCTGAAATACATTTCATTTTATCTGAACATTTTCAAAGCCATAAATAAAATAATCTAAATCAAAATAGGCACTTAAAACATTTCTGAAATGAATGTAATATTGTGTTATGAAGATAGACAGGGGGATGGATTTTACACAGAAATCTGTAATTTAGTTAAATTAATGTGATAAAGATTTTTGATTTAATTACTGTAAGGTCAGAAAATTGGACCATTTTGAAAGGTGATTGCAATATCTGCCTCTGGAGACCAATTATCTTCAACATACCAATAGCATTCCCCTGAATCTGTAAGTCTTTTATATTGGACCAGGGTGAAGTACTAAAACATTAATTTCATCCATCACATTCTTGAGGTTTCCACTTCTCAGTGGCACTGTGAAACTTCCCGCTTTCTTAATTTTCTAGCAGCTCCACTATGAAGCTACTCAGGGTCTACATAAAAATTCTGAGAATAGTAAAGGATCCTACTGTGCCTCTGTTAATTTTGACACTAACCCAAAAAAGACTTCCTGACTCCTCAAATATTTAATATTTTATTTTCCATGCAGGATTCATATTTCAGAATAATATTTCCTTTATTTTACTGAACCTGTTCAATATGAAATTAATAATTAAACTAAAATTACATGTCAAATTTTATAGCCTTTACATACATGCATACACCACGAATAGTATACAAATTGTATATACCTGTATTGATAAAAATTAACAACTACATTGTTTAATAAGTTAAATAAGAAAGTATTAATGAGTTTGTACCAGGAATGTCACTCCATATTACTCTGACTACTATGTCATTACTTACTGGAGTGTTTTTGAGTTAATACAAGAAAAAATGGCTGGAACTGGTTAATTATGATAAGGTTTTAAAAAAAAAAGTTTAGATATCTAAACGTTATCTGCTTATAACATTTAGATAGCTGCATTACTCTTTCAGATAATATTCCCCTGACATGTTAATAAAGTCCCGACTATTTCACCAGTGTTAATTAAAGCTAAATCTTTACCTGAAATTGTCAATGACTATTGAACTTACATATAAATAGTTTCAGATTTCTAAAAATTAGAGAAATTCATAGTTTCCATCAGTATTTATTTCAGCTGTGTTGGAGTTGACCCTTCAGCTGTTTCTGCAGGCACTGTAAGACAATTTTGTCATGCATAGGACTTAAACTTTATTGCAATGAAATAACAGCTATCTCAGAAGCTGTTAGATATGGTTTTAGTTTTTTTCACAGTTTCTGAGATAGTCTGACTATATAGGATTAAAATAAATACCCAACACTACTGTAATTTTTATTGTAATATCAGAAAAGTTTTGAGGAAGATGATTTAATTTTCTTTTTAAATCTTGCCATAAATTATGGAAAAATTTTTACTTTGTGTGTAGACAAATATAATCAAACAAGAATTCATGGGACCCATGAATTTCAGTCCAAGGCTCAGGAAAAAAAAAAAAAATTGGCTGGTCTTGAAAGATGAATATGAGGTAAATCCCTACATGCACAAGCACAAACATACCATGCCACTGACAAGGTTTCTGCTGCATTGTTAAAAAACTCTGTGGACAGAACTTATGTTAGAAATATTATTTCAAAGTTACTAGTGCCACAATTCATATATTTTTAGACCTCGTGCTTCATCTGTAAAGAAGGTAAATTTTCAGTCACTTAACGTTAGATAAGTCATCCTGTCACGAGAAGACTATTTGCATTACTGACTCTTCCACTTTCACCCCATGAGCCCATAGCAATTAGATTCATAAATTAAGATTAGTTAAATGCACTCTCCATTGGACCATCTTCATTAGTGTGATAAATCTTTCATGCTCTATGACAATCTGACATACAGCAAAATGCAACAATTTCACGAATAAGCTTCTATGACGTAGCATCAAAGACATCAGTGGATCTTTCAAGATGATTTGAAATTTCATTGCATTCAATGGAAATAATAGGTCTATGGTTATTAAAAGAGAATTTCAAAATGTGTTGCAGGATGTTCACGCTTCGCCAAGCCAAAACTGTCTCCAATTAGTTTTCCAGTAGCATGAAAAACAGGAAAAAATATTGCAGTGAAGCAGAAAAACATAGGACAATGTCTTACATATCTTAGGACACATGAATTGTCCTTCAAAAGTGCCTATTCTTCTCCATTTTCCATGTAGGAGACTGGAAAACCTAGCTATACCATAGGTTTTTTTAAATAATTATATTTTCAGATTATTACCATTAGGGAAGATGAATCCCATTTTAGCATGTTATAAAGAAATTTAGAAGTCCATTAAAGTTAGATGGGAACAAATTTTATCCAAAGATCAATGCTTACTCAGAAAGTTATGATATTAAGTTATAGCCAATATTTATTTTGCATTTTGATCTGCATCTGCAGTACTTGTGTTAGGGTACAGGACTGACAAAAATCACTGCCAGCATTTGTTTTAAGTGACTGGATAGCTTTTTCTTGATTTCCCTACGATATATATTTTAAAAATTCTAAAAAAAACCCCAAACCTGAAAATATTATACCATTAGTTTCACTCTTTTAATCACCAGACAAAAATGTAGAGATCTTAGACTTGAGTTTAGGAAGCTCAGGGGTAGGGGCTTTTTTCTCCCAGGACTTTTGGGATTCTAGTTTCAGATAGATTTGCTGACAGGCTGCTAAATGAGCAGATATATCAAATGGCAACAGCTCAGGACAGACTAAGAAACTTGTATAGCAGACATACTTCTTCAGGTCTAGATTGTGTCTGACCAAAAGCCTTTGCCCATCTGTTGTCACCATGTCTTCCAAAATGCCAGGTACCACAATTTAGGAAAACTGGTCGTGAGTAATTTGTTAGACAGTTAAAGTTTACAATTGTTTACTAAACTGTTCATGAAAAAACAGTGGCTCTTCTAAGACGTAGAACTGATGCTTTAAATTAAGATCCTCAAAACATCTTCATGAAACTGAAATACATTTTGTGTCACTATAGCAAAGTATATTTACAAAAAAGGGTCTCATTACTTTTCCCTCAGACTGAAAATTTATAGAGCAATAACTTATTTAGTCATAACTATTCTGGTCTGAGTCTTTATCTTACTGTGTTTGATTAACCTTTGTTTACTTAAAACATACTTCAAACCACTGGCAGCTCTAAGGAAGGCTAATAGGTTGATTAATCATTCATTTGAATCAGAATCTTGTCAATTCACACCTCAGTTTGAGAAGCAAAAACTACAAATATGGTTTCAAGTAATTTCTAACACAAGAATATTTTTCTTTCAAGTATAGATTGGGCGTGAAGGAGCTGGGCTACTTCTCAAGTATTTCTTATTAACATAATGAGCAATTAGTAAGCAAAATCAGAAGTTGTCCCATATTTACATTAAATCTATTTTTATGATTTGCAAAAAGTACAAGCAAAGCTTTGGATAATTGCTCAGTATAGTTCACAGGGATTAAGCACATCAGCTTCTCACATTAAAAGATCACAGAAGTGAACATATTATAGGATTAATTTTTTTGAGTCACTTTTTGATATTTAAAAATATTTAACTAATATGAGGCAATATTATATTCGCACTTCAAAGACATTTTTAAATTTGTTACCCAGCCAGGACTAATCCATTTAAAAAGAGAAACGGAGTAAAGAAAAGCTTTGTTAACAGCAAGCTAATAGCGATGTGAAATTTTTAGTAGTATCAAGAGTCCATAATTTTTATTTCTTTCAGAAAGGAATAATGCAAGTTGAAAGATTTGTAAATAGGAGATAGATGATTAAGTGCTCCAGTACCTGTTCTTGTTTTAATAACAAAAAAGTAAAATCCAGCTTGAAGTGATAACATTTCAACTTAAAACATTCTTAGAAAACCTGGTATTGAGCCAATTTGCTTCAGAAAGGGATTTGAAAGGGAACCTGGCTAAACCAAAGACAGGTAAGCAGAACGCAGATGCAGTACAACTAGGCAGAAAATGAAAGGTCTGCATGCCTGTGTGATGCTCTTTGTTTGACAGATTGCTTGCACTTGTCACAGCATTTGTGAAAGGCAGATGCTGGAATACATTCAGAAATACAGAGCTTTGACAAGAAACTTATGTTGAATTTAGCATTTTCTGTATGATAACAATAAATATTGACCTTGACAAAAGCACGCTGAGATATTTTTAAGCTCTCAGCTGCACTTCAGTGAAATGAATTGTTCTTCCTTATATTTTTCCAATCATGTTTACAGTATAAGATAAAAGTGGTCCTAGTTGTTGCAGAAAACCTATTCCTCACTCTGAGAGAACCTAAAGGTTTGTCAAATTCAAGAAAGATCTCAAATTCTATAGGGTAAGTCTTGTAGATAAATGACAAGTATTAGTCTTCATGCTGCTTGCCTACTTTCTCTCTTATTTTTATAGTACTGTACAAATGTCTCGTGATGCAGATTTTGCAGTTAAAATGCCTTTCAGGTCTGTAGCCATTTCAAATACTCTGTGATGTGAAATTCTGTCAAAAATGGGTCAACCATGAACTAAAGGTTGGTTCAACGGAAGACAAAGAATGTTATACAGAAAATGAACGATTGCTTTCACATTGTGGTTGTTTCACTGTAGTGATGGTTTTCACCCTCTTTCACAGATGCATTTTTTTCTTTTTGCTTGTAATAGGGTTCTGCATAGTTAAAAACAAGAATGTTCAATAATAACAGTTCATTATAACACTAAAACCACTACTTTAGGTTCTAGAATGACATCTGTATTTTTGCGTGAATAGTACCTCACTTTTATAACTCCCATAAAGCGAGAATGTACGCATGTACATGTATACATACGTATATACATTTAGGAATATATATGCATGAGCGTAATCTGGATACTTGTATTCATGTTCATTTCTATGTGGTATAATTCTCATTCCACTCTATTTTCTGCCTTATTTCTGCACATATCAAATCTTCTAATCAGTGGTTTGAATGTTTAAGATTTGTGGGGACTTTCCTCTATGATTACTTATTTCCCTGAGGTATACAGTTTTGATAACTATATGAAAATTACTATTAGATGTATGGATAGTTAAAAAGCTGGAAAGACATAAATAATGCAAGGTAGATTTATGAAGGGAGCTCGGTGACAGGTGCACACAAACACTTTTTGAAGAAAACTATCATCTAGGTCCTTAATTTAGGAATCTAGTAGCATTATGTGGGTACAAAGGATATCTGTGAGCGCTCCTTCCATTAACAAGCATATAACCTGTGCTTATACCTGCATATGTGCAGGAGAACTGCAATATTGAATTATACACACAAAATGAGAGCCTCCGGGTAAGAATCAAGGGGCAAGCAAATGATGTGGATGTCATTGTAGGAGTCTGCTACAGACCTCTGTAAAGTAAGATACAAAAGTATCCCCAGAAATGCCAAGGCAGTGGAAAGAATTCAAAAGTTTATTTAGAAGGCCAGAACACAAGCAACTTACAAATACCTCACAGTGCTGTTGCTGCACCAGGCCCCAAGGAAAAAAGGGCAAACTTCCCTTTCACTCCTGGGCTTTATTATCACTGGCCCTCCTGACTCTCCTCAGGCTGCAGCGACCCAGTAGCATTTATGTAAGCATCATCTCTCTCCTCTCGCATATCAGAGAGAGGCTGAGAACTTCTCTTGCTATGTGAGGAAGGGAGAAAGCATTGAAACTGCCTTTGAGAAAGAGTTACCTTTTAGGCAGAAAGCTTTCCCAAGTGAAAACTCTGTCTCCTCAGAGCAAAATCTTCTGGAAAAAGGGCATTCTACCCTCACAACCTCCCAGCCAGGACAATGACGCCCAGGAATTATTCTTTGAGGAACTCAGGGACACTTCCAAATCAACTGCCCTTGTCCTCGTAGAGGACTTCAACTTGCCAGAAATTAACTGGGAGCATTACACAGTTGGCACAACCAAGGTCAGAAGGTTCGTAAAAAACGTAGATGACAACTTTATGGAAGAGGTCCTAAGGGAGCCAGCTCAGAGAAATGCCCTTTTTGATTTGCTGCTTGTCAACAGAATGCATTTTGTAAGCAAAGTGGAGATTGGTGGCTGTCTTGGCCACAGTGACCATGAAGTGATCAAGTTTAAAATTTCAACTGACAGGATGAAAAGTGCCACAAAACCTCAACTGTGGTTGTGAGGAGAGCAGACTTCAGGCTGCTCAGGGAATTAGTAAGTAAAGTTCCCTAGGAAATGTTTTTGCAGGTGCTGGGGTCCATTAGTACTGGTCATTTTTAAGCATCACCTCCTAAGGGAACAGGAACAGAAAATTTCCAAATGTTGGAAGTCAAGCAGATGAGGCTTGGCTGAGCAGGGATCTTTTCTTGGAAACAAGGCAAAAAAGGAAGGTGTATGCAAGCTCAAAGGAAGCAAGGTCAAGTGACATGGGAAGAATATAGGGATGTTGCTTGCCACTGTATGGAGAAAATTTGAGTGGCCAAAGCTCAAATGGAGTTGAAGCCCGCAAGAAATATGGGGAATAATAAAAAGATTTTTTTCAAATACCCTAATGGCAATAAACAGTGTAAAAACAACATTGGCCTATCACAGGATGAGGATTGTTACCTCACAAACAGGGACAGAGACAAGGCAGAGGTGTTTAATGCTTTCTTTGCCTTCATCTTCAACACAGATGATGGACTAAGGGGGTCACAGTGCCCTGAGCTGGAGGACCAAGACTTTGAGAATGATCAGCTCTGAAATTGTGTGGGATCTACTGCTCCAGCTGGATCCGTACAAATCTATGGGGCCTGATGGGATTCATCCCTGAATCCTCAAAGAGCTGCTGTCATCGCAAAACCCCTCTCAGTGATTTTGGGGAATCAGGAGAGGTCCCAGTTGACTGGAAGCTGGTGAATGTTGTCCTGATTTTCAAGAAAGACAAGAATGAGGACCCCAGAACCTATGAGGCTGTCAATCTCACTTCAGTGCCTGGTAAAGTTATGGAGAAGATTATTCTGAGAAGTATTGAAAAACACCTGAAAGACAACGCAGCCACTGGTCACAGCCAGCATGGCTTCATGAGAGGAAAGTCCTGCTTATCAAACCTGATTTTCTTTTATGACAAGGTAACCCACCTAGCTGATCAAGGGAAGCCAGTTCATGTCAACTTTTTGGATTTCAGTAAAGCTTTTGACACAATCTCTCACAGGATCCTTCTGGACAAAATGTCCAGCACACAGCTGGATAAACACATTATGTTGTGGGTGAGCAATTGACTCATGGGTCTAGCACAAAGGGTAATAGTGAATGGGGTGACATCAGACTGGTGACCTGTCACTAGTGGGGTTCCTCAGGGCTCCATCTTGGGCCCTGTGCTCTTCAACTTCTTCATAAATGACTTGGACACAGGACTGGAAGAGATACTAAGCAAGTCTGAAGATGATACAAAACTGGGAGGAGCTGTTGACTCCCTTGAAGGCAGGGAGGCCCTGCAGAGAGACCTTGACAAATAAGACAACTGACCAATCACCAACCACATGAAGTTCAAAGAGGGAAATTGCTGAATTCTGCACCTGGGATGGGGCAATTCTGGATGTTCATACAGACTGGAAAAAGAGATGCTGGAAAGAAGTGCTGTGGAAAGGGATCTGGGGGTCCTGGCTGACAGCAAGTTGAATATGAGTCAACAGTGTCCTGGGGGGCATCAGGCAAAGCATCACCAGCAGTCAGGGGAGGTCATTGTCCCGCTCTGTTTTGCACTGGTGCGGCCTCACCTTGAATATTGTGTCCAGTTTTGGGCACTACAATATAAGAAAGATATTAAGCTATTAAAAAGGGTCCAAAGGAGGGCAATGAAGATGGTGAAGTACCTTGAGGAGAAGCTGTGTGAGGAGCGGCTGAGGTCGCTTGGTCTGTTCAGCCTGGAGAAGAGGAGAGTGAGGGGAAACCTCATTGCAGTCTACAACTTCCTTGTAAGGGGAAGAGGGGGGCAGGCACTGACATCATCTCTGTGGTGACTGGTGACAAGACCTGAGGTAATGGCCTGAAGTTGTGTCAGGGTGGGTTTAGGTTGGATATTAGGAAAAGGTTCTTCACCCAGAGGGTGGTTGGGTACTGGAACAGGCTCCCCAGTGATGTGGTCACAGCACCAAGCCTGACAGAATTCAAGAAATGATGCTGTCAGGCACAGGGTGTGACTCTTGGGGATGGTCCTGTGCAGGAATAAGGGTTGGACTCGATGATCCTTGTGGGTCTCTTTCAGCTCAGCGTATCCTGTGATTCTGTGAGAATTACCAGCTTACTTCTCTCCCTTGAAGACTGTATTCTTGAATTACTAGAATACGGTTTGTTACCAATACGATGGCAATTGATATTTAGGACAACAAACTGAGTACCGGCAATTTATGATGTTATACACTTAATGGTACTGTCAAATAGGATCTGTATATACTAATACTCTTTTTCACAATTTTTTCTGATACTTAAAGCTGCAAATACTGTTATGTAAATCTTTATTCATGTAGTACTTATACTGTGGACTTTCTGAGTAAGTAGAAAATAATCTATGACGTTTGGAGGATGTCATAGATTCATAGAATATCCTGAGTTGGAATGGACTTACAAGGACCATCTTTAACTGCAAAGATAAATTTGTATAAAGGAGCAAGGTTCAGAACTGAAGTCTAGTCTCAAGACTTTTACCAAAAATTATATATTTTACATTTTATTCACATTTCTTTTTCAAAACTGAGTAGCTTAATCTTTGTCATTTTCCAAATCAGGACAGTTTAGGTTTTGATGCTTCTGATAATTGTACATGACAAATTTCCCACGTCCCATGTCCCTAGGCTCAACACAAGAAAGCACAAGTATAGTAACACAGCTGTGGGTGCAAAAATATCCTGATATTAATGGAGTGGGAGGGAGGAGGGTGCTGAGCTTGCTTTCCTCCCTTTCCTTTCCTCCCCAGTTCCTACTGTGCACATAGCTGGAGACTGCCTTTTTGATGGGTGGGAGGGAGGTACTTCTCCTAGTGAGGGTCTTCTTTGCCCTTTCCATCCCCTGCTCCTCTGTCACATTTTGGCCCCATTTACATCTTCATAGACCTTGCACAGCTTTTCTCTGGCTCTGTTAATCTGGTAAATAAGGCCTGAGAGTCAGAGCAAAACTGCAGCATTGCAAATATGAGTAGCATACGAGTCTCAAGGGAGAGACTAGCAAATGGGCTCATCTAATTTTTTTACTCTTTGCCTATAATTACTGTGCTCTAGAGGCTGCAGCAACATGCACTAGAAGAAGTTTAGATTTTATAACCTCTAAGCTTCAGGAGTTTGAATCCGTATTTTCCACTTCTGATAAAGTGCCATAACCAGCAGGTGAACAAGCAGGGTAAGGTTGTTTGAGCCTCTTTGTGCAAAGTCTTATATCAACGGAATAAAGCTTTGTTAAGCCAGAAGAAGAGAAAGCATAACTCCTTCAATCCAAAGAGGAGAGAAAAGTGGGTTTGGCTCCCAAGGCTACACGCCTGTTTTACATTAGTGAGCTGCTGGCCATGAGTCCCTACAGAGCACTGGGTGAATTGTAGACAAGCTCATTCTTGAGGGTTTAAAGCTGATTGCATAGACTAGATTTTAAAATTCATAAAAAATATACTTTGAAAGGAAACGATGAGTCAGATTTACCAATATTTATATTATTATTCTACATATCTTTTTTTAGTTAAAGGTACAATTTTTTTCTTTGAGGACAGACGAGGATCTTGTTGGTCATACTGGTATATGGAAAAAAAAAAAAAATTGTTCTTGTCAGTGTCCACTGTACTGAGCCGAGAGAATTTTACCCTTTATGGTTTTAATTCAATACTTAAACATCAATCAGTTAAAGGTCAAAACATACAGGTACACTTTAAATGAAAAAATGTGTTTATCCAACAGTTTCAAATGCTTGTATCTCAAGAGAGCTTTCTATTCTGTAGATGCCCAGGAAATTCTCTTTTGTTTGTTAACTCGCAAGTGAAATTATCATATCAATAAGATGTAGAAAGAGAATATGCAATGAACCATACAGTGAATTTGTAAATTAAATTTTATTTATTCTGAT
This sequence comes from Chiroxiphia lanceolata, assembly GCF_009829145.1. Taxonomy (NCBI): domain Eukaryota; kingdom Metazoa; phylum Chordata; class Aves; order Passeriformes; family Pipridae; genus Chiroxiphia; species Chiroxiphia lanceolata. Next base: position 41,177,033 of record NC_045641.1, on the reverse strand, counting down.
TTAAAAATAAATTTATATTACCTAGATGATTGAAGATACACAGGAATTATATTACTATTTATTTGATGCATCTTTAATTTTTTTTTTCTTCAGGATCTGTCTTTAAAAGTTGTCTTATTTGTAGAGGTTGGTGGAGTGATTTTGAAAAAAGTAATTTCATAATGTGTTCTACTTACTTAAAGGACAAGAAATTTTCTAGCACATAGTGGTACCTTCTTCACTGGAGTTTGTCTGTCAATCTACTTCAGCTGCTACTTGTTTCATTATGTATCACACCCATTCTACTCATTTGATTTTCACAGTTTAGTATGTTCTTAAGTATTCTTACATTGATTTCATGAAGGATTCCCACATACTCTTTCATTCAAGGCTTAATTAAATCCAGGACCATCTTCACTCTGAAGACGAAATGTTATTGGTTTTATCCTTCCCTGGATTATTCCATATGAAAAACAACTTCTGCACATTTTGTTAAAGAAATATAACTAAGTAACTGAATGTTAAGATGGCCTTTGACTCTCAGTAGAGTGGTTGGGTTCTCTTCATGTCTTTAGACTGTAATGAAGACTGAAATTAATCAGCAGTCAGGTATGGGCAATTCAGGTATAACCAGCTGTTGTGTAACCACAGGAAGAGCATACAGGTTTTGGAAAGATGCCACCTTAGAGTTCATAGACTAAAATTCTGGGGTCTATCTTTATTACTTGCTGTGTTGTGTCCTAAATTAAAAGGGAAAGGACATATAGCCAGAAAAATCCAATGTCACCAACTCCACTTAAGATCAAACACTAAGGTACAATTACTTTTAATGCTTATAAGACAATACTTACATTAATAGCAATATGGTACAAGATATCGAAGTAATCTGAAGGAAAGGGTATCTGCACAGCTCATCTGGACTTGTTGTTGTGTTGTACCCAATCTAGGAACCGCTTCACCTACTGATGAGTGGTCAACATTGATAATTCCTCAAGTGATTAGGTTATGTGATTCTGATACAAAGTTAATTAGCTTTTCCCATAGAAATTTTTTGTTTTCTTTAATTTGATAACTCATTTTGAAGATTATCCACGAATATGTATTTCTTTATATGATATATTCACCTTGTTTGTTCGTTTTTTCTCAGATAATCGGATCATCTGTAGACGACTTATCAGAGTATGCTTTTTTTTGAAACGCATATTGATATACTTTAAGAAATTGTATCTTACTCATGGCTTTGTTTGGTTCAAGATAAGCTTATTATATTCTTACATATTCTTATAATCTTATATATATATATATTTATTTTCTTACTTGAAGGGTCTCAGATTTCATTAGGATCCTTGGAAAGTAAATTTACATAGTCGTAGTAAAGGAGAATATATGTTTCTGCAAATGTATTATACATACGTATTATACATATAAAAATACATACATACCTACATGCTATACATATATATGTATAGTATCTAACTGCTTTTTCTTAACATAACCTCTATCTAATTATAGCAATATCAGTCATGTTTTTTGTCATTATCCAAGTTGTTTGCCTAAAGTTGTTTAGTTCACTTAAGGCTAAAACAGTTGGACTAGATGCCCTAAACCTGAGTTTATGTTTGAGGGAACAATGTCCTCTACATTATATAAATAGATGCCTGAGAACTCAGATCCTCTGTTATATGGAAACATAAATAACAACCTCACTATCACTATTTTAGTGTATGTTTTCACTCTGGTTTAAGTAGTAGAATAATTTTGACTCTTGCATACAGAATTTCTCCATTACTGTTGTTTTCCTCTATTTTTAAATTCAGTGACTATTATTTCTGAGTTACCATGACCCGGAGTGAATTCAACTCTAAGAAATCACAAAGTTCTTTTTTGTTTGTTTTTGGTTTTTGCTTTTTTGGTTTGGTTTTGGTTCTTTTTTTTGTTGTTGGCTTGGTTTTGGGTTTGTTTTTGTTTTTTTTTAATGAAGCAAAGGAATTCCTATTTTGTGTGTGAGTTCACAAAATCACAGATTTGCCGACTGGTTCAGGTAGGGAAAAACATCTGGAGGGTATCTGGTCCATCTTCCCTACTCAGTCAAGGCCGTGCAGGACCCATTGCCTAGGACCATGTTCAGATGCCTTTTGCATATCTTCAAGGATGGAGACTCCACAACAGTCTCCCTGGGCAGCCTGTGCTAGTGCTCAGTCATCGTCACAGAAAGAAGGGTTTGCTGACATTCAGAGGGAACCTCTTAGGTTTCTGTTTGTGATCATGGCCTCTGGTTCTGGCATTGGGCACTACTCTCAATTGTTTGTAATTTGTTAAAAGTTCTTAATTAATATATTTCTAGGAAAAATGTAAATCTAAACCCAAAATTTATGTAAGGAAGAAAATCGTTACATTAATGCTCTATAAAGCATCTGAGCTCTATAAATCTTCCATGTAAGTACAACATATAATATCTTTAATCAATTATTTACATCTGTTGCAGATAGTTATGAGATAGATTAAATTAATTTAATGAAACAATGGAGTTTAGAAACATTTTCCCCTTGCTAACGTTAATCCATGTCAGAGTAAGTAACAACTGTGCACTTAAGAGTAATTCTACTTCTGAGATTTGGGGTTTTCTAATGTTACCTTTCACATAATTACAACGTATCTGTCATATTCTTTAACATATTAATTACAAAAATATACTTTCAATCTTAATTTAATTTTAACAGATAGTATTTTCCTGTGGTATACTATATATTTTTTGTCTTGTCTTCAAAAACTTTAAGTTACAGACCCAAGAGAATGATTTTAGATGAGATGCAGACTCCAGTTTAAAGATTTTAGGTCTCTAAAGATTTACTTTTCTTTTAGCTATTATTTTACAAACTGCATTGTAGAAAACTACTGACAGTTCATCTGCCAGAACTCCTTTGCTTTTTAGGAGCTCAGGGTAGCAATGCTGTAGGATGACATCCACTGCAGATGTCCAAGTAAATATGCTATTGTAAAATCTTTAAAGAGCAGTCAGTGATAGAAGCAAGGACTTCATGCTTTAATGTCACATTCTTTTGCAACCCTACAGAATTATTGCTATACAGTAGTACTAAACTGCTGACATGCATTCCTGCTATATTACACGTGGAGCACTATCTTAAAAGAAGGTTATTGAAAGTAGTGAATAAAACACTCGAAAGTTACAAAATGACAGAGACATTTTGCAATGGGCTAAAGCAATACCTATTATTAGGTTAAGCAACTGGAATAAACAGGCAAGGTTTTATGCACACAAACCTGTGACTGAAAGAGTAGCAGGCAACTCCAAAGTAAATAAATTTCAAACTTGTGCAAGAACAAAGGGTTAACATAATGTCAGAGTGAAAACAAATGAGGATGTACCACAAAACTTACATGTTCCCTGAATTAATGAAGTTACATAGGCTTTGGTTTCCAGGCTTACTTTTTGAAACAAATTAGTAAAACTGAACATTTTTTGATTGAATAGTATGTCCCAGTGACCGGGTTTGTTTGCAGGTCTGCTTCATAACTTATTTCAAAGTAAAATGTAAAAGAAATCAAAGAAATTTCGTGGTCCATTTAAAACACAAAGATATTCTGTTTTCTCAAAAGGATGATGAAATAGGAAAATCTCAGCTCATATGAAGGCATGGAAGTAAACATAATCAGCATGGGATGGAAATTTAGTAAATTAGACACATGGAGCTCCAAATCAGTGATTTTTTAATACACTCCTTGGATTCAGTTCCCAAGCCATGCTATTCTATTCAATATTTTGTCTGCTTTTTCACTTGACTATATGAAAAAAGCTTCAGGATATTTTATGTGTTTTGTTTAATGGAGGCTTTACAGACCTGTTCTGAATCTTACCAGAGTACCCATTTTAAAAAACATACTTTTATCTGGGGTTTGCCTTAATGTTTCTGCTGGAGGAGAAATACTCTTGGTGTTAACAAAATGCCTTACTTCCCATTGAATTTTATTTTCCATTTTATCTTATTTGCCTCAAGCCTATGCTTTTCTCAGCTGTCAGGAAGCAAGATTTTTCCTTGTTCCTAATCCATCCATTTCATTTATCTGGTTACCTTTTACTTCATTTTCTGTGTTTGAAGCAATGTCATGTAAGCCAGCTGTTTACAGTGGATTTTTTAGAGCTTGCATCTGTTTCCAATGTTACTGGCTTGACAGATGTCTATGGCTCATATTAAGATTAAATTAGCTTCCTGAGACAGCCTATACCTCATACAACAATTCTGTTTTTTTCCACTTCTGTTGTACCACTACAATCCTGCTTTTCACTAAAGAGCAATGCAATTTTCCAATTTCGTATGTTAGTTTTACATTTTCAGCCATACAGGCATCGATCCACTGGTTCCCACTCCCCTTATTTTTATACAGGAAAAAAATTGTGACAAGGCAGTATATTTCCCAGAGAGCATATCAGCTTCAGTAAAGTCTTGCTCACATATTAACAAGACAGAGGTCTTGCCTGGGGTGCTGAATATTGGTCCTGAGTCTGCTCCTGATGTCTATCTTCATTTTACTGTTTTATGGATCTCTCTTTTGTCTGCATCAGGTCATATTAATCAGTGATGTACTCGGTCTACAATGGGATTACAGTAGGGAAGAGACAGAGCTCATTTTTTACTTATTTGTGTACACATCTTCATTTAAGCAATGTTTATTCTATTAAAGGAGACTAGTAGCAGTCTAAAGTCCCTTCAGCAAGACCAGCTGTACTCTTTCGCAAATGTCTATAATAATACCAGAGAGCTGAGTAATTTTGTAGAGGACCACTGTAATCCTAGCACTGTTTCCCTAGGGATGAGGCATATTTACCCCATTACAGACCCAAAGAAGTTGGTTTTGGAAATCATGATGACAGGTTATGCCACTCCCTCACCAAACTGAAGGTGAAAAAAAAGACATGTCTTTTTAAGGGCAACTCATAGCCATCGTAAATATAGTGAAAGGTCTAGAAAATATCACTCTTAATTTGTTGTGCAACTCATAGCCATCGTAAATATAGTGAAAGGTCTAGAAAATATCACTCCTAATTTGTTGTGCTTGGTTTCTGCTTTATAGAGCTTGGGTTTTGTATTTTTTTATCTTTTTTTTTTAAAACATTTCAGCATCTGAGTATTTCTTGAGCTTCAAATACTGATATATTCTTTATGAATTTGCATAGTTACTTACAAACAGGCTTCCAATTCTGTGGAAAACCAGGAAAAATGTACAATTTCCTTTTAGGACAGATTGAGATAGCGATACATTTATCTCTACATTAAACTCTTAGCTATAAATTTTTCCAGTTTATGTATTTACAGGAAAAATAACTTTAAGATTAAATACCATGACTGGAAAGAAACTTTTTTGCTCCCACTCTCCACTTCCGTCCTCTGAATGCAGTAACTGGGACTCATTCTGCTAGACAGGCTTGAGATGCAGTATAATTTTCCTTCCCAATGTACCTTCTGAAAATCCCATATTAAGGGACATGGCATAATTTAGGAAGTTCTTACAAAAGGAACAGTAACACTACATGTGAGAGACCTGTCCATCACTGCTCTGTCTAGTCACTAGTGCTGTCCTAGAAGAACTCCTGTGCTCTTGACTTTGGAAGGGATCATCCCAACATCCAAAACGGTCAGTGGCTAAGGGCATAACTGAAAACTGTCATAAATCTTTCTCATTCTTGACAGTTATTTGTACAAATTTCTCACTGATTTTTCTTGACTGATGTCTATTGAATGATGTTTTTAGTGAATATATGCAATTTCTTAACTTTTGATAAATTGTGGACAATTTATGACTCTTGCAAGAAACTTGCCCTCTGTGTATGACTGTGGTGCTTGTGGACATCATTTACTGGTGGGCCTAGCAGTGCTGGGTTAGTGGTTGGATTCAATGATCTTAGAGGTCTTTTCCAGTGCCAGTGATTCTGTGATTCTATGACTCCCAGATCTATATGAAATTCTGAGAGCTTGCAGGCAATTTTTTTCCCAGCTCAGAACCCTTTTAGAAGAGTCTTGTCTCTGTCAGTGAAAATGTTTGTATATACATATACATACACACAGATATATAAACATGGAGACAATGTGTCTGTGTAGAATTGTATCTTATAACTGCTGGAGGGAAAATTCTGCAGGAGTCTTCAGTGGCTGCATGTTTTTAATACATCTGGCTCATATATGATATGACAGATGCTCAGAACACACTTATTTGATCAACATTTTAAGAAAATGCAGCTGAATTTGGTTTAGATTATGATACTTTAAATTAATAATGGAATTTTCAGTTTTGAAGCAGAGATTCAGATAAAAATTCCACATATTTTCAAAATATTAATAACTTTTTTGATGCTGTTTCTGTATTCTATTGAGCTAATATGATATAAAATATTAGAAAAAGTGTGTAATTATTTTCAGTGGGAATGAAGCAACAATTTTTACTTCTTTTATTCCTCTTGTGCACATACATGGATATTTTATGTAGTAGTTTTGTGACTGTTTCTCTGCATTTGAAACAACTACTTTGAATCATAGAATAGTTTGAGTTGGAAGGGACATTAAAGATCATTTAGTTCCAACATACCATTCCATGGGCAGGGATGCCACCCACAAGACCAGGTTGCTCAGGACCCCATACAGCATGGCCTTGAACACCTCCAGGGATGAGGCATCCACAACTTCTCTGGGAAACCTGTTCCAGCGTCTCGCCACTCCCACAGGAAAATCATTACCCCTCATCCTATCACTACAGTCCCTCATAAAGAGTCCTTTGTCATCTTTCCTGTAGGCCCTCTTCAGGTACTGGAAGGCACTCTAAGGTCTCCCTGGACCCTTTGTCTTTCCATGCTGAGCAACTCCAATACTCTGAGCCTGTTCTCTTACAGTAGATGCTCCAGCCCCATAATCATTTTCGTGGCCCTCCTGTGGACCCACTCCAACAGGTCCCTATCTTTTTATGCTGCAGCCCCCAGCTCTGGACACAATACTCCAGGTGAGGTCTCACAAGAACTGGGTAGAGGGGCAGAATCACCTCCCTTGACCTCACGTTTCTTTTGATGCAGTCCATGAGTGTACTGGTATTCTCTTGAAACCATAGATTAATTTATTCTGCAAGGATTCAGTGTAGGTTGTCTAGTTCAGACTTGTCAAAGTCAGGCCAGGTTTCTCAGTGCTTTGTCCAGCCAAATTTGAATGTGTCCAGTATACTCAATTTCCACAACCTCCTTGAGCAACCTGGTCTACGTCTGACCACTTGGATAGTAAAACGGGTTTTCTTTACATTTAAAAGAATTTCACATATTGCAGCTTGTGTATTTTGCCTCTTATCTTACTGCTGTACTACCTTTGAGAAGAATTTACTCTGTCTTCCCTTAACCCTTCCATTAAGCAGCAGAAAACAGCAGTAAGGTCTCCCTTTACTCTTCTCTTGCCAAGAGAAGACCCAGTTGAAAAGACCCACTTCTCCCAGCATCAAATCGTACTTCATGTGCTCCAGCCTATCATCATCCTGGTAGCCCTTCACTGGACATACTCCAGTCTGCCAGTGTCCTTTTTGTACTAGGGAGCCCCAAACTGTACGCAACACTCTGGATGGGTGTCACAAGTGCCAAATAAAAAAGGATACTCCCCTCAGCCTCCCCTCTGCAGTCCTGCAGATGCAGTCTCAGGGGATATTCTTTGCTGCCAGGGCACATGGCTGTCTCAGTCTACAACCATTTTGACATCAAAATCTTGGTAAATCTTCTAAAAAAAAGGTACTGCTTATAGTGAAATATTCAAAGAAAAATCCTGATGTGAAATGGCAGCTGCTTATGTCACAGACGTGACATGCAGCACCACATCACCAGGAAACACCTTTGGACCCAGATCCAATTGGGAGCATCTGTCTGCAGAACATGTCCAGATCAGGCATGACTCTGGGCTGCCAGAATTAGAGCGTGTAATGGGTGCAGTCAGTTTCTTTCAGTGGTTACCCTGTTGCAAGCTGCAGTGAAATCCATTACCTGGTGCTCCTGCTTGGAATGGGCATCCTGTCCCACAAAACCTACTGCCTGACAACAACCGCTTTATTATATGTATACTTCCTCTTTTTGCTAAATGCCCAATGTGGATTTCAAAAATATACGTGAAATTAACCATATCCATAAAGATTACTCTCTGTAGTAAGAAGGCACTTATACATAATTTATAAATGGTTACTAAATTATTAATACTAGCTATATAACATGGGCTAAGCTGCTGAGAAATCTTGCTCTGGTTTCAGAGGTTCCTTGAGCTACACTCGGGACTTCTGCTGTAGGCCCAACCTAATTAACTTAAACTGAAATTTGGTTCATGATCATTTCATTTAGGTACTCAAAAGATGTTACAGATGTAATACTGACTGTATGAGTCATAGGTACAAGAAAGCATTCGCTAATGGGCTAACAAAGCCCAGGTGGATCTTTTATTTGTGACAAACTTTTCACGTTGGATTACGCAAAGCATGTCAGTGGAATGAGCTAAAGATCTTTACAGACTGATCTTCAAAGCCCTATAATACATCTGTAATAAGGCCATTTAAATCTAAAGTGTTCTAAGCTACTTAGAACTAAACATTATTACAATCTAAAAATAATTTAAATATTCATCATTTAATAACCCTTGTTAAAAGGGATGTATTTATAAATTTACACTTAATTTAATTATTCATCTTGGCAGCAGGATTGATCTGAAAATATATAGTTATGTTTTTGCTTTACTTGCTTGCTTTCCTCAGAAAGGTTTTGTTTATATCTGTATATAGGTACATCTGAGTACTACTGGCAAGTTCACTGAAGCTTCTATTAGCATCTGTTGATGATGTTATTGAACCTATTTGACTAATGTGGTAAAAATATAGCTACACAGATAAAAACAGTAGGCTCTGCCTAATATCCATAAAAGCTAAAAATAAATATAATAATTGATTGTAAAAATCCACCCATACAGCCTTTTCAAAATAACAGTTGCCTTTAAATAAAACTAAACTCATTACTATTATAAATTTATATTACAAGATCATGGTTGTGAAATTAAGCCTTCACAAGTATGGTAGTGTGAAGTCATACTAAGTTCTGTGCTTTTGGAGAACTAGCTGGATGGTGGTATATGAATAAAGAATTAATTGATGTCTTATTTCATCGGTATTGTTAAACATGAAGCATTTTCCTATTCATTGAATGCTTTTTTTAATTCACAACAGTAAATTAAAATAAGAGGGTTAGCTGGTGAAAGTTACATTTTCTATTTCCATATGGGAATGTAGCCCCTAATTTTGACCCCCAAATTTCTGACTAGGTTGAGACTTTTAGGGCCTTTTATCTTCATTGATTCCCAGGTAATTCTGGTCAGATAAATCTGTATTTTCAATTATCTCAGTGTAAATTATGAATTTCTAGTGTGTCCAGAATTCTATACGTCTTAGTTAAAGTATGCACTTTGAACTGGATTTAATTTTAGTTCTCTAAAGCAGCTTCATAAAACTCTACATTCCCAAGAATTATAAACAATACATCCTGAACTACCTGTAGGGTTAGCCTAACATCATATGTTATGCACCAAATGGTTACAAATTAGTAATTTTAGCCTCTCAGATCTGACATACAATTCAAATGTAGTTATATTCATTTTTAGATATGTATTTCTGTATATACTGAAATATATAGACATTACTTTAAAAATTGTTTGGAACATCAGCTGAATTTTAGGAAAACAGCTTTATTCTGTGTTTTAGATCATACTGTTTTCCCTTTGACTTGTGATCATTGCAAATACACTGCATACTTGTTTTCAAAAGTGTATGTTTTTCATTACTTATAATTTTTATCATTACTACAAAATTCTACTGATCTTTAGAAACTGAAAAGATTTTTTTGCCTCCACTATTACAATTAGCTTTTCCTCTTGTTCATTAAGAGAACATCCCAGGTTATGTGCATTCTGGAAGTTATTGATTGGAAATAATTAATGAATCATTTATACTGAACAGGCAACTGAAAAAAATTTACATTGTGATGTCATGACAGAAAGACCTGTCATCTGTATACATGTATATGGTAAAAAAAATCTAAATAAGTAAAATAAAGAAACAATAGCAATCTTTCATATGACAGGTAAAAGTATCACAGGAGTCAAGATGTGAAAGCTGAATTAAGCTTTAATTGTTGGAGCAACTATTTGTAATCATTAACCACTGAAGGAAAGTACTGGAGGAATGATGACTCCTTATCTTTTTACACCTCTGAAACCATATCAGATGTCTACACATACATACATCCATATAGTGTAGCCAAACATGAGCATTAGGCTCAATATAGGATAAATGAGATAAATGTATTGTTCTGTACTTTGGAGTTCAGAATATGTTATTTTCACTCTTTAATGGCATTTCTGGAAGCTGTACAAGCCTTGAGCACAGACCAGATTTGCATAAATCATCCAAGAGTCCTTCCTGGCCTCTCTAAATTTTTTATCTATATGAAAATCCTTACAGATTTGAAATCATATATATGCATTCAATCTTTTCAGAAACTGAAAATGAGCAGGGTAGCTCAGTTACCAGCTGGCTTTTCAGTGATGAAAGGAGGTACCAGCCATGGCTGGCACAGGCTGCAGCAGAAGAATCAATGGCCAAAGTGCATGTCATCATTCAGCTGCTCCAGGGCCTGGCTTGTAATGCCCAGATCCATGTGTCTTCAGACCCTGTTCACAGCAACTATGGAATAACAGGAGAAGAAAGAGGAGAAAGGATAGGTATGAGAAGTAACCCACGTAAAGCAGGAAATTATATTACTGTCGTCCTTCAGCTAAAGTAAAGGAAAATAATAAAACAGCAAAAGAAAATGGTACAAAGGAAATGGAAACTTGGTAATTCATGATGCCAGGCCAAAAAGCCACAATATGGGATGGAAGGTCATGCCAGGGGAGACAGTGCAGACAAGAGAGACAAAAAAAGACTGATGCAAGAGATATGAAAGTTAACTAGTACACAAAATCATGCAAAGCAGAAACAGAGATGAACATGAGAAATGGAAGAAGAAAAAGAATGCAAGCAAAGATGATGGGGAATGGAATGGAAAGTCTGAAAAGCTGTTTACTTCCAAAGTTCTCAGTTTGCACTCAGAGTTACTTGGAAATGACAGCGGCATTATAGAAAGAAGTAAATATCAAGATGTGTAATATGACAAAAAAAGAAGTGAAATGAGTTCAAAAAGCAGATGGTAAAACTGGAAATAATTGCTTAAGGGACCATTCTGTTATCATCATACTGATTAGACTTAGTGGCTATATACTAGCACAGGGTTCATGCTAGTGAATGGCTCGTGAACTGCCTACTGAGAGTTATTCCTGTCCCTTTCAAGCTGCTGAGCTGTGGCAAGGGGTGGCTCTGGAGAGCACAAACTGGTTTTGGCCAAACTCCTGCCAAAGAACTCTCTAGTTACTATTACAAATAGTTGTGGTCAAGTGGGAAGCAATGCTTTCAAGCTTACTTGAATTTACTAGGATAAAAGTGAGTCCAGGATAATATATAAATAGCAAGAGAAGTGAAGTTGCCCTTCAACCATAGAAGCAAATCCAGCCATGGAGATATGGCAGCATTCTCAAGGTACTGTAAGGGATGACTCTTTGATGGAAAAATGGAAGGGAAGAAGGGCAATCAAACACCAATACAGGCCTCCTACCACAATTGTAGAGATGAGACAACTAAACTGGTGAGACATGATCAAAGCTGAAAGAAAGGTGGGATTAAATATCAAGATCTCAGCTTTATCACAGTGGGATTAGAAGTTTCAGTACTCATCTGCCAGCAACATTCCAATATGCAGTGTGCATGTGGTTTATCAGGTGATGAGAAAAGCTACTACTAAAAATTAGACAATCTTATTTAAAATTAGACACCATTTCTGAGAACTGAACTTCTGCCATGTTTTAAAAGATTCCATAGCTCTCTGCAGTAATCATCTTTTCACCAGTTTGTGTGCTTCAGTGCCCGAAAACCTTCAAGACATTCACTGCTTCCAAAGCAGAACAGAAGTTGATTCTATTCAGCAGCAATATGAAGTTGGGCCTTTACTTAATATTCAGTGGGCATATTCTTAAAACGTCAGTGCATATTTTAGACACTTCACTGCACTTCTGTGCGTCACTTCATGTTTTTGGTTTTCTGTTCTGAAGTGCAAATATATGAGGCACCACTGAAAAACCTTCAACTGCCATTGTACTGCCTCTGCAGTTTCTTTTGATTCATCATAATAGCTCATCGTGGGAACTGTTTCTCTGTACACTTACATATATACTGCTCAGTGAAGGTTGTTTGGCAAGAGGCATATATCCCCTCAAGGGGAAGAAACACTTTTTTCAACATTTGCTCCGCAAGAGCAGATGTAAACAATCTCTCCATGGGGAACTGAACCTGTGCTTTGGGAGCTGATTCCTCCAAAGTTGTTACTCTAAAGGTGGATAACATGCTACCTATCTTGGTTGGTTTCATATATTGAATAAAAAAAACCAACAAACACTTTGGAATATTTATTTTCCATTTAAAATCATTAAAAGTAAACAGAAATGCTTTTGAAAAAAACCCAAGTGAATAATACTGATTTAAAATGTTGATTCCTTTCAATGCAAATGAAGGTTTTAGATGAAAATGAAATACTTTTATACAATTTATGTGAAATAGAAACTGTATTCAAAGTTCTGTGATTTTTTTTTTTAAGTCAAAAGTACAAAAAATAATATTAAAAAACCCCAACTCCCTTCAATGCCTTGAGGTGTGTGAGATCTGTAGGACAAACACTGAACCTTGAACTAAGATCCTGGAAGACAGATACACTTCTTTTTTCAAATACACAATTTTATTTTCTTGAATTACAAGTGAACATTGATAGCAGTTGTAGCTCAGGTATGTCACTTTGGAGGCTAAGTTGGACCAAAGGCATATACATATTTTTTAGGATATGTGTTTTTCATTCTGTGATAAAATGATGTATTTTCTTCTGTAATATAGATTCTATTTACGGAATTTTATGATCAGTTACATATGAAACATAGTGTTCACTCTTCAGATTTTATTAAGCCTCTCTGCAATAAAGGAGAAGGTTTGCTTATTTCTATTTGTTGCCTTCCTTTTTGGTATACTGAAACAGAAAATAAACACAGACCGGGCATGCCATTCATTTATTTTATTGGTAGGTGAACATTTGGGATGCAACTGTAGAGTTATTGTAGACTATTTAGTCTTTCATTTTTGTGGATATGTACAGTTCTTAATCTATATGTGGGTAGCAATGTGGACCAGAAGATCAGGATCAGGACTGCAAGCAAGATTTCTGGGTGTTTTTTTTGGTTCAGTCAGTGGCTTGCCATATGAGTACAGGTATTTGCTCTTTGCCTCGGTTTCCTTACAGGTAAAGTAGAAGTGACAACACTAGATTTCCTTTGCAAACTGCCTTGAAAGCTAGGAAAGCAAAACAAAGGGGAAGGATCACGAAAGATGTCCCACTGTAAGTTTAAAAGAAAAAATAATTAGGGAGGTAACGAAAACCAGCAAGCCCAGGTACAGAAACAGTAATACTGCTACAATACAGAGCTCAGCATGAATTGCAAAACCAGCCCAGGACCTCAGTAAATATTCTGCTGGCTAACTTGCACAGAATGTGAAGTCAGCACATCAATACCAGGAAGAAGGTTTAAATATGCTCCTGCATGTCTTGGGTGAGCTGCAGCTCCACTTCTGAATGTAGAAGATAATTTCCATCAGTAAGTTAATTATACAAGACTTAATAGAAAGGTATTAATGAAGAGTTGACAGTATAAAATATTTCAATGCTCTTACGAGTGAAATCCTGAAAACCAGATAAATCCTGAAATATTCAGAACAAATTTGAATGCAAGTCCTCCTGTTCTCACTTCCTGCATGTGAGATATCCACACTGACTCCTTTGCCATGCTCTCATGCATGTTCTACATCAAGGTTTTCTAAATTCAAAGCACAGTGCCCATCTCCTGTTCCCTCCCTCCACATGAGGTATTGCTGCTTGCTTTATCTGCCACCCACTTGGCAACCAGCTTGTCATGGTGCAATGGAGAGAAAAGCAGTTGTACCTCTGCCCTACCATGAAGTGATAGTCTTTCTCCTAGTTTGTGTTCAAGGAAAGCACACATGCAGTTCCAGCCCAGCACTCTATCTTACCCCTATTTTATGACTTTATCAGAGTTCAGAAATATATGAGGTTTCATACATAGTAAAAAACCAAACTTGTTCAATACAGTACGCTCACAAGTGAGGCTTTAAAGACAGAGTGTTTTTAACAGTATTTGATAGGCCTTCAAATAATTAGGAGCGATCATAAGTCTAGAGAAAAGCTTGGCCTCATTTTCAAACAACCGAATAGAGGATTTAGCCACAGCTACCCAGATGTAAACCACACAGTATAAAGGAGCTTAAAATTGTCAAGTAGTTCCTGAATAAATGAGTGGCTGTGCATGAAGTGATGGGAAATGGATGATATTAGCATAAAATCTTTGCCAATGTACAGCACTGAATATATGGTTATTCCTAGAGCTCCTTAGTATCAATTCAGACACAATTTCTGTACAAAATTTCTACTTGGCTTTCTGATATATAAACTTGTGGTCAACCAACAAAAAAGGAATTATGCAATCAAGAGAAAGTTAAAATGTAAGTAGAAATATCTGTGGTTTATGATGATGTATGTCATTATGAAACACAAGTGCAAGTAAAGCAAACAGAGATGATGCAGAACAGATTACATCACAAAACTTTGTGCAACTTCACATAGCTTTTTTTTTAGCTTCCAGGGGATACAGAGTCCCATGTTAACACAGGCAGGCAGCTGACCTTCTGAAAAGCATGATAGCTGTCACATTGCAAAAGCTCTTTCTGGGTGTATGCATATCTTCTGTGTAGTACAAATATATTGCAGAAGCATTTCTCTGTATCTCTGCCTCATCAACTCAATTTTTAAATTTCAGCTGAAAAATTTATCTCCTCTTTGCCTGCCTACTCACCCACCCAAATTCTTTCTCCTCTATGATTATATTTTTTGGCTTTTTTCCTGTAATTTATTTCTAGAAACCACTTAGAGACCTGAAGGATGTTATATAAAATTAAACTGTAGTCACCAAGGCCCACCCAGCAAAACAAATAACGAATGCCTAAGCCTGCACTATATTAGAACTGCTTTCACATATATTTGGATTAGTATAGCAAACTGACACTGAGGTGCTTTTTCAAAACCTCTTCAGACCTTTCAATATTTTGTCCTTTCTTCTTTTCTCTGCCTTCTGCTGTCCCTGGTTGTTGGGAGGGGACAGCCACACTAGGAACTTCACACTAAGGAGAGATCAGCTCTGTAGGGAAAAGTAACAGCATCAGTCTGGGGAAGGCAGTGGCAGAGCTGATGCAGGATCACTGCAGCACACAGCTTGGCACAGGCAGCAAAGCCAGTCGGCTTCAGCAGGGCAATGCCTGATGGTGCTCAGTGCACTGGTTGCTCAGCAGGGACTGGAAAGGAATGGAAGAGAAGAAACCAGAGGTACTGCCTTAGAGCTGAAATGAAACATTAGCTCTCTTTTGTAACACAGAATTGTATGATGAAAACCTGCCTGAGAACAATCACATTTGGTCCTTTAAAATTTTGCTTAAAGAGATTACTCTCTCTAGTTTTTTGTTTGTTGTTTTGTTTTGTTTTTTGTTTTTTTTTGGTTTTTTTTTAATAGACAGCAAGCCTTCATTGAACATAAAGAATGATCAGGTTTCCCCTTTGCTCTTATCTACCAAGTTTCTTATTGGGTTAAACATTTTCATGGACCCGACCTCCTTCAGCAAAGCCCATGACAAGACCTTTGCTGACCTGGAGACTGGCTAAGCCTCTCTGTGTGCTCACAAGTCCAGCTTCACCCAGTGGAGGACTTTTCAGTGGAGAAGGCAATGAGAGTTGAAACAGTCCCTATGGGGTGAATCCAAATCCTGATGATGTTTATGTTCATTTCAATTTAATTGACTGTTGGCCTTTAATATTATTATTGTATGTATTTCCAATTCCCAGTTCCCAGTGGCAGTGCTAGACAGATCCCTTTTCCCTGGAGCACTTTAGAACCCAACCTGTGCATTACTCATAACGCAGCCCAGGTTTGCATTTCCTACTGTGGACTCCCTAATCAGCTAATCAGCTGTCTCTCTATTTCTTCCTGGAGTCATTGATGTTATCTAAAAATTCTCTGCTTCACATCCGGATATGACATTTGTCTTGTCTGTCCGATAGTAATTAAAGTCTCTTGTTACAGTCATATTTCCTGCTGCTGTATCCCTTTCAGCATACTTCAGTCAGTGTAGCTCTCCTAGTTGAGTCACTGGTAATATAAATCCAATACTATATTCTTATTGTTAGAACTGAAACACCAATTTCAGATTTAACCTTTCCTCTGGGTCACTTTCACCGGACTTTCATCTTGCACAGAGAGAAGCAGGATATATGCAATTTTAGAGAAAGCCTTTACTTATTAGCTATTGCACAGTAGGGAAACAAAGACCAATGAGCGACTAGGCTAATCATTAATATGCTCACCCCTATTTCACTGAAGCAGCAGTAGAGCCTTTTCTCACCAGGCTACTATCAGTCAGAAGGATGGGTTGCTCCTTGGGCTGCACCTCTCCACTGTCCTATTGCCTTCTACAGAGTTTCTGTTTTCTAATACCCTCCCTATTTTCAGTTTTTTGTCCTACATGGTTTAGCTCACATATTTTCTTTTACTTTCATAAGAGTTTCCTGAGTAGATAGAACCAAACCAGAGCTGTGTTGTACCAGTCCAGGCACTGGATCGTAGACAGCTGAGTGCTAGGGTTGAGAGCTGTTTACAGAGGCTTCTGTAACTCACTGAGGTATTTGATTCATTCATTTCATTTAGGATATTAGTGTTTGAGACTCTCACTGTTTGACCAGTGAAATTTATTTTACCTTTCTTGCATATTCTGTTTTTAGCATTGCAATGGCCCACCAGGCATTTTTAAAAACTAGCAAAATAATGTCTAGATTTCATTTCATGCTTCTGCTCTGGTTCTCTTTTGTGAGTTCCAATCTGAATGTGTTTGATTATCCATGTTACAATGTGCTAAACAACCATGTTTTCAAGATTGAAAAATTGTTTTTTCTTTGACAAAGGTGAAATTAAACCTGAAAAAAAATTAATTTCATTCAAAAACATCTAATTTAAGTGTCTTTGCACATGAAATATGCTTTGCTTTTGTGCATGTAGGAGTACAGCAGGATGTTGGGAAGAGCTGGTACAAGCCCTGTTGAGGGCACTGCCCTGACATCACCCTGGGCACCCAGCCTTCCCTGTGGAGCTGGTTGTGGACAGGCAGGGACCCAGGATCAGACTACCTGCATGGAGTCCCTCAACACACAGGGAAGAACCCTTGCCACAGCATGCAAAAGCCTATTTTTCCTGCAGCCTGGTCCATGATTGAACTATAGCAAAGCTGCCTATGGTCACAGGCAGTCAAACTTTCAAGGGGTGGTGGGTGAAGTTGCATAGAGCGTTAGTGCAATCAGATCCCTGACATTCACTAGTATGTAAATTTTATCTTAATTTCCTTCTTTTTTTCACAGTCTTTTCTTGTGAACTTGCATTCTCAGGCATGTTCAATTTAAACTCATGAAGCGTTACACCTCCCAGCTGCCTTTCCAATATCTTTCCTCAATTTGTCTTTTATCACTCCAACCATTTCACCCGTGTATGTTGTTTATTGATATGTCTGGAAGGAAGGACATCCATCTCCCGTTTGCTAAATATTTACCAAGAGCCGAGGTGCTTTTGTCTTATTACGGAAAATCAGCCTGCTCCTCAGTTCTTTTCCCTCTCTGTTACATTTCTAATTTTCTGTATCTCTCCCTCAAAACATTCTATTTTCTCACTGTCTCCACTACTAGTCAAGGGACCATATGCTGGTTGGTCTTTGAACAGCATATATGTCTGTGAATCCCCCTCTGGGGTGGCCTGCTCCACCCTCACCACACCTCATTTATTCCAAATTGTCACTTTGACAACTGTCTTCTACAATAAAGTCAAGGCTTTCATTTTGCATTTCCATACTACTACAAAATAAGACCTGTCTGCAAATCAACTTCCTTTTTTTTTTTTATAAAAATTTTCCTCTTTATTTCCTTTTGCAGCTGGCTTCCTTTCTCTTCTGTTTTTCATTGCACCTCTCCTAGGCTTCTCCATTTTTCCTCTGTCATGAGTGACATCAGACACCATCCATGATGGGCTGAGGCACCAAATAACCAGTTCTGCATCAGCTCACAGGGCTGCACTCAGTGCCCAGCCAGAGGCCAGAGGCTGTTGCCACCATGAGTTTCTCCATGCACCTGCAGTTCCCAACAGCTGACAGCTGGTAGGTCACTCTCACAATGCTCCTCTGGTTTTATAACTTGGCTGCTCTGATACCTGACAAGACTAACCAAGCCCAGCCCATGCCAGCTGCCACAACTACTTATTCCACTGGAGACCTGAAGAAATCTCTCCATCCTTAGCTCTTGAATCTTTGGAAATGTCAGCTTCTTTTGTTTTTATTAGACTAGGATACTGTAATCAACTTTTAAAGAAGATTTTTAAAATTAAAACCACTTCGTATATATATATATACACACATGTACACACATATATATACACAAAATAAAAATCTGTGTGCACCCATCATGGAGACTCTGCAAAAGAAGTTAGGGATTAATATCAGAAGCAGTTGCCACTCCACTCCTGTGAGATTGCTCAAGCACTGAGCATGAAAGTGTAAACAATCACAGCTACAGTAAAACAATGTCTTATATTTTAATTTCAGTGATTTGTAGTAATATGGTTTTTTCCTTTGTGTGACTGTGCAATAGATACCAAATCCTTTATTGACCATGTGTTAGTAAACATCCTTAGGTTCTTGTCAAATATTGTAATGAATTCTACTCAGTTCTGCACTTGGTTATGGGTTACAGGAAGTCTGCCAAGTTCTGGAATTTGATTTAAAGCTTTTAGCTAATTGTGCTCCTTTTCTATTAGTTTCATTTAACAAATTTGTTGCAGTGAAACTGCAGTTTGTGACCTTGTTTTCTTCTAAACAAGAATAAATTGCTATAAAAATTTCACAGTAGGGAAACAATCTTAGCAGCAAAACTTTCACCCCTCAAAATATTAAATCAGGATCCCTTTTTATAAATAACAAATGCAGTACATTATCAAAACTAAAGAAATAAATAAAGTGCTGAGATTGTGCCCACATTTCTATTGAAATTTAATTTCATAGGAACCTTATCATCACAGTTTTTTGGAAGTTCTGCTGGTTCTAGGGAACAATGGAATTCAGAAAATGGGGATATTGGCACAGCTTCTTAACTTGGACCAATAATCGTTCCTGATTAATTCTTGCTGATCAATGACTTCATTCAAAATAATAATCCACAGTTGAAAGGATGATGTTAAAGATGAGAAATCAATGGAAAGTATGAGTAGAAATACAGGCAAGTATTAGCTTAGCCTCTTGTAAACTCCTGGGACCATCATGCAGAATTTTGTCCAGATGCAGGGGACTCCACACTGCATGTCCAGTGAGTTTGACATTACAGAAGATGTGACAGACAGTCCTTTCTGCACTCAAGGAAACTTCAGTGTGATGGGCAGGCTGTCACTGGGATGGGTTAAGCTGACCCTTAAAGCTGATGCTTAAAGGCAGCTCTGAGTCAAGTCTTATTACTGCTGAGTAGTTTCTCATGTTGATACACTACTCTGTACACTTCCTATTTCATACTGTCATCATATTAGCCTCAGCTTCTGATGGCTACGATGATTACCTAAATTTTGGTGAACTTTGCTCATTTTATGATCAGTGTATGCCCAAATACTTCCTTGGTAAGTATCATCCAACTTTGCACTTAAAAAACTTTTGGATAAAAAAAAATTTACTTAAATTTATTAGTTTGCCTGGGAAATGTTTGTAAGTAAAGGTAACTAAGTAAATGTTAATTAAGCCATTAATACATGACATATTGCATGCTAGTTCATTTTTCTTTCAGTGAAAGACAATTGAATTTTTTTAATTTTTTTTTATTTGAATCTTATGGTAAAATTTTTAGAGTAGCTAGCCACCCAGATACTTTTTCAAACGGTAAGTTTCAAGACAATATGTGTGTCACCACAGTTTGGGAAGAATTCACTCTCACACTAGTTTTGATATTGGATGGCTCGTCACACACCAGCTGATGGGGGTGTCACTATTCTTCTCTGTATATTGGTTTATTTAGAATTTGGCTTTGAAACAACCCCATAATTCACTGCTGAGGGCTCATCTCAAAGTTTTGGCTCTGAATCAGTTCAAATTAAGATGTGTACTCAGGGAAAGATGTATTTTATACAGCAACACATTGTTTTGCAGGTTTGCAAAACTAGTCTACTAGTAAAGAACCAAAGGTGTAATGGTCACGCTGGTGGTGCTGCTGGCATTCCATATAATCTAAAAAATCTGAATTTCGAAGCAGCATGATCCAAATTTTTAAAAGTTCTGATAAACTCTGAATTTAATAGAGATGAATGGAAGCTGTCTCATATGAGCTGCATGTTACAGAGCAACCAGAGGAAGCACTTATCATTCAAGCACACTTTAACACTAAACCACCTTCAACTTCAGTTTCTGATGCAAAATAGATCTTAATACTTTTACCTATGATTTAAGTAGGTGCTATACAAATGCACAGTGCTGGAAAAAGAAGTTAGAAAGAGAATTCCTATTCTCTTGGGATCCTCTTGGTTCCAATGATGATGCTTCTTTCAACACACAGTAAAGCTCCAACCTATCACTACAGTACCTAAATGGATCAGTAATATAAGCAGTAGCAAGACATTGTATCTTGAATAAATGACCATAATCTTTCCTATGTACTAACAGCTTTTTAAATATTATTAGGTTTTAAGCTCTCAGGACAACGATATTTTTGAAAACACTGAATGCATGACATTGCACGTGAGGAATATCCTCTGAAATTATTTACTGTTAATTGCCTAACTATTCAGAGGTGATTTTAAGGCAAACTGATGACAGATTCATAATTTTGTCAAATTAAAAAATACCTATAGTCCTTCTTTATTTACACTCATAAATTTCACTAAGAAAGTCCATTGCCTCTGCTGCACTTCACTCAGTCAATTACCTGATCATAATCACATTTTTGTGGAGCACTGGTATGATTCAGTTACTTTTAAGAGGAAAATGTGAGCATCTTGAATGGCTGTAGCATTACCCAGCAACCACTCTGTGTTATTTTCTAATTTAAGTGTTTTTTTGCTTGATTCTTTTCTTCTGGGCAGGACTTTGGCTACCTTAGCTGTTGCCTTGGCAACTCTTTGGTCATTTCTGTTGCAAGCACTGTTCGTAAGCTAGAAAGAGATTTTTGAGGAGAGAAAGGAAAGATTAAATAATATAAATTCTTTTTTCTCTTTAGCCTTTCTATTTCTGCAGTCTCTCATTACTTACTGAATGTAAGCCTTGGGGACCCTACCACAGCTTGATTTTCTGGTAGGTGGAAAGGAAGAGGAGGGGTAGGAGGGAGTTAGAGAAGAAGCGTCTATGCAGATGTATTTGTGTGGCAATAGCAAGTTACAAAAGAAAAATAATGAATGTGTCCAACTTTGAAGCCTTTGTAATACAGGAACATCAGCATTTGAAGAATTCCTTATGCCTAAAAAAAATAAATTAAAATGAATACATAATATAACAATGATTCAAAAACAGTATTAGAACTCAGAGACAAGAAAACTAAAACAGGGTAAAGACTGTTGCTTATTGTGTACTGTAGTCTGCCATAGAAATATCATGCTTTTTCAACCACTGAAATGTCACATCTCTCCACTGGCAGTTCTGCTCTCTTTTTAAGCAAGTTCACAGAGCCAGTGCTGACCCCTCAACTACTATAGCTAGACAACTTCCAACATCTCCCTCTTTTAAAGCCAGCAGGAGGTGGCTTTAAACCCATGTTGTTCTCAGCAACAGAGATATAATCACAGGCTATGAATCAAACAATAGTCAAAAATCCAAACAAGATTTCCAATAATGTACATTTGCAAACTACAAGACAGCTCCAATCAAAATCATGATTACATATGAACGCCAGATAACAGTATTATGCTGTTTGACATACGCTTAGGAATGCATGATTTCTGTGGCCTTTTCTCTCCCAGTACAGCAGGGAAAGAAACACTAACTTCTGTTTCTTACCAGGACACAACGAGTAGACCAGTATTTCCATGCAGAGATATCTCAAATAATTTGGAAATCCTCAAAATATCCTGAAAAAAGGAAGAAAATGGGAAGAAAAGGCCCTGAAGAATGTGCACTTCCATTCCACAGAAGACCAGAAATTTGAATCAACATAAATTGTATGTGATTAAACTGAAGATCAATTATAAAAAATCCACCAGAAAAATAAAGACAATTGATAGCAAAAAGCTTATAAATAAGAACTTAGAGTAACAATTTTGAGTCCAATTGAAGAATACATAAAACTTGCTTTCAACATAAAAGAGTAATATTAAACTGACAAAACCTCTTCAGCACAATAGCATCACAGATGTTGCCATAAGAGTAGCTGATTATCAGACAACTGCACTGTGTAGGTGAAGAAACATAGAATTACAGGAAAAGAAAAAACTAAAGTGGAAAAAAATGGAATTAGGAAGGAAACAAAATGAAATAGATAACAGAAGCAAAGAATCTGAAGAAAATGCTGAAAGTAATGGTAGAGAAATACTGCATCAATTCTAAGTATTAGAATCACAACAATATTATTGTCTAGGAAGAATAAACCAAGAAAAAGACCTCACTACAGCGATAATGAAAAGAAGAAAGAATATAACTTAATTTTTCCAAGAGTGATTTGTAGATTAACATCAAAGAAACTTAAGTTGTAATGGAAATTAAATATTCATCATTACATAAACATTTCTCACACCACAAAGAAATGACACATGAAGGAAGAGGCTAAAGTCAAGCAAATCTGTTGGTAAATCTAAGCTAGTGGAAGTTTGTGGTGATGAACTCATCACTAAAATATTTAATCTATTTAATGAAACATGGGACTAAAAAAGCCCTCAAAAAATACCATTGTGGACTAAAACTCAAAGAAGAGTTATTTAAGTTACTTCAATACTTACAGAGATATTTTATTTCTTTTGGTGATAACTAGTTTACCATAACACCACATTAAACAGCAAAAAGACAACAACTGGTTAAAGATAAGAAGCTGCTGGGATTTTGGCCTGAAAGGTCACACATTCACCAGATTTTCCATATTAGCTTAGTGGTAGAAAAGGACAATAGATTAAAAAAGCCACTAAAACCCCTTTGATATGCAACTTTTAGATTTTAATGAAGTATATGACATTCCATACAACAATTGGGAACATCTTGAAGTTAAGGTCTACGAACAGAAATAATTAGCTTTCTAAAGGTTTCACTTTACAGTTAAGGTCAAACTGCACAAGTCTGTACCAAGAGAAAATCATGTCAGTGAGAATTGGTTCTCTTAAAACTGCCTGCCTTGCCCTTGATTTCAGTATGACAAAAAGTGGAGACTCATATCAAACACAGTGCTTGATTCAAACAATTTTCCAGTGTCAAATGTTCTAAATGAAGCTATTCTTTGAAGAAGTGAAATTTAAAATGAAATCTATAAGAGGATATTACATGAGTTTGTTCTTTAAAAGAGTAACAGGAAAACATGCCAGCAGAGAGTATTTCTTTCAGAATTGCACAGAGTTAATAATTAATTGCATAAAGCACAGCAGTTCTCAGTTCAGGTATTATGATAGAAGGCAAAAGGATACACAACACTGGACCATTTATTTTCTTCACGGGTAATGTGAATTCTGATAATAACCAAAGGTCTCAATTGCCAAATCAGCAGTTTCAGCTAATCATCCAAAATCTCCAACTTCAAAAAAAAGAACCAATGAATTTAGGTCCAGTGAAATTGTTTTAATGTAATAAAAGCTTAAGATATATAAAAATATAGATAGAGCAGAAAACACCATGCAGTTAATGTGGGGTATTTAAAAATGCTTCAATTTTCACCAAAATACTGAATCTTTTTTCCTCTCTTTTTTTTTTTTTTTGTAGATAGAAATAACTAAGCAAATCTTAAAAACAAATCAACAGAATCTCTAAGACAGACATGAGCTGTACATGGAGGACCATACAGAAGCTGACTTACACAATTTGGTGTAGAAGACTGACAAAGATTGTCCTAGGATAGACAATGACAGTGGAGCCTGCTGTGTGTTCTCTGTCTAGTTAGATGACACAGAAATGAACTACACTCAACAAGATAAAACAAGTTGCGTGATCCACAGGTTAGCTGACTAAATCACTTACTTTGAATCTGGATTTGTGGTTCTTCATGTAGTGCCATATCAAATTCAGAATTTACTATCACTGACTTGCAAAATTAGGCCTCATTCATTATGTAAGCTTTTTTATTGCACCAGTGTGCAAACAACTTCATGTCTTCGTCACAGTATCTTTTATCATTCCTTGCACACTATACGCTTGCAATTTATAACTTCTTCTGAGATGTTCAAGTCTTTTATTCATTAGAGGCATAAATTCTGCAAGCCTATAAGCAAATTCATATATTTAGACATGTATTTAGTTCTATTAAGTCAATACTTCAAAGTGATCTTTAAATGAAGCTCATACCCTAAGGGGTATTTTTGAACCAGAGCTACAAATCCTGTCACAAATCCATGTCTTGCATGCAGACTTTGTTCCATTGTGTTTCAAATTGTACCAGACTAATGTATCTCTAAGCTGCGTAGCCTGTGCTCAGCTGACAGTTAGAATTGCCTAACATGCACCCATGTCATTTATATACTAGAAATGTTCATGTGCATTGGGAGAGCAGCAAATTTCTTGGGTCAGGCAGCTTACTTCCCTTCTGCTCAAATACAGGAAGTACACAGGAGAAAAACCACTCATTAATTTGAAAAGAAAAAAAAAAGAGAAGGGGGAAAAAAAGAAGGAAAAGAGTAATTTTCTGCCATTGAGGCTAAGGTCTATGTAGTTTTAAAGGGAATATACGTGTTTGAGACATTCAGTTCCTCCTTGAAACCTATGCAGTAAAATATATTACCTCCCTTTTTGAGGTTTAGGTAAAAACCAGTAAAACTTATCTGATCCAGAGTTTTAAACTGCGACCTGGGGAACCAAGGCTACTCTTGGGGGGAACAAATAGGGTTCTGCTTTCTATTCTAATATTGATAATAAAACTTGTAAGTTATTTACCTTGTTGATATTAGCACAATGTAAATTTGTCTCCACATTTTTTACTTGACTGATTAAGCTTTCACAAAAAACACAGGAAATGGAAACCGATCTGTCAGGATTAGAATTTCCTAGTGGAACAACAGTACTAACTCTTTCTAGCAGCAGAGCCACACAAATTTCCTTTCTAAGGACAGAATAAAACCAGATTGGTGGAAATAACTTGAGAGAGCTAGGTTTGAAAAATTCTGTGCATATTTCAGCTGGCTGATGAGAATAAACATCATGTTATGAGCTGTATGTTTTTCTGTGCCAACAGGCAAAAAATAACTGTTTCTGGGTTTAGTTCACTGGAATTTAGGAATTCTATTATTGCTTCTTTTGGAATCCAAATATAAAACCATGTTCCTAAGAATTCTATTCGTTTTTCAGGAAATGAGAAAGAAATCCAGAAAAAGAAGCTGTGCTTGCTTGCAAAAGAAAATTTCTGGTCAAAGGTGAAAGTTGTTTTTAACCTAAGAGTCTCATCAGCAACATTTTTGATCTATCACAGAAACCCTCACTGCAGTAACAGTTGTCAGACAGTTGCTCTCTTAAATACTCAGGCTGATACCACCTACTGCATTGATACCTTTAGTATTCCACAATTTTTACTAATTCACAGTTAGTATTTGCTGAATTGGATATCCTAACAGAACACCTTTTCCCCTTGCAATTTTAACCTATGCACTCTGTATTTGGGACCCCACCTACAAGAGGGCCATGACAACAACAATATGAGCCCTCCTCTGTGAGCTGCATTTTTAGATTCCTGCAAACAATTATATTTGGACTATTATATCTGTTAACCCCATTTGGGAAGGATGGAGAATAGGTTTACATGGCTGCTTCTGCACTGAAAACATTTATTATCAGAACATCAGAACCTGGGATGGCACCACGTTCATCTAATTATTTTGTGCTATTTCTGGACCACTTTTAACCTCTGAGGTCTAGTGGAATCAGGAACAACCTTTTCTGTATGCATGTAGGCTGTGACCTCTACAGTTTCAGACTTACTTTCAGCTCAGCCAACAGCCTCCCATTTCATTAGCACGTTATTTCAGGCCAAACAGCACCTGGAAACCAGAATTTTATAGATGAGCGTCCCTCATCTGTACACAGAATATCAGCAATTCACTGTTCATGAAAAATACTGTGACTCCTTGCCCATGAGAATTTTATTTACTTGCTGCTGGAAATATGCCTCATGCCTGCTTGGTTGTTTGTTGCTACAACCACAAACCAGTCCCATGCCTGTCCTTTTTAACTTCATTTTCATCACAACTTCTCCATGCTTTGGGTAAAATTAGGTTTCAGAGGCTACCCATGCTTTTGCACATTTTGTAAATCACTACCTTTTGCTTTTTCTGTTTTCTCCCAGTAGCAGCACCTTTGGTGTTATTTCTTTGGCCTTGAACCAGTTTCTATCTCCTGCCAAGTGCCATAGATCCACAAAGTGCTTGTTCTGCAGTTGTAATTTTGCTGCTTCATATAAAAGAGCAGAGCTTGCTCTGGAGTTCTTACTATAAATAGAACAGAATTTTTCTTAGGTCTCCTACTGATCTACCAGATTGATTGTATCTCTACTTATCTGAATAGTACATTTGCATTCTCCTTTTCTCTTAAAATCATGCTGTATAAATATTGTGCTTGATACTTCTGAAAGGTTATTTATATTGTTTTACATAGAAGAATATCTTTATTATGCCTAGATGTTTAAACCCTTAATTTTATGTTGAAACATCATTTTACATACAAATCACTTGTGCACATACTTGAGCTATTTCAAGGTTAGTTTTGATAAGGTGACCTTAAACTACATTTTTTCAATTATTTTTTCATCTTTTCCGTCTTTCTGAAAGTCAGCCTTCAGAACATGTCAGTAAAAGCAGAAAGGTATTTATCATTCACTTAAATATAAAACCTTTTCTCTTCCCCTCATGGTCCCCTCTAAATACCTTGAAAATGTTATTTTAAGTTATAGATTAATATTCTGAACAATTCTAATATTAAAAAAAATCCAGATTAGATATCTCAGTGTGGAAAGGGAGAGAAATTTGGTTAATAAGGCTTTCAAAAATAATATCCAATTCATTAACAGAATGATAAAGGGTTGATCATTGACATGCTGATTTCACTATTATGAAAAGAGGAAATCTATAGGTCTATTAAAAAAAGTGATTGACATCATAGCCTTAAATATTTGCATAGTTTGCAAGTACATTTAAACAGAATGTAATCTGTTTCCTTTTGGAAAAAAATACTTGCAAATGCGAAGTTTACAATGGGAAAAATTAAATACAGCTATAGGTTGCACCTAGAGGTAGGATCCAATCCTGTTCAAAAGACAGTACCTGTACCTGTAATGAGCTGTTTTAGTGTTCAGAGCAGATATATCAAATTTAAACCTTCAACTAATTGCCCAATGGAGTGTAAAAATTTGGAAGATAGCCCAGGAATAGGACACCTACTGCCCATTCCTGCCTCTGTGTATTTAAGATGGCTTTTCATATTATTATGCATGTTTGAGAAATATATTGCAGTGTCTTGAGGGAGAAAAGAGGAGAATAAGTATATTTTTGAGTACACAACAGATATTTGCTGTTGTGCTGATGTCTCATGACAATCTGAAACATTCCACTGCAGCTCTGGTAGCACAGCCACAGCTGATGCATGACATACTGGATGGCAAATGCAAAGAGTGCCTAACCCTGGCACTACTGCCAATAGAAACAGAAAGCAAACACACAATGGATAACCCACATATCTAGAATTTACATGCTATTAACAGGAATATTTCCTCCATTTTGATACAAGTGTCAGGTTCTCAGCAAGTATTAGAATACCACACAGAAGATAATACAAGAACACAGGCAGGAAAAGTTATTTTGCATGCTTTGGCCAAAGGAGACTGAACATTAACCCTATATTTATTTATATATGTGTGTGTATCTATGAATCAATAGGAGCAGAGGGCATCTTGAAGAAAGAAAGGAAGGATAATACTTTTGCTGAACCAAGGAGAGGAAGTTTATATTTCTTTTCCAGGTGAGCACCAAGAAAGTTAATCACAGGGTGAGTATGTTGTCTGATTGTTCAGTCATTAAAAAAAGTGTTCATTACAAGTACCACCTCACTGCAATGATTTCTGGTTTTGCATGTTATTTAGAAGGTTTTAGGGTTCTTTGCACTCACTCTGATTAGATATGGGGATTCATAAGGGTATCAATGTTGTGCTGCCACTAAAAGTCAGGCATGGGACATATTTCTGTAGTTTTAAGCAGATAGGTAACACAGAAAGGATACAGATTCTCTAAGATTACAAAGTGTCTCATAATACAGAAAGGAATAGAAACAAGAGGCAATGATACAGGGTCATCTGTGTTCGTTAGTAGATCTCAAAAACTGTCCTTCCCAATGTATGTGCTACCAGATGCAGAAGAACCTTGTTTTATGAGAAACATTGTCTATACCCTAACTGCTGTGAATTTGCCTGTGCAGTTGCTTATTAACACAAACAAGAAGCACTAAATGTTTAGGCAACATGCACTTAAGTTCCAAGGTTGGTTTTTGTAGGGACTGACCTCTGGATGGAGAGAACTTTACTGTACACTGTACAAAGGACTGTCAGCTATTAGTCACATTTGATTTTACCTTTTCTGTGTTTACCAGCCAAATTAAATGTACATCTGGTACACGAAGCAAGTAATACTGCTTAAATCATTGTAATATGAAATCACTCATATGTAACTTACATTGCAGCTTTTGCATGTCAAATAGAAGCTTACTGGAAAAAAACTAGAGTCTTATGGAATGTAGAACTCATATCTACGCATAAAATAAGTGAACATTAAATATATGCATGAAGAAACACTAATGGTTTAAAATATAGTCACAGAATTAAAGACACTTGCTAGACAGCGTCATATTCAAACATAATCTGCATATTTCCACTAGTATGTATTGACAACAGAACTCAAGAACTGTCTAGCATAGACATTTGCATATGTACAAACAAGGTCTGTTACAGATAAAGCCTTAGTTTAAAAGATGTCTCACTGAAGGTTAAGGATGTCAGCTTGAATCAAGGTTTCAGAATCCATCCAGTAGTGATTAACTCAGAAGCATGTGAAAAAGATAACAACATACTCTTTAAATATGATTTGGTAAGTAAATAATCTTTACATAAACACAAAAATATGTACCCACTGAAAAATATTTTTAATTACATTTTTTAAGAGTGTGATTCTATTATGCCTAGTTTAATTGTCATACTGTACCTATGACTGATTACCCTCTCTGCAAAAAATTTCTTCCTAATATCCAACCCAAACCTCCCTTGGCAGAGCTTAAGACCCTGCCTTCTTGTCCTTCTGCTGGTTGCCTGCGAGAAGAGACTGACGCCTACCTGGCTACAACCTCCTTTCAGGGAGTTGTAGAGAGTGATGAGGTCTCCCCTGAGCCTCCTCTTCTCCAGGCTGAACAGCCCCAGCTCCCTCAGCCTCTCCTCAAAGGACTTGTGCTCGAGTCCCTTCCCCAGCCTTGTTGCTCTTCTCTGCACCTGCTCCAGCACCTCAATGTCCTTCCTTAACTGAGAGGCCCAGAGCTGGACACAGTACTTGAAGTGAGGCCTCACCAGTGCTGAGTACAGGGGAAGAATCACTTCCCTGGTCCTGCTGGCCACACTGTTCCTGATACAGGCCAGGATGCCATTGGCCTTCTTGGCCACCTGGGAACACTGCTGGCTCATGTTCAGCTTCCTGTCAATCCAAACTCCCAGGTCCCTTTCTGCCTGGCTGCTCTCCAGCCACTCTCTCCCCAGCCTGTAGTGCTGCAGGGGGTTGTTGTGGCCAAAGTGCAGAACCCGGCACTTGGTCCTGTTGAACCTCATCCCGTTGGAATTAGACCATCTCTCCATCTTGTCTAGGTCCCTCTGCAGAGCCCTCCTGCCTTCCAGCAGATCAACATTCCCCCCCAACTCAGTGTCATCTGCTGCAAATTTGCTGATGGTGGACTCAATCCCCTCATCTAAATCATCAGTAAAGATATTAAACAGGACTGGGCCCAACACTGATCCCTGGGGGACACCACTAGTGACCGGTCACCAACTGGATGTAGCACCGTTCACCACTCTCTGGGCCCGGCCCTCGAGCCAGTTCCTAACCCAGCACAGAGTGCCTCTGTCCAAGACGTGGGTTGCAGCTTTTCCAGGAGAATGCTATGGGAGACGGTGTCAAAGGCTTTGCTGAAGTCCAGGTAGACCACATCCACAGCCTTCCCTCATTCACCAGGTGGATCACCTGATCATAAAAGGAGATCAGGTTGGTCAGACAGGACCTACCCCTCCTAAACCTGTGCTGGCTGGGTCTGATCCCTTGTCCATACTGTAGGTGTTGTGCAATTGCATTTAGGATGATCTGATGCATAACCTTGCCAGGCACTGAGGTCAGGCTGACAGGTCTGTAGTTTCCCGGGTCCTCCTTCCAGCCCTTTTTGTGGATTGGCATGACATTCACCAACTTCCAGTCATCTGGGACTTCCCCAGTGAGCCAGGACTGTTGATAAATGATGGAGAGTGGCTTGGCGAGCTCTTCCATCAGGTCCCTCATCACCCTTGGGTGGATCCCATCTGGTCCCATAGACTTGTGAGGATCCAAGTGGCTCGGTAGGTCACTAACTGTTCCCTCCTGGATTACAAGGGGGCTGTTCGGCTTCCCATCTCTGTCTACGATCTCTGGAGGACAGTTTTCCTGAGGACAACTTGTCTTACTGTTGACAACTGAGGCAAAGTAGCTAACAGAAGTGGCTAGCTTGAGTTCAAATTGTACCTTTGTCTCTCTAATTTTCTTTCTACATGACCTAACTATATTCCTAAACTCTTCATGAGTAGCCAGTCCTTTTATCCATAGTTGGTAAGCTCTCTTTTTCCCCCTAATTTCCTTCAAAATCTCCCTCTTCAGCCAGGCTGGCCATCTTCCCCACCAGCTCACCTTTTGGCACCCTGGAACAGCCTGCTCCTGTACATTCAAGATTTCCTTCTTGAAGCATGTCCATCCCTCCTGGACCCCTTTGTTTTCAAGGGCTGTTTCCCAAGGTACCCTCTGAACCAGTCTTCTGAGTAGGTCGAAATCTGCCCTCCAGAAGTCCAGGGTAGAAGTTTTATTGATGGCCCTCTTTGCATCCCTGAGTATTGAAAACTCTATTATTTCATGGTCACTGTGCCCTAAATGGACTCTGACCACCACATCTCCCATCAGCCCCTCTCTGTTTGTGAACAGGAGGTCTAGCGGGGCCCCACGGCAGTAGGCTCCTTTATCACCTTGAGCAGGAAATTATCTTCTATACACTCTAGGAATCCCCTAGACTGCCTCTTCTCTGCTGTGTTGAGTTTCTAGCAGACATCCAGCAGGTTAAAGTTGCCCACAAGAACAAGGGCTGGCAATTTTGAGACATCTGCCAGCTGCTTGTAGAATAATTCATCACCCTCATCATCCTGGTTGGGTGGTCTGTAACAGACTCCCACCAGGATGTTGCCCTTGTTGGCCTTCCCCCGATCCTGATCCACAGGCACTGAACCTTATCGTTACTGACTTCAGGTTCTACAGAATCAAGAGACTCTCTACCATATAGATCCACTCTTCCACCTCTGCTACCTTGCCTGTCTCTTCTGTAGAGCTTGTAGCCATCCATGACAGCACTCCAGTCGTGTGAGTCATCCCACCACATTTCTGTGATGGTGATTATGTCATAGCTTTCCTGCTGTACGATGGCTTCCAGCTCCTCTTGTTTGTTACCCATACTGTGTGCATTGGTGTACATGCACTTCATCTGGGCTGCTGATTTCACTTCTAACCCTGGCTTTCCACCCTTAGGCTCATCTCTGGAGAGCCTGTTTTCAACTCCTTCCCTCTTCAAACCTAGTTTGAAGCCCTCCTGATCAACCCTGACAACTCATGAGCTAGAGTCCTTTTGCCCTTCCTAGATGGATAAGCCCAGCTGATTTGAAGAGACTAGGTACCCTAGAATTTTCCCCAAGGTCAAAAAAACCAAAATTCTGCTGGTGGCACCAATCCTTTAGCCACCTATTGATAAGATCGGTTTTCCCACTCCTCATCTCATTCATCCCTGCTACTGCAGGAACTGAGGCGAACACCACCTGTGCTCCTCTCCCATTAACTAATCGACCCAATGCCTTGAAGGCCTTTTTAATTAGCTTGATACCTCTTTCATTAATGTCATCACTATCAGCCTGGACCACCAGCAGTGGATAATAATCAAAGGGCCGGACTAGCTGAGGGAGTCTCCTACTAATATCCCTTACCTGGGACCCAGGAAGGCAGCAGACTTCCCTGTGGGATAGGTCCAGTAGGCATATAGGGTCTTCAGTTCCCCTTAGAAGGGAGTTGCCTACTACAATTACCCTTCATTTTTTCTTTGTAGGTGTAGTTATAATCCATCTGGTAGACGGGATGTAACCAGGAGACCCTTCAGACAGATTCTTCTTGACTGTCCTCTGCCTGATTCTCTGGGTCCAGAGTCTTATACCTGTTCTTTAAGGGCACCATGGGAGGTGATGGGGGTCAGAAGGGGATTCTTTTACCTCTTCGATCAGGGACCTGTTTCCATTCCCCCCCATCTGCTTGGTTTGCTCCATCCACCTGATGGCAGGAGGGGTAGGGTTCACCATCTCCTGCTGGACTTCCTTTGGGGTCAAAAGGGTACAACTCCACCAGCCTATTCCCTTTCACTCTCCCTAATACTTCTTAGCCTCTCCACTTCTGCCTTGAGCTCTGCCACTAAGCACAGCAAATCATTCACCTGCTCGCATCGTACCCAGGCATCAGTCGCACTGTCCTCTGGTACTAACACCAGGCTCAGACACTCTGTGCAGCCAGAGACCTGAACAGCTGCATCCTTCTCAGGGGATTCGGTCTGGAGCAGTTTAAATGTCCCGGCAATGATCTCAGCTCCACTCCCTGGTCAGCTGATTAGGCCTTGCAGGGCAGCTGGTCTGAACTGGGAGCATCAGCATGGATGAACTGGTTCATCAATACATGAACCAGTTTACATGAACACCTGCTGTAATATACAGGCACTGGTAGATATTGCTCTTCACTCTGCAGCAGATTTTTTTTGCAAAATAATTATTTCAGATCAGGGCATCAGGGCTGGACCTGTTACAGTCAGTATTAATAATGGGGCATCTTGGACCCAGGAGCAAAACAGGAACAAGACAATATGACAGTAAATAAGCACATT
The DNA here is from genome assembly GCF_009829145.1 of Chiroxiphia lanceolata. Lineage (NCBI taxonomy): Eukaryota > Metazoa > Chordata > Aves > Passeriformes > Pipridae > Chiroxiphia > Chiroxiphia lanceolata. The sequence continues at coordinate 41,143,394 of NC_045641.1, read as the reverse complement.
TAATATGGTACTTAAAGAATCAGGGTTTGTGACTGCGGTTCTGGTACAGATACAGTGATTTTCTCAAAGGGTCAGCATTCATGTGGCAGCACTTAGTCCTACTGGCCTGTGATTAGCCAGGAGCTACATGGAAAGAAAAGAGCTTAATACAAAGGTTTGCTCCCCAGTTTTTTCAGAACTCCTCAGGTAGAGGAGTGGGTAGTAGTAATCAAAAAGGTAGAAATTGTTTGAAGTGCAGTCTGCCAAAGCAGAAAAGGCAGTAGGAAGGGATTCAGACCTACTATATAATAAGGTAACAGAAACAGCAGGTGTTACACTGTCACCCACACAAGAGCAGCTTGTTGCCTCGCAGGCAGCGTGGTTCTAACCAGCAAGGTGTGCAGGTGTCGTGGGTGTTGTGTACACATGACAGGGATCTTGGGCCTCTGAATGTGCTCAATGTGGGGCTCTGTTGCCATTTTCAGTGTGGCAGGCCTCTCAGGACTACTATCTATATCTGCTCCTGTTTGGTCTTCTGGGTCTTCTAGGCTTTTTAAAGCTAGGTTCATTCACTATTTCAGTAGCATCCCTACTTTGGTTTTCTTTATACTTCTCTGAGTATTAACATCATAATCAGATGCTGGTGCCATTCTGATCTTTTAATCAAGGTTAATGTAAACATTTATTAGCTTGTTAGCAAATGGTCATATAAAGATGTTAATTACCTCAATTTCACTCTCAACAATATTGGTTGATTTACAAATATATCTAGTTGATATTTCAATTTAGAGATAATAATGTTGCATTTAAAGCAAAAATAAAAGAAGTCCATCAGAGGTATGAGTCTGAAACTTAGGAGACACTTGAATATATCAAGCACACTTATCACAAGCCAGGCAAGTGAAAATCATTGTGACCTGATAGTGCAAAGATCTGAGACATCCACACAATAAAAAAGCTTTGGTATAGCTTATCATTACAGATCATCTCACAGAGACAAAAACCTGGACATACATTCCAGTCTTTGCTTTAGTTTCCCTTCTACATAGGTGGAGATATTAAAGAATCTTTTTTTAGAAATCTGAGCTCTGTAAATTAGTTGTCATAATATACTGTCATAATACTGTGATCCTTTCATGTTTCCTTAATAATAGGTGAAGGACTTTTCACTTCAAAATTGAGACATCACAGGATTTTAGGATACAATTAATGTCTGAACAGCTACTTCTCAACAAATAGAGCCTGTCAAAAGCTCTATATGTGTGTGTTTGTATTGTTTATATATATATATACATATATATATATGGATGGATGGATGAATGGTTAGATGGATGGATAGATAGATAGACAGATAGATGACAGATAAATATCATCTGAGGTTATATATTCTACCTTTATTTTCTCTTAATCAGCCCAAACCACTATAAAGCTTTATACTTTCCCTTTCTAAGGTTGCTAGTCAGCAACCAAATCTTTTTTCAATATTTCTTGACTGTTATTATTCCTAGTTACAGCTCAAAGATAGCGCACAAACCTTTTCATTTCTCTGACTGATTTCAACCCTCAAACATCAGAGAAGCAGCAAACTAATCTGCTAATGTAGCCCAGTTTAAGGTTCTTAGTGCAGGAGAACAACTTGCCAACCATTTCTGTTCCGTTCCACTCTGTTCTATTCTACCCTATTCCTCATGATGGGCAGTTCTCCAGTTCTCCTTTAGGAAGATGCATCTTTCTGTTTTGAATAATAGTAAACACCGGCATATAGTGAGCTTAGTGTTCCTGCTCGAAGCTTACTTTACTTGGGACTGATTTGCTGAACTCAGCTCTTGTTCAGGGTCCTCTCTTTTTTGGGATCCTTTGGCTTGGATTATGTTCTTTTTCCCCACAAACCGTTCTCACTTGCTGGAAAACAGATTCATTAGCAAAGGTTCTTATTGGACCCAATCCTGCCAGACTGCTAGCTTTCAAGACTGGGAGATTCAGAAGTCAAAAAGAAAATATGAAGGGAAAAAGCTTCCTGTGTCTAGAATTAATAGTAGTTTCCACTGGTACTTAAACAGAAGCAGCTCTACCTGTCATAATACCATTACAGTTTCTCCTGGATACTATCTTGCACTGGTCTTTTTGCAGAGGTTTGCCAAGACACCTCATTCTGGAATGAGCTGCATGAAAGCATCTGGGACAAAATGCCTCATGAGGTAGTTGTGAAATAAACAGCAGGAAAATAAGTTACATCTTAGATTGATATTTTCAACTTCTTATTTCCATCTTGAAAAAACCTTAGAATCTGAAGTCTTTAGATAAGGTTTTCTTCAGAAAAAGGAAAAGGTCCAGTTTCATACATTCAGATTCCACCAGTCAAATATAGACTGTATGTTAAACTGTGTAGCTGTCAGTTTTAAATTTTGCTTCTGAATTTTGTGCACCGGCATAGCAATGATCAAAGAGGATGTGACATCTCTAGGTGTAATGAGAAAGGTTTCTTCCTTGTCTTTTTAGCCAGAATTGCTTATAGAAAAAGTAATATTGTGCACTTTTTAGAATAATTCTGTTCAAATCTTTCTTCAGATTAGCTTTCACTGTCTCTTACACTTGGTTACACCTCCAGATGTCCAACCTTTGCTCCTTTCTCTTGAGTGGGGAATGGTCTCACAAAGAACTACCAACTGAAATTCCAAGTGCATTGTACCCTTTTCATCTTTCATTGAGCAGAACAAAATATAGCCACACATAAAACCTATATAAATCATAAGGCTGCCTGAGGCTAGTTTTTTACTTTCCTTTTTTCCCCTGATTTATCTTGCTTTACAGTGAGCATGCACACTTCAAGGGATAGCTCAGGAAGAAAAAAAGAATAATTTTTTCCCCATTATTTCTTTGATTCACTTTGCGCTATCTTCACTTTTCAGCTTCACTCTTTAGTGGGTAAAATGGATAAAGTCTAAATTTATAAGGAGAGCAGATTAATTGCAGAGATATTTGGCCTCCATAGTAATGTTGCATCTTTATTACTAGAAATGAAAAATCACAGGTAAATAATGCAGAAAAGACAAAAGCCTAGATTCTTGTCAATAATAATTCTTAACTCCTTCTCTCATCCTTTTATATGGTTTCTTCCAAAGAAAATTCTGCATTGTTCAAGCAATTAAATATTGCTAACACATTTGTGAGAGAAGCTTGAAATCTAATTGATGGATTGGTTGATTACAGTAAAATACAGACATGTCGACTCATGTTTTTTTAAAGTCGTTCCCTGGCAGAACACAACTTTTAAGATGAAATGTAAGTTTAATATATGCTATCTTGGGAAAAGAAAAAAGAAGCAACAATACCCACCCTATCTGCCGTTTGATATTTATTGTCTGTGCATTACAGTCTGCCCACTTATGCACATTTGCCACTGTTGCCCAAGTTGTCTTTTCTTTTAACAAAATATGAGTCTGAATGTAACTTTTTATCCCATAGAAAAAAAATCTGAAAGAATGAGCAGAATAAAAGGAATAAAATTCAATTATTCATTCACATTTACTGAAGATATGCTTTTGCCTGCCACAAGTAAAAAGAGAAAATTCACACAAAAGGAAGGTACATTTTGCTTAGAGATATCCAAATTCCTTCCAACCAGCTGCCACAGCCATGTGCACTTTCATAACACCACAATATATGTAAGTATACAAGGGTTTGTGTGGCGAAAATCCCTCACTCAGCACCCTTTGTGGCAAACGAATCCACGGGAGATAGACTTTGTCCAGGAAGAACTAGCTTGTAACTTTATTGCTCCATTTACATACAGAATAAGGGTCTGAACTATCAAACCAGGCCAGGTGTTAGTGTTACTTCTCTGCACACATTCCACAGAGACCCTCCCATGGTCGCCTTCAGCCACAAAGAACAATCATGCTTCAAGTGGCTTTCCAGCTTGACCTTGTGATTCTTTTCACACCCACACTAATCTTAGCTCCGGCTCACTCGGGACCACAAGATTTTTGCTTTAATATTTTCTTCTTGTATCATCCATGTGGCTGGTGTTGTCTTGTTTAGCTGCTCCTACAGGTTTGTTGAGAAGATATGAAATAATTTTGCAATTTACCATGAAAGAACACTTAACAACTCATCTTGTGAAGATCCATCACAGGTCATTGTTCAGTTTGTTCACAGAACAAAGATAAAAAGTCAACGGAAATAATGCCAGGCTACATACGTGAGGACCTGACTTTGCATTTTCTGTTAATAGATTTCAAGAAATTAACAATCACAGCAGTTAATGCAGTTTCCAAGATCATTTGAAGAACACATAGAATTCTGAAAGCGTATTTGTCTATTTCTTCTTTACCCTTTGGTTTAATACTAATTTTAGAGGAGAAAATAGTAATAAATAAATAAATTTTAAAAAAAAAAAAGACAGAAAAAGGACAGCATGACACATAATGATATCTCTTTTATGCAAATATACTTTCTGATTTTTAAAAAATATTCTTCCTTCACAAAACATGTATGTTTTTTGTCTTTCTGTCACTTTATTTTTCTTCTCTGCAACATTTTGTTGCAGTCTGATGACTATATTGCAGTAAGGAACATTATGGAAGTTATCACTCATTAAACAGCTGCATGTTGTGAAGCAAACAGAAACATTAAAGAAACTTATCATAAAATAAGTTGCTTATTTTGAAGCACAGAATGGTAAAAACAGCTCCTGCTGTTTCTTGTTTCCACATTCCTCTGGTGATTTAAAAATACCTCTGTAAAGTGGGGTTTTGTTACTGCTTTCTCCCATCCCTGGGAAATAAGTTCTTAGGTATAACAACTTATTGTTTCTTCTTCATTTCTCCTATTCTCTGCCATTCTAAGCTGTTCTTTTTATTCCTCTTCAGCTTAGATGTTGACATACACCTAAATATTATCATCTCACAACAGGGACAAATTACCTTAAGACAATACTCTATCTAGAAATGTTTGATGAGTTGGCCTGCATTTTATACTACCAATATTTAATATTCATAGCAAGACACAAAATAAAATCCTACAGCCAAGATATTCTGATAATACTTGATTTATATGTAGTTTATTTTATAGAGTAGCTACTTGCATGAAAATGCAAAATGTGAAAGGAGTTGCCATGTTCGCACACTTGTTCTAAATATTTGACTTTAAAATAGCTTGTGAACTCCAGCTTTTGCCTTCAAACTCTGATGCGTGCACATAGTTATATAATCCATAAACAAATTAAATAATTGCTACTAATACAGTGTTTTGAAGACTTTTTGCAACATGCACTCTTAGACAAAAAGAATGACAGCTTGGCACAAACTTTACACCAGAGAAATTTTAAAGGTTTTTAGTTTTATGGACACACATGCATATATGTATATACATATACATATACATATATATATACATATATATATATATACATGATTATATTGAGCAAGACTTTAAAATTTCAACACACCAGAATAATTCTGTCTTTTCTCAGATGAAAATAGGTTTCTCTTACGATACTATTCTCCATATTCTTTTGCCTTTAGTTCTGAATTTTTAAAAATGTTTACTGTCCCTGAGGCTCAAACCGCCATGAGTGAAAAGTCTAGGGAATTCAATTCAGCTATACAGAAGGGTTCCTGAGTCCAAGAACACCTAAGTATGGCCCCTACGACCTGGAAGCCCTCAGCAGCAATTGGGAGAGGGAGAGAGGAGGAGGAGATGCCAGAAGTGACAGAGGGACTTTGAAATGGCTCCAGGGAGCATGAGCATTGCATGTCAGTGAGGTCATGGCACGGCAGTTCACACAGGCAGGGCAAGCAGGAAGGGCTCCTCTCTGACCAACTGGGAGCAGCCAATAGAGGCAGTAAACAGACTGAGTAGCTTGTGAGGAAGAGCAAAGAGATCACAGAATCACAGAATATGATGAGTTGGAAGGGACCCATAAGCATCATTGAGTCCAACTCGAAGCTCTGCACCCATTCCCAAGAGTCACACCATGTGCTCGAGAGTATCCTTTCAGCCCAAGTCTTATTAACATACTAGTTCAAGCTTCCTCAGACATGGTGTCGACAGCCTGTAGAGCTCAATCCCTTAGAGCTGCGGGAGCCACTGAACCAGTCATGTCAGAGGCCTCCATCCAGACAGACCTGCTGATGGCAGACACAGCTCTCCAGGTCACAGGTTGCCAGGAGTGCCTGATGCCTCTTTGCAAGGCTGAGGCCAAAAAACAGTTCTTTGCAGAGGGTGTGCTGTGGTTGAAGAGCTGTGTCACCAAGTAGGTATAGGTGATAGGTATAGGCAGATCCACCATGTCAGAGTGGCTCTGAGGCTGGTGTACTTGGAAAAATTTTGGGGTTTGTGACCGTGGGATGATCTACTCAACAACTGGTCTACTGACACCTGCTGGGATATACCTGTCTCAGAGAGAAAAAGAGTTTTAGCACAAGAGCTAACAGGGCTCATTGTAAGTGCTTTAAACTAGCTTGGAAGGGGGAGGGGGACAAAATCAGGCTCGTCAGTGATGAGCGATCGGATGTTGAGCCAAAACTTGAGGAAACAAGCATTAATGTGATCCCTCAATCTGCTTCACAAGATATTGGCTACAACGTACCACACCTGAAATGTTTCCATCCCAATGCACGCAACATGAGGAACAAAGAAGAGGGGCTTGAAGTTTTGGTCCAGTCCCAGAGACTTGACAACATTGGCATAAGTGAAATATGGTGGGATGAGACCTGTGACTAGAGTGCACTGTTAAGACAGTTACAGGTTCTTCAGGAGGTATAAGCAGGGCAAAAGAGGCAGAGAGGTGACACTGTATGTAATAGAAGGGTTGGAGTGTATGGAGCTCACAGTTGGCACAGTTGAGAGCCTCTGGGTAAGAATCAAGGGGCAAACAAATAATGGGGGTGTCATCATGGAAGTCTGCTATAGACCTCCCACCCAGGAAGTTTATGCAGATGAAATATTCTTTGTGGAACTAAAGGACACTTCCAAATCAACTGCCCTTGTCCTTATAGGGGACTTGCCAGAAATTAACTGGGAGCACGATGCAGTTGGTACAACCCAGGCCTGAAGGTTCCTAAAAAACCTGGATGACAACTTTATGGAATGCGTCCTAAGGGAGTCAACTCAAGAAAAATACCCTCCTTGATCATCTGCTTGTCAACAGAATGGATCTCGTGAGCAAAGTGGAGATTGGCAGCTGTGTTGGCCACAGTGATGACAAGGTGATTGAATTTAAAATCTACGATGGCAGGAGGAAAAGTGCCAACAAAACCTTAATCTTACTCAGTTAGTAAGTTAGGTCCCCTGAGAAAATGTTTTTACAGGTGCTGGCGTCCATCAGTTCTGGTCACCTTTTAAACATCACCTCCTAAGGGAAAAGAAACAGGCAATTCCCAAATGTTGGAAGTCAAGCAGGCAAGGCAGAAGGCTGGCTTGGCTGACCAGAGATCTTCTCTTGGAAATAAGGCAAAAAATGAAGGTCTGTGCCCAGTGGAAGCAAGGTCAAGTGACATGGGAAGAATTCAGAGATGCTGCTTCCCATTGTAGGGAGAAAATTCATGTGGCCAAACCTCAAATGGAGTTGAGGCTGGCCAGAAATGTGGGGAATAATAAAAAGATTTTTTTCAAATATATTAAGGGCAATAGACATTGTAAAAATAACATTGGCCTATTACAGAATGAGGATGATCACCTCACAAACAGGGACAGAGACAAGGCAGAGGTGTTTAACACTTTCTTTGCCTCTGTCTTCAACACAGATGACAGACCAAGGGGGTCTCAGTGCCCTGAGCTGGAGGACCATGACTATGAGAATGATCAACTCCCAGTCAACCTTGAAACAGTGTGGGATCTACCGCTCCAGCTGGATCCCTACAAATCTATGGGTCCTGGTAGGATTCATCCCAGAATCCTCAAAGAGCTGGCTGATATTATTGCAAAACCTCTCTCAATGATTTTTGAGCAGTCTTGGGAATCTAGAGAGGTCCCAGCTGACCAGAAGCTGGCAAATGTTGTCCTGAAGTTGTGTCAGGGGAGGTTTAGGCTCAATATTAGAAAGAGGTTCCTCACCCAGAGAGAGGCTGGGCACTGGAACCAGCTCCCCAGGGAAGTGGTCACGGCACCAAGTCTGACAGAGTTCAAGAAGCATTTGGACAATACTTTCAGGTGCATGGTATGTGCACTCCAAGGGATGTGCAGGACCAGGAGCTGGATTCGATGATCCTTTTGGGTCCCTTCCAACTCAGCATATTCTGTGATTCTGTAAGTAGGTAAGTAGAAATGAACAGGAATTTTCTGATGAAGCTTTTTTTGCTGAAAAGAAGTAGTTAGAAAGAAAAATGTTTGTTAAAATTTTGTCAATTTCTCTTGGGAAAATTCTCCAGGTTCCAAGATGGCATCTGGGGAAAGGTTGCAAGGTGTCTGACAGACTGATTCCAGGGATTCTGTCATGGTCAAAGTAGATTTTTGTATTTTATTCTCTTTTTCCAACATTGTTTTAGAGGGACTGTCTCCTTAGGAACCAATTTCCCCCTCCTTTCTTGGGGCTGGGGCTGGACAGGAAGAATAATAAAGCACCAAAAGGGTAGAAAAGAGATTTCTCTCTCTTCCCTCGACCACATATGCTGATGCCTGCAGAGTCCACATGGCACTGTCCTCCACCATAGCCCCTGCCACCACTGCCTGGACCACTGTCTGGACCACTGCCCTGCCACCACAGGATTGCTCATTGATCAGCCGGGGAGAAAATGAAAGTGAGACTGACCCTACTTATGCCTCTTGGAACCGCTGCAACTGCCCATGCTGGGAGCCCTGCTGCTGCTGGCCCTGCTGACTGCTGCTGGATCACCACACAAACTGTATCCCAGCTGCACCAAGTGGGGCAACGCCAGTGCTGGAGACAGCATGGGACAGGGAACAAAGAGCCTCTGGACCAACAGTGCTGCTACGGTTGAGACCTGAGCCTGACTGGGTGACACAGAGTAGGCAGTTTAATAGTATAACTCCTTTCAGACAACACAGGTTTTCCTAGTTGTTTTTTTTTTGCTTCCCCATTGTTTCTTTTGTTTGGTTGGGCAGAGAGAGGTGGTTGACAAGGAAAACCCTCTGCCATTTTTTCCCCCCTTTATTCCTGGGGGGCTACATGGGTGGTGAATTCCCCTCTTTGTGGGAAAAACATTTTTTTGTTATCTTTGTACTGTTATTTCATTGTCAGTAAATGGTTATTTTTTCACTTATATGTCCTTGCATTTTGTCTCTCTGCATTGGTGGGAAATAAAAGGGGAGGTAGTTCATTTCTTGGAGTTTCCACCCCAATATTTGTCTTTAAATCATGACAGATTTCTTATTTAACCTTAAACCATATGGCAAAAAATTTACTATTTTTAGAAGTATGTACTGTAGGGTCATTCTGGACTATCTGAGAAACCTATTACTGTTAAAAAAACAGTGAGTTTTTTCAGTCTATATGGTACACATAATTTACTCATGCTAATTTGTCTTATGAGGGCCCTTGGCTTTCAGATACTCGAATTTGATGTGGAACTTGCTTAAACCTCATGATTAATAAATGCAGCAGTTTTATATTAGTCAAAAAATGGCAGGATATTAAACTTTCTGGGTAGTGAGAAGTGTTATTTATGTGCTTCTCAAGTAGCATTTTGTGTTTCTAAAATTATGATGATAAGTAAGCTCAGTTTGTTCATCTGCTTAACTCAGATGCATTGCTTTGATGAATAATGAACCATATATGCATTTGTCAGGAATAGCCATTATTTTTCATTCTATCTGCTGTGATGGAATTTTCTGTTAACTACTGTTTTCCATTTTCTTCAGCAACAGTTTTGTATTCTCAAAAATAATTGAAAGTACTTAATTTCAACATTCTATGTAAAACAACTTTCTACAAATCCCTGTTCTGGAACACATTTCTTGAGAAAAAAAGCCAGAAAAAGGGAAGAAAAAGGGACCATCATGTAGCATGTGGTGGAAGTGAAGGGAGCACCAGTCTAAGCAGGTAGTGGGACAAAACCAAAGGCTTGTAAGACTTGACACTACTAAATACAGCTGAACATTTCTTCACCCCATCATCCAGCAGCTTCACAAAAGAGCAGCATACGGCAGCAGCCCAAGCCATATGGGCATCTGCAGGAACTCCAGCAAAGATCATAGCAAAGGCAGCGAGTGTGCTGTCAGCAGGGTCTGAACATGCCTGCCAAGAGCTGATGGGCTTATGCATCACCAGAGCAGGCACTGAGAAAGCATCCCTGTCTCATCACCTTCCCATTAGTACCCTCTGACAGTACCACATCAGAAAATTCAGGTTTTAAGTTCCTGAAAAGAGCACAGTATTTTGTTTACAAGCAATGCAGCCACCTGTACCGATCTTTTACAGGAATGTGCTCAAGTCCCAGGAGTGTTTGCAGGAGGTACAAAAAACGTCAATCTGTGCACCAACAGTAGGGAATCTGTCTAAAACTGTAGCCTGTATATTACTAACTCTATTGAGACAATTACATGGTGAATTTTGCAAACACAATTTTTTTCCTGTGTATGTTAGTTATGAAGCTGGTTCACACATCCTTTGTGATAAGGACTCAAGTGAAGGACACACACAGAGTAGGTGACTCTAGGTGACTTACCAGCACAGTCTCTTTCACCTGCTGGTCTCACATTTGGAACTCAGGAAAGAAGGACCTGAAAATCTGAGGAGCTGTGTAGCATCTCAGTGGGATGAAACACTGTCTGAATGACAGATGTGTTTCTCTATCCAAGTTCTGGGCCAACAGCTCAATCAGACAGTTATGAAGGAGCTGTCATCTAGGAAAGACATATCTGCTTGAGATGACAGTATCACATAAGACTCAGGTGACTTGTGTGTGCTGATAATTTTTTATATATTGTCTTCTGGCTTCCGAGTATTATTATTATGTGCCTTATCCTGTAGGTAGGTTTTATATATGGAAATATTATGCCTAAGTTTCACATGAAATCAAAATCGATGATATAGTGAAATGAATTTTCAGATTAATTGCTTAATGACACTATGCAGAATAAATGAATTTACTATGAATTCATAAGTGAATTGTCCAGAAGTTCCTACACAATAATGTTGATGAAAATACAATGTAATTTTCATCTATTGCTGTTAAATTAAATCTTTTTTTCTGTAAACAAATCTGAAAGATTTTTCAGTATAACTAAGTGCTTCTGAATCCAGTTGTATTCAGTCATAGCTATAGTCTTCAGGACCTAAAAAAAGTCAGTACTATAGACTCATTGTCAAGCTTGCAGGATAGGATTTTATAGCAGACAATTCTGTGTGCTTTCATATAATTTGGCAATAAATATCAGTCTTGATTGTGCTCAGGTCTTTTACACATGCCATTTTTTTTTTGGATATTTTGAATCTTTCTATAGATTTTAGATGTCACTTTGCTTTTTTTTAATTAATTGTTTTTAGCTTCTGTAAATTACAGAAATTTTTTTCTATGGAGTGGTCAAATTCCTGTTCTATCATACTCACAGATCTTTGTATTAGTCAAAGTAAATTTATAGTGCAATTTTAAAGAGTTGTTACTCATTGTACATGAAGGACGGTTTGTACTTCTTATGGAAAATCTGAGTCTAAACATTGCATTATATTTTAAACCAAGCTACATGTCTCTGAAAGTAATACCACTTAGCAATAGTGGCTTGCAAGGGCTCATCTTGCAAAGGAAAAAGGGATAGTAATGCAAAATACTTCCTTATATTTCCAACAAAATGGTAACAGAAAATGTGTATAAAATATAGTGTGCATTTGTTGTCTTCATATGTATCAATATCATTTACTTAAATCTTAGCACTCCCCTTTGAAACAAAGAATACTATATGTTCACATTTTGTTATATATATATACAACCCCCCCCCCCCAATGTTTCTAGGAAGAAGGACTAGCTGTCTTGCACTAATCCCTGGGATTTATGCATGACACAAAGAGGCTAAGCTCCATATGCCTCCTGTCTTTTCCTGCCACCTTGCTTTTTTTCAAGTCAGTAGCATCTTGTGTCTGATAGCATCAAAAACTTGAAGTGAGTCTCATGTTCATGCCATTTACCTTTTACCCAAAGGCAAAATACTTTGTACTCCAGAATATATAATTTTTATGAGTATGGGGACTCTCTTTTGAGAAGGCTTGTGGATCTTCATAGAGGTATTTAATTAAGGTGAAATGTGGCCTCTTCTATGGGCTGCTCACTATACTGATGTAAAAGCAGGATGTTACGGGACTACAGTCCTGGATGCACACAGGTAACAGGAGAAGACAGCAGCTCTTGTTGCTGAGGTCCTCCCTAGCAACAGGTGTTCTCTTCCCCCTCTTGTCCCAGCACAAAGCTACATTAAAACATCTGGTACAATGGACTGGACTGGACATAGCCTGTGGGGACTTTTCTGACACAGGCATTCAAAGGTAATGATTTTAGCAACCTAGATCTGCTTAGAGTTTTGACATCCTCTAAGGGATCACGAGCAACCCCTGAAATGTCTTTTCTGACATAGAATAACCTACTCAAAAAGTGTGCAATAATGATGTTTACACAGTGGATCAAAAGGAGGCATTTTTGCTGCAGCAAATGAGAATATGGCATTAGGCAAAGACTTTTCAGGATGACACTGTCTAAGATTTTGCGTTCATTGTCACGAGTTGATAGTTTTGCCAGATGGAATGGAAAATATTTGCACCTTTTTCTTGGGCCTGTACAGTAATACTGCCCCCATGGCCTTATTCTGCATATAAACCTAATGCTGCCACACTACTAAATCAAGAAAGGCTCCTTTTGTTTGACAGGTGATAGATCTTCTGTGAGATGATCTATAAGACAATTTGCAAATGCCTGAGGAATAAAGGCTTGTCTTACTTTTCATATATGACAAAATGATTGATTAAGTTTAAATATTAGCTCACCATATAAAATAATGAGGCAGTATTTCATTAGTTTGTATTTTCCTTTCTATACAAACCAGATATAGAAAAAAACAGCTAGTAGGATGGTTGGAAAAGTATAACACAACTACAGTGTGCTGACACAATAAGGTATCTAATTAGTCCTATTCTTGGCTAGGTAAAGCCCAATTCAGAGCATACAAAATAGCAGGAAGATCAATTAGTTGCAAATAAACCACCATATGTTGTAATAAACTGGTACTGCTTCAATTCAGTTTTATATGATGTAACTTTCAGAAGACCACAATAAGTTCTTGCAGTGATAACTTCTAGTTACCACAGTGGTTTTTCCAGGTGACCATCAGTTCAGACACTGTCTGTAAGAAATATGCTTTGTTATATCTTGTGGGAGTTTGGAGTTTCCAGCAGCTCATAAATGCACGAATAACCTTGTCTGCCTTACTCCCACCTTTTGCTATGTTTAAAGAAGGAACCTTTTCTAGAAATACTGGATTGTTACATCTGGAATTTCTGTGTCAGATGATGCCATTAACCTCTATCCTTTGATCAAAGTTTCTGCAACTTTTCTGACTACATAGTAAAAGGTCTTCAGGAAGGGGTGAAGTAGGGATGGAGGTGCCAGGAGAAGGTCACTTCAGCAATGTAAGTACAGAGAAGTAGGAAGGACCCATGATTACAGTCCATGAGGACTGTGAGAAGAGGAATGGAGGAGAAATCAGAGAAAACTGGGAAGTTATATTCACATTTTAACAGAAGTTATAACAATGGGGAAATTATAGATCGAAATGCAGTTGCTACTTCCTGGGTGGAATGCAGTTGGCACACATGAAATCTATTCAATGATGATTCACCCCACACCCAGACGGCAAGCTTAAGCACATACTAAAAGGAATGAAATGGAGGGCGGAGCAGAGTGGAGATACCATGGCCAGGCTCTGTTGTGGCCAATAAACCACGCAGCAGCTGTAAACCAAGGGAGACAGGAGAAGACGTCTTGCTGCTAAACTAGTAACTGTGGTGAAATCACTCTCCTTGGATGAACTTCATTATAATCTAATTGTAATACTAATGCACACCTGCATCCCAAAGTTACCCACCTCTGAGGTACGACTACCCCTCACTGAGCATGCATTCCATACTTAATTGACTAAATTTTTAAGAGTGAAGAGAGAGAATTTTGCACAAATCAGTAACAAATGTATGTATGACTAGAGCCACTCAAGCTCCATCTAAATGTAAAGAAATAGTATAAAAGTCAATTATGGAGGGGGAGAAGTTACGGAAGACTCCATTGTAACTTCTGGGATCAGTTGAAGGACTGAACCTGTGTTCTCCCCCCGTAGGGAGGACTGTTGGGTAAGAACCATATTCTTTAAATTCTTTACTTTAAATTCTTCTTTGCAGTCAGTTACTATCACTGTCAATCTTCAAACTTTAATCTCAAAATTTCTATTATCAGTGTATTTATTAATAAAGTGTTTTATCCTGTGACCTGTTTACCATGAGTCCTTCATGAACTCTAATAGTTGCCAGCAGGGGATAACATACTTCACTAAGAGTGATGAGATTCAGGACGGGATGATAAGAGATTCAACTCTGATATGCTGTTGGTACATGTCCCTGAACAAGGCAGTTGAACTGCTCTCCAATACAGCAGGAGGGTTCAGTGGAGTCCCCATGACAGGCCACTGACAGACTGGTTGGGGACAAGAGTCTTGGCTTTCCTGGAGCATTGACAGACCAATCAAACACAAAGGGTTTGAGAAAACTCTGCTTTCACATGGTCTCTGTCATACTTTCTCAATGCACACAATATAATAAAACTGATATTTCTCTGTTATCTTGTGCCCTAAACACCTAATATTGGGTGCATTCACTTAATTCATTCACTTACTTCCTTGCCATTAATAAGTGTCATCACCCACTCTGGTGGGAATGTATCAGTTCATGTCAATTCCACACCTTCTTTTGAACTGGCCTAGGCAGTGGTGGTTGTCCTGCATCCAATACAAGAAAATGATTTGTGACCAACAGCAATGTTGATACTGCACATGACAATGCACCTTTAGGGGCAACTATTCTTGGCAACCCTTGAAATCAAAAACTCAAGCTTCTCCACAGTTGAAAAATCTCCTGAATCCAGTCTGCTTTTGTGTCACTTAGATGTTGGTTGCTCTTCCTGCAGATGTTCTCAGGGCACTGGCCTCCTGTGGGGAAAACTCTAATCCTGACATCATTAGTGACAAGATAGATCTGGTTACCAGAGATCAGGTGTGGTCATAAAACAGATAAATATGCTTTGGAGGACACTGTAGACACTCTCTGTACCCAATATTTCTTTTCTGAAAATATTAGTTAGAGTGGTCTGCATGTAGTCCCAAGGGCCAGATGGGTGGGCAGCATGTTTAGCCTCCAGCCTACTTTGTGATGCTGCCATCAATGTCACATGACTCTTAGCAAGGACTGTGTAAATACAGTCTTACACAGAGTCAATTCCAGATTTAGCAACAAAGCCCCTTTGTGCTAAGTACTATACAGAGCAAATTAAAAAAGAAAATGTTTCCCAACCTATATGCCTTACAGTCAGGAAAAAGACAAAAGTATCAGAAAAGTCAATGAGGAGAAATGAAGGGAGGTCAACAACAGAATTCTTGCCACTTTTTCTGTTTGGGTTTTTTTTGTTTTTTTTGTTTTTTTGTTTTTTAAAATCAGACAATTCTGAATGAATTCTGTGTGTTTATGAGTTGAATGGATTAAGCTGGTTTGGCTAAAGACATGAAGCACTGTGCTACTGTTTAAACTCATCAGACCGCATATCTAGAGAGGGGAAAAATAAAGCACACAACCCTAAATTACTTGCTTAAATGAACCTTTTAAAGAGATAGTGATGTACAAGAAACCCTGCAGGATTTAGGAAGCTTATCAGCCTCAATGCAGACTTGCTTGTTTCCGCTCTGTGTCTCAAGCATCATTCTAAGGGTTGAAAATTCATTTTCTCCTGTTGCACCCTGTTTTAACCATAGACTTTCAAAGCTGACATTGAAAATATGTTCCAACCTTGAAAATATCTTTTTTTTTTTTCCAGAAACAACTTTGATAAGTTGTGATCAGTGACCCTAAAATAACTGCATCAGGCATTTAAACAGTTGCAAAATGATACATCCTTGGGTGTGGTAAGGCAAGCATTCAGCAAATCCAGGCTTCATTGCAATTGACCAAAAGATCCTCAACTCAATCCTTATGTACTTTTTCCTTTTTTTTTTTTTTTTATTGGTACTGCCACTAAATGGGAAAATATCATGCCTTCTGAGAATATCAGAAACTGGAAGACTCACCAGTTTAATTCTTTGTTGATTCATTAAAGTGCAAAGAAGCCCAAGCATGAATATTCATTATCTTGAAACCACACATTTTGGACAGACAATATCTGACTGTCATGGAAATCCCCCAGGAGTTTAAGGGTCTGTTTTTGAGAAACTGGGAGTCAAGAATATTTAAAATTATTCCAGAATTTTGGGGACCAGATTGTAATTCATACAATTAGCCTACTCAGGCAGAAAAAGAAAAGTACAATATATTACATGGCCCTCTGCAAACACCTTACGGTGCTGTGGTAGGTGCATGTTGCATGGCCACTCATTTCTAAGCAAAATATGTGGAAAAGGGAGGGTGAGGAATAGATCAAATCAACCTTCTGTGTCCCCAGATTTCTGAATGGCAGAGCTGGCCTGAGGAATGCAAAGTAATGAATGACAGTAGAAGTCATGAGTCTGATGCAATAAGGAAGCAAAGTGGAATAGAATTTTACAAGTGTGAAACTACTTCTAAGATGGTACAACTTTTACACCACATTTTGATAGGGGCTATGCCAAAGGACATACCAAACCTTTAACACCATGTAACAGTTTTCTCTGAGCTAAGCAGAGGTCACTTGCATGCAGAATGTTGATAGGAAATGTGAGGAAATCGAAATATGAGAGCAAAACTAGAATGTTAATCAACAATTCATTGTGATTCAGGAATAATAGCTAAAATCCATGTTGATTTATTTTATACATTGACCAAAAGGCTTGTTTTCTGGCTGCTATCTTATATCCTATATTTTTTTCTTTTCTTTCTTGAGATGAATCAAACATTTATAGTTTTGATACATATTCACTTAAATTTAATTGACTAGGCTTTAACGTTCATATGTCCTTCCACCATCACTCCTGGAAGCCCTAGTTTCTGTACTTCTTTCTAAATAGCAGTGTCCTCTGCCCAGATTTGATCATTCACTGTATTTTGCAGATTAGTGTGACATGCAAGGTCAGTACCACGAAGCAGGAGCACCCAGCCTACAAGCCTCAGTATGGCAGTTCTTTGAAAGATAGAGCTCAACCACCAGAATTAAGGTAGATTTCAATTTGATTCAACAAGTAGGTAAAAGCTGTTTCAAGTCAGGAATGGTTGTACACAAACGTTTGCTTGCAATTATTTGATGAAAAACTAATTGAAACAAGTATTTTAAAACGTCAGATTTGTTCTGTTACATGATTATGAAACAAATTTGTGAATGCAATTCTATTTCTTATATTGTGAAATATGGAAACTCGAGGTTTTCAAGAGCCTTTGAAGGCAGTAACCATTGGATGGCATCCTCCCCATAGAAAGTTTAATGGGAAATTTCCCACGAAAAATGTCCCCATTGGCAATAGTGATTTCTATGGAGGTCAGAGGAGTTTCTCTTACATGATTGTCCCTAATCTATTTTCTCTAAATATTTTATATTAATCTTAGCTGTAACACTGGAGGAAAGAGGAACGTGGAGATACTGTTGAAAAGATTACTTTCAATCTTTCATTTATTTTTTAATCTTTTAGTTTTACTAGAAAGATTATATTTTAATCCTTTTTGCTATTGAGGGGAATATATATTCCCTACAGAAAATAGAAATAGTAGACAATATCTTATAAGCTGTTTAGGTCAATGTTAAAAACATTATTAAATGTTAACCATGTTAAAAACAGGTTAAATATATTAGTATTGAGAAGTTTAATTCAGATTAATGGACACCTTAAACACACTAAGCATTAAACACATTAGTTCTCATTCAGTCCTGTATGTGCTTAGTGTGTTTAATGGACAACTTTTTTGTACTGTGGTCTCCAGGATGGGATAGGAGCAGCAGTGTTCAGACACAGGAGAGAAATGGCACTGCCCAATGGATGGCTGTGCTCAAGTAGAGGGTAACTGCAAGGCTGATTGTCAAGCATCCCCCCGCTCCTACCAATAACTTTTAGACAAAAAATATAATCAATATTGTCATTATTTTTTGTTTCATCAATTTGTTCTATTTCAGTATTTTTTGTACTTTTGTTAAGACTGTTTCCTTCTTAATGTCTGGCAAAGTGTAACAAAAGTTTTGGCAGTTTTTTAGAGTGTCCTTTCTCCAAAGTGTAATTTAAATTTATGTTGAAACTATTTGGAATACATTTCCCGCTCTAATGCCAACATAGAAGCTTTTTTAATTTTCTCTAAGTTGATTTTCTTCCAAATACAGAAATTAGTTTTTCACTTTTCACTTCTAGATATTAATCCTCTGATACAGAAAAACATGGCTTTTCCAGAAGAAATACTTGGTAAGAAATTGTGGCATCCTTGCACTCAGTGGTCTGGTCACCACCCTGTGAATCTTGAGTATTGTTGCTCCTGAAACTGGCAACAATTGCTGTCAACCTCTTATGCTACTCTGCAATCTACCCCATTATGTATGTGTACATAATGTAAAGGTTGTAGCATTTGGGCTCTTGGTGAAAAATCAGTGGCTGAACTCTCTTTACCTGTAACATGGCTGAATATCACACACACAGAGCTGTCTCAGTCATATATCTTATCTGGCAATAACAAAACAGACTGGGAAATTTCTCATCCTACTGCAAAAGCTTGGACTTTCTGATGAAAGAAAGGCCTTTGAAAATTAAAACCCAAAAAGCTAACATTGTTCTTCAATTGATCTTACAAGTGCAAAATGTTAAGCAGTTGCAAAACTGTTTTCTTCTCAATGTATGTAGCAGATGCTGTATTAAGGAGCTTGCAACAAACTCAAACAAGGGTATGTTTTTATAGAAAACCTAAAAACATTTGTGTCTACATCGTCTGTATTTTAAATACATTTTCAAACATGTTTCTTTAATTAATAATTCTACAATGAAAGACATACCATGATGCTATGCTAAATCACTCTAGTTTAGTGGAACAATTTTATAAACCCAAGGCATCAAATAAAATCATCTGAAAATTGATTTTAGTAGTTACTAAAGGAAAATAAATAGTATGTTTAGATAATCAAGAAAGCAATTTGTGAAAAGTGCTAAAGGTAAATTCATAGATGAGTACTGCTTTCAAAGTTATTAAAATATTTTGGTTTTAAAATTGGCTTTTACATAAACATTGCAGCTTTTAGTATTTAGGCTATGCTTTTCTGTTATTACTTGATACATAAAATGTTTTGATTACAAAGAAAAAGTCATTTGACATTTGAATCTGTTGTCAACAAAGTATGTAAAGAGTCTAATATCATCCTACCATTTAAGAACAGTATTTATAATAACTTTGAGTGCTATGGTAAAGTGAAATGATAACTCATATTCTTATATTTGAACTCTAGGTAAATGTGGTTTAATTTCATTTCAGTTTGCTGGTTTTGCACTGTCTTTCTCCTTTACGATGTGGTATCCATTATTTAGGTGGAGGTAAGGAAATGAGGACTGTAAATGAAAAGAATTACTGATGGTAAACATTGTAGCTTTGTAGGAAAATTATGGGTTAGGGTGTGTGTGGGGGGGAGGATTTTGTTTATTTTCTGAGTTTTTTAATCCTCGTGCTCAAAACAAGTTTTATCCTAAATATTTAATTTCAGGATAAATTGTATGGGGAAATTAAGCTTTTGGTGCTCTCTCCACCAATCTTGGAGGTTTTTTTCTTACCAAAGAACTGATCTCATTTTACTATAATTTTCTGGTAAATCAGTGTTTTTACATGCAAATATACAAGCTACATTATCTTCAGTAATAATTTTTCAAGTTGTAGTGGTAGTTTTCTTGCACATTTCAGTCTTGTGAAGTGAGTAAAGAGGAAAGCCGACCCCAGCATTCTTTCACACCAGCTTTTGAACAGACAGAGAAATGCATTAAATGTAGATGACTACAAAACTTCAATATACATCCTAACCATTAACTTTGATTTGCTTCTGAAACTATGTTCTCACTTTTCTTCTGTTTAGATTCCTTTGTTGAGGGCCACCATGGCTAGTGCATATTCATACAAAAACTGAAAGATTTTGGAAAACAGTGGCTGGAAATGTATTTTGAAGTAGGATACTTAACTTATAAAGAGAAATAAGTCCACCTTAGGCTTCAGATCATTACAGGAAGTAAATTCAATGTGTATGCTTTTCAGTTATTTGAAAAATACAGTACTTGCAACTGTAATTTATAAGAGAAGAGACCACATTTAAAATATTATGTGTATTTTCTGTGGAAAAAAACCTTGTTATTTGTTTCTACAGAATGGTATAGAATTTTACTCTGTTGTTTAAAATTTAAGTGATCTAAATTCTAAATAGAACTGATGGATCACTAAACTATAATCTAAAAAATTAATGAACAATTTTAGATAATTTTTGGTTTAAAAAGACCACATAAGTAGAAGCTTAGTTTGGACTGAGAGGTGTCTACTGTACATGCATACTGGCTCTCTGAGGGCATATAGGCAAGTTCTCTTCACCGTTCTGTTCATTGGTTAAGTTCAAACCAAGCAGTAAAAATGTTCATTTCCTCATGTGAACCAATGTTCAAATCACTGAACTGACGAAAAGATGAGTGAGCAATGCAGAAAAGATGGAATTTGTCTTAGAGGTGAGGGCTAAGACCAAAGTCTTTAAATATACAAAGCATGTCTTCAAAGTATACAGCAACTTTATGTTATTTAAATTATATTCCTGTCTGGGGCAAGCTACAGCACTTTTCCAAGCAGAATTTAAGAGCACCAGAAGTTTCCATCGTCTCCTGGAGATGCAGGCAAGGGATGGATCAGCACAATATAAATACCAGCGACCACTGTGACAGTGAGGGAGAGTAGGAAAGCAGTGGTAGGGTTGGGGGTGTGACCTTCCTCTCTCTGACTATTCTAACATTAGAGGTTGCATCTGTGGTCATGGAGAACATGGCCATAATAAGTGTCCAAACCAAGGTCACAAAATCTCAAGGCTGCAAAACTTTCCTTACATGGAGTTGCCAGAGAGGCACCCCACTTGGAGGACAAAACCAGCAGGCACAGCACTCCATTAATAAAGTTATCACAAAACTTTTTAATTTATTAAAAGGAAATAAAAATACCAGGGATGCCTAGTATGAGCACAGAATTCAGTCTTTTTGCCCTTTTGCTTCAGCAGCAGCCTTAATGCAGAAATGTGATAAAGTTCTCTATACTTAATGGCTACACAAGAGGCATTTGCCAGAGCACTCTGACATACCTTATTTTAATGAGCCATCTGGTGAGCTGTCTCTAGGGTTGCTTCAAGTCGAAGCTCTATGACACACCTTCTTCTAGCACAAAGACAAGTCCAGTATTGCCTGAGCAGCTGCGCCTTTAAGAAAAGTTCTTATGTTCCTCACTGTCTCTACTGAGTCAACAGTTCATGCGTCTCCTTCAGGATCTCCCTTCCTTCTCTCTCCAGAAGATAAACTCTACATGTCTTCATGAAAGCATAGGCACAATCTTTGTTCTTTCTAATTTCAGTCTTTTTTTTTCCTGAAATTGGATTAACAAAACAACCACAAAAAAGTAACACACTGACATGGTTTCCCTATTACTAGGACCTCCAAAAAACAATAAATGAGGTAAAATTTGAACTCAGAAGCTTGAGTGCCTTTCCTGCCTTAATAATTTTTATTTGCATTACTATTGGAGAGGACAGTGCAGACAAATTCAAAGGAAATATAGGGCTGAAACTGACAGTAGTCTTGGCTTTACTTGTTTTATTCTCTGCCGTCACTGTTGTTGAGTACAGCTATCTGGGACTCTTCTGAAACAACACATCAATTCATTACATTATTTTGATAATCTACTTATTAGGAAAAAAAAATCTTCCTGAAAACCAAGTGGGGTAAGAATGTATGCCTACAGGCTGCAGTGCTGCCTCACAATTTCTACCTGTGCATCTCACTGTTGCTTCAGCTGAGTAAGGCGAAAGGCTGGCTGGCTTTCACACTGAAGTTAGTTCCTCTGCCAGGTGCTGCATTACACCCTGTGGATGTGCCAGCTCAGTTGGTGGGTCGTTGCTTCACTCTGGTTTATGGTGGAGACATGCCCAGAGCAGTCATCAAGGCCACTGGCACTGCCAGGATTGCGTATCAGTCAGAGCAAGGCTCTAAATTCCATCCCCTCCTAACAGACACTGCCAACAGTGTGCAGCTTTAACTATCCATTTTAAAAATAAAATGGAATAAAATAAAAATAATAGATATGTTATACTAGAATCACATTAAATGTAGTACTGTAAAATATGTTTTATTGTTCCCACAGAACTACTACTCTGTAGTTAAACAACTTTTATTCTGTGAAGATTTCTAGAGTATTCACAAACATGATTCTTACTTATGTTGTCCCATAAATTACTGAGAACATAATTTACAATGTTTCAGCTACATATATGATTACTGTGTCAAGTATACTGTGAAACTTCAGGGAGCTACAGAAGCACCATTAATCATGAAGTGCTAGCCCAAATGTTGGCTCATCTTCCCTTACTAACCTCAGTAAACCTGCTTGATTAAGAAAGGAATGTAGCACAATTTTAAAATCTAAGGTATTGTTTGCTTAAAACAACAATCATTTTAAAAACAAACTTTAGTTTGAAAAATTGGTAATCATCTTTCATACTATTGAGAATATTTTTTGCATTAAGTAATTGTAGCATTTGATACATGCCCCTGAAAAAGAATATACTTTTATTATCACACCACAGCATTCTTTCTCCTTCCTGAGGTATGATCTTCACAGAGATCCCCCATCAATTCTTACCTCCCAGTGACAGTGGAACTATTTAATTTAATTGTTACCAAAGTTTTTACTGCTGAAAAAGTAGCAGAATATTATAGTTAATAGGCTTTGTAAATCCTTTAAATAACTTTATTTTCAGTAATACACAGAGCTGTGATTTAACATTTTTTAAATCCTTGTCCATATATCTGTTTTCCAGAAAAGATCTTGTTCAACACTTGTTATCAAATGCATAAAAACAGAAACCACTCGTAAAAACAAATCAAAAAACCCAACCTGAACTAACCTGCAAAACCAACACCTAAAACTAGCAGATTCATTTTATATTTACATTAATTACTTCTGGGGACTAAATGCCGTAGCAGGGTTTTAAGGTGATGACTTAATTGGTGCCCCAGGAGCTAAGAGGTTCCTGGCAAGACCAGTGTAGGCTCTCATCCCCAAGAGGCACATCTAGGGGATGCCACTGCCCCTGGGTGTCCCTGAGCCCTCTGCAGCGTTCGAGTCACACAAGGCCACGCATGGGCAAAGCCTTTTTTCTGAGCTGTGTTTACACATATGCCAGAGGCAGCACTAATTTCCAAAAAGGATTTCTGCCCTTCTGATAGCATGTATCTGCCACTGTGCACTGTACCTTCTTTGTGCTGCTACTTATGTAGTACTCAAGCAGCAAAGCCAAGGAGAGAAATTCTAGGTGATGATGTCAGCCTCATTAAAAAGAACAATAGTTAATTTCTTAGTTTATTTCAGAAATTACCAAGTAAACTGATTCACCATCTGAAAGGTTTCTGACCAGTGCTAAAGAACATCATTGCTGACTTTGTTTGATCTTTCTAAATACTGATTTGATCATTCTTCAATTACTTAAACATTTAAATTCTTCTCAGAGCGTATTTAATTTGTTGTGTACTGTCCAACCTTATCTCTATTAATACACCCTAAGAACAGAAAGAATAAGTCGGTGACCCTTTACTTGGCAATGAAGAATAAATTAATGTGTGATGTGGCTTCATTCTATGTTGGCCTTGATAAGAATCCAAATTTAAAAAGGAAGATTTTTTAATATCCTTGTGCCTCTTTCTGACAACACCTTTTATAGTATAAAATGCAACACCTTTTATAGTATAAAAATCCAGGCTGCTGCATTCCTGCTGTCAGACTCCATGAAAGGCTCTCTGCAAGTCAGCATAATGGCTGTGAATGGGAAAATGAGAAGACAGCAGTTTGAGAAAAATCTGCAGTTAATCAGTCAGGGTTTAAATGGTTGCAGTGACCTAAATGAAAGAAGCATTATTGTAGTATAGGAGGGAATAAAGGACTAATTTTACAGTTGTATATTTAAAAACAAAGCCAATTTAATGCATTTCAGAAACATCCAAGTCCCTCATAGCAGCCACTGTTAGGACCTCAAGGGATGACTTCTACCTTCCTTTTTCATAACACTTAGAAACACCTCTTTGTCTTAAAGAAACCTGCAATCCTGCATGGTTCTCATTTCCTTTCATTGAATTAGTATTGACTGCCATTAGTACTAGTTATCCTCTCTAGTTCCTTATTTCAGGTGGCTAATACTTGCTGTTATGGAAGTTTCATAAATGAACTCCCTTCTTAACTGGGAGAGAAGACTGGAAGATCTTTGGCGAAATATTCTTCTTCTTCTACCTGAATAGCCCCCAAGTGTAACTAGCCTTTCTTTTCTTGACCAAAGGGTCATAAGCATTTGCTGCAATAGAAACACAAAGGCTCATGTGCTGTTGCCAATGTATGATGTGCCAATGCATGTAAGTAATGTGGTGCAGAGGGAATTATAAGTCCCAAGCTGGGACCACAAGAGATGCTATGTTGCAATTTAGCTACTGTAATAATTACAACAACAAATTTTGTTGTGCGGCTTTCCTCAACATTGGAAACCAAAATCTTAGAAAAAACCCCACTATATTTTATTGGCTTTACTACTATGAAATTTAAGGTAAGAATAATTTAATTCATATTCCTGTTATGATTTATATTTTGCAATTCTAACTCATTCTCTCAAAATAAATGCTTACATGTAAAATAGTTAAATGTATTATATTTTACATTTAGCCTCAGAGCAAAGTAAACATGTCAAAACTAACAAATCCCAGTGTCTTCATTCCTAAAAAACACATAACCTAAAAAACCACCTTTTAGTTTGATGAATATTTATGTTCAGATTCTTAAAAGTATGCAGTGATAAAAATAATTCCCGAGGATGCACAGTGACAAGCAGGGTTAGAGGAACACCACGTCAATCTCAATCACTGTGCATAGGAAAAAATTATTTCATCTGACCTGTGTAATAGTTATGGGAATAAAAGAATCTCTATATTTTAATCTCCAGCTCCTTAATACAGAATATAAGAAAACTGTGCTTGTCTGCATATGTGCATATACTTCTACATTGTCAATGCAGCCACCATTTTACACATCGATGGTGCTGCACTGAAGAGAGGACTTTCATAACTGTGCTGCCCAATAAACACAAACACAGAAATTAAATGCTGAAGGGCAGAGAGCGGCAACAACGAAAGGAGGCACAGCGTGTATGTTTAAGCCTCCAGTCTGGAAATTCAGGTATCATAGCTATATCCACCGTCATGTATCCCTCTCATTAGCAGGGAATAAACTAGGCCACATGTCACAGAGGATTAAGTACAGGCCATGGTACAAAAGAGCAGCTGGAAAACAAAAGAAAACAACTTGGTCCCCATTTGCTCCAACAGAAATAATTTTTTGGGAACCTATGTTTAACTGGAGCCTTTGAAAAATCTCTGTGACTGCTGGCAACTGGGGTGAAGTTCAGTTTTTCCTTACTTTAGGTCCCTGCTGTGTAGCCACCAGCAGGTGCATCAAGGTGCCAGACTCCTGTTGGGAGACATGGGAGATGCTCAGCAGAGTATAGGGGAAGCTAAAATACCCCTGAACTGTGGCTACACCATTACAATCAATGGCTGGGATGGAATTCAACATCTGGCTGTCCCTCAAGCAGATGGTGCCCCCAGCTCCTGCACCAAACCCTCAGATGGGGACAGGATGGCCATGGCAGCAGTGGGTGCCCATCCTCGCCCCTGGTACCTGCCCCACTCACCTCTCCTCAGCCCCAAGCCTGCAGAAGCCAGGGCTTCTGATAAAGGGCTGATGGACTGGCACCAGTTATGATTGGAATAATCCAAATATACAAACTGGAGGAGGTTAAAACTTTTCAGTCAACAATGCCTTTTAGGAAGGAGGATCATACCTCTATTTTCAGGCATTTTTTCCCCCCACATAAATACTGCATAAGGGACCCTATTTAACAAGGATGTTCAGATGAAAAAGTCAAGCACACAAATACTAGAAAAATGCTGTTATCCATTCCAACCATTACTGACTCTTATTTTGCACACAAGTGGGGTGATTCAGTCTTTATTTGGCTGCAACATTTTGATTTGAATGGCTCCTTACATCTTTAGCTAAATAAGTAGCTATTCAGTATGTGCTTTTCTCCTCCTCATTTGACCTATGTTTCCATGTCCCATTAAGCATATACCTCATATTTAGTTTCTTATTCTTTTTTTTTATTTTTAATGGCTTTGTTCACCTTTCTGTAGAATGTCCTGTCTGAGTGTAAGCCTGTTTGTATGGAAAATGCCCATACCCTTGATACTGGGCTTCTGGGAACAAATCAATGTAAAAATATCATAATTCAAAAGAAAATACAATTTTGTGATTCCATGGTTTGGCCACCCCTTAGAATGAATGAATCCTGTGTTTCATCTTCGGTTGCTGACTATTACTTGCATTTTATCCCATGACTAGCTACTATAAAATAGAACCACTGCGTTTCCAGTAGCCTTAGTTCAAACTTTTTATTTTGAAGTATTGTACTTGATAAATTTATAGGGTTTTTTAGGTGCTTAAAGGTGTCACTTTTATTCCTAGACTTTCTTTTCCCCAAAATAAAATATTATCAAAATTCCAAAGGAGACCTTGAAATATTATGTAGTGATGGTATATCCAGGATAACTCTCACTAAAAAATTTACTGAGAGCATTTTTTCGCCCTAATATAGGTCCCCTGTGGGGGACAATGTGCTGATGGGATTGTTAAAGTTGCTATGATTGTTTTTATGATTGTTGTTAGATACAGCAGCTATAGAAACTGTGAGACTTGAAGTCATAGGGGATGTTAGAAATGACAATTAATTTTAACTGTGTGCATGACTACCAGCTCCACCTGTAGGATGGTGCACACAGCAGGATGTCTCTTTGTGCAGAGAAATAGAAATTTAAAAATAGATGTTTATTAAGAAACAATAAACCCCTCATTAATAGAATTTGTATATAAATATTTGAATATATTTTTGACGCACCAAATCACTAAATCTTTATGCTTGATAAATCTTTATTAAAAAGCACAAGGAGATCATTTTTGTGTGTGCTTCCAATCTGCAGTGTACAGTTCTAATTGGTGATAGTTTACTGTACTATAGATCACAGTAGGAGAGGGATGGAAGACAAAGACCTTAATACAAACCGCAGAATATAGTAACAATTAATTCCTTTTTTCATCACACCTGCATTACTACTTTTAGGCCTTTAAAACCTATGGGTACCTCTGGAATGTATTTTCCTACAATGTATGCATTCTCTGATATAAATTTCTTGAGGCTGACATGTTTCTAGTACTTTTTGGATGACTAGCAGTGGAATTAACAGTAGAGGGGCTGAGTTTAACGGAAGGGACTGAGAAATAGCTATGAAGGGTCACAAATTAGACTGACTGCAGGAAAATTATATTCAACAACATCCAGTGATTGCACTGAAATGATTCTTCACAAGGCTAAATTTAAAACAGATTTTTAAGACTCAGGAAATAACTACAAAAGGGTAAGAACTTGTGCAGGAAAATTATTTCCAGCAATGATGGCACTGAAAAAACAATTAATTGTGACAGTAAATTTAAAAGAAAAACTTTTTTTCTTTTAAACTGAGATTGGGGGGTTACTGAATATCATCTATGAAAATAAATATTTGGGTCAAGAAATCTTTGGGTGTCTGCATAATTGCTATAAAAAGGATGATAGCTTTCCTTCCAAGCCCAAATTTCCATGTATAATCTATTTAACATTCAGTGATACCTCATTATCATCACAGATTAAATGAAGCAGAATGGTGCAGTAGCTTGGTTTGCATTATTCTGCTCCACGATTCCTGCCCTAAACTTAATTCAGTTTAACATAGCTCTGTTACTGTTTTTTGCAAATTGGGTTGATGTCCTTACCTTGCTTCTTCTTCCAGCACTGATTTATAGTTATATTGTAAAACATTGCATGGTGGGTAGACCCCATCTGGGGTGCTCTATCCCTCCTCTCCTCAGTTTGGCAGGCAATAGAAAACACAGCAAAAGGCTCCTGGATCAAGATAAGGACAGGGAGAGATCACTGATCAGTTACTATTACAGGCAAAACAGACTTGACTTGGGGAAATTAGCTTAATTTATTACCAAGAAAATGAGTGTAGGGTAATGAGAAATAAAACCAAATAATCACATCTTAAACATGCTCCCTAGGTTCTTCCACCTCCTGTCTTCCAGCGGCAGGGAATGGGGAATGGGAGTTGGTGTCAGTTCTCACGTTGTCTTTGCTGGACATGAGAAAAGCTTGCAACAGCCTCTCACAGAAGCCATCTCTGTAGTCCTCCCTCTGCCAAAACCTTGCCATGAAAACCCACTACACATGGCTAATCAATACTTCATCCAATCCCACAACCTGCAGATTGCAAACACACACAAAACTGATCTCTCCATACCTTTGAACAAAAAAAAAAAATTAGTAATAAATATGGTACTAAGTCTTCAGAGGAAAAAAGAAGCAGAACTGATGTAGACTGTTAAATGTTATTAGAAGCTAAATAATGAAACTTAGGAATTCCACAAACAATAGTCTGTGGCATGTTGGGGTTTTTTTTTTAGTTTCTTTTTGTTTCTACAAAACTATAAAATTCAGAGACTTTAAAGTTATCATTCAGTCTTCAAAGCACAATAATAAAACTCCACTACTGTGAAGAATATGTTGGCATATATTCTGTTTTAATTTTTCAAAGTAGCTTCTCTTCTATCTTACACAGAAAATAATGGAAGATTTTATTAATATGAAAACTACCTCGCAATATAAACAAAGCTTTTTCTGTAAGTAAAGTTTTAAAATAATCTTTAATTTCTGATTTTATCTGATTGAAATATCTTTCATTAAAGTGTTGTAATTCTTTATGTCCTGCCTCTCAGTTTTGACACATACATAGGCCATCAGGTGAATGTAAGTATTCAATTATAGAATTAAAGTGCTGCAAAACTGTTTTAATGCACATAATAATGAGGCCCAAGACTATAAAGACAGCTACAAAATTCATTTTATAATATATAAATTTGCACTCTTTTTTCAGGGAAGGGGAGTTTGAGTACCAACTTTTGGTCAGTTTTGGCAATGTGTATATTCCAATTTGGTGAACTATCACACACAAGCAGAAAATTATTTGAATTTCTTCCAAGATGGATATTTGCTTGAACAGCTGGAAGCCTATCCCTCACTTCCTGCCCTCCCCGAGATTTTTTTAAAAAATATTTTCAAAATGTCAAATCATTTAAAGCATAAAATGTATGCTATTGAACTATATGTCAGTCTAGATCTAGGAAGCAATTTTCCTAAAACTAGGAAAGCTACTATCTTTCATAGCATTTTTTTCTGTTATAGTTCCCAGTTCATATGTGGTTGCTTCTGCAAAATACATTGAAGATTTTTAAATCCATGTGTACTAAAATTTGCAGTTAAAAATAAGAAGATATATTTAAATATCAAGTGAACATACAGTTACATACTCAACTGACATTTTACAACTAGCAATGTTTTTTTGAGGTCTCAAACTATGGAAAAACACTAAGCACAGGCCACACTATGATGCTAATAACTTCCCAAAATACTTATAGTTATTCATGTACTTAAATGCTTATTTGGGTTACTCATTAAATTTGGTAGAGTATTTTTTAAATTAAAAAGAGAAATAAGACATTTCTTATAAGAATGAAGGGTGAAAGGATCAATTCAGTACAACCTTTTTGGGTAAAAACAATCAGAAATTAAAAATTGCTTAGTAATTCAATTTAGGAGTAGTTCCACTACAGAAGAGTAACATAAAGAGAAAAAATGGAGACATGATGGACAGAGACTTTTTAAGTAAAGGAAGAATACCCAACTAAATTTAATTCTAGTGATTCAGGTGGTAAAGGGAAGGAATCCTCTTATTTATTTATCTTATTTAACTGTAGTTGAGCCATTTGAAAATTTAAAACAAACACACAAAAAAAGGAGACGCTTGAAAGTCTGATTCACCCTGCCTTGGTATCTGAAGCAGGTGTGATGAATATTGGTCTAGAAAGTCTTATCAACTATGGACAGTTCTAGGAAATGTAGAAAAATTACTCAAAAGTAAATGTTTACTTAGTTGACATCTTTAGCTAAACTAAATGAATCACTCCTCAATGTCATTCTGTGGTTCCTTAGGAGGAAAGGCATCTCTATACTGAAAAATGAATGTTTGAAATGGAAGGAGGGAAAGGGGACACTTCTGAAAAGTGTCACATTGACTAAAAATAAATAATTTAAAGAAATTATAAAAAACCCTATTAATTAAACAAGTAGAAATTATGACATTATTTTCAATATAAGAACGTGTTTATTTTGAAAGACATGTAAGGTTTGGTTAGGTTTTTTTTTTTCTTCTTTTCCTTTTTTTTTTTACAAGACAAGGACCTAATGAATAGGCCATAAAATCTTATCAAATAAAAGAATACAAAAAATACCCAAACAATAAAGTTAAGTTCTCTTTCACATAAGACTTTTTCACAGTGAGCACCCCCCTGCCCCTGGGTATTTTTTTTTTTTCAGATCCCTCCTCACTCTTCTTGTAAGTTGCAGAAAATTGAGAAAGCGCCAGGAAGAAGACATATCTTGTTCATAATCATTATAAAAGGAAGCTGTGTAGTCTCCCTCTTTCTCTGAGCTATTTTACCTGCAAGACCACAGATAGCTCATGAGAATAATGTTTCTTGTACCACTCAGTCCTTTACTTCCAGCTAACTTTTGTTGTCCCATCACGTTTATCTCCAAAATACTCTTCTTATTAATAAACAGAAAGATTCTCTCTACATTATTTGCAGTCTGCTCCCTATGTATTTAGAAAGAGAAAAAACAGAAAATAAATTAAATATATGACAATACCGACTATGTGAGGGAGATTACAGCAATTTTCTCATTAGGTTTATAAAAAAATAAGTAGAAAGGCAACTATCTGCCCAATTCCATACACAATCTTCTATGGAAATTGTAGAACTGGTACAAGCACTGAATCTTTCATCATATGAAAGAAAGCAGTGTGCTGCTCATTTTAGCTTTCAAGTCTGCCTACAAGTCAGTAGGTAGATAAGTATTTCAGAATCTATGGCTGAGATCTGTCCTTATAGCTCGCCTCTAAAAAATTACAGAATGTAAAACTGAATTTCCTGTAAAAGTACTGATGATCTCTTCCGGGAGAATCTCAAAGAGAGAGCCTCTTGCTTTTTCTACAAGTAATGTCTTCGATACCTTCAAAAGCCACTACTGAAACCGCTTCAAAACAAGACTATGAGTGAAAAAAAATGGGAGAGGCTACTTACAACATTTCAAATGCTTCATTTTTTTTATGATGTGGTCTTTTATTACTTAAAAGTGAAGGTAGGTGAATGGAAATAATACCGGATTTGCCAAACATCTGTGTGTTTTTAAGGAAATCTGTCTCGGCACCTTAGCCACTGTGTTTCAGATGTGTATAGTTGCAGAACCCTTGCTTTGCTTTCAGCCAGCAAACACAGCAACACAGTATATAAAAATACAGGTCCTTACCCAATCTCCCTTGAGGGGAATCATCTTCAGGCTAGGTAACTATCCTCCGGTATGGAAAAACTGCTTATCAGTACAGACATTGGACACTATACGAGAGGATATAGATGCATTCACCTGAATATCAAACTCATTTCTCCATTTCAAGCAAACAAATCTCAGGAAACGTGGCACATATGTAAGTGCTAAAAAGCCAGAAGATCAGGACCATCAGGAATAGTTGTGAATGAGTCCTAGGGAGAAGCCTTGTGGGAGAAAGTCAGAATCTGCCTTCTCATGAAAAACCTTAGAGCTGAGATGATACAGTTCAGACCAACTAACTGCTCTAGACATTACAGGTTGGAAACTGGCTTATGTGCTCTGCATTAAAATCCAGATGCAAAAGTAAAACAGCTTTATTCCATGATACGTGTAAAAGCAGAGACTGTTTCAGAAATAAGCTAAAGGATTGTGAAGTGACAAGCCTCAGCAATTTCAATTGCAATGACACTAACCCTCAGATCTTTGTTTTGGTTCTTGATTTAAATGTAATTGCAAACCCTTCTCAAAAACATATTTATGAAACACAGTAGAACAGAGATCAGTCCTGAAAGCACAACCCAGTGTCTGGGAGAGGATTGATAGCTGTTTACTCTGAAGGAATAAGTGCAGTCACCACTTCCTACAAGCAGGCAGGTGTTCATCCATCTCCAAGACAGCAGGGCTCCATCACACACAATGGTGACATGAGGAGACAGATGCCATCACTCCCCCACTTCCTTTTTCTTTCTGCAGGTTTTTGTTCTGAGCATGATGCCATGTGGTGTGGAATATCCCTTTGTTCAGCTGGAGTCAGCTGTCCCCATTGTGTTCCTTCTGCAACCCCAGTCTCCTTGTTAGTGGGGTGGTTGGGGTGGGGTGGTTGGGGTGGGGTGGGGAGGGGCGAGGCAGGTGGGTGGGTGGGCAGAAAAGGCCTTGACGCTGTGTGAGTGCTGCTCAGCAACAACCAAAACATCTCTGTGTCATCAAAACTGTGATCAACACAAATCCAAAACACAGCCCCATACTATCTACTATGGAGAAAATCAACTCTACCCCAGACAAAATTATCACAACAGTGCACAAGGACAGAGTCTCATTTAAGGGATAATGTATTAGACAAATTTACAAACAATGTTTACACACACACACATATATCTTGACAATATTAAAGACAATTATATTTCTTTATTATTCTAAGGGTATGTATCTTAAGTCATGGAATATGCAGTCTCAGTAAATTTTAATCCTTTTTTGAAAAGAATTACCAACTGCATTAAACAACCAAAAAAACTGTATGGAAAATCACATCATAATTATCTTTGAGAACTGTAAAACCAGATCAAATTTCTAAGCGAACAAAGAAGTAAGCAAACAAACTACACCTCAGTTGTAAGAAATAAGAGGAAATAAAGAGAGGGCACAGGTAGTTACCTCAGCTGTGAATTCATCCTCTCTGAGTAGTTCTCTAAGCTGTATTGTTCCCCCTCAGGTTTATTCAAGCAACCTAGTTTCTTAGAATGTGAATACCACAGCAGGGAGCATTTTGTAATCATCGCTTACAATTGAAAATATTATTGAAAAGTTTTGTTTTGTTGCTTCATGTGTTCATTAGGATTGCATCATTCTGCTTTCAAATTCTTCATCCTTTTCTTCCTGTACCTAACCAGCAAAACTAAACAAAACTAAAAAAAATAAATATTGATTTGGCTCTCACTACTGAGTCTGTTATCCATTCTTTTTTCACTTGAATCATTCAAATACATTTATAACTTGCATATAAGAATTTCAGTGTATATTAAAGTTGATTTTCGAGTTGCATAATTTGAAAAAAAATTATAAATCTAAACATCCTCCTTGTATTCCCAGTCACTAGGGAAGCAACATCCTTCCTTCTCTGGTGTACTACTTCATGAGGAGTATTGAAGAAGAGACTGACCTAGTTACTCTTCACTTCCCTACAACTCAGCTAAGTCAGTAAATTCCTTCCTCCCTCTTTACAGATGCATGACCATGCTCCATGTTCTGCTGGGATGGCCTAAGGAGGCACAAGATATGGTATAATTCTGCCTTTTTGTGAATTTTGTTGTGGGGACCAAAAACCTTTCTTAATCATTGCCTAGACTCTATGTTATTTTCATTCCTGTTTCTTGGCAGCTGAATGTTATATAGAATGTCTAACTTTTCCATGCTAAAGATTTGTCAGGTCAAAATTCAGTCTATGCATGTTTTCTGCTAATATGCACGAGAACTGTATTATAATAAAAAATTCTTCCAAGTGTCATTTGAAAGCGGTCTTCAATTTGTTACATCAGTCTATAAAGTATTCTACTGAATGGTAACAGTAAGTAGTGAACAGAAGATACAGAATTTGTTAATATACCTGAAATTGCAGTGGGGAAAGTTAATTAAGATGAAATGGAGTTTTCTTGTCAGCTTGAGGTAGAATAAGTATTTTAATATCTTATATTAGCCTTAGCAGAATAGCTTCCCGGTTTCCCAGGGAACCTTGTGTAAAATTGGTATTAATAAAAAAATATCAAAATTGCACATTATATGAATTTTCTAAAAGGGCAATGACAGATGGTATTGGCAATCAAAAATTATAAATCTCTGATTATGTTTTCCAAATTGATGAATATTTTTATGTACTTAAAATATTAATTATCATCCACAATATTTTTAATTACTAGCTATTTTTAAAAGCTAATGAATAAGTCAGAAGGTATCATATATAAAAGCATTACTTTCTCATTTTAGTTTAGGCATTTGAGGTATGCAGTTTATATTGTTGACCCAGATCACTAGGAATGTACTAAAAGTTCAGAACACACAAACTGTTGGGTCCTTCAAACATAAGATGGTATCATTCGCCTATTGAGTTCAGCAGGAGAAATACTTACAGTGCAACATGAGCTCAACTGGCATTTCTGTGCAGTTTTCCATGACATGGATATGAATGAAAGTCATGTAGGGACAAGGAATACTTCGGGGTAGTCTATCGATTCTATCTGCAGTATGACAAGAGGTAAAAAGGGAGAAAAACTAGTGTTGAGGCCAGTCTTTTGGAAAACAGCTGAGGTAACCCATTTTACCCTTTCTGGTGGAATTTTGCATTAATTTTAAAGACTGAAAATCTGAGATGAGTGTATACTCCATGTTATGAAACTACATTTCAGAAATAAAAAACAATAGAGAGTATATTTACCATTATCTCTCAGCAGGATTGACTAGCGTTTAAACACTGCTATTCCAATGGTGTCACATTAAAGCTGCAGACTCTTGTCTTCTGCAGGAGCAAGAAAGGATTTTTCTGTCTTTATTTCTCTAGAAGGGAATACACAAACATACTCACATTATCAAAATTCATCTGTGACATGATATTCTTGTCTCTCTAGACTCTCTAGACAGGAATACATCCCATTTCTGCTTTGAACAACTTTCTCCCAGATCCAAAATATCTCCAATGAATGCAGAGAAAGTCTAGGGACTATCTGTTCTTCGGGGCAAAACAGTATTCTGGACAACTTTTGTTCAGTATCACTTTTTTATATAAGGTGGAAATAATATTTATTAGGCTTCGAGTGACTGATATCACAGTCAAGCAATTCTACTTTTTGAAGTCTTACCAATTTCTTTTTCTCATTCTTCATAAGGCCATTATGTATGGGTGTATGATCTTCTTGCTGCTTAGGAATGGTATTCCCTAATTCAGTGTTCCCACCAAAACCCTCTAGACCATGTGCCACTCGCTCACTCACACTGCAGCAGGATGGAGAGGAGAATTGGAGGCTCAGAAGATAAAGGTCATGGGTTGAGAAAAGAACGATTTCCTGGAAACAGCAATGAGATAAGAAATAAACAGTAATCACAACAATGTTAATAAGAAAGTGTACAAGGGGGGATTCCCACGTGAGTTCTCACCACACACAACTGGCACTGCCCGACCACTCCCTCTGCCACTGAACCAGAAGGGACACATCCCCCTCCCCACCCTGTTTATGGTTCGAGGTGGTATGGAACAACCTCAGGGTCCTGGCCATACCCCTCCTGGCTACTGCAAAAATTAACCCTGTTGCAGCTGGACAGATCTGCACTTCATTTTATTTAAGATATTATTAATTACAATGAAGACAAAAGGAGCAGGTATAGGGATAATACTTCTTTCAAATATGCAATGTTTGGATGACTGTCTTGTAGTTTCATTCTTCTGTCAGAAAAAAAAAATAGGGTGAAAATAAATAACTTCCAAGGTAAAAGTCAGCTGAAGATCAAACAGTGTTAAAAAAAATGCAATAATGTGACGTATTACTTGAGTCAATCTCTAGAACTATGGACTGTTGGCTTCTACCTTATTAAAACCTTCTTCAGAGGGCAGGTGAAACACTTGCTTAAATGGTTTGAAAACTTGAGTAAAAAGATTTAATAATATTGAGAATATTGAAGAGAAAAATGTTCAAGCTAAAGCAAAATGCTTTGTCAAACAGTTCAGTCAGGAATTAAGAAACGGCATTTAAATATTTTCATATATATATATTTATGATTAAAAAAGTATAGGTTGTGAACATTTATTGTACTAGACTAACTGATAGGTTCCATGTCTCGATAGGAAAAATACACATAAGATTCTTGAAGTAATTTTGTTTTCTTTTTGGTATTGAACTAACAGTTGCTCTGTAAAAAAATACAGACCTCAGTAGGAGTCTTGGATAAACAAGCTATCCTGCAAAAATCTTCTTCCAATATTATACATTTATGGTAAAGTTTTAATATCTTCCTTTGTTGATGAAAGCTTCAAATTTTCTGCATTTACTGAAAATTTAAGTATTTTAAACTGTATTACAGTCTTCTGTTTTAAAGTTCTCAATTCTCTTTGGAAAAAGCATCTTTTATCTAGTCTTTAACCTCAATTTCTAGCGTTGGTAAGGAGTTTCTTCCAACGTACGGTGAAGGCAGAGTGAAGAGGTCTTACTGACATTAATAACAACTGAATTGAGAACCTATTTCTGATTTTTTTCCCTCATCCTTTGGTCTTTTTTAGGGTTTCATCTTCCTTTTTCCAGATAATCAATGACTCTCAATTTTTTTTTTAATGTGAGATACTACAAGACAAAACCCATTGCTATAGTACTTCAAAACAAATACACTTCTGATACTTAAATGTGGGTTGTTGTAACCTCAGAATCTAAAACTAATCTGCTAAAATTACACATATATCCTCCTTGTTAGAAAAGACCCAAATTTTCTCATTAATTCTTTTCCAAAAGTCCAAGAGGAAGACCTGAAGGGACAAGAAAATTTTAACTTTAACACAGTCTTTTCATCTGTCTTTATACAGAAATTGCAACACTTTTATTTAAAAAAATACAAAAGATAACACTGCAACCAATAAGATTCTGCAGAAATATATGTAAAATATGTAGCAGAGTTTAAAAACATCTACCCTTGGCTGAGTTGAAAGCCTGATCTAGTGAGACAGCTTTAGGTTGCAATTTATGGAGTTCTGAGCTAATGTGTCCTTTTAAAACTGAGATTTTGTTAATATTAGTATTGTAACCTTAATTTTGTTCTAAATTAAATAAATTGAGATTCCCAGCAGATTCAAATGTCTGCCTTCTCAGCACAAATGAACATTGTACACTGAGGATCTAGCCTTAGTAGAGGTAATATACAGATTAAATAAAAGACTACCTTAGCTATAATTTTTGCTATAACAGCAGATCCTCTAAAAAGTAACAGAAAGTTTGCATAGCAAGCTGCAATTACTAAAAATTTTCTAGTCACTGGGATGGTGCTTGAAAAAGTCAGAAGGACATTTTGCAATATATTTTCTCCTCTTCTGATGGGGGCAACTTCTTCTTAACAAGCCTTATTTAAAAAATGTCATTAAAATTACTTTTTTAGGCCAGATTTAAAGCAGTCCTTTTTGATGATATAGGGTGGGAAGCAAGGGGATTATGAAGAGAAGAGAACTACTATTAACAGAATTTAGTCATCCTGGAATGTCTGTTTTGTATTTGTGCTTTTAATAAAAAAAACAGCAAGATTTTATAAGATTTATAAATACTGCTGGCTAATAGGAAAACCTTTGTTTCTCCATTCCTAATTGCAAGATGATCTGATGAGAAGGAATTCCAATCAACTCCTTTCTATAGTGACATTATCATCATAAAACATACATCTTTATGAAAATAGTTTTAAAAACTATAGTACTCGGTTCCTAATCATGATTTTTGCATTGTATATGTGAGGAGTATAAGATAATTATCAGTTATTATCCAAAGTAAAGGAAGATAGTTTTCCACTATATCTGATTCACAACTGCAAAACTTGAAAAAAAAATTAAAATATTAAAATATAGTACAAAATTCCATGGAGAGAGATACCTCATGTGGAAGTAGGAATGGAGAGGGACTATCTTTGTATAGAAAGTAGACAATTAATTCTGATCTGTCTAACAGATCATCTAAGAGATGATATCAGGTGTCATTAAACTCCAATAAAGGGGAAAATATATATTTTGGTCAGAATATCCATTCTGTCTCATGAACAAAGTAGAAGCAAACATGTTTTGAGGAGGAATATTACTCCTGACTGATTTCCTTTGTAAGTGTTTGCAGTGGGATGGCCCTTCGTTGATCTGAGATGAGCCAGGAGTGCTCTGACAGTCAGTTCATACAGTGGGCACTGTGTCTGGACCCAAAAGTTCCTTCCAAGGATTGTCAGAAAGTGACTCATTGTTTCTAGATATTTCCCAACCATTTTCATTTACTTTGAAAGGATTGTTTTTCAAGGGTCTTGGCATATTATGGAAAATTTTTACTGAAATTCTATATCTTAACACTTTTTAAGTGTTGGTTTATATGTATTCTGAGAGATACTACAGCTGCCCTGTTTACCCAATGAATTTAGAAACCACTTAGCTTACAATCCTTTTAGCACATAAGCTAACTAATCTGCCAGCAGATCTATTAATTTTATGACCTAAAGTTTGTAATTTCTTCTTTCTTCACAACCTTGTGAAGAAAATCAACAGCCAGTGGACTACCCCAGGTTCATTCAGCTGTGTGCATTGCTCTTCACCCTGTTTACGTATCAAACATACTGAACTGACCAGCAGAGAAAACAGATTTACACACGATTTTCTAATGCTTTGGAAAAAAAATACTGTAAAACCTCTTTAGGAATAAAACTGAACATAAAGGGAAGAGGGCTGTGGAGATGGTTAAATGCCAACAGATTGTCACTGGCTATTTTTCCCACAAGGTTTACAAGTAGCTGATTATATTGTACACAGTCGTACATTTTTTAAACAATATAATTGTTCAAGTAAGTTTTGCTGTTTAGGCTACAGATGTTTCATTCAGTGTGTAATCAGGGCTAATAAAACCTAATAATAGTGAATAATTTGTCATGCCATAATTAGATTTGACTCAGCATACTTGTATGTTTATAAATGGTCTAGATAGAGATTAAGCTTTATTCTCTTGAAACAAATATTTCAGATGATGAGGCAGGTGCTTTCTCTGATTTAATTACAATTCCTCTATTTTCTGATTTACTTTCTTTTTCAGTTTGAGGGTCAATGAAGATCTTTCTAAGGACAGAGGAGACAGCAGCCAGGACTCATTCTTCCAGTCGAAAACTTAGAGGAGACCAGACTATTTCACTGTAACAATATGTATCTTGACAGACGTAAAAATCAGGTGGGTAATACTTAATACAGCTGGTAGTTCTGGCGGATGGAAATTATTTTAACCATTCATTGAAGAGCAGTTTTAGCACAGGAGGCACTCACATTCACTTACCTCGAGGCTGAATGCTGTTGTTTCTCGTACTGAGCATTTCTTAAATCACAGGCTCTTAGACTCTGAGCTTTTTCTTGAGTTTTCATTTAGAGTTTTGTGATTGTACAGGGCACTTTTGATTCAAAACAATTAATATAGTAGAACACAGTAAACAGAAACTGTATCTGCTTTTAAATTCTTTTTGTGTTACAAATGAAGTACTAGATATTACAAAACACCCCATACATTGTAACTAAATAATACAGAAGTTTTGCTTTGGTTTCAGAACTAGAGCTACTGTGCATA